>NC_066855.1:3251866-3929025 GCF_001640805.2 Lates calcarifer
TCAAAAACCACCAAAAAATGTCATAGTATAGTAAGGGTCAATGTCAAAAATGGTCAAAAAAATGTCATAGTAAGGCATTAAAAAGCCATCAAAAGATGTGTTTTCAGACGGGTTAGGGTAAGTTGCAGGATGTGCTCGTAATATATAAGATATAAAGTATTACAACTAACCCTTTAGAACACAGAGAGTCAAAATGGACAAATCAGGCAGAAAACTGTAATCCTCTATAACCTTATGACTACTTGTCCATTGTACAGATGTATACGTGTACAGCATAGGTATAGAGAGTATTAGAGTATAAGAATATTCATCATGATCATTTTATGTTCTATTTCTATTACTACCCACATTAAATAATGACAGTCACAGTAATACTTTCAATATATTTTATTGAAAAACAAGCTGAATTCTGAATCATCAAACATATAAAATCAAAACTGACATGCCTGAGTAGATAATGTATAAAACAAATGAACAGTAAATGGAATTTACAGTGAATATACAGTACAGTATTCATAAACGAAGTCAAAAACAAGCAAACATTCTCTGGTTCCAGAGTCTTCCCTCCACACTGATGAGAAACATCTGTTGGTGGAGATACAGGTGTGGCTGCTGGTGGCTCTGAAAGAACAGGTGACATTTTACTTTGACTTTTTCAGAGACAGAGTCAGCGTTCCTCTCTCCTGAAAGTTCCTGAGTTTTCTGACTGGTCCTGAAGCAAAGGACTGTTTTAAATCCTCATGGTTTCATCAGAGGGATCCTGCTGTAGGTGGCCTGATGGACGCTTCCTGAACGTCACTTTCATCCTTCCTGGGAGGAAGCGTCTTCTTCATTTTCTGTGCACAGCAAGGCTTATTATTATTATTATTATTATTATTATTATTATTATTATTATTATTAATGTTCAGCGATAAGTACGACTGTACAACGACTTGTACAATCATTGGTGATTGTACAAAAATGATCAGGGTGGTGAAGGCAGCTCAACCTTAAATTTTATTCATGAAAAAGCAAGACCTGCTCCAGGATTATTATATTTTCTTTGGGCTTTCTTTGCTTTTACTTTAGTTGAGGATTTTCACATTGAGCTACATGTCTGTTTAAAGGTCTTGGCATTGTGGGTAATGGAAGCACTAGGTTTTTTAAAGGGAAGAAGGATATGTAGGATTAAAAAAAAAAAACAAAACAACAACATTGCTGCTACAGAAAAGTTGAAAAGTTGTCAGTGGTGGAATCAGCCATTCAGGCCGCCATTTTGCCCTGGAACAGTCCAACAGGGAGAAACCCCTCCATGAAAAGACGCTGATTTAAAACCCACAGGAGCCGCAATAGACCAGAATTATGGGGCGAAGTGTTGGTAATTAGAGAGCTCTTGTTCTGAACAGTGAGGATGAAGTGACCTCTTCACCATCTCCTCCTCCTCCTCCTTTTCTCTGCAACATCAGACTGAATCGAGCTCTAATGCCTCAAGCCTCACTCAGCCGGCCCCTATCATCTCTCAAAGACCCTGATGAGCCGTTGGTCGCTCTTAAACACACACACACACACTGAATCCAACACACAGATATTTGATGCACGGCACGCAAACATGCAACCAGCTCAGTACGCTCTTATAATTACAAATTCACTTCACACACACACACAGGTCACAGCAGCTCCCCAGTGCAACATCAGTAGCATCTCTCTCTCTCTCACTTTCTCTCGTCCTCTCTCGCCCATACACAGAGCAGATAAAAGTCCCGAGGCCATGCCACTAATTAACTACAGTGAGCTCCAAAGGGCCACAGCGCCACGAGGGCTAAAGATCTCCTCTTTATTCCACATCCCGCTGACAGGAGCCTCCCACCCTGCAGCCAGCGGTCACGCAGGATTTTTAATCACATGTGCTCAGAAAACCATCCATCACCAAAATATTAACATGTTCAGAATAAAATTAAACTGTTTCGCTAAAAAAAAAGGCCGCCATCTTTGCTATTAAACTTTGGTAGAAGAAGCTGTTTTTCCCACAGTTGGATTACGTTTAACGTAGCACTGATCTTTGAATGTTTTCTACAAAGCTGCTACCTTTAAAGGAAAGGTCAGACATACAGGGAAATACACGTATTTATTTTGTTGCAGAGACTTGGATGAGAAGGTCAGTACCATTCTTATATTTGTGTAAGCTACACATAGGGGGTGATTAGCTTAGCTTAGCATACAGACTGAAAGCCTGGCTCTTTCTTTCTGCACCACTTAAACTCACTAATCAACACTTTATATCTCATTTATTGAAAGAAAAAGTAAAATAGAGAAGCACTGCAACTTCTTAAAGTTCACATCCAGACTTTGAAATGTTGTCATATGTCTTGAATATAAAGTTTTATGTAATCTAAGTAACGATTAGGACAACTAGGCTATTTTTTTTTTACCTGCAAATCGATGCTAACATGTAGGCTTCTAGC
Organism: Lates calcarifer; assembly: GCF_001640805.2. NCBI lineage: Eukaryota > Metazoa > Chordata > Actinopteri > Centropomidae > Lates > Lates calcarifer. Next base: position 3,254,308 of record NC_066855.1, read on the forward strand.
TTATTTAATAGTTACCTCTGTGCTAAAGCTTGTGGTGACTGGTTTTCTTCTTATTATTAAAGTTTTATTTTACCCCCTGATGTACATTGTTTTTGTGTGTGTTTGGATCACAGGTTTAAGCCCATATGATTCTGTGGAAAACCCATACGAGACACAAATTATTATTCCAAGCAGAGTATTTTTAAGTTATTAAACGTGTGCAGAGGGGGTCTTTAAAGCTGAACGTTAATGAATCTAATAACAGAGCAGAACATTAAAGAGGTACTGCAGCGATTTAAGTATTGCACTTCAGTGTAGTGGATCTGTAATCTGTCTCACAAGTCCCTCAGAGGTCCAGATCCATCGGGGATATAAGTCTGGTATGGGTCAAACTCAGAAAATGCTTTGATTGTGATTTGTAAATTCTGCGTACTGCCCCTTTGAAGGTTTACATAAAAGGCACTGGAGGTTTAAGAGGAGTTTTAATTCAGGTTTCTTCATTCATTCATTCTCCCACTGCGATACCACCACACAAACAAGCTCTGTTCTTTGTGTTGTTATTAGTCAGGGTGAGGTGATGTGAATTTTAATTTTGCAGTCACTAAGGCCAATCAGATCCTGTGCTTTAGTGCGTCATGTTCCCCATTATCGGGCAAAAACCTGCACAAAACCAAACTATAACGTGCACGATTTTGTTTGCTCGGCCGAGCTGTTCTGTATTTCAGGAGGGAGGGGGGCAAATATTTCTCTTCGTGCCTCCGTCTGCTTTTTTGTGTGAAGTTGTATGATGTGAGAGGAGCAGTCAGGTTTGGGTGGATCCTGCTGCGGCTGGGGAGCCTTTGATAGCAGAGGATGTGAAGGCTGACATTTGCACGGGCATGGAGAGATGGAGGGAGTGGGAGGAGGCCACTGAGAGAATAGCAGGAGTGTTTTGTTCTACACCTGTTTGTTTGAAAGGAACAAAGTACAGAGACAGAGCGTGACAGTCGCAGAGGAGAGCGTGAAAACACAGAACATAGTCATTTTGAGCTCTTTGAACTAAATGCAGAGTCCTCTGATCCACACTTTGTTACCTGATTACAAACACTTTTAATTGTCAAGCACAGGCGACAGTTTGTGGAGAGGCTGAACAGGGGGAGGAATAACATAAACCAAAAAGCAGCTTCTACATGAGTTTTACTTTAAACAGCCAACAGCTGGAAGTAAATAAATAACTGTCTGAAAAGAAGTTAAGTTAAGCCATATCAACTTCATAATGTGATAATATATCAGAGTTGTTTTTACAGTTTGTTACAATGCCCCATTGGCAGAAAAAAAACAATTAATGCAAGTTTAACTTTAACTTAACTTTTAGCTTCGCTTAACTTAAATTAACTTAAAACTATGGCCTTAGGGGCAATCTTCACTTCAGGCATTTAAACATAAACCATCTTAACATAGCATAACATAACATAACTTAACTTAAGCTAAACTAAGATAAACTAAGAGTTAAGTTAACTCATCTTAACTTTACTAAACAGTCCTTGAGGGTAACGTTCGCTTCAGACATTCAGTATAAACTTTGCAAAGTCTGGTGCTGTCTTTGTGTCATACTGGAAAAAGAAAAAGCATGATCATATCTTGTTGCTACAGCCTGCTGCTGACAATCAGTGTTCACCTGTTAAACTTGCTGGAAAACTTCCAGTCATTTCAATCGACATTTTCAGATTGTAAGATTTTAAAATCAAGCACAAACAAACCTGTGTGTCACACTGCAACAACTTTGTGATGTGAAGCAGAACATAGGAGCTCACCAAAATATCTCACACCATGCTCATCTGACATAAAAAGGTCAAAAGCACCAAGATTTCCCCCCATGATGCATCTAAGAGCAGTGAGCTGGTTCATCGCCCTGAGAGAGCGATGCAGCAGATGTATAAACAATGGAAAATGTTTGATGTGTTTTAAATTCTAATTGATTTATTAAAACCAAATCAAACCCAGCAACAGGATGCAATTGGTTCAACCTGCCATGACAAATTGGGTGGCATCATACGGGCCTTTGGGAGACGGCGGCACTCACAGCTGACCGGTCATTACGTAATCGAGGACTGTGTCTCTTAACATAACCTTGGGACAGCTTCACAGCATGAGGGAGCGTTACGCAACGCACCCATGTTGGCCTGGTTTAGAGATTTTTTTTTGTTTGTTTTGAACTCCACAGATGTTTGGTGAGTGACGGAGCAGAGGGTAAAATATTGACCTAAAAACAAAAAGTGAAGTGTTGTAGGTCAGGTCAATCACACAGGCTGCAGAGGAAGCCTGTGTGCGAGATAAACATGTTTGAGTGCGAATCACGAAGCACGAATGACGAGCTAGACACAATCATTTCCATTCTGGATCAATGGATCGTTATTAGTATAGGAGAGGTGTCAGACTGTTTGACGTGTTTCCACAGAAGTTTGTTCAGTTTATCCACAAAAAACATAAACATCACATGTAAATCAACAAAACTGTGTCTGAGGATTAGAGCATAATGCTGAATAAACATAATGAGAGGACAATATGAAAGTAGGTTCATCACAGTGGAAGCATCAATTCATTGACTGGTCCAGCCCAAACAGCCCTGAGCTAATTGGAGAGAAACTTCAGTTCAGACACTTGACGAGAACAGAGACGTGATCAGATCTGATTGTACTGGGAGTCAGTTACATTAATTAGTACAGTGGGATTGTGGGTACAGTAACAGTAGAAAACGTCTTCAAGGAATGTATAAAAACGTACAGTCACATCCAACAGATGATAAACAAACCCTCAGGTTGGTTACTCTTATTTTAAAGAGGACAAATCCATCACAGTTTAGGGTAAATGAAGACACAGTTCTGGGTGAAACTGGTCTGGTGGCCTGGGAGTCATGACGGGTAATGGGTATTATTAACATGCAGCCGGTATAATGACATTCAACACCATCGTCCCCTGTGAGACTCTGAGTGATTAACTGAGAAAAGTGGGAAAAAAAGAGAAGGGAGAGATGTAAACGAGACGAGGGGGAAGGCGATACAGATGTAGATATAAATAAAAACAAGGAGCAGCAGTGAGAGCGAGGGAGGGAGAGAACAGGAGCGGAGCTGGAAGAAAAGGAAGAGCCAGTGGAGACCCCAAGAGAGGAGAGAGGAGCTGCAGCGCTGTGGTGTGTTGTTTCAGTGTGATTAACTCCAGAGAAAGAAGCCTGCTGGAGGACTTACCGAAATAGCTGTTCCCCATTAAAATCAACTACAGCGACTGCCACTCACCTGGCTGCTGCTTAGCATTGCAAATGTACACGACAAGACGGTACATCACAGCGTCTATAGGAAGACTGACACACGGTCAGGTTTGTCCTTGTTCTGGTGAGGTGCTGAGAGCAAAGGTGAACATGCAAAGTCTCTGATTTAAAGGTGTTATGTTTGGAATATTAACATGGATCTGTCAAAGAGACGTTTCTACTTTACTCTGTTAAGCACCCAGTCAGACTTTACAGCACAAACAGAACCAGAGCCTTGTTCTTCCACATCAGAGTCTCTGGTGATTACAGTTAGAAAGTTACCAAGTTGGAAAATTTCCATGGGAATTGACGGGAATAAACTGGAAATTTGTAAAATTGCAGGTTAGCCTGAGCTTAAATTTAGTTGAAAAAAAAAAAAACATCTTGCAGCAAAATCTCTAAAACAACAAGATTTAATGTAAATTCAGTCGAGAGGAAAAATGCAGAAACTGCTTTCATCAAAATTCAGAATACATTTAGTTTATTCAACATTCATCAACATTTTTGTTGATCAATAAAGAATCTATTAAGATTCTACTCACAAATTAATAAAAGTCAGAAAAGTCAAATTCAGGATGTTTATTTTTATGTTTGTATATGATACAGTTTGTATAAATTACCACAAATTTCCAGTTAATTCCCATTAAATCCCATAAATTCACATTAATTCCCATATGTTCCTCTTCATGTTTCTCAAACATGCAACACACTGAATGATTCTGAATTTCCAAAGTTTTTCTCTTGCAGGATTTTGAAACGTTACTGTAAAGGTTACAATAGCACTGTTCAGTCATAGACTTACATCAAAGAACTGATCATTTATAGTGAGAAGTTATCCAGTTACAAGGTGAGAAAAGAACCTGAGCAGCTGCGAGAATTCAGGCTTAAAAAAAGACCAGAAGCAGCAGGGGTGGTGAGGCATATCAGCAGAGTAACAATGAGAATTGTATGAGAAGTTCACCTGCATGAATATGATTGATTATTAGTCAGCTGGTGGTTGAACAGCTGATGAATGAGGCACTGATTGTGAAGCCAATCAGCTCGTTCAAGTGTGATTTCACTGCAGTAAAATGCCATAAATCACCTATCAATCATTATTTTTACTCTGATGATCCAGTCATCATGAACTCACTGAGGTGCTGAGACTCACACACACACACGACACACACACACACTGCATGAGAATATTTTTGTACATGTTTCTGTTTTAGACAGAAGTCACAAATCTCTTCACTTTTTCACTCCTCGTCACAATGTGCTCTGTCACCAGGAATCAGAGCTTTGCACTCATCCACTAAGCCATCCCTCATTACCATATTCCTGCCCCTTTCACATACATAATCTGAATCAGTTCAAATCAGTTAGCTCTGACAAAAAGCAGCTCTGTGATTGGCCGAAGCGCCGACATCTCGACCTTTTGCAGCTACAGGTTAGAAAAGTCTCTGGCTGAGTAGAAATCGATGGCTTGACTTCATCAATAGATTTTGTGTCTCATGTTGTAAGGTTGATGTTTTCTCCTGACATTAAAAATTAAACAGTTGTTGATCCGTGTGGGCAAACACGGAAAAAACAAATATAGAGTAGAAAAACAGGAGAAAAGGAGTATATGTTCTGTACATCCAGCTGAAAAATGTAAGTTAAATATTCGCTCTGTTTTCGCTCTGTTTTCATCTAAACCATCTCCTGATGCAAATATCGGACTCTTTAGTCGCTGAATTCTCTGTTATGTTCACCAGCTAGGTAGTAACTGCTCTTTCTCGCTGAAAACAGCTGCCTGCTACATCCGAAAACAACGCTATGAGAGCTGTGAGAGTGCAGTAATTATCTACCATACGATGCTGCCTGAAATAGAAATCTAACATGGTTCACTGGGAAAACATGCAAAGATCTGATGTGCTACGTTTGTGTGCAAACCCACACTGACATAAGGTGTTCATATGCAGATTTATGCAGATTTGAGGAGTTGTTATGAAAATGTATGGTGATGTTGTAGTTCTATGCAAGTTTTATATCGAGTTCTCTGCACAGGTCACTGTGATAGTCTCCTTGTAGATCACTGGTAACTTATTTTCCACCAAAATGAATCTTTACTTGCACTTCGTTAATTTCAAATCCTGGTTATGATATATTTAAAGCATAATTTAAAAAAGAAGCTAATAAATGAAACTGACTACAAATACATGTAGCACCTTTAAAGTCACAGTAAAAGCTGTGAGAGGAGAGAAGAGGCGGGCGGGGACACAAAGACTGTGGGGAAATGAGATTCATTACAATTCTCTCTAGAAATGATGCCGTTAATGGACGAGGCAGCGTCAGGGCTGATTTGTATCTGTTGAGGAGAGTCGGGGGCCGGGGCCGAGGCCCTTCAAATTGCTAATCAAAGCCGGCCGAGAAGACTGACAGCTATTCTCACTGGGTGTCTGCACAGAGCTCATTCACGTCTATAAGTCGCTGTGTGTGGAGTTGTAATAGGCCCAAATGAAGCTGGATATTTGCATCTCCTTTGATTTGGTAAAGGTCACTGCTGACAAGGGAGGTCCAGGGGGGACAGTGCAGAAAGACACACACATGCACGCACACATGGCAACCTGATTGGAGATAATACAGTTTGAGTCTGCCTGCCTTGTGTCTAAATCATCCAAACTAAAACACTTAATTTCTTTCTTCTGTACTCTTCTCAGTTTCCAAACAGCATACAGTCTCTTTAAAAGGCACAGATCTATTTATATATCCCGTCTTTATTTACTCTTGAATCTTCCCTTCTTCACCTTTTGTGAATTCTCTGCTCCATTGTGTGGCCATTCTCCTCAGTATGACAACCATTCATCTTTAAAAAAATCACTTTTTCTACCTCCCACTCTCTACGTGTTCCTCAAAGCACAACCAAACAAAAAAAGGACGCAAGGATAAATAAAACATTTCAAAATAAATACTTTAAATTCTGCATGTCATCTTTAAAACATATTGTTACTCTGTCTTGAGGAGGGCAACGCACACAGTATGTTTTCTTTGCCTGAGTGAAGTTAATGATATTGCTGTGTGTGTGTGTGTTTGTCGGGGGATGTTGTGGGTGGTAGTCCCGCTCTGATTCAGGCCCTCTGGGCTCTGCTGCCCTCTTTGTCTTTGCTTTTCTAATTGGCGACTGAGTGCAGCCGAACAGTCAGAGCAACGTCACTAATCATTCACCTAACCGACTCGAATAACTCTGCTGTCCCTCCCTGTCACTGTCCCTCGTTCGGCGCCTTTTCCCGTCTTTCAGGGCACGAAGGGGAAACAGCGATGGCCGGGTTGGATAGTCTCTGAGACTTCTGAAAATCCTACGCCCTTTCCAAATATTGAACTTGTTTTTTCCAGAATCTATGAGAGATTAACTTGTGCAATAATAAACCTTCAACTCAGCTGTCTCAACAAAACTACTCAGAAATTTCAGAAGAAATGTCACAACAGTTTTTACCTGAGAACTGCTAGCCATTCATATGTTTAATAATTTTTTAATTCATAATATTATTTAATGATATTTTCATGTAACGTTCATATAGTAATACTATATAATATACTGGATTGAGGAGACACTCCTTCATGATGTGAATGTATCTGTTAATTTCATACAGTACAGCAGTTTTTGATTTGAGCAATTACCTGTTAACCTTTATTTTCTGGGTTTTTTCTATTAACTTTTTGTAATTTATGAGTTTCGGGTAGGCAAAGTCATGATCTCGACCCAATCAGGACGCACCCCTGAATGAATGCAATAAAAAGGGAAACTCTCAGACATACTGTACAGTAGAAAAAGCACTGGTATAAATAATAAAATTAGTGATGGTCTGCATTCCATTTAGCTTTCAGGGTCTTGGCGTTGTTCATGTTGGTTTCACTGTCACACTGTTATGACTTACTGGGACACTTGAAAAACATGTTTTTACTACTATATCAAGACAAAATATCTGCTGATAAATGTCATGTTATATGATGGAAAGACTTTGTTTTAGAATTATTACTATCACTAATAAATTATTGCACGGATGCTGGTGTTTGAGAAAACCCCAGGTCGGTTAGATTGGGTGTTACCAAACTAGCTAGCCTAGCTATCCTTTTCAGGTTTCCAAAAAAACAGATATGAGCTCACCCTGGTCTTTGTAAACAGGATGCAGTTTACATGCACCAAGCTTGATATCAATACCGGGGTAAATGCACTCAGCAAAAACAATCAATCTCACAGTTGTTTTGTGGATGGCGTGCTTGTTCTGCCTGGCATTAACCAACAGCTGATCAGCTGGGTAAGTGACAGACATATAAGCCAGTCAGAGATCAATATGGAGCTAGGTAACCCTCAACTTAAAGGTCATTCTGGATTGATAAATGTCTCATGTCTGCTGATACTACAGTAAAACTATACATATACTATTTTACGCTGATGATGAAGCTATATTATTGTAGAAGAAATTCTGCTGCGCTTTGGGTTCAAGAGTAGAAAATCAACAAGTTGCTGCTGAAAACTCAAAAATCTGTTTTGCTTATTGTTACCTCACTTGTTGTTGATGTTTGACCTTCACAGGTTGTTTCACATTCATCTGCTACTAATCTGGCAGCCAATCATGGTTCAGAGCACAACTTAAGTGTCTATATAAGTGTAACCAAATTTTGTTTCTAAAATTCTTCCCCCTTCATGTTTGTAAATGAGGTGGACAAAACAAACACGTCAACACTGCTGCAGCCTGCAACCTCAATAATAAACATATAAAGAGAGATTTGTACCTCTCTGACAGAGACAGCTCAGAACTGAACAAAATTTGTGGCTGAGCTGCATTACATTTCACAGGTGTCCCTAAAAAAGCTGTAATAAGCAAAGATGATAAATGCTAAATGAGAGAATGTGACACTTTTCTTTGTTGAACTTTGTTATTTAGACTACTGTGATTTGACATTAAGCTTTCCTTTGGAGCTCAACAGCTCTAAAAATATGATAGGAGCACAATAAATACATGAACAGCGACTCTACAGTGACCACCTTTTGCCTCTTGGTGCATAACAACCAAAACATGAAGCAATGTGTCACCTCAAGTTCCCTTATTAGAGCAGTAGTGGACGTATGACCTTATATGTTCTCTGCTGCTTTTATGCATGAGGGAACAGACAGTGACGGAGGGAGAGATTTCAATTATTCTCCAGGCAAACAAAATGGAGTTGGAGCAAACATTTCCCAACGTCACATCTCATATCAACAAATCAAAACCCACCACCCCAAGGAGAGCCGGGAAGTCAGCAGCGTTTACTCTGGTCAAAACGCGTGGAGCGCTAAACGTCTTTGACTCGAAAACATTGTGTCAGAGCACGACAGATTCTCTGCTGCCGAACGGGTTCAGTCCTGCAGCATCAGAAACATCAGAGTCACTCATTAGCTTTGTGCTGTGAACTCACGGCGTGGGCTGCCGGGGCGAAAACACACACACACACACACACACACACACACACACACACAGACTGTATGAGGAGATAAGAGAGGAAGGATTGACAGTCGACGCCTCAAAATCAAGCATTACCAGAGAAAGAGAGATAAGAGAATAAACCTCTCTCACACACACACACACACACACACACTCATAACGTATTAATGGAACAACAATGCTGCGTCACCACAACAGGGCAAGTCATACGAGTTCATTTCCCACTAAGTCTGTCTGTGTGTGTGTTTTTGCAAGTGAATGCAGACACACACACACACAATCACTGTGCACATCATGTGATAATGACAAGACACACACACACACACACAGAGAGAGAAAGAGAACCCCACCCACTGCATGTAAAAGGTGATTTTAATTTGTAATTACCCTTTCCAGCTCCCTGGAGTTTAAATTCTTTGTATTAGACTGTGGTCCAATGAGACCTGAGCAAATGAGAGCACACACACACACACACACACACACACACAGACAGCACCCTAAGAAACCACAGACTCCAGTGTGCGCTTGTGACCATATAAATGCAGATAAAGCATTGCCTGAATTAACATATGTAATTGGTATTCATTAAAAGGCCCCTGCACGAGCAAAGGCTTTATCACGCTGAGTCCACTAGAATACTAACACTGGGATTGTAGTTTCAGCCATCTTACGTTTGGCTGCAGCTCCTTTTGATTAACACACACAGCACTCACAGAAATATTCACAAGTACAATGGTAATTTTTTAAATGTCAGAGTAAGAGCAGTGTTTTTCAGCTGGAGGGAAACAAAGTCCTAATGAGCGTCAGGAGCACAGAGGCTACGTGTCACCTCCTCTGTTGTCTCATTTGTTTCATTCGATGCACTGAACAAACGTGTAAATGTATCGCTCAGGACAGTCACACAAGCTGCTGAGCGCATTACTCCGCTGCATATGTAGAGCTCCTCTCGCAATGCGGTTGCATGACATTACGCCCTATAAGCACAGATCAATGGGCTGATGTTTGTGATCAATCAGCTTCCTGTTTGAAGTGTGCAGTCAGACTGTTTGTCCCAGAGGAGCTGACCTTATAATCGTCTGACCCGAACCCCTGCACCCTGTCACACTTTGTTTTAATGTTACTGTGTGTGTGTGGCTGTGTGTGTGGCTGTGTGCACAGTATGTTGCTGGTTTGTTTTTGCCAAATCTGGCTTTTCAGTTTCAGGTTACTAAATATTTGTGTATATAGGATTCTAGAAACATTTTTTAGATAAGAAAAGAGACAACAGGTGTTAAAAACAACGTGTTAGATGCTTTTAAAATTCTACAATCTGCCAGAAATTATGCATAGAAGTCTACAGAAGTTTCCAGTGTGTTTTATTTCTCTGTTGTGGAGCCACAGTGCAGCAGTAGAACAGAAGGTTTATTAAAAACAGGTTGCTTTTATGATAACTGCATCTGTAAAGACACATAAAACCAGACTTTACAGGCCCTGGCAGATCAATTAATGGTGCATGATGTTGGCTATCTCTCTGCATAACCTCTGATCTTTATGCTGCGTTCAAGCACACACACACACACACACACACACACACACACAGATGTGGCCGTGTTAGTCACCTGGAAATGTTCAGATGCACAATTACCAGTCATGCGATGCAGCGAAAAAAGAAATGCCAGGACGACTGCCTGAGATGGTCACACACACTGGTGGACTGAGCTGCAGCTTCTAACAGAACATACAAATCAACATGAGCACTATGAGGCTGATATCTGGACACTAACTGCATCCATGGCAGTACCAAACTCTTAGTATATTAACAGCAAGTTAACTGATGCATCAGCCACAACATTAAAACCATTAAAACCAAAGAACCTGAGGTCTGATCCTGCATCTGTAGGAAGAAGACATCAGACTTTCCAGGATGAAGATGTTGATAAACTCTCTGTTCACTGTCAGAATGCTCATAGACTCAAAAAGACAATGTTAATATGCTGATGTTTAGCAGGTATAATGTTCACCATCTTAGTGTTAGCATGCTAACATTTGCTAAGTAAAGCACAGCTCTGACAAACTGGAAATTCTGGGCTGACGATGCTGCTAGAAATAAGGTTATTAAAGTTATAAAAGTTTCAGGAAGATGAATTTCATAGCAAAAATGTGTCCAAACATACTGGATGAGGTAATGTTGTGACGTTTTGTATTGTAGCCCTGCAGCAAGAGTTTACCGACTGACTGTAAAAGTTGAAAGGTCATTCTGGCTTCCAGCCTCCCCCTCCTTTTCTTTTATTTCCCAGGATGCCCTGAGCAGACCAGCATCAAAGCCTCGCCTGGATCAACTCATTAAGGGGCTTCCCTCTGATCACAGCTCTGCATGGGCTCTTCAGCTTCAAGTGGAGTACTGACTCTCTTTCCTACACACACACACACACACACACACACACCCATGGATACAGGGGAAAAACCAGCGTTCACCAGCTGCAGTTTAGAATTGGCAGGTTTTTATCAAGAATAAACGTCTGCCCCTAAATGCTTTTTAACAGACGTTAGACGTCATCCTCTCTCTGTCACACATTCCTCTGTTTTACACTGCATCTGCTCATCTGTCACATCCAGACTAATAAGACTGAAAGGTGCGTAAATCCCCATAGTCTGTCTCCTCTGGATAAAAAGTCAGTGCTTTAAGTCTTTAGGAATAGTTTTACTCTGCAGTCTTCATGTGTTTCATTGCAGAGCGTGGAAGTCTATTCTTGACCTTGGAAACTGTAGTTTGAAGAAAATGAGTCTTAAAACCTGAAAGTAAATTTTACCACTCCTGGTTCCGTCATCCCAGAGTCGGTGGGTTTTTGGTTGAAATGCCTAAAACGAGATCTGTGGTTTAAACGAGCTCAAAACATTTTCACGTTTTATTCTACTACGACATAAAATCTGTCAGAAAATATCCCACTTGTTATTTTTTATTTTTAAAAAGGCAGTTGCTAACAAGTGGTTATATGAGACCACGGAGATTGTCGGGGACGTTCAACTCACCAGTCCACCTTTACAGCCTCGTTGTGTTTCTACTCACGCTCTTTCAAACTGTCACTAACTTTCTAAGTTGGCTTTTTGTCGAAGGTACCAGAGTGATGCTAACTTCAGGTTGGACTACTGCACCACCCTTTACTAAAAAGAGAGAAATAATTGTGATAAACATACTGTACAGCTGCAGTGCATTCTGGTCCGTTTTCAGCCTCTGCAGGTGTATAAATTGGTCTTTGTGCCTCTCTGTGTGACTGGTGTAAGATGGCAGCTCTTAAAAAACAGCCCTTTGATTCTCAGACACTGACACCAAACCTGACATTTATCGTTGACGTTTCAGATCACGGAAACTCTCTCTGCTGTCAAACCATCTTTTGTATCTGCTGGAAAACTCGAGACTTGAACGTTACACCATCTCTGTTTGTTCATGAGTTAGAAAAACTGACCAGACTCGACCCCAAACTGCACTGTACGCCACCGTTAGCTGATGTAAACATGTGTTTCAGGATTAAGATGTTTCCATTAACACTTTATCTGAAGAAGCACACAAAGACAAAATATGAATATTCATAGATGCTGTGAAGTCATCAGATGAAATATTCAACACATTCGGGATATTCAAAGTGTCTCCTAATGAAGGGGGCAACATTGCTGGAGTAAATCAGAGACCTGGAGGCACTTCGTGAATCTAGTTCAAGATGAGCATTAATTCAACAGGATTATTTAGAATTCATGTGGCGACAACAGCCCCAACACTCGCACACACACAAACATCATCTTCATTTTTCCTATTTCTATTAAATGCTTCACAAAAACACACCGCGCTTTCTCATTTAAACACCTTGACCTCTATTTTCCTGAAGGTGCCGAGCCGGTGAAAACAGAAATGCAAAAGCGACATTTTCACTGGAGGCAAGTTATCTTTTTTTTGGTTCTTGTGCCACATGGGGTGAAGAGCATTTAAACTATGAAAGTTTCCAGAGCTATTGTACACATCCTGCAAATCAGGGAGGTGCTCTACGGAAAAACATTTAGTAAGTGAAGAGGTCAAAGCATCTGCAGCTTCCCTACAGCACGCACATTATTTTCTGAGCTCTTTCAGTCACAGACTTTTCGCCGTCACAGCACGAGGAACAAACAGACAGAATAAATGTCTCATGAAAAGGAGGAGAAGTCGTCAATTATCAATCAGCACACCTGACATGACAGGAGACAACACACAGAGCATTAACTAAGGATATGCTCACTTTCAGATGTTTCTTTGAAAATGCAACTTTTCAAACATGCAGCCTGGAGAGACATGACACAGATGTGCAAAATTAAAGTCCCTAAAATTTGGTTTTCTGGCCACACTTCTCTGTGATTCTGTACTCGGGCACAGCCGAGCTTTGGGCTGAATGGTAAAGTCAGAAAGGCTGAAATACAGATGTTAAGTAAGAATCACGTTTATGTCTTAATGTGAAGATGAAGCAGGCGACGGTTTCCCTCAACAATCACTTTGTGTACAGCTGATAAATATATTCAACTTTATCATTTCAGAAATCAAGAAATACAACATGAAAAAACAAGAGCGCAGTTTGAATTCCACTCTCACTGCACATACTGTGGTGTTGAACGGCAGGTGGTTGTGGATTATTGTGTGATAATGCAGCGCACTGTTACGCACAGGAAAACATGATGATCATAATTTCTTCAAGACGTCCAAAGTGAATTCAAATTAAAAGGAGACACCATCTGCTGCCGCTGACAGTATATCTTGAGCTGCTGTATTCAGACTTTAATGTCGCAGACAACAACAGGTTTCCTCTGAGGAAATCTCTCCCTGCGTGAATGTGATCGGCCACGATTGTCACGACTTCTAACACGCCCATCTGTGATTTACGTTGGTGTTTTCTCTCTGATCCTGTTTCCATTTCCCTCAAACCACCATAAATAACAAGTTTGAGCACTAGAGCAGATACGCAGCAGAAGCGAAGACCGTTTCTTATTTCACACGTGTAAACTATGACCTTTACTTCAGTGATTATCGATGGAAAATCTGATTATGACCACAGGAATGAACGTGTGTTTTCACATCTCCTCGCCCCGTTCGCCTCATCTTTTGATGATGATGATGGAAATTCGCAAACACACAACGGACCTCTACAACTTCTGGGAGCTTCCCTCAGCTGCGGTAATAATTAATAATGAATTAAACCCATTTTCATGCCATAATCACCCTCCGCTCTTCCTGGATCCTCATGTGGTTTTTTTCTGCTGGCTCGGTGACCTTCTGCACATCACGTTCCAATCGATGCTCACTCTTACATAACAAACATCTGCTGTGTGTGTACATACACATCATAAAGATGGTGGGGGATCTAATAAATGAATAAATAAATAAATAAAGTTTCCTGTGTCATTTTCTCTTCCCCTCATCACACCCGCCGACGTATCATCCACTCCTCCATCCTGTACCTGTCGCCTCTCTCCGCTCCCTCCATCCTCCCCAAAACTCTCATCTCTCGCCCTCCTACTTCTTCCTCTAAACCCATCTCTCTCTCTCTCTCTCTCTCTCTCTCTCCTCTTTCTTCTCTGGTCCTTAGCCAATCAATTCTCCTCCACTGTTCCACCTCTCCCTCCCCCCTTCTTCTTCTTCTTTCTCTCTTTCTTTTCTCTTCTCTCGGCCTCCCCCCCCACTGCCCTACATTCACTCTGTTCTTTTCATTCTCTCCATTACACTTTCTCTCTCCCTCCCTCCCTCTCTCTCTCTCTCTTTGATATCCGGCACGCAAAATAGAGTGGAAATCAGAGGGAAGTGGAGGAAGTGTTGAGTTTGCTCCGGAATGACAAGACATAAAGGAGGGGATTTTGGGAGAGGCGATTAGCGGAAAGCAAAACAAAAAGTCCCTTGTCAATCTGGCTTATAATTCCATTAAAAATTGTACATGTGGTAGTTTACTTTGGGAAAAGCTCTTATAATTGGCCTCAGCAGTGGCATCTGTGTGTGTGTGTGTGTGTCTGTGTAAGTGTGTTTATCTACAGTTTTTTTTTCCATGTGCATGTGTACTGATTTTTGTCAGCGAGGATCTGGTGTGTGCTTGTGTGCATGTGTGTGTGCCAGTCTCAAGCTCCTGGTTTTGGCATCTCCAGCGCAGGTTGAGGATTTAAACAAAAGAAAAGGCGAAACTGGAGTCGGACCTGGCTAAGTCCTGAATCAACACACACATGTAAACACACACACACACACACACACATATACTTTCATACATGCACATGGTCGACACAGAAATCTGCGAACAAGTGTGTTATCTGTGCCCAAGGCGCGAGGGGAGGGCGGGGAAGAGATGGGAGAAGAAAGGGATGGGGGGGGTTGTGGTGCTCGTGCTCGTGCATGTGCGTGTGCACGTGGGGGTGGGAGGTGCAGAAAATGCAGGAGATAGACGAGGATGGAGGGGATGGAGGAGGGATAAGTGGATGATGAGCAGGAGTGACCGCAGCAGATGTTGACTGTCCTCTGTCAGCCAGCAAACATATTCGACACACTGCAACACACACACACACACACACACACACACACACACACACACAAATAAACAGAGATGAGCACAAAGAAAAAAAAGATAAAAAAATTGATAGAAGAAGTGATTCATCACTCAGTTACAGTCCACATTTCAGTTTTTCTCTGCTTTTTTTAAATTTTTTTTCCCATCTTTCGCCTCCTTCCAGGCTTTTTTCCTCTGGGCATGATGGGAGATGCAGCTGGATAACCCCCTCCCTCCCACATGCAAACACACACACACACACAAACACACACACACTCTCTTTCTCTCTCTCTCTCTCTCTCACTCCTCTCTCCCACACTCTGTTCAATCTGGCACTGAGGAGGGGTAAACAAAGGAGGAGATCTCATTTGGTTCCTGAACTGTTGCAGCGCTCAGTGCTGCCACACACAAATTTCTCTCTCTCTCACACACTCACACACACATATACACACATACGCACACACACACACACACACACAGGGGTATTGGCAGGAGAAGACCCTGAACAGTCCAGGACCGGTCTGGACTCACACCTGCCAGCACTGACAGAGCAGTGCTGAAAGAAGAAGAAGAAGAAGAGGAGGAGGAGGTGATACGAGTGGAGAAAGGGACGAGGGTGAGGAGGATAAGAGGAGTGTGTCGTTTCGTGTTCTGCTGAATCCCCCCTACCCCAACCCCACTCCTGGATCGAGCCCACAGCTGACGATGGAGAACACATGAGGAAGAGAGAAAGCTGCAGGGATGCTCGTGGGGAAAAAAATGCTGCTGAGTAAAGTTTGTGGATATTTCTAGAGGGAATTTTTAGCCCTTGAACTTTGGGGAGGAATCAGCGAGGACTGTGTGCAGACTGCAACGAGGGAAAAGGTGAGTTCAGTGATTTTCAACAGCAAATTATCAAGGAGTTACTGTTTTATGGTGCCTTGTGGTGCTTCCTCAAAATGAAAAATACATAGATAAGCTCTTATTTTGAAGGTAAAAGCATGTTTTGCACTCACTGTTTATTCTCAAAAAGGTAAAAAAGTCAGCAGAGTCAGTTTCACATTTCTGTGTCAGACAGCTGATACTAAACATTTAATCTGCTCTTTTTAACGTTAAAAAAAGTCGGGTGATGTGGTGGACAGTGACTCTGCCCTCTTTTCGTCATTGATTCTATAAGTATGTAAGATCAATACAGCAGATACGCCATCTGTTTAAACATTCAGACTAAAATCAATGTTTTCTGAGTTTTTATTGGAGCCTGCAGCAAATCGGCTTGTTTTCGAGTTATTATTGTGGCGTTGTTGCCTCGGCAAAAGGCAACTTCATGAAAACTGAGAGTAACTGAGAATTTTTTTGTGTGTTTGTTCATGTTTGTTGTCATAATTCAACCCTGCTCTTCCATCTGTCTCCAAACTCGACTCCTTCCTGTTCGAAAGCCTGCAGGTGGGACTTTGGACAAAAGGGCTTTTCCCAGCAGCATGGCGGCCACCATCCCTTCCTCCTGCCATCTTTTCCTCTCCTTCTTCTTCTCCCTCCTTATAACCCAGCCTGCCCTCACCCAGGACCCGCCTGTCACCACGATGACGGTGACCAAAGGCGACCCGTTCATCGTCCCCACCACACTGGCCAACCAGACGACTCCCAGCTTCGTGGAGACGACCCAAAACACCCCTCTGGAGACGGGGTTGTCCACGCCGACGAGCGGCGGGGACGCGGACGATGAGGACGTCCCCCCGGCTGGCGGGACCCGTTGCCAGGGTTACTACGACGTGATGGGTCAGTGGGACCCACCGTTCAACTGCAACGCCGGCGTCTTTCTGTACTGCTGCGGTACCTGCTTCTACCGCTTCTGCTGCCAGTTCCGCCAGCAGCGGCTGGACCAGAGCATCTGCTCCAACTACGACACGCCCATCTGGGCCAACACCGGCAAGCCCGTGGCCACCATCACCGAGGGCCAGGGGGACCAGGACCGGGACCGCACGCACCTCATCGTCTACATCATCTGCGGCGTGGTGGCCATCATGGTGCTGGTGGGCATCTTCACCAAACTGGGCCTGGAGAAGAGCCGCGGGGGGAGCGGGGGAGGAGGAGGAGGAGCGGGAGCGGGACACGCTGACCTCAACTCCAGGTGAGGAGCATGATGATGATGACATGCTGATGACGTTACTTATACAGAGTAGATAGAAACAAAGAGGTGGACGAAAGTGAGAGTGAGAGTGTGTGTTTATGAATGCACAAATGTGTGTGTACTTGCATGCGCGTGTTTCCTGATGCATTGCAGGGAAGTTGGAAAGTTGAAAATTCTGACTTCATCTCCAGAAGACCAAGAAAAAAAAGGAATAGAGAGAAAGAGAAAAGATGCAGTTTCGTGAACACGCTAACACACAACCTGCTGTCTTGGAATTTACAACTTCCAACTCTGAATGTGTACTCGTAGGCCTACTAACACGTGTGTGCATGTGTGTATGTTTGCTTGCACGTGTACGATTAACCTCTAAGCCTTCTCTAACAACACATGATCAAGTTTGACCACCTCACTCCAACCTGTTCAGGTGTTTTTCCAAGCTTTGTCAGAGCAGAACAAAGAGTCAGAGAGAGAGAAAATCTGAATAAGGTTGCTGTTATATTTTAAAAGCTGAGAGTCTGTAAATGTTGTGTGAATGGGACTTTAGCAACCATACACTCATATAAATCATGCCCTTATTTTGCTTTTGCTCATCATTTTTTTCATGTTTCTAATTTTGCTTTTTTTTGCTTTTCTTTTATTTCTTTGTGCTTGTGTCTTTCTTTCTCCTTTTTTTCCATTCATTATTTTCTTTTTCATATAATTTTGTACTCCACCCCTTGTGTACCATTTGCTTTGCTTGTAAGCATGACTTATATTTGAAATAAACAAAAAAATTGAAAAAAGAAAAAAATCGACCAAACAGTTTTTGCTGCAGTAGCTGTTAAGTGTTGAGTAGGTGCTTTTTCCTCCTGTCACGTGTGCGAGGTTTTACAACGAGCTCAAGTCAAATCACTTCTTACATGTTTGGACTGAGCGAGAAATAATTAATCAGCCAGGCTGTCGTCAAATTCTGTCTCCATTAGCTGAGAAACAGATTGTTTCCCACGTTAATGAACACACAACTTGTCATAGAGAAGATGTTAGACGTTCACAGCCTGGTTACTTCACCTCTCTCTCTCTCTCTCCGGATACACTTGCAAGCATGCACACACACATGTAAACACACACTCCCGCTGCTGTTGGGGTCAACTACGTGGTCTGGTGGGGTTCAATCCGTTCGCCTCAGGAAATCGATTACAGCAAACACACATCGCACGGCATGGGCTCAAATCTCCCAAACTACCCGACGCTCGTTAGCTGCCTCTCCACGTTCTCTTCTTCTATCTCTTCTTTTTGTTCTTATCTCTCTGAGCTTCTAGTTTTTGATCCTCGCATCTCACCATTCGCCTGTTCTTTGTCACAAACCACACTGCTGATGTTTCTTTAAGTCTCCTTCCTCAGCCCGTCCTTCCTTCTGTCCCTCCTTGTCCAGCTATCATTCCTCCTTTTTGCTTTCCTTCTCCCAGCAGCCTTCCTCTTTCCTTCCTTTCCTTTGAGGCCCAATTTCAACCACACATCTTTATCCAATCCTCTCTTTTTCACCTTTCTCGTCTCACCCTCTCCTCCCGTTGCTTGCTATTTATTTTTTTAAGTTGGTGTCTCTTTGCATCTTAATTGAGACACACAGACAGCGACACTCTCCATCGACCAGCAGCTCGTGCTCGCATGTCTCCCCATTAACCTGAGCCGCCAAAAACTCATTCGGCGGATAACACACAGCCAGGATTAATATTTCCTGCAGGGTAGCACCTCACTGAAATAGAAACACTCCCCGCTGCATAAACACCCTCCCTCTGTGAGCCCAACTCGACAAGATTACCGCTCCTCCTCGAGATTAAACAAATTTCACAACGATTACAGCTTTACCGTTTCTGGACTGCTCTGCCTGCATAGCTCGTTTGGTTATTAGCCCGCTGACATAAATCCCTGGTCCAAAAGTGTACGTGCAACTAAGACCTCGTGCACTGTGTGAGGTGAAATGCATAAATATGTAACATACACCCACTCTCTTTAGGGTTGGGATGTTAAAGTGGCGAAGCACAAAAGGGCAACTTTTACACTTTGCTCTCACGCCATCTGCACCTATCAAACTCTCGTCATGCACCTTCTCTTTCTGTCCTCCCCACCATCTCAACATCCTGCAAGCAGAGGGTGATTAACACCCTGAAATCCCACCAGTTCTCCCAAATCAGCTTTGAAACTTGAAATCCAAAGTGATCCTCCTCTCAGATTACCCTCCTCCCACACACACACACACACACACGCACACACACACACACACTCTCACACCTTCTAATACATCTCCACTTCGCCGCCAACCACACCAGGTTCGGTGTGTTTGCAGGCTGCACTAATCCTCAGCCAACAAAAGGGAGCGGAGAGCGCCGCCTTAGGTCACACATGTCACGTCTAATGAAAGACCTCAACCGGAGAGGGGCTGGCTTTACACCGAGAGAGTAAACAAACACCGATGACCTTCACGATCTTACACACTCACACATCTGCACGGACGCACGTCTGTACACGCTCGCAGTGATTTATAGTTCAATTAACAGCAAGAATGATAGTGGTGGCATTTAGGTTTTGCGTGAGCACGGTCCGGATCGACCACGGCGAGAGGTCAGGATAGCCAGGAGTGCAGCGCAGGCGTCCGCCGAACACAAGCACGAGAGGCCAAGGACCCAACATGGTGGCAGCTGAGGTCACATGGTTCAAACCGAGAGAGAAGCGTGTGCAAATGCGGGGCGAGTGCGAGCGAGTGCATTCATGCGTGGAGTGTGTGTGTGCGTGCATGTGCGTGTCCAGCTGCAGTCAGCAGGGAAACCTCGTATCTCCGATTATTAGACAAACACAGAGATAAAATAGTCAGATGTGAAATTATACATGAAGCTGGTAGATGAAGCGACGAGGATGTTTGTTGACTTTCTGGAGATAGAAGGTTTTCATCTGGCATCAGCTGCTACATGCAGATGGATCTGTATGTTTGCATGTCATTTATCTCCACTGTGTGTGTGGTGTGTGTGTGTGTGTGTGTGTGTGTGGTGTGTGTGTGTGTTTGGGCTTTTTAGCTGCCATGTTATGTAATGAAGGGCACTGCCATTTACTCTGACCTGATTTAAGGCAGACAGATAAGCAATACTCGATACAGTGTGGGCATACGTATGGACCGCCACTGCACGCAACAAATGGTTATCACTTTTCCATTTCACTCTGTCTCTTTGTCTTTCATACACACACATCATCATGACACTGGGGCGCAGTGTCATGGTTTATATTTCAAGGGCGTTTTTTTTGGCCAGTTGATGTGATTTGTTGGGACAGTTTGGAGCTTTTTGAGCAACTAGTGCGATTTTATTGAGCTCTGAAATCACACGTGACTTCAACAGAGCAACATTTAAAGACTTAATTAAGGTAAAAACTTCCTTAAACGCTTTATAAAATCAGTAAAAACAACTCTGGGCAGACAAGTTTCGCTTTTGGCTGCTGTACATACACATCTAGTACAACTTGTGTTCACTTTTTGACAGCTTTTACACCATCTTGATGACTCATTAGAAAGTGAGAAACTCGTGACCCTTTATAATGACATGACCACAAACTTAATAACTTGTTAGAAAGTGATTAAGTCCCTGCTGATGCAAGAAGAGTTTTTAATCAGCCTGCATTTATACAAGTTAGCAGCACATTAATAGAGGCTTCCTCCATTACACCAGTCTGCAGTTTCATATTGTAAATAACAATTAAAACAGTAATTTGAATAAAATTGTCCTCTGAGGGAGGTGGACGGCAGTAATAGGGGTCTGAGTTAAGTTGTTAATAAATGGATTTTGTGGATGTGCTGCAGCTGTTGAACACTAACCGGAAGAGATGAAATGACAAAGCAAATTCTGCTTGAAGATACTGTACATTAGCTTTAGCACATAGCATTGGTTGCACAAATGAACAATGATGTAAAAATACAAGATAAGTCATAGTACAAGTCGATATTGGATTGTACAAGTGCACGTTATTATAAGTTTGATAGTTATCTCATCACAATATCATGTGAATAATGTGTAATGTAGGTGAAAACAGTCAAATGGGCACGAAAACGCTCTGCAGTGAAGTGAAATCCAGAAAAAGTGTTAATTAATAAACAGAAGAATTTATTTTCCAGAGCATTTTCACCACTCACGCTTAATTTCACTGACGTTTTGTAAACTTTTAGCATAGTTTTGCCTGCTCCTGACATAACCCCATGTACACTCTGATGAACAGCATCATATGTGCACATTAACATACCTGATCACTCATTTCACTATCCTGTTTTCCTCTGATGAGCTCCTCTGCCCTGTTGTCGCTAGTTTCACTGTGACTTCCTCTGGTCTTCATAGAGAGAAGGAAAAAAAAAAAGACACTGCAGGCATGAGGCAAATCACACCAGCGTGATCCCTAAATACCTGCCATGTGAGAAAATATATTTCCACTAAGAAGCTGAAAAAGACAGGAAGTTTTCATCAACTTTTCCTTCCTCTCTCGCTCCACTTTCTCAGCTCCCCTCCATCCCTCCTGCCTTCTGATTACCTCCAGGGTTGAGCTGTCACTGTCGATCACCTCTCACCTGTCACCAAAGTGTGTGAGTGTGTGTGTGAGCCCGGCTGCATCGCATGTATGTTTACAAGCAGACGTGTTAAAGTGCACACACATATGTGCCTGCGTCACTCGCTTGCCTCAGTTCCTCCCAAAGTGAAAGGACATTTAAGTCGACAGCTTCCTGTCTGTATCAGATGTGACAATTTACACCCCCCAGCTGCTTTACCTTCCTCTCTCCTCCTCAGCCTGCGGGCGGTCACTGGCACGCACACACACACACACACACACACACACACACACACACACTTAAATGTGGGTCAGCACCCACTGACTCAAGGGTTTGGCTTGTGTGCTGTTTTTGTGTTTGTCTTTGCAGTTGGTCTGTTCATCAGGGTAAAGCTAAAATGGTTGACATCTGAAAAGTTGAAAGACTACTTGTAGGCTGCATTTCAAATTTTTACGTATATTGATTCCAAGATGAATATTGTGTCTGTCACAGTCAAACCCATATCAGTCAAAAGTGAAGTTCATGAAACCAGCAGACTCACAGTGAGCTGGCCCCTGCAGCTCCTTTTCATCCCTCTCCCAAACCTCTAATGGGCCATCTGTCTACAGCTTCAAACAGCATGACAACCAGCTAAAATCGACTGAGATAACTGTGTAAACTACTTGAAAACTTGTAGCACAGAACTGCATTTCTTCCATTTTAAACGTGGCTGAATAAAGAAAAATCACCTGGAGGCCACCCTGCCAGAGGGAAATGCTACAAGTTAGCTTGTTAGCGCGAAAACAAAAACCCACTCGGACGCTACACCTGCATAAAACAGATGAATGATAACACAGAAAACTATATTTAAGAACTGAAATATTACCTCAGGAACTTGTTTTTATCATATTCGTGAGAACTGAAAAAAAAAGAAAAACCACATGGCTGCAACTGTGCTGGTTAACTTGTTAGCAAGTTAGCATGAAAACACAAATACTAATTTTGCTGCTTGTATTTAACAGCTGAAAAATTAGCCAGACAACCATTAGCTAGTTGATAAATCACCACAGAGAGGCAGTTATATGCTTTAAGGATAGCTGGGGAGAAAAAATGTTAATTATTTGGCTAGAGCAAGGAAAAGACTACAAATTAGCTTGTTAGCACAAAAACAAAACCACTCAGGTGTCTGCTAATTGCACCTAATAACTTAATAATAACACAGAAAACTACCATATGTAGCTTCTGATAGGTAAGTGATCATAGACCACATTATTTAATTATGTCAGAAAAAAAGAAATAAATTACAGACAGTGCCATCTATGCTTGGAGGAAAGGCTACAAATTAGCTTGTTAGCACAAAAACAACACCACTTGCTACCTGCACGTAATAACCCAGAGAACTACAATATGTAGGCTTTTTGATGGTAATTGATAATGATAGAACAACATTATTTTCATTTTGACTAAAAAAAGAAAGAAAAATTACATATGGTGCCCTCTGTGCTTGAGGGAAAGGACACATATTTGCTTGTTTAGCATAAAACCACTAACACACACACTGTTAACAGCTGAACAATAACCCACATTTAGCTATGTCTCATAATTAATCCGATTTGTCATGCACATTATAATCACAGCTCTCTCTTAAGAAATTAACAGTCAGATAAATGTGGGTGTCAGTACCCCCACCTCCATATTTTTATGACAAAAAAGCACATAAGGATGTTTAGTTTCATTTATCCAGGGTACACATAAATTGTCCAGGCAGAAAAGTTTCTGTCTGTCAAAACCTGTTTTTTAAACTTAATGATATACAGACTGATTTTAGAGCAGCACTTTTACTCTCTTCATCAGCTCAGCTGTAACTTTCCATTATTTTGAGAAGCTTGGGCGACTTCTTATGTTGACTTAAAACTAAAGGTTCATTCAAATGCCTATAATGCTCATGAGACAAACCACTGCAGAAACACAACACTGCTTTCATGTCCTTGTGCACGAATGTGTGTATGTGGTGTGTTTTAAGATGTGCCTTGTCATCTCCTCACTCTTTATCAGTAAATCGTCAGTGACAGCAAAGCTGGTTTTAACTGTAACTTAGATGAAAAGAGAGAGAGATGAGTGACGAGGGAGTCAGTGACAACTGAGGGGAGACACAGAGATTGTGACACTGAGACGTCGGCCACAGTTGTCTTCTCTTTCAGTGGATTATCTAAAAGTTTTATACAAATACACTTAAAATTCTGAATTTACTAGAAGCCCTGAGATAAAACGACAGCACATTTGCAGCATGCATCCACATGTGCAGTTACAGGATCAATAATATGTGCATTACAGCATTAACAGAACATGAGGATGAACAGGAAACGTACTGTGAACGTGTATGCAGGCCTCACTGTATTCAGGACATTTTGCATCAGAACAGTCAACGTAATGCTGCAGAGAGGCAGGCAGACAGGATTTCTCTGTTCAGAGAGTTACTGTAATGTTAGTTGTAACTAATCACAGAGTGGGTGTTCTGATCTGGGAGGGTAATTGATTGTTAAAGGACATTAGCAAAGTCTCATCTCACTGTGGTTGTAATGTGATGGGAGAACATGGAGGTACGGATGGCGTCACAGATCTCAGGCACATCGCTGTTGCGTAACATGATACAGAGCAAGAAAAAACAACGCCATAAGAGAAGTAACCTGAAGATAACTCATGCTGTATATCCACAGAGATCAAGAACAATATGGATTTATTTTGTTAAAATAGTTCCCACTGATGTTTTTCTAAATTGCACAACAGCTGAAAGCAAAAGCTTTAACTGTTTAAAGAACTAGTCACAGTGGACACTGCCTGAGGAACGTCTGCTGAGCTCTGACCTAACCAGGACTGGATAATGCAATGTAGGGAAGTGAGGCTATTTTTGTAAACATTTGTCTGACAAAGAGAGAAATGTGAGAATTGGTTGAATTCTTGTAATTAAAGATCATAAATTCCTGGAGGACCAATTATAGTCATGCAAATACCAGACAAACATTAATACAAGATGACAGAGAACATTTTTGTCTACGATCCCCACGATACATGCAAGATACAGTCTCAAAACTTTACAGTTGTTTATTAAGAGTCAAAATGAAGGCTGAGGGGAGACGACCTGATGGTCGAATGTTTAGGGCTCGTACCACGTGGGCCTGAGCGCCCTGAACAACGAGCTCCGGGCTCGACTCCCAGCCAGCTGCATGTCATTCCCCTGCTCTCCTTCCCTGCATTTCATGTCTATCTCCACTGTCACTATCAAATAAAGACATAAAAAAATACTTTAAAAATTCAAGGTTGAGTTCAAGGCACCAAAAGATGGGTATTAACAAATCCGCACCTGTTCATTCATAGTAGCACTGTTTTAGATTGAATTATTTCCACCCACCACAGACTATTTCTGTCAATCTACCCCACACTGCGAGTCTTAATCTTTTAACCAGCTGCACGGCCATCTTCGCTCTTTCAAAGCCAGCCGCAGAAACTCTCATGAAGCTCAGCCAACGCTCCATAAACACTACATAGCCCGGAGACAGGTGCAGTTTTTGTTGCAGATTAAAAGTCTAAATCAGCAAGTTGTTTGAGCGGCGAGCCAAGAGAAGAGTGCATGGAGGCCCGAGGCGCTGCACGGCAATGAGTCAGAGAGGGGATGAGGAGCAGAGAGAGAGAGAGACTTGGAGGAGAGGAAGACAAACGGTATGGTTTAAAGAGGAGGGCGAAGAGAAAGAGACATATTTAGGGCTGCGTTTAGGTGAGGAGGGGGCAGACAGAGAGGAAGAATGAGACTGAATAGAACAACAAATTGAAAACTGAGCAAAGGAGGAGAGAGAGAGATTGAAACTGTGCAGAGAAGGAAGAAAGATCAGGAGGCGTTTAAAGTCTTTCTGTTGTGTGATGCAAATGTTTAGAAGGGGACAAATTTGCACATCATAATCTAATACGCAATTTCACAAAGACACACACCGTGGCACAGTGTGTATAAAAGGATTCACAATAAGGTGATTAAGATCTGAATTGATTTGAATGAATGAATATAATTTTCTGTTACAAAATCAGATCCCATAAATAGAGTGTAACTCAGTAATTCAAGCAGTTTCAAGGTTTCAAAGAGGAAATCCAAAACTGCAAGAGCTCGTTAATGTGTCATTTTTTTAGGGGCTAATTTTTGTTATAATTTACCTTTTTGGCGTTTACCGTTAAAGTGGCGATAGACAATCTTCCCCCCTAGAGTTTCCAAGTGGTATTAATGTTGGCAACCTCTGTCACAAAGAAGAATGTAGTGAGTTTCACCTCTGCTCATTTTAGAAAGGCCACCACCAGGAAATGTGTTATTTGTTTAGACTAACAAACAGAAAATTTATCTTTTGTTTGTTTCTGGCTGTTAGCTGTAGCATTAGCAACATGGCTACCTGCTATCAGTCTGGCTACTGTCCTGACTGTCGGTTGTTTTAAACCCTCTCAAGTACCGGAGCTCGCTCCATAGTTGGAGAGGTCCATCCAAGGTTTACTCTTGTTTTACCACAGTTTCTATCGCCCTCCCTCTCCACCTTCTTTGCCTTCTTTGAGTAGAGTTTCCTAGTCACCACCATTTCCACTACCTGGGAAAGCTACCAACAGCTATCTAGGAAAACAGAAGCTCTGTCCTCTTTCTGTTTTGGTTTCACAGCGGCAGGTGCACCTCCTTTGTGCAATAAATCAAGCTTTCATTCTTCCTGTGAAAACTCACATTGGGTGGCAGCCAGAAGTGCACCATGAAGGCTTATAGTAAACCAATCTAAACACAGATGGTGTCGTTATTTTGTAGCGATTACATTGTGCAATCAACATTTACTTCATAAGGATAAATTCAAACTAAAAAAGTTGTCTATGGTCACTTTCAAGTTTAATTATCCCCAACATAGGATCAGAAATGCACCGTCTTTACCTCACAGAGTGTAGAGTGGATTACTCTTCTCTGGTAGTAAATATTAGGAGTCAAATACAAAGGTCATGCATGTAAAAGCATGCACAAACTGTACACACGTGCACCATTTGTCTACATGAAATATTTGTGGCTGATAAAACAAACAGCTTTATCATATCTGGCACCAAAACAGCAAACACGCCGTCAACAGAGTCCCTGCAGGAACCACTTTCTGGCATCTGCGACCCTGTTACTCACACACATCATCACACCTACAGAGAGTTTATAGATGATCAGAGGGCTGGCCAGAGGGACTCACTTTTCTATTTGGCAGGTTGAGTGCGAACAAGTTGCCCCTGGCTGTTGCTGTCCTGTCGGTCATATCCTTGTGTACCTGTGCATGTGTGTGTGTGTGAGGCAGAGGCGGCTAAACACACGAGCTTCGTTAGCAGAACAGAGGCACCGGTGTTTGAATTATTGATCAAGGGAGTGAATACCATCAACGCTGTACATTCAGCAAATACACAGGGAGAGGAAAAGTGTTTATTCAAAGTGATGAGTGTGTGTGTGAGACAGGAAGGGAGGTGTCATCGGCTGGGGTGGTCGGTTAGTGTTTATCCTCAGCTCATAGTGAGTTAATGAAGTGAATTAAACTTCCTAGTAGAAGGAGGAACAGGAATATGAATATATGAGCAGTGCGCTGTCATTACTTTGCATTTCTTGCATCCAGAACAAGAAGCCCCGAGTCCAAACACGACCATATTGCTAGGAAATCTTGCCCATATGTCGTGCAGCCAAAAAAGCCCCCGGTCACATAACAACTGACTGGAATTCATCCTAAAGGACACACTGAACAAAACACACACAGTTTGGTGATGAGCCACACTTCACTGAAATGTCTCTTCAGCAGGAAAAAACTGACACAACTAAAACCAGTAATTGGATGTTGGCCATAAACACTGTCAGACTGACGATAGAGTGCTGCAGGAATGAGTCCGAAAACCCAGAAATAAGTTTGAATATTTTGTTCCCTCGTCCCAAAGTCAATGGATTTTTGAAAAAATAAATGAATGAAAATCCCGTTGGCTTTTTTCGTGGGAACCAGGGTGATGCTAACTCTTGTGTTGGCTTAAAAAAAAAAAAAAACACCTGTAAACAGACTTAAGATCAATGCAGTTCTCCTTTAACTTTAGCAGGGCAAAAAGACTTCCTGAATTTATGGTCAGACGACACAAACAGTGGCCTCATATGTCCACAGTATCGGATTTCTGAGCAGTATGATAGATGAAGTGTTATTATCATGGTGACATGCTGCAACCTAAGTCACAAATGTAATAAATACAGATATATATATAACAAACAAGCACACTAAACACATCTTACTACATGATAATGAAGAATTTAGATACAGAAGAAGGACGAGTTCAAAACTGTCCCACAACAGGATCATCACAACGAGACCTCTGATGACCTAACACACACACTCACACACACTGCAAACATCAGATGTCGAATTACAAACAACAACCACCTCTTTTCACACACACACACACACACACACAAACAAACACACAGGTATAGGCAGGAATGAAAAAACACACATACACACAGTGAATACACTCTCCCCTGGGACGACAGGATGTACTGTACATACTGTACATGAACTGCCTGTGTGTGTGTGTGTGTGGTTTATGTGTGTGTTTGTGAGCAGGGGCTCCAGCTGTTGGGGAGAGCCCTCACAGAGGACCAATAAAACACATCTGTGAGGGGAACAGATGGTGTTTGTCTCTCTCACTGACCGAGCTACTCTAATGTGAACAATTCATCTCTTCACTTTTTATTTATTTCCAAGTTGCAGGATGATGTAAATTATGTTTTTTGTGACTTCTGGGCTTTTTTTTTTTTTTTTTTTTTTTTTTTGTGATCGATCATTTTTTTTTTTCTGTATTCATTCTTGTTTAGCTCAGAAATGGCTGCCAGAACGAGTTATCATCAGTTTCTTTTGTCATCATCATCTCTGATGTTTCTTGCTTTCCTTTTTCTCTTTTTTTAAAGAAAACATTTACTACTATTAGAAGTTGAGCACCAATTTACAGCCAGCGTGTGTGTGTGTGTGTTTGTCTCCAGGACGCTGACAGACCTGCTGAAGCAGCAGGGAGGTGAGGTGAGCTCGGTGGAAAACACCACGGCCAGTTCGCCCAGCGGAGGGAGAGCCAACGGCGTCTCAGCCAGGATTCTGCGCAGCAGGAGTGGTGAGTACTGAGAGACGATGAGTTCATCCACAGTTATTTATCCATAGTCTAAACCCTGGGGCTGGAGTGTTGTTTGAGTAACTCAGTGTCTTGGTGCTCACCTAAAACCTGCATTATCAGTTTGTTTCCACACAGCACAATGAATGCTGCCTCCACACGACAGAGTGTATTTACTGAACATAGAAGAGTCTGAGCTTGAACCTGTGCTGATGGATGACAGTTTTTTGGAGGGGTCAAACTCCCTTCTTTCCAAACAGCCAAACAATCCCCAGCTTTCCCTCTCTTATACTGTAAAGAACCACACACACACATTATACAAAGACAGGTGGTATGTGAGGAAAAACCTCCTTCCTTTCCTTTGCTTTGGAAAACAAGAAACACCCAGAGCTGTGACCTCCCTCTCGCTTCACCTCTCTCACACACACATGCTTGAACTTCATCTCACAGATGAGCTCTGGTTCGAACTCCCTCTAATGTGTCTTATTTAATCAAGGTCGCATCATTCATGCAGTTGAAGGAGATGAGAGAGTCTCGCTTCATTTCTCGTCTTAGATATGTAAACTAGGTGAGCTACCTTCAGATTTCTACACCGCCACTCGAGCCAGTTGATTGGTCCAAGTTGTCTGGTTTTTTAAACAGCCTGAACACTGCACTCAAACTCAAAATGTCTTATTATCATTCAAACTATGACTATTATAGCCTAACATCAGCTTTTTACTCCTGGTGACTGTATTTAGGCTTCAAACATCAGAGCAGTGGAGTTAATTTGTGGATATTATCTTGCCGAACAAAACACGTAAATATCACAAACGATTGCTGGTCACTGAGCTTGCATCTGGTTTCCTTTTAACAACGATGAATAAATAACCTAAAAAAATATAAAAATAAACAACTTTACAGAGCAGCATTTGTACTGGTTGCACACAAACCTGTATATATATTATTGTACATGAGGTTTTCAAGGTTTTCAAACTATGGACAGTGAGATTAAAATCTGGAAAACACTGAAAAGAATCAGACTCAACACAGAACAAAGTACAGAACATTTTAGATTTTACACTGACTAAGACGTTTTTCGGAGTGGGAGAGGACAGAGAGTGAACAACAGAGGATCTTCATCTGTAAGTAGAACACATGCTTGTTGCACGTGCAACACACCAATGCACCACACACACAGAGTATTTAATTAGTATGTTAATGTAGGCAGGCTGCAGCCCTACAGGCAGCATGTGCTGTTTTCTATACATTTTCTACACATCCAGATACACCAGCCTGGATGACACGGTTTTCAACCAAGCACTCCAAAGTATGAGTTAAGAGCAGGACTGTGGTCACACTTTAGTTTGGACTTATACAAAATACCAACTGACTGTGCTTGTGTGTCTGTGTGTGAGTGTGTGGATTA
Organism: Lates calcarifer; assembly: GCF_001640805.2. Classification (NCBI taxonomy): domain Eukaryota; kingdom Metazoa; phylum Chordata; class Actinopteri; family Centropomidae; genus Lates; species Lates calcarifer. The sequence continues at coordinate 3,284,760 of NC_066855.1, forward strand.
GTATGCGTTGGTGTGTGCTGGGCATGTGAACATGTGAGCGTGCACGGGCGGATGTGTGTGTGAGTGTGTGTGTGTGTGTCAGAGGGGAGGGAGAAGGGTGGAGTGTTTGATACAAGAGGACGCCTGCAGCATCCATCTCTCATATCTTACAATGTAGAATTTCACACACTGCTAATGACTTGATAGGACACACAGTATGTGGTGGACGCTTTAATGTTTAATGTAAAGTGTTTCATTGATCATGCACAGTATCGGTCGATCTCTGTAGCTAACATGATCTCTTGCTGGATGACTGTATGCGTGTTTGAATTAGCAGCTTGTTATGCTCTGCTGAAGATTTAAAAAATCTGCAGAACTTGTTACTGCTGCTACTTTTCAAAATAAAACGCACTGTGGCTGTCCACATAAAATATTTACTTTATGTCATGTCTGCTCATTTGGTATGGTAAGATTTATGCAGGTGTTTCCGTTTGGATTTGACTTGGGAAGAGCTAGAAAATTACTTGAAAACTTATTTATTACAAGTTACTAAGCAAAAGAATTTAGATGTCAAATTACTTTTGTAACTCAACCCAGTTACTTTAAATATCTCCACAGCCTTCACATCCATGTGTCATATATTCTGCATTAAACAGGTGTAGAAATAGGAAAAAGAAATGTGGTTTAACAAGCAGGCAGCCCACATGTTGAAGGTGCTCTGACCAGAAACATCTAACGTTAGCTTAGCCCTGTTGATTTCTAGATATAGGCTTACTACAGAGGCTAACATTAGCTCGCCAGCTAGTGAACCTTTGAGTGTACCCTGGACTTAAGTACACACAACATGTAAGTGGGGCTCAGGCTGTGGAGGTGGAGCGGCTCGGCCTCTAATCGCAAGGTCAGTGGTTCGATCCCTGGCTCCTCCTCCAGTCCATGTGCCGAAGTATCCTTGGGCAAGATACTGAACCCCACATTGCCCCCAACATATCATCAGTGTGTGTGTTAAAGGGCTTTATATGTAGAGTGTGTGTGAATGTGACCTGACGTGTAAAGTGCTGTGAGAGGTCGATATGACTAGAAAAGAGCTGTATAAGAGCAGTCCATTTACCATTTAATTACAACAACTTTGGTAGAAGCTAGTCACCTCTCCACACCTCCAGCCCCTGCAGTGCTAAGCTAACAGATATCGGTCAGCTGAGCTGAACTCCCGTTACCCTTGCACTATACTCGTCATTATTCAGTAATGAGTTACTGCCCAGCTCTGGATTTAGATCATGTACAAATGTTTTCTGTGCCCTACACTTCTCCATCTCTCCTCTGCTTCTGTCTCAGCCTAAATAATTAATGATAATGTAGGTTTTTTTAAATCACTTGTTTCCATTTGTTGCTGCCGGAGAAAAGATTCAAAAGTCTTATGTCGGCAGTTCGACAGTGTACAGAGAAATTTAAAATCTCCTACTGCTGAGAACCACCCACTGCTTATGGATTGACATGATGATCCAGCAGCTTCTCCTGAATGTTTTCCAAGTGCATGGTGAAGTGATGGAAGTGAAACAGCATGTGGCACAGTCTGTTGACTGAATTAAAACGCCATAAGTAAACGTTGGCGTGGGACATCAGTCCACTTCTTAATGTGAAGTGACAGTAGTGAAAGGCAGAGGGGACTTGGCAGAGAAGTCAGTGCTGGTGATGATACCTATTGATGCTAATGCGTTCCATATTTATGCACATTACACCCGATTCTTCGGCAGAGGAGGAAAATGTCCACTGGCTGTTTGTGGTCAATAAACACAGACAGCTAAAAAAAACAAAAAAACATGTTGTCCAGCAGACAGCTTTGTGCCAATAAAACAAAACAAAAATCCCTCAGCGTATCATGTGAACACACCATGACAGGTATTGTTTGAGAAGAGAAAACTAAAGTTACGGATGAGAACTTCGCCTGAAGACTGTCTGGTAACACGTCACCTAAAAACTGTCTACAAAAGTGTCTTTTTTGGTCATAACATGGTTTTCAGCAAACTCACAGGTTGACATTTGAGGGTCGACACATCAGTGCTTCAAATCATGAGTCACCTCCGTCTGTCCCAGATCTTCATCCCCCGTCCTGAACTCTGAAGGAGTTGCAGGAATCTTTTTTTTACTTTATTTGTATTTTTTTGAGGTGGGGGGACCAGGACTGTGAATGTAAGCTGGCACAACACTACGTGTCGCAAATGCAAAATGTAATTTAAAACGCTCCCTAATTGAGCCACAGGACAAAGTGGAACACTAAATAGATTGCCTGGGCAGAAAACAGATGAACTGTATTGGTTTTTCCATTGCAGTCAAGATGGCAGACAGCGGCCTTTGGAAAAAGTAATGCTCATTACCTACAGAGTAACTGATGACATCTGAACTGATTGGAGGAGAAGTGTTAAAAGGCAAACTGCCATTTTCTCTGAGGCTAATATTCAGTTTAAAGCAAAATTATGAAGAGAAGAAGCAGCAAAACATTGATTTTACAAATTAAAGGTTGATTTTAAACAATAAAACACACTCATGCTTCATTCACTAGACTCAGTTTTGCAGCCTTTAACAGACTTGCTCAGTCTGATATGACCAATCACTTCTGGCAGCTAATCTTAGCAAGTTTTAGATTGATTAATTAATTGGTTTGCAGCTTTGTGACTCTATCCAGTGGCTGTTTCAGTGTTAACAGCAGAACAAAGTTGTGTAGACTTATCTCTTGTTAAATGCTAAACATGTCTCTTTGCTTTCCTGTAAAATGTAGAAATATTTTTGATGACTCGTCTTGAACCCTCTCGTCAGATGTGATTGGGGGTGACCTGCCCATCATATAAAACCATTCAGGACCGTTAGCCAGTAAGTAGCCAGCAGCACAGAAAGGTGCCCACAGATGTGAGGAATCATCACTCACACTGAAGGGTTACTTCTGTTTCACTGCGACTTTGAAGCATGCAGATGTCAAAAAGTCAGTTTTTTTAGATTTACATGAGCTCTCAGCAGCTGATGTTAACTGAGGACAGGAGGCGAATATTTGGTCTAATAGACCCCAACAAACATGACTCATTGCGGAGAGAAAGCTTGAAGCAAAACGTGATGACCTATTTATCAAAGCCGACTGCAGAAGTAGCGTGAACCAGTAACAAATCACTCTTCATATCACAAATTTTACCTTTCCTTCTCTCGCGTCTCTCTGTTTTTCTTTTACCCGAGCTGTCGGAGGAGTTTGTCTCCTCCAAAAATGTTTCCCTGCATCCTCCACTATTTCCCGGGGTCATGAGAGGCAAACTACTTATTCTTGTAAATTAATGATCTCAGTATGAATCTGTGCTCCCCTGCTCACGTCACGTTGATTATTCTGACAAAAAAAGGCATGTGTACGGCCAACTCAGCAGATCGCACAGAGCAAGGATTATAAATACGTGGGGGTGTGAGATGGTTGTTTGTCTGCTCCAGCTCGAAACGATGATGCACACAGACTTTCACATGTGATCTCACTGATGACAGACGTGGTGCGCTCTCTGCTCTCTCGCTTTATTCTCGGCTCTTAAGTCTCCTTATTCGTACCATCACTCTCTCTCTCTCACAGACACACAGGGACCTTCATATTTCATCTTGGTGATGACAGACGCCATGCAATTTCCCCATGGCACTTAAGGCTCCTTTTATGTTATCGTTTCATGCACAAACACACACTCAGAGGTGCACATTTATACACAAAACACACACCATATACAGAAACATGTGCTGGCCTCTCTGCTTTTCTCTGTGTTTCACGGTCATGAACATGCACAATAGCACGCCAGTGGAAACACCAGGCAGATGGTATAGGTGTGTGTGTGTGTGTGTGTGAAGAGAGAGAGAGAGAGAGAGGAATCCCATCACATCAAAACCTCCTTTTAACTCCTCCTAAAAACTTCAACTCCTCTTAAGTTGCTGACCTGAAAATGAATCTGTGCATCGTTCTGCTGAGGCTCAACAAGCTGGGAAGTCACATATCTTATTGATAACCTCGTATTTTGCATGGTGAGAGAAAAACATATCCTTCCTTCTTTTCATCTCAAAATCTCCTAACAAAAGAATGCTTCATTTCTGCATGCCGTTGCTTTATTATTAATAATTCATGTCTTATTATTAATAGCAGACCAGGAACCAGCTGAGCATCTTAAAACAGCCTTTAAAATGATGGTTATATACTGTTTTTATATCTTGACTAAGAGGGCAAAAGTCTAAATCTAAAAACAGCTGCCAAAATTCACAGTAACTCCATATTTATTACCCCTAACAGCTCTAAAGTTTGATCTTTATGCAAAGAGGCAACTAATAGAAAGCCTAAGATGAAAAAAAAACAAGTTTTACCCTGATAAGACTGCATATTGTTAGATTTTGCACCAAAAAGAAAGAAAAATAAAGGTGGTGCTGCCTGTCTCCACATGCTGCAGGTAGGTTTCCCTCCACAGACAGATATCAGAACAACATCACACTGCTGCAACTCATGCTTCCACTTCTTTTCCTTTTATAATAAAGGAATTTCAAATTTATGCCAGTGTCCAGACTGAGTTTCATGCATGTCAAAACCTCCAGTGTGGTCTAATAGCATGAATTAGCAGCTAACTGAAACAGAGCTCAGTTCAGTCAGTTTACTGCGTTACTTCTAGAAGACGAGTTTCAGAAGAAGCATAATCACTACTTGTGTGATATTTACCTCCTCGTTAAGTGGGATACCCTGACACCCTGTAATATTAGTCACACACACCTGTGACCACCTCAGCTATGGACCGAGCCGCTCTCTTTGTCCCTCAGATCTGTTAGCTCGTCTCCACCTTCCTGCATCATTTAGACAGATGAAGCAACGGAGGCCTCGTCTTCGCCGTCCTACACCTTAATCACACGCTGCCTGCGATTCCCTGAGAGAGGAGATATTACGTAACTCATTAAGCAGCATTCCTGCCCTCTTGTTCTGCGCTTAAAAGATCCCGATGCCAGACGTTCACTTGGATGGTGCCTAATGGAAGAAATTAATATGTGCAGCCATGCTGGAGCTTTAAAATCTACAACCCCGTAGCAGAACCCCTCCTAATTCCCTCAGTTAGTGTTTTATGTATTGGTTTGAGCACACACACACACACACACACATACACAGTTACATACTTATTCCATTATGCAATCACTGAAACATTGTGCACTGAAAGCAGACGGACTCACTAATAGGTCTCGTTTGTATTTCTGTGTGTGTGTGAGTGGACGTAAGTGTTCATATTTAAGTTTTTCGTGTGGATCATTTCCTGTAAAGTTTCATAAGGTGTGTGGCTAAAAATAGTCACATTTTTGTTGATTTTTTTAGGGGTAATCTCATTGAACTGAGCAAAGTCTGTTTCGACAGAACTTAATTTCTTATTTTCTCCAAAGCTCAATGAAAAATTCAGTTTAAAATCTTTTTTGGGAGCCTGAGTGAGTGACCACAAACCTAAATTTTATGCTAATTCTGCAGCGGTCTGTAAGAGGGGATGGCAACGTTTGCACTGGATAAATGTCTTTAATCCAGTCTGTTTTCACATTCTCCATTACTGCTAAAATAAAATAAAATATGACACTGCAGGACACCCTGAGGAGGACAACCAGTTATTTTTCAACCAGAGATCAAAGCTAAGTGAAGTTATCAGCATCGTTGAACGAGCTGCTTCAAAGGACTTCCAATGAAAACCAGCGAATACACAGACCCAGTGCATCGTGATCTGTTGGTCATTTACTGTGGCTTTAAGGAGAAAAGAAAAAAAAATGACGACGAAGATGATGATGAGATGAAGATAGTGATGATGACGACAATATGAAAAGGACTCTTCTTCCTCATAATCCGGCTAATCTGTCACATGCTGAGAGGTCAGCACCACCACTGGATTACTCTGGATGATTTTCCTGTGTCTGCACACACACACATACAATTATCAGTGTGGTGTGTGCTGTAGTTTAAGCTGATTAGGTAGTGAGATGTTTCACATGTTGTAACGTGCATTGTGTGTGTGTGTGTGTGTGTGTGTGTGTGTGTGTATGTGTGTGTGCAGTGATTAAGGTAGAGGCTCAGAGTTGTAAGTGTAAATGTTGTTACTGTAAAGACTAACTCCTGACATTTCTCCACCCCTCTGGCTTCAGTATAATTTTCTCATTTATTCCACCAGAACATCCTGCCATCCTCTTCATTTCACTCTCTCTCTCTGTGTTTGGTTTTCATCTAAACCACACGACTAAATGTATGTGTGTGTGTGTGTGTGTGTGTGGTGATTAGCATTCAGAAGTTGTGCCGCGTACACCTCTTTCTTAGTGCTGACAGTCCACAGACGTGATGAAGCCCTCTGTCTTTGATGCCGTGCGTCTCTATGTGACACAGTATTTACACAAACACACACTCGTGCACAGGCTTGACTCGTGCACGACAAATCAGATTGGCAAACGTGTGAATACGCGTTACTGTTTCATTCAGTCATAAGATATGTCAGTTTAACACTGACACACAGAAAAAACACAATGCTAAATACAACTGATTTTGTTTCTTTTCCAAATGGCCTCGTAAAGCATGTTGTTCTGGGTGTGTGTGTCTGTGTGAACATTCGTGAGTGCTCCATGTGTGTCCATCCATCCCCAGGGCTGACATCAAGTGCGCTGGCTGCATCAGTGGACTTCATTAATGCTAACAGGCAGGGCTTCACTCTCTCAGCCAGTTTGTTCCATTGTTCATTAACCTCAGTTCATTTAGCATGAGACTGGCTGGCCCGTCTCAACCCAAAATCACCGGCCTCGGGGTAAACGGGAGACGCTTCTGTCAGCCGATGGTCTTTTTGCTTGTGAAAGTTAAAAAAGGACAGGTGCGAGGAAAAAAAGTAAGGAGACAGTCTGACAGCTTTGACAATCAGCTGTTCGCTTGGTGCACCAGGGCCCCCTGAAAAGTGTACTATCCGGGATTTGTCGGCCCCTGGTCCCTTGCTCAACAAGCGCGAAAGAGAGCAGTGGTGGTTGAGAGAATAAAGAGAAGGTGTGGCGTGATCTGGAGTGAGTGTCAAATACAATCTGCTCATGCTACCAGAAAGACTGACAAAGAAACAAAGAGAATGTAGAGCTTATATAGGCTGAGGAGCAGCTTATAGTACGCATGAGTTGATAAGAACTGCATCCTATGTCCAAACTACATCTGGAAAACCTAAATATGTTTTCACAACAACAACACAGAACAGCTCAGGCCCTAACAACAACAACACATTAATGAATGGAGACTAAGAAAAGGGTTCAAACAGCAGACACTTATGAAATCATGTCCTCACGGCGTTAGCGAGGAGAAAGCAGTGAATTGGAGACATATATTTTATTATTTTGACTGCAGCGGTTAAATTCTAAAGCAGAAATAAACATGCCCACACCTCCACGCCTCCTTCCTACCCTCGGTCAAACAGACACACAGACCTGAACTTACCCTACCCTCACCACTCTGCTTGTCGGATCATGAACAATAATATGAAACATAAACGATAAACATGCTCACTTCAATCAGTGATTAACCAGATGTGCAGGTCTGAACTTCTCTCTCAAACTTTCTTTTTTCTTCACATAACCTTTGGTAACTTTTCATATATAACTGAGTGCTACACCATGATTTACCTTGACGATTGCCTGAGAGATTGTCCAAAAGCACCGTTACTCCCATTTGTACGATTCATCACCCGTTCTATGACGGCAGGCATTTCTCACTGACTTTCACCATGGCCGTTCTGATCAGCTATACAGCAATGTCTTGTAGAAGTTCCCTGTTTATTAATACTTTCATAATTTCTGTCCAAATAGTGCTCACATTGGGTGTTTTCTCTACGGTGGCCCTGAAGGTCAAAGAACAACGACAACTCAGAAAACAAAATCAAAGTCTGAAAACGTATGATCAAATCGAAGACCAACTGACCATGAACACATCCACTGGATAAACTCTGAATTGACTAGAGTTCTGTCCAATCACAAAAAAGGGATGTTGTTCGTCGCTTTTCATAATCTGAAATGTCATTTTGTCTAGTGAAACGTTGTTTTGTTTTCGGAAACAATGTGTTTTCTGAAATGTTGTTTGCTTTTTCTGAATTGTTGTTGTGTTTTGACCCTCAGGGCCACTGTATTTCTCAAATAAACACGCATATAATCAGTTCATCACAAATCAAACAGCACACTGAAAACTTTGCACAGGTAGTATTCCAACGTGCCCTTGTTGTTTTGGATCTGTATCTGCGTCTGTAAGCAAATTATAATGAACTGACTGACTGTGCCTCTGTCTCCTACCAGAACAGTACCATCTGAATAACTCGGCGTACGGGCCGTTTGGACAAGGGCTTCCGCACCCGCACAGCAACCACAGCACAGTGGGACTGAACAAATACACCTCCCTCAAAGCTGTGGGTAAGTTGGACATACACACAAAGACACACACACAATATGATGCTGACTCCAACTGACACAGTAACCTTTACAGTACAGTAGGGTTGGCTGTACAGGAGCTGTCAACTGTCGAGGGTCGATCTTAAAGAGGAGCCCACGCTGTTCCTGTCTGACTCTGCGGTGTGATTGGTTAGATAATGTTAATTTTCTCTAAATGTTCCTGAGGAGATTGATGGCTGAACTGGGGGTGTGCACTGCCATCAGAGTAGCCTGGTTTCTAAGCGAGTTGTTGTTTTAATTATCAACCAGATGGCAATTTTGTCCGAGCTAACGTCACTGTGCAGCAATATTTTCTAACCAGACAGCACAGGTCATTGCCAAGGACAGAGCTCTATAATACATGTATTTCATGTAACACAGAGGGCAGGTTCTGGGAGCCTCTGGGAGCAGGAAGAAACTTTTGAAAGCCACATGACTGGTAAACGTACCATCCTCCTATGTCCTCATTTTGAGTTTAATTACCCCAAACTAAGAGAAAAAAAAAACATTTTTTTACCAGCTTTGGTTTTGTTTGTATAGTTTTCATCATCATTAGATATGTAAACAAATAGACAAATCTATTCTGTCAGATTATTATGTTTATTAATATTTTTCCTCAATGTAATCACTTCACTTCACCCTGTCTAACTCTGTACTTTTGGTCACTGTTTGTGTATTTTTTGCTGCACTTTAATGATTCCTCCAGGTGTAGTTTTTTTAAGTAATTTGTGATGTAAAAGCGAAGTTGGAGTTTCTACCAGGTGACTGTACAGACCATCGTGTCATGACGTTGTTGTCCTTGAATAGTAGCAGGTGTAACAGTGTACAGAGCTCCATCCAACCCCAGGCGTCCCATTAGAACAAAACAATCCTCTACCAGCGAGCCAAAGGCAAATCACTGCTTGTCAAGGTAGATTTTTGTAACCTTTATTATCCATGGAAGGTTGATGGAGCATGAGCGCCCTTTTTCAGCAACAACTCTCTTTACACACTGTACATACTTTACACTTGGGATCTGCCCAAAGGCCTCAACAGATCAACACGAGTTAGCGTCTTAAAACAGTAATTGACTATTTACTTACTGTTGCTACACCTGTCGGCTTTCCAATTCTGCATGGTGCATATGCAGTTCACAATAATAGGTACTTGATTTCAGACAGAGCTCGACAAATGCTACTTTTTTAGCCAGAAACCATTGATTTGATCAGCTTTAGCTCACAAGCTAATTGATATTAGCCCTATGAGTTGGTTGTTGGTGTTTCCACATGCTGCAACATGACAACCCAGTTAATCGGTCTTAAATATGCACTTGTTGGCTAAATACATACTTATAAACACCAAGGCTGAGTCTACACGTCCCAGACAAAATGTCAGAAACCAGTTAATCAATATAGCAGACAGAAAAAGAATGACAGTAGATAGATAGATAGATAGATAGCACTAAATTTATAGTATAATAATGTAAATGAAGTGATAAGATAACTCTGTTTGTTTACTATAGAAAAGCATACTTGGACAAGCAGGACAAAGGTTAGGATTATACTACACTGCTCATATTTTCATTGATAAGTATCAGTTTTATAGGAGAAACACCCTGCTGAATGAATTTCTCTCACTTTGGCACTTATGTTTTTCAATTTTGGAAACTTTAATGAAACGTAAGATGCCTACATCCTTATCAATCCTTCCCATTATACTGTACAACCTTACCAAATGCAAACAGGACATTCAGACATAATATTCCAAATTCATATAAATACTCCTTTCTCAAAAAAACTAGATTTCGATAAAAGAAGAAAACAAACAGCTGTTGTTGGTGGACTCAGTCTTTTGGTCTAAAATGATGAAAGCACACACAAAAACAAGGTTACTGTTCATGTAGCCACAAAGCTAGAGGCAATGACCTCAGTGTTAAGTTTATTTAAATAATCCTCTGTGACATTCATGCCTACCCAACACACACACACACACGTGCACACTCCAGACTCAGGGCGAGGGTATTTATAAACCTTCACTGCTATGTCTCCACATCCTGACACACATACCTTTACCTCCATCATCTCCATTCCACTCCTCAGTTTCCTCCCCCTGCCTTCTGCCCTCTTGTATCCCAGGAAAAGAGGAACGCCGCTACGTTTCACCTCAAGGGCATACGCCAATTGGAAATACTTCACCGATCACCAGCTTTCCCCTTTGATGTTCTTCAAACCCTCCCTCTCATCCTGACCTTCCTTCTCCTGACTCTCCGTTATCTTTCCTCTCGTTTAATTTCTAAACAAGGAAGTCCACGTTATTTGTAACGGGAGAGAAATATTATTTGTTTTCTGCGCTTCTGGTGGTTGAGATGGGCCCTTTCCACAAGGCACTGTTATTATACTTATATTTTTCACCTCTCTGTTTCCTTTGTTAGCTAAGATGGTGCTAACAAGGCTACCGCTAACTGCTAATCTTAGCATTATTTCTTATCATTGAGCATTTAAAGCAAGATTGTGTAACTTTTCCAAGTAGCAGCAAAAGTGTAACCATAGTATGAGTGGTAAAACTTCATTAAGTCACTGGAAGTAACTAATTAATATCTGTTACACAACAATATCTACAGTAACAGTGGCTAACATTAGCCACTAGTAAGCTAATGGTCATACCAGATCAAGTTAGGTTGAGATGGCAAAACCCCTGCCCTGAGTTCAGATGATTTCAACTTTGTAAGAAGAGGAATGTGTAATTTCTCTCTTTTGAAAGTTTCACGGCCTCCCTTTAAAAGTTTTTTTAAATACTTTGAGGAGCAAATGAAGCTGACATTGCTGACAGGTTGGCGCCGGGAGGTCCTAACATAAATGCATCATGGATTAAGTGTGATTCAGGCGTCACTGTTGCTACAACGACAGACTCTGTGTTTGCACATTGACAGTTCATTTTAGGCTGCTTCTGCATGTGACTCAGAACTGCATCAGACTGTGACAAATTGAAAATGACTCTGAAGTATAAACAAGTTTAAAGAGGCCAAATGTAGCATGTGTTTGCTTTACTGACCTAATTGTTGAAGGGTGCAAACAGAGCACACAGTAGATTAAAGGACAGCTCCAGTTTATTGCAAATTTAGGCCTTATTTTCACAGTCTTGGAGGTAGTTATGATAACACTGTAATCACTGAAGTATTGCTAACATTGTTACAGTGAACAAGAAAAAATAAACCACTTAATTTGGAGGTATAACTAAAAGTGAGGTCCTCATGGTGCCGGGAACATGTGTCTGTACACTGTGACTTCTTTTTAGCAGTGTTACCATATTAAAACATGTCCGACTCTAAGAAAACAACCAAGTTATGAAAATCAAAATGATCCTATAACTTCCCTGACGAATGCTTTGCACTGGATGTTACTTAACTGGCTCCACTCCTTTCTTCATTACAGCGGACAGTGCGTCTCGTAGCTACTACAAGAGCTTCCCTCTCATGGACTTCTCTCAATACCAGCCTGTGGCACCTCCTGCCTTCCAGCCTGTACCAGTGCAGCCCAAAGAGAAGTCCTACATCCACCAGCCCCTGCCAGCGCACCACGACCTCCACGCCCCGCTGTCCATCTCCATCCCCTCCAGCCATCTGGAGCACGCACGCCTCCCCAAGACCACCACGCACCCACTCCTCTCCAGCTCGGCCTTCAAAGCCTGGGAGCCGAGCGGCCGCCACGTTCACAGGCAGACCTCCGCCCCGGGGCACACGACGTCCTCTTCCTCCTCCGTGCACGGCTCCACCCGAAGACACGCCTACTCGACCCGGAGGCAGCAGAGCATAGAGAACATGCCGGATCTTTTCAACCAGCCCTACGTGGGGATGTATGGAGGAGCTGGAGGGGGGGCAGGGCAGGGGCAGCACGTCCAGGGGCAGCACCCATCTCAACCAACCTACTACCACCACACCAGGCAGAAGAGCTACTCCACCCACAGCACGACCGAGGTGACCGTCTGAGTGCCAGCACCTCAGAGAGATGTCTGCTGCAATGTCACACATACTAACAAAAGGCTTTGGTGTTAGCTAAATGCCAGAGTTTGGGACAGTTGGCCCAACACATGAGGAATATTAAACAGGGAGACACATTCAGATTTAAGAGATGAACAGGGGAAACAGTGAGGTTAAGGCAGTACCACCACTTACAGATTAAAGGACTCAGGTAGTAAAGGTTATTATTGGACTCGCAGGGGTCTTGTACATCATATAAAGTATAGAGACTCTACCAAGGTTGTTTAAAACCACTCTCAGGCTCCTAAAGGTCACACAGCCTTCACAGATTCTCAACCACCACAGTGTTTGGAGCTAGTGTGGTTTCAGCGCAGTTGTACAGGCCTTACAGGAATATGAACAGAAGAACAGAGCAACAAAAATCTTACTTGCACCACCTCTAGGAGCAGGAGCAAGCTTGATTTTATCCGCGACGAGTTTTTATGTGTTGGTGTCGAGTCAGATTTGGCAGAAATAAACAGAGAGAGTTCTCGTTAGCCGAGAAACTCTGGTTGCGTTTAGGTACAGTCGGTCATCGGAACACGCAGCTGCAAAATAACAAACCGGCTCACAGTCAGGTTTGGACGGTAAAAAACATTCCAGGCTACACTTTCTGAAACGGTCAATTCAAAGAGATATTTACTGTATAAACATGCAGCTATTGTCATTCACTACATTTGATGTAAATGTGGTTTTTAACCTTTAAGTTCTATGTGTGGTTCACCTACAGGCTGAAGAGTTAGACCTCAGGAACTATTCACTTTGCATCAATAACTCATATGTTCTTCCACACCCACCCACAGCCCCCTGTCTTTTAAAGGGATAGTTCAACATTTTGCTTCGACTTAAAGAAGAAGATTGATACCACTCTCACATCCAGTCAGCAGCCAATTAGCTCAGAATTAAGAATAGATTTAACAATCAAGATATAATGTGATAATTAATGAGCTTTAGAGGTGCTGTGAGGAGGATTGAGCTACTTTTAGACAGAGCCAGGCTGGCTGTTCTCGATACGAGTCTTATGCTACAGCTAAGTTAGCCAGCAGTTAGCTGTAGCGTACAGACATGACAGTGTATCAAATCTTCAGATCAAACTCTTTATAAGAAAATAAATAAGTCATTCTTTTACAAAATGTCAAAGCTAAACTGATTAAATTACAACAGGGGCATTAGTGAGCTAATTACTGCAGAAAATGAGAAGAGAAACATGGTGTAAAAAGGTAATGTCACCATGGAAATCCCAGGAATAATAATAATAATAATAATGCATTTCATTTTTCAGCATCAGGATTTTTTTTCTCTAAAATTGTTTGCAGTGGTGGTTGAGACATTTGGAAATGCTTCACAGTTTCAGTGGGTGAGCTTTTTTTTTTCTGCCAAACACTATTAAATCGGATTTGGAAGTTCAAAATCTCAGCATCAGGACAAGAATTTTATAAAAATTGTTGATTGCAACAAAATCTGGCCACACTGGACCTTCTACATCCTCAAAAGCTGATAACATTTACATCTCTGTGAAGCAGCAGCAACTTTTACTTAACTGAATCACAGAAAAACGATTCAGAAAAATCATCAAGGCATTGAAATTTAGATTTAATTTAGAAGATTTAAGTTAGACGAGCTCCATTTAATCTATATCACGTACCATTTAGTAACAATATAATGATAAATCATCTAAAGTTCAGGTCATTTCCAGGCCTCATAGATGCCTTTTTGAGCAGTTCTTTGACAAGTTTCCTCCTGTTCTTCTTGTAAAAACACCTCTACTCTGTTGCATCTCTCAGTCTACCTCCATGAACAGCCGTTTGCTCCTCGTTCCTTTCTATCCCCCCCCTCGGCCTCTCTCACCCTCATTCCACGACGAAGCGCTTTGCATTCTGTGCCATCAGGCCAAGCACACGGGGACAAGCATCCCCGGGGTCACATTAACTCGACGGTGAGGACAATGCCACCATCATGTCAGCTCCCATCAGCCTCCATCCCAACCAGAGAGATGAAGAGGAGGGAGGAGAGGGACAGCGTTAAGAGCCAGAGGCTGGGACTCTTTAGAAAAGAAGAGAAAGGGAGGAGAGAGAAGAGAAAAATAGAAAAAACAAATGTACAGGGCTGCATGTTTTCCTTCCTCGGGGGAAGGAAAGGGAAGGAGTCACTGTGGATCTGGGTCTCTCTCTGCTGAACTGTCTGGGTCATAACTCAGAGAGTGTGGACGCCTGCGTGTAACTTCCAACCCCCTGGCAGCATTTGCAGGGGAATTTGCCGAGGCATTTCCACGCCCGGAGCGTTAGACATTTCTTGTTTTGTCTCTGAAGGCTGGACAGCAGAGGACACTGTGCAGAGCTGTGGCTGCCGCTATGAACACGCAACAGTTAATGCAACGCTTCCACTGTACTTGTTGGTGACGGTTCAAATCTGCAACACCCTCAGGAACTGCACAATGAAGCAAACTGTTAGCGATGATTGCACACGCGTCCAGAAATACTTCCATAAGGTTGTGTAATAATATTTGTGCTGAAAGAGCTGAGAGGATTTTATGATGCGATACTTTTTATTGTCAAAGTGTGAGGTGGTTTCGCAGCAACTGAGATGAAAGGTGACAAAACATACAAAATATATATACACCTACAAGAGCTCAAGTCTGAGCTGCAGCGTTAACCTCCCTCACATGCTTTAATATCACGTTGCCCATTCATAAAGTACAAAATCTGGAGGCATCCATGATCCTCCAAGCAACTAGTGAGAACTCTGTATCACTGAAATCTTCCCAGATGCAGGACATGTTATCAAGGAAGTCTGGCAAAGTCATCTACATCTTTTTGGCCTGAATTTATAGATTTGTTGGCCACTTAAGTGCAGCAGAAACAAGATGTGAACAACACGCTTTTGCAGCAGATACAAAGCAACATTATCAGTCACTTGGAGTAATGTTGGAGTAACTTGACCTGAATGTTTCTCCTTTCAGCTGAGGTTTAATCTCTTTTAACTTCTTAAGCTTTCGCTGCTAAATACCCGCACTATGGCCACTAACTTTAACTGTCGGGTAGTTGACAGTTGAGCTTTTTCCCTGACAGGAGCTGCCGATGAGAACTGTGAGCCTGAACCAAAACAGTGAAGTTGCAATGAGCTGAAAGATGCTAAAACATGCAGCAGAGCAGGGTCAGGTGAAAATAATGATATACTGTTTTAAAAGAAGCTTTGATTCCTCTTGAGGAAACCACTGAAGTTGCTTCAGGCTTTGGGGGAGTCTCCATAACAGATTAAGTCGTCTAAGTAAGATTATTGTGATTTAAAATTTGGTATCTAAGAAGTAAAGCTTGATTAAGGATAGAAGTTATTTTCATGACACCAGCTGCAACACAGGAAGACTTAAAACTATTTTTAACTTCATACCTAATAAACCACAGCTGCAGTCTGGAGATGAATTCAAATTTAGTTTCTTTTTTTAAAGTGAGAGTCTAGTTCTCATCAAGTATTCAGAACTGTTTTATGCCGTCAGGTGGCAGCAAATAACTGCACAATTCCTGGAAAATATGACTTTTGTCAATAAGAGAAGAAGAGTAACAGAAAATAGAATAAAGTCTGCTTTCTCTCCCACTGCCAGAATCTGTAACTTTTCAAAAAGAAAAGACTCTGACACTAGCAGACTAGTGAGTTTTGTTCATAAGCCCCAGTTCCCAACCAGATAGTTAAGGTTTGATGAGATACTCGTACTTTAACTATCCACACAGTGTATTACAACCAGTTCTGGTGGGTAGCGTGTTAATAAATGACACTAAGAACACTGTGACTGATGTCGTTTTCATCTCTCGGTCAGTGAACACATCACTTCTCCTCTTGATGCTTGATGTTGTGAGTTTCAAATGTTTAAGATTTGCTGGTTTAGAGGCACAAAATCAGTTTTTATAAGCAATAGATTTAGTTCTTTGCCATGAACAAGTGCTTCCAATGTTTTTCTCAATATGAAATCATGCATTTCCTGCACCTGAAACAACTGTATCCCTCTGTTCTTTGTAGCTGAAACAAGCCTCTTTTTTCATCTATTTAAGATAAATGTTTAACATCTTGTGTACATTTTGATTCAGTCTTTTTGAACATTTTTTTTAGGTTTTCTGTAGTGAAAACATCGTCTGAAAATCATGTGTATCTGCTTTGTTTAAGAATATTGTGTAAATATGCTTATTTAATGGAATTTCCTATATATTTTCTTTAAATAAGGGCTGTATGAAATAAGTCATTTTAAGAGTATTTATTATAATTGCAGTTGATGTCAGATTTTAACAGAAGCTATTATTTCATGTTGGTGATTTCAGTAACATGAAACATATATATTAGCTGAGTTGTGCAATTTTCTGATGTGCAATAGCAGAGGTTACAGTAGGCCTGCTGTATTAAATGTCACATTTCTGCAATGAGTTTTCACATTTGTGGCAAAACACAGTGACACAAATTAACTGTAGTGTAGGACAAAGCAACCATAGAGAGGACAGGTTGTCTAAACCATTGATAAATAAACAACAGTGACTGACAAATGGGACGTTGTGCAAAAGCCAGTGGTGGCGAGTATGAATAAGCTTTGCTGCAGTTTGTTTAAACTGGTTTGTGCACATACAGAGAGGAGAGTGTGATATTTAGTGCTGTGTGAGGATACTGCGCTCTCACTATTTAACCGCATTAAAATCATTTCTTTGCACCAAGTGAAAGGAGGGAACTCATCCCACTTTGACACTATGAACCTCGTCAAGCAAGAGAACACAAGTATAATAAATGTACAAATACTAATATGATAGTCAAGTAAATCGAAAGTGTTTTGATGTGATATACAGTATGTAGCAAAACTGTGTATATACTGTATGTACCTGTACTTCTTCTTACAACAAAACAACTGATTTATACCCAAAATGTTCTCGACAAATGTTCTTTACAGAGGATTGTTTAGTAACTGATGCCACTTTTAAAAGATGAAATATTAAAGACTGTAAAATAAATATGAGGCTTTGGTTTGACTCGTGTTTTCACTCCAACAAGCAGCAGGTAGTGAACTGGATCAGCTAAATACTCAACGAAACTCCCTGCAGCCGAAAACTAGCAACAACTTGAAAGCAGTCAGTTCTTAGTTAATTTCACCAAGATATCAACTAGGTAACGGAGCTCTGTTAATAGTAAATAGGCTGTGTGCTATTGATTGGATCAGAGCCCAAAAGCATTAGCTATAATTAAGTTATCTACCGAGAGGAGATTAATTAAGCACAAGTCTTAATCTCATGAATAGTTGAAGGTAAATGTCTTAACAACATGTGACAATAGTTTCTCCCAGCTGGGATCTGAAGCAGTGACAATCACAAACATGTCCTAGTAACCACTGATTCACCCGTCAACAAAGACACATTCAAGATTTATGTGATGCCTTGATGCACTGTGACACAAACCAGCCACCACTGCCATAATGAGCCTGTGGTGTCACCCTGTGGATGTTTGTGATACTGCATTAACTCAAAGCAACTGGAATATGTCTCCTGAAATCTGTATTTACTCATCTTAAAGGCAGCAGACAACATGAAACATCAGTGCACACATTTGTATATACTGTGCTGTTAAACAGGAAACAGTGGGAGTCTATTTTAATGCCACAACTTGAGTCAAGTTTCAAATGTCACACATTTAACAAAGTGCTGGGTCACAGTAAATTTAGTCCTTTAATACTTTTACTTCTTAAATACAGAAAGACCAATGTTTCTGTGAATAAATTTCTCTCTATGACAGGTTCACTTAAGTGCATTAAAAAAAGAAACGAAATCTAATTAAACCTTTTAATTTAAAAATCATTAAGATCACGGAGGCCTGGTGCATGTATTTGCAATATTAAATGTAATACTTCTTAATGACCTGCAGACATCCTTTAAGTATGATCAAGTAGATGTAACAGCAACAATAAGAATCCATTATTTCAAGGAAATTAATCAGCACTGTTTTGTCCTGAAATAAGAATAAAGTCACAACAAATCTGGATGGCATCAACACTATGGCCACATCATGACGGAGTGAAGTGGTTGTTGGATTTAACACCTGCTGTATATATAATTATATATAATGTGCCCGGCTTAAAAAACTATACAAATTCTTCAAAATATTCAATATAATCACACAAAACTCTTCAACATGTAATGTTATAGACTGAACAAACTGTCAAGTAAAGCAACTGAAAGATGAACAGATGATTGGTCCCGTATTCCAAAAAAAAAAAACCTGTGGTCCTGAATTAAGCAAACACCTCAGATTTGATCAAAGTGCATTTCCTAGAGTGCCAAATGGGAGCAGAACGACTTTACTGAGAGACTGTTTCCTTCCTTTTAACTTTAACTTAGTCTGGCCTTGCCCTTGGAGTGCAGTCCTGTCATAATAATGTCCACTGGAGAAAGAAAAACAATCAAAACAGTACAACAAGTATTAACCATACCAATACCTGTACAGAGCAGAGCCAGATGGAGTTTAAAAAGGAAGAATTCTGTTATAATTAAAGGATTACAAAACCTTGGAGACGTTAAAAGACCCATTAACACCGATTAAAAACACAGAGTGGAGCCTAACTTTGCCCAAACATCAGGAGAATTGTGATAAACTGCAATTAAGAGGCTCAAAACTGAGAGGCCCAGATGTGCACATTAAAAAAATGTAGCCAGCATGAACAACTACAAGGAGGTGACGTGATGGGAAAATGTGGCATCAGAGGCATTAAACTCCACTCTCCTTCCCTGTAAGAGTCAGCTGTCATTGATGTACAGCTGAAAGATAAGGCTTGTGTTTGGTAAAAGCGGATAAGGCTAAGGCATGATAGGATTAGTTGGGCTTTGCTGGTATAGTGCTGGTTATATACAGGTTCTGTATATACCAAGGAAATACCATGATAATATATAATATATAATAATTTTCATGTAGCAGCTAAAGGTGAATCTGTTACTGGCGTCTTCTCATCTCTGATTTGCAAACCACAAAGAGTTAGATACTTGATGAAAACAGAGGGCAGACACAGTGAGTCGCTCTGATTCTCTCTGCTCAGATGAGTTCTACCTGCTGAGAGCTGCATGACCGTGGTTTTATCGGTTGTGTCCGTCTCTACCGGATCTCTGTGTGCCTGTCAATCCCCCTCAGTGTATCAGGCAGCAGTGCGACCGATGTAAAGTTACTACAAAGAAGGCAAGCGAACGTAGTGCTACTGTTTGTTTTGTGAGAACTGTTCTGTGGTTCATTATGTGTTTGTTTTGTTAGAATAAATATATTTTGGATTCATATATTTTCATTCTCATCTTTGGATTAGTACATCATGTGTTTTATATCTATATAGTGAATACTGGACTGAGAATGACTTTCAAAAATTATATCACAAATCAAATCGCAATATCTGTCAGAAAACAGATAATTTCCCTAACAACACTAGTGCAAGAAAGCATCATTTAAAAATTTAAATCTGTTGGATATATGATGATTTGGTTAAACCAGGGGAAGTACTTTTAATTTACAAAACCACGCACAAACTTGTAGCTGCATCTCATTTATCGCACCCGTAATAAAAACCTGCTCTTTCTAATCCCCAGATCCTGGTGGCTCACAGAAGTTGAGAACGTGCAGAAATAGAATTTGAAACTGAACAGAGAAGAGCATCCAAATGATAGCTGGTTAGATAGATATGTGACCGGCAGCACAGATCAACCCTGTCAGTCACAGGCACAATTGTTATTGAGGTCTGACTGGTGGCTGGTGGTGAACGTCCCACTCTCACCAAAACCCTTAAATGAAAATATGCTATTTAACATACACAGCTCTATCTATCGCTGTCCAGTTATGTTGTTGCCTCCAGGGTTTATGACGATGGAATCCAGTAAGGGACGGAGAGCCTGGCCAAATGGCCTAAAGAGGAAACACAGCAGACAGTATAGTTACACTAGAAAGTCTTAACAAATGAACAGTATTTGAGCTGAGGAAGAGGAAGTGGGGAAAAAATAGATCAAGCAAAGCAAGACCACAACTGAGACACAGGGAGGGAGAGCGGTTACTCATCTATTCACAAAGAAAGAACCAACCAGCAAAACATGGTTGCATTAGCTGTGTTTCTGACAGCAGAGTACAACAACTGACAGCATCAGGAGGGACCACTTATGACGTCCTGAACAGAGTCCAGTGACAGGCTCAAACTTTACAAACAAGTTGTCAGCTTTGGTTGTGCGTCATATCATAGTGATATGATTATCCATGCACTAGCTATACACTAGGAATTCAAGATTTCTAGTTATGTGACGAGCAGCAGCAAGAGCAGACACGCAGTTTAACTCCAAACACAAACATAAGGCAGAGAGAAGAGAGCAAAGAGCTTTGGGGATGTAAAAACAGCTTTACGGCGAGTTGACTCACGTGGACAGTACTTCAGA
Organism: Lates calcarifer; assembly: GCF_001640805.2. Classification (NCBI taxonomy): domain Eukaryota; kingdom Metazoa; phylum Chordata; class Actinopteri; family Centropomidae; genus Lates; species Lates calcarifer. The sequence continues at coordinate 3,305,598 of NC_066855.1, forward strand.
TGGAAGGTCTGTAATGTACGATGGGATCTTTTTGCCCGTTAGGAACTGAGCCACCTCGTTGCTGAACGTGTTGCAGTTATGCTCAAACAAGTTGTACTTGTCACGGCTGTGCACCAAGAGCAGACAGAGACAGAAATTTAGAGAAAAGACAGAGAGGCCCAAGAGGGTGTAGAGGGGCGGGTGAGGACAAAGACAAGATAGAGACACTTTGACGGAGAGATAACCAGACGAACTGAGGTCTGACTTAATATGCATTGTGTTTCTTTTGTTTTTTGCTGTCTTATTTCCATCACCTGCAATTCTTTTGTAAATTGAAGCCTTAAATTTAAATGTTATTTCTTAATATAAAATAATTATAGGGATAAGTAATAATTTAAGTCAGATATTTCCAAGTGAAAATATAGTATAGTACTGTAGGGTGTACTGCATGTTTGAAGAGTTAGGGAAGCAGCAAAGTAATTTTCTTCACTCACTAAATCCTAATTGAATGACTTCAGTTATGATGATAAGGTCTGATTGTATTTAAAGAGTTTCCAAAGAATGAAATTATTGCCAGTATCACAACTAGGATGTGACACACATTTAAAAAATGCTTCATTTTACCTTCTTCCCACCCTACCCACCACCTGTCTTCCAGAGTGGCCACACTGGGATTTAAATTTGTGTTAGACGGGTTCAGGTGAGCCTGAGCTCTTACCTGTATGTGGACTCTGTCAGTGAAGTCAAATACTCAGTGAAGAGCTCTGCAGGAACCTCAGTGTAGCCCAGGTCCACGATGGAGAGAGGCTCGCCCAAGGGAGTGCCACCCTAGGACGCACAAAGCTTCATGATACATTACTTTTATCATGTACAGCACTAAATGTCAGAAAGGGTGATGTTTAATGTTGAGGAAAAAGATGGAGCTGGTTCTTACGGGGGAACACCAGTTGATGCCTTCTCCAACGAAGAAGTACTCTTTCCCATGGACCACAATAGCAGTGTGCCTGTAACACCCAAATATACCTTTTTCTTATAAAACCAAGATTATCAAAGTAGCTAACCACAGTTCACAGGACTTTCAATGAGAAAAATATGCATATAAAAAGCTGCACTCACCATATTCCATCAAGCTGTTTCCCTGAGAAGATAAAAAACAGAAGTCTTATTTATGTATCAAGTATAATATTAGCAGAAAATAAAGTCACAGCCCAGGCCCGAGTATCATCCTCGCTCCCTCCTAGTTTCTGTCGCGGTACCGGACGTACTAACCACGGGTCTCATGAAAGCAACAAACAGGTAGCTCGTCAAATACTCACCCAGCATGACAGGACTCAGCTGGCGGGCCATGCCTCTTGACAGGTCGTAGATGTACAGTTTCACCGGGAAAGAGCCAGTCTGGTCCATGGTAACACGAAGTGATTTCTTCCAAATGAAAACGGCAGTTAACTGTTTAAAGTTAGCTGACTCACATCCAGAAACAGCTAGCCGGCTAGCTAGCTTACCGGTAGCTAGCACACAAAACTTTATTAAAAAGTGTATCGTTAAACTAATACGGATATAAATATAAGCTAAACGCTATTTAAACTTAATTAATTAAAATTAGTAAAGCAGTATATAATTAATAAAGCAGTAAATTAAATCTCCTAGCTTTTGTTCGAAGTTGCCGGGTACGGACAGGAGATGCTGTGTCACTGCCGGACTATAAACAACAACATCGCTGTCAAACTCCGCCGTCGCGTGGAGCACACTTTTACCCCGGTGACGAGCGTCTTTGCTCACACACATCCCGCCTTCTTCACTAGGATTGGCCAATAACTTTGATTGACAGCCAAAGCGTCCAGTTGACGACGAGCCGTCCCTTACGACTTGTCTGCGTGCTCGTTCACCCACCTGAACGCGCCAGTCATTGAAACTAGTCCAGGCTTGTGTGGGTAACAACAGGGGACCACGGTGAGTTTACTGTGAGCTCCTGCAATGGCTGATTCTCTGTTTAGGTTTTTTCTTCATGTTTTTTAAGCTATATAGTTAGTGTGCACCTCTGGAAAGATACAGCTGTTAACTAAACGACCCGGAAATCCAATGAACTGAATAGTGGCTAATTACAAGCTAAGCTAGCTAACGTTACGTTGCCTGGATAAAGTTGAAACTCCACTTCATCAAACTTTACAGATGCCTTTTTTTCTCTCATTTTTATCCTTTATGCACAGTCTTGTCAGTTTTAAATTTATGTTTATTGGATTTTTATCTTTGATTATAGTTTTCCAGCGTTCACAGGGTGCATGTGTAAAAGAAAGTGAGTTTCCTGTATAAATAAAAGTAGAGTGAATCTAGTCCTGTTAAACTGCTGAATCCTTTGACAGAGCCAAAAGCAGCCCTAATGGCAGAGTGGAACGCATACTACCATAATGAGGATGAGGAGGAAGAGCAGGAGGAAGGAGAGCAATCTGGAGGTAAGATGAACATCTTATTACTTCATCTGAAGTGCAGATAATGCAGGATCAGCTACCATCGATCACTCTGGCTTGGGCATTAGTTGTCTCAAAGACTTAGACTGTCTGGACCCTCAAAGTTGCACCAAAACAGATCAGTCTCTCTTGTCTTTCTCAGGAGATTACAAAGTCACAGGGAGAGACAGTTTGGTGTTTTTGGTTGATGCCTCCAAGGAAATGTTCATCAAAGGCGAAGACGGACAGCCCTCCAACTTTGACATGACAATGGAGGTAAGAGGGCCAGTTATCTTTGTCTTTTTTGCTTTGTATCAGTATTTCATAATCACATCATTAGTTGTTTTTGCTCTCAGGTATGCCCTCCTTCCTTAGTAATCTCATGGTAATGTCTGTGTTGTGCTCATGTAGGTGGTGCGCAGCGTGTACACCAGTAAGATCATTAGCAGTCACAGGGACCTGGTGGCTCTGGTTTTCTACGGCACAGAACAGAGCAAAAACCCCAGGAACTCATTCAAGCATGTGTACGTGTACCACGACCTCGACGAACCTGGTAAGACAAACTATACTAAAAATATGTAAATGTGGGCCCAGGTGTTATGACTTAAATGTATTTGAATAAAACATGTTAAACTCTGTAACTTCTTATTTTTATTCCATGTTAATTCACAAAAACAAAAGAGAGATTTTTTCATTTATTATCAGTGTAGCATCAGCTAACCAGGTTTTTGTCTTTCCTTCTAAATTATTTTTTTACTCGCTAAGCACATATCCTCATCTGTCCCTTTACATGGGTCTTGTCTGTTTCCTTGTTTTCCACAGGTGCGAAGCGAGTGCGGGATGTGGATGGTCTGCAGGGTGATAAAGGCGCCCAGCTAGCAGCAGACACCATGGGCAGTGGAGAGACTTCGTTGGGTGACGCCCTGTGGTGCTGCGCCAACCTTTACAGTGACATCAAGCTTCGCCTCTCACACAAGAGACTCATGATCTTCACCTGCAGGGACGATCCACACGGAGACGACAGTACAAAGGACCGTCAGGCTCGCACCAAGGCCAGTGACCTCAAAGAGACAGGTGGGTCTGAATGCAAACCTGTAGCACTGGATTAAAACCGTCTGACCTCACTTGACCTCGTCCTCGCTCTCTTAGGTGTTGTCATAGATTTGATGCACATGATGAAACCAGGCGGCTTCGATGTCTCACTCTTTTTTTGCGACATTGTAAGTCCGCCAGAGGATGAGAGCGAGTTGGGGTTGCAGCTGGAGCCCTGTGATAAACTGGACGACTTGAAGAAGAGGGTGCGAGCCAAGGAGCAGAAGAAGAGAACCATGTCCAGGTACAAAGAAGTGACAAATTTACATTTCCTGACATTTCTGGTTAATATTGAAGTCTTTTTAATCACTTAACTTCCTCTCTGCTGTTCTTTAGGTTAAACCTCTGTCTGGGTAAGGGTATAAACGTAGCTGTGGGAATGTATGCAACAGCTGTGATGACCCGAAAACCTTCAGCAATCAGACTTTACAGGGAAACCAACGAGCCAGTCCGCAGCAAAACCCGCACCTTCCACACCCAGACTGGCAGCCTGCTTCTGCCCAGTGAGATAAAGAAAGCCCAGGTAAAACCAGACTAAATATAATGCTAATGTAGTCAATGATCTGCAGAAATTTCACTGATTGTTCTGCTTTGTTCCTGTGTGTCTGCTGTAGGTGTACGGTAAAAAGCAGATAGTGATGGAGAGGGACGAGGTGGACACCATCAAGAGGTTTGATGATCCTGGATTGTTGCTCATGGGATTCAAACCTATGGAGAAGCTCAAACTGCATCACCACATCCGACCCGCTGTCTTCCTCTATCCTGAAGAGGACGAGGTTAAAGGTAACGTGCGTCTATCTGTATCTGATTAACTTCAAATTCAGCAGGAAGAAAACAACAGAACAACAGAACTGATTATGAATATTTCCAAATGGTTTCCCGTGATGCACCTGGAACATACTTGCACATTTTTTTATTGGAGTAGATAAAATGGTCATTTTACAATATATGTATGGTACTGGACACAGTGTACCCGTGTCTGACAGGGCTGGCCCAGTGTGGAACTGAACCTCGAACTTCCCTGTTCACCGAGCTGTAATATATTCTGTTTTTTTCCCTCCTCAGGCAGCACATGTCTGTTCTCCGCCTTGCTGATGAAGTGTAGGGAGAAGAACGTGTTCGCCCTGTGCCGTTGCATCTCCCGCCGAAACTACCCGCCTCGATTTGTTGCCCTGGTGCCTCAGAAAGAGGAGGTCGATCACGGGAAAGTGCAGATTACACCACCAGGTAATACACTGCAGCAGTTTGATTAAGCCTGAGAATCCCAAACTTAAAGAGACTAGCTTGCTTTAGCTGCGTTGACCAGCACTGTATTTGTATTTTTTATAGGTAACATACCGTAGCACCATGACAGCTTGTCATCTTTTGCCTGTGTCAGGTTTCAACGCCATCTTCCTGCCGTATGCTGACGACATACGGACTGTGGATGCTCCTCAGTGCCCGGTTGCTTCACAAATGCAGGTGAACAAGATGAAGGAGATCGTCTCCAAACTCCGCTTCAAATACAGGTAGCTGCGAGCATTCCAGTGCTTCACACAGATTTAAGTTTGTAGATGCGTAAAAAGGGATTTTTGTGAAAATAAACTGGGGTGCCACTTCCTCTCTCTCTCTTTTAATGTAACACAGGAGTGATGCATTTGAGAACCCAGTCGTTCAGCAGCATTACAGGAACCTGGAGGCCTTGGCTCTGGACATGATGGCCCCAGAAGACACAGAGGACCTCATCAGTAAGATCCAGACTAAAACAGAGATCCTGCTTCCTCGTGCAGCTGGTACAACCATGGCTTGCTTTCTTTGTCTTACACTTTCTCCACCGATGTCTTTCTCTCTCTGCCTCAGTGCCAAAGGTGGAGCAGATTGACCAGCGTCTGGGTCCTCTAGTCCAGGAGTTTAAAGATCTGGTCTACCCCAACGGTTACAACCCTGAATCCAAACCAGCTGCCAAACGCAAAACCGGTCAGAGCTCAAGTTGTCACTGAAGTAGTGACATAAGTTTGCATTAAACTGCTTCAAAATCTGATTATTCTTTTGACGGGATGTTTTCTTTTACAGCAGATACCGGAGGCGGAGCTGAGAAGAAGCCCAAAATGGAGGTGTCAGAGGATGAGCTGAAGGCCCACATGCAGAACGGCACCCTGGGAAAGCTGACAGTGCCCATACTGAAGGAGGCCTGTAAACAGTTTGGGATTCGGACCACTGGGACTAAGAAGCAGGAACTATTAGATGCTCTAACTGCCCGTCTGGGCTCATGAAGTGTTAGATATCTGACTGTAGTAACTGGTTTAGAATTTAGACCTGCTAGATCTAGACCTGTTGCTTTACCCCTTTTTTAAAAGCAACATGGTTCAGTGCCTGATGTCTGTGGTTCATATTCCAGTCCCACGTTTCATAAATAATGTTTGAATGTTAAAAAAATATGATGTGGTTTACACTGTATTATAAACATGGTCATGAAAGTATCATAAACTTGTAGATAATCTTGAATTTTCATTAATAAAACACAAACCCTTTATATCCATGGAGCTTGTTTCATTTTAATAACTGCACGAGTTGGTATTCTATACATCCTAAGCAGCATTTCCAGTTCTTCTTGTAGCAAGGAAAAAAGGTGCGTCTTTCCAAAGTAAGAGCTCAACATACCTGGACCTCAGTGCATTGTTTTTACACACAGCACAATAAAACAAGCAGTGTTCCTGTTGAGGGCGGGCCTGCGCAGGCAAGCGCTACCTGCACAACAGCAGGAAGAAGAGATCACAGACAACTTAGACCACACGTGAGCCGCGTCAGGTTTTGACAGACTGAAAGTAGATGGCATTCCTGGGGGAGGTTTATACGACTACACACCAGGTAATGGAGCTTTAAGAACATTTTGCCACTGATAGAGGTTAAAATAGACTTTAAAATACATTGTACTGCACAAATAGAGCTATCTATATGTTTTCTTTTTTTACCCAGTCTTGAGTCTTTGCTATAGACTACATTGAACTGAGTATGGATCCTTTCATAGATCTGTATCGACTGAAGTGAAAATGATATCTGGCAGCTTGCTGTTTGCTGCAATAACAGATTAGTCCTTTTTGAATTCGATTGTACAATCACTTCAAGGTTGCAAAACATGTCTAACCGGGTGTTACTTTGAACTTCTAGGGCTTTTACATTGAAAGTTCTGAGCGGAAGTGCTGTCGCGTGTTCTCGCTGCCTTGACACTGGCTGAAAATCCGACAGCTGCACAGAAATGGAGTGTCAATGTGAGAAGAACAACTCTGATGATGCCGTTTCAGGTAAGATGGAGTTTTAAAGTTTCATTAAACATACTTTTAAAGACAGTAAAGTGTTTCACAGAGAACACACACCGGGAAATTTGTGTTTTAACTCTCATTCTGTGACAATTCATTCTAAACGTGTTGTTTATTATTCAGTTAATGGTCAGTATTTATTTCATAATGTAATGTAACGTCTATATGATGAAGAAATGTTATTTAAGTACGTTTTATGCTTAAATTGTGCCGTGTATAACATCAATTACGCAGCAAAAGCTTCTTGACTTCCGGGTTCGTTTTCAAAATAAGTACAAGTAAATAACAAATTCAGAAAATTAACAAAAAAAATCATAACATTTGTGATGCTATTTAATGATGCTTATTATTAAATAATAAATTTGAAAATAATAAATTCTGTGTAGCAGCTGTGGCCTGTCATTTAAAACTGCTTCCTGCTATCAAAGTAATCCTGGAATGACAGAGATTGTGATGTTGAGCTTTAACAAACATTAAACTGAAAGTATTTACTGTGAATATAAACTTGGATATGCCTACATGCACACATGCACACACACAAAGCCTCGCATTCAACAAAAGGTTTTTCCTGGGATTAAGAGTTTTTGATTCTGCATTTCACATTTGGGTGAAAGGTAAACCCCATGATAAGTTGTGAGCAACACTGCAACGCTAATGTCATGCTCTCCTCTCTCTCTCTCTCTCTCTCCTCTCTCTCTCTCTCTCTCTGTTCAGGCTGGTGGCTGAACGGCAACAGCGTCCAGATGGGAGCTTTTACTGTGGTGGGGTATCTTCTCTACAGATTCTCACAGAGTCAGTCACACAGCGGCAGAAAACCTCACAAAAACACACACATAGAGAAAAATAATCTGACATATCAGCCATGCTGTTCCTCTGATTGACTGACCTGTCCTCTACAGAGATAGTGAGGCAGGAAACTAGAAAGTACAGAGGATGGAAAACAGATGAAACTTTGTTTATCTGTCGGAAATGTTTCTGGTGAGGAGAGACGTCCTCGCTAAGTTAAGGTCCTACAACCAGGGGTGCATCCAAGAATATGTGGGTCCTATTGACCCCCTCTGTTTGCTGGAAACAGTCCCCAACAAATGCACTGTTTCCTCCTGTTTGGATAATATTTGCTAAAACTAGACAGACACTGACAACAGTAAAAATACAGACTAACACCAGCCTCATCCTTTAGATAAACATCAGCCCTATGTTTCAAATCTGTTTTTGTTTTTCTCAGCTGTAGGAAAAACCCTTCACCCATACTCAGTAGCAACACTCCAGCAGAGTGAAATTAAAGTGTGAATAATTTATAAACACACACTGAGAACCACAAAAGGTACTGAAATCAGAAATCATGTCCTCTTGTCCCAAAGGCAGCCTTCGATTTTTAACGTTAGGGAAGTAGTTTTACACAGAGAAATATTCCTATCTATACTGTAAATGATCAAAATGTTAAATTTATGTTATTTTTAAATGAAAGGTTGTTTTTAGTGGTTACATTATAATTAGCAGGTGGTTTATTGAATGATTACAATCCATCCTGTCAGGGCATTTTTCCATCAGCCAATGCAGGATCAGGTTTGTCTTTATATTTACACAAATCAGCTGATTCAATTCTGGATCAAACACAAATTAAAAACGATATCTGGCACCACCACATTGTGTATCATCAGCCCTGCTTTGATACTGATGGTTCTCTGCTTTACCTGCAGCGCTCCCAGCTCTGATCCGATGGCCGATTCGTCTCTTCTGCTCTCTAACTGGTGAGTTTGGTTAGGATCACTGGAATCAGATGTTACAGGAACAAATGTTCAGGCAGAGGTGCAAACAGCTGGCAAAAGCAAGTCTAAACACAGGAATCAAACAAACTGGACCTGGAACAAAGGCTGGACCACTGGTACAAAGACACAAGACAAGAGAAGGGAGAAAGAGGGGGGGTAATGAGACACAGGTGTGGGGCAGGTAATCAAACAGGAGAGGAGAACAGGTGGACAGGAAGTAAGTGAATATTTCACAATAAAACAGGACATGACACAAAAGGATGGGGCACAAACAAAAGGCGTGACCTGGAGCAGAGTTTGGAGGCCAGGTCCAGATGTTCCTGAGCAGGTTTTGTGGTGTGGTGGGATCACTGTCCTGCTGGGGGAGGCCTCTGTTTCCATGGGGGGAGTGAACTTGGTCTACAATAATGTTTAGGTATTCTCTGTGTATGATCGCCATGTTTGTTTTTGTGTGTGATAGGTCTGTCAGCTCTTTGGAGCTGGGTGAGCCGCCTCGTGGGAACGCTCCGCGGTACGTACTACATCCTTCACATCTGCCTCCGAGGAGAATAAAAACAACCACAAATACAGCAAATGTCACCCATGAAGCTGCGTGCTGACTTTTCTATTTTACGTCTTGTGTCTCAGGAATCCAGAGCCTGTTCAAGTGGCTGTCTCGAGTGTGGAAGTTTGTCGTAGGTGAGTGCTGTCTGCATGCTGTTTACTCTTCACTCTGTGCTGCAAACTGACGGTAAACAGGTCAGGAGAGGTTTACAGTTTGAGTGGGTGAGTTTGGTATCTACTGGAGCTGATTTAAGGACAGATGTTCATAATAATTACAGACCTATAATTAAAAGTTAAACCTTGTGACTTCTAATCTGCTCCTCCATCAGCGTTTTCCTCCAAGTTCAAGTGGCTGGTCGCTGTCGTCAAAGCCATCACAGGTCGGTTCACCTTCATTTTTCCTCTGCTGCATCTTCTGCTGTTTCTCACTCGCAGGAGAAATGAGTCTTGAACTGTTCTGGGCTCCGCGCTGCTTCTGTTTTCTGTCAAATGGAAGATATTTTAACCAGAGAATCCACCTATCCTGACATCAAAGACGCAGGGCTGCAGTTGTCACGCATGGTGTTTCTTGATACAGTAATTTTGGACAAAAGAGGCCTCGACTGCGGCCAGAAAATCTGGCCAACACAAGCTGAACTGATCTCAATTTTGTCTGGATCTGATCCAAACTGAAACCACTAAGCCATTAAAAAACCTGAAGTATTTGCTATTAAACAGTATTTTAAAATAACCTGGCCCTGGATTAACAACCATCTGTTAAATAAGTTCTAGACTCCAGCTCCTGTTAGCTAAGCTTGAGTTTCTGAAGGTATCAGCAACAAATTTTAGGCCACTTCTCAGCATTGGCACAGTTGAGAAAATAGGTGTTTAATACTGATAGTTTTAGCCAGAAATTGAAGCTCAGTCATGTTGAGTCAGGCCTAGTTGGATCTAGTTTACAGTCACTGCTTTGTTATTTATCTAAAAAACCTACCACCTCTGCAGGGTCGTCTGGAGACGGAGCAGAGTCGGGGACAACTCCAGCCAACATACTGAACCTGTTGACTGACCTCTCCGGCGGCAGCTGTCCCACCAAGCCAGGCCTCAGGCTGATCCTCCTCGGGCCCACTGGTGGAGGACGGACCTCCCTGGCAGACACTGTGCTGGGCAGCAGTGAGACAAAGTCGCCCACGGGTCCTCTGATGGAAAGCACCAAGCGAAGGTCAGTAGTGGACGGCAGAGAGGATCACGGTGATCGACACCCCAGATCTTCTGGGGCCGTCGCTGGGGAACAGCAAGAGAGCAAAGGAAGCTTTAAGGAGCCTTCAGCTCGCCAGTCCTGGACCGCACGCCTTCCTGCTAGGTGATCCAGGCTCCAGGGTCCAGCATGGGGATCGACCAGGACGCCACACAGGCGATCCAAGCCACCCTGGAGCTGTTTGGACACGAGGTGACGGAGCACGTCATCATAGTCCTCACCCACGCGGACCGCCTGGGCCCGAGGCGTACTGTGGATCAGCTGCTGGATGTGGACACCGGGGACCTGAGAAGGGCTGTGTCTCTATGTGGCAAGAGACCTGAGCTGGTGGACAACAGGCCGGACTGCCCTGCACAGGTGCAGAGCGCGACACGAAGGCAGCTGCTGGGGCGCGTGATGGAGATGAAGGAGCTGAGGGGGCATTTTGTCCACGAGCTGCAGAGGAGCGAGGACCGAGTCAGGGAGGAGCTGCTCGCTCACATGGCCTCTGTACTGGCTAGAAAACTGGGACACATGTAAATTAGAGAAGAAGAAGGAGAGTTCGTGTTGCTGGTGTGTGTTTCTGTGTGAGAGAGTTGCTGGGGTAGTGAAAAAACAAGGAGGCAGGATTCAGTCATGTGTTAAACATGCAATTTTGACTTTAAGTGTGAGGGTGATTCTCTGCCCGGGGTATTTTTGTCACTCTGCTGGTTTACCACTGTCCAAATGAATTTACTACCGCTGGTGGCCTTTTGGTTTTCAACATGCCACAGATGCTTTTGGTTAGATATCATGGTCACACAGACTTAATTTTCCTATCTTGACATGCTGTAATTCTTCAATATCTGTATGTGCTTTTGTATAGGCCCGTGGCTCGTGTTTTCCTTCTCTGCTCCAGCGCTTAGCCCTCCTCTTCTTCTTCTATATTTATAAGAGGTATCAAACTTTAAAGATGATCAGGAAAAATAAACTGAAGTCACACTGGGACTAGAGTTCAGTAAAACTGGCACCATTTTGTTGGTGGTCAGAGCTTTTAATGACTTGAAACACAGATTACACCAGGAAAGCAGAGTGACTCTGTGGTTATAGTGAGAGCACTTTACATCCAGTACAGGCCTTCGTCAGACCGGTCAGGTTCCTCATGGGCATAATGATGCATAAACCTCTAACCACAGAATAAAAAAATCACACCCACTCGTCCGCTCTTCTGTCACCAATCCTGACCTGTAACCTGAAGAAATTCACCCTCCACAAGTCTGAGCCTGACCACAAGACAGATGGAAGAAACCATTATCATCACACGCTACGAGATAGCATCTGTTGTTTTACTGGTTATGGATGAACTAACTGAAAATGTGCATGACATATTAGCTCCAAGAATTTCTCATGCCACTGTTTGTTTTAATTTCTTTAGAAGAATAAATCTGAGTAACTGAGGGAAAACAGGATGTAACTGATAAATACTTGGACCCAGAGCTTGACTTTCTCCATCTGCACTTGAACACAACATCAGGAATATTTTAAGTGTGTTTAGTTTGAAGGCCACTTTTACAAAAGATCAATTTTCCGTGGCAGCAGTAGTGGAGGGTTACAGTCCTCATTGATTTGACATTTTGAGCAACTATGAAAACAAACCACGGGCAGAGATGATTCATTGTGTCTCATAGTTTCAATAACAGAGACTAAAGACGGCCCATCAATAATGACTTTATTGTGTTAGGTGTGCACTGGTAGCAGCTTTAGTGTCCTACATCACATCCAGCATGTGAACCCATTGTTTCCTGTGAATCCCTTGTGCATGGTGTGCAATTTGGATTCTGCACAAGACATGCAGATTCCACTAGCCACAATGAAAACTACTATGGTTCTGTGCAAGTAGCTGTATGTTTGGACAGTTACTAACAGTGTGTCTTAATGTTTGTGGTTCATTTAAGCGGAGGTTTGTCCTCTAAATACCTACATACCTGTTTTTATTTACTAATTTTTTGGTCACTTGGAGGTTAATGGAAACAAATTGAAGATAAAACATCAACATATCGCCACCTTATTAAACTGATATGGCGAACATGTCAACAAACAGTTGCTAATTTACACTACAAGACGAGATGAAGTAACATTACCATTCATTTGAAGTCGTGTTTTTGGCCTCCTCTAAATTCTTGAGGGAAATATCTGGTTCTCGAGCTCAAGTTTAGCTAGTTGCTAGCTTTTTCTATCTTTTGGTGGTAGCCCTACTGACAGCGGGGCATTTGAATCTCTTTTTTTTTTGCGGAAAACTGCTGCCTGCAAACATGGATGAGAGCCGAGAGAGTCAATCAAAAAATTAAAGTGCATAAAAACGAAAACAAGGAGCTGAAAGACACTGAAAAGCTGATGAGAACTGAAGAATTGGGTTAAAATTATCTATGACTTTATATACAAGTTGTCATATGATCTATTTTTAATATAAAAAACATTGATTATAGCTACTTTAACTGAGGTCACGGCCTAAAAATCATGAAACTTTTTTTTAAAATCAGTGCTGCAAACAGGATCTAAAGCAGTGCTGTGTTATTTATTTATTTATTTGTTTGTTTATTTAAATGTAGCCCATTACAGGTAAGAACAAAGTGGAAAATGTGGGCTTTCGCAGTCTCGAGGGAGGAACCGCTCCACTGTCTACTGACGCAGGCGGTGACAGCAATATGGAGCCAGGGGCTCGCTACTGCGCATGTCCGCGTCTGCACGGACGGAGAGCGAGCGAGAGAGAGAGAGAGAGAGACACACACAGCAAAAGGGAGAGAGAGAGAGAGAGAGAGTGAGCTACACCAGGAAAAAAGTGGCAAAGACAAAGGACTGAGCAGGCTTTGGAAGAAGAGCAGGGAGTTGGAGCAGTTTTTAGACCGGTTTATGAGAGTCCAGCTGAGCCACCACCGCCGGGAAGCGGCCAGGTAAGTGGTCGGTGGGAGAAAACGAAGTTAGAAAGGCGTAAAAAGGAGCCGTTGTGGTTGTGTTTGGTGTAGACACGGGAGTCACGTAGAGCAAGCCACAAGACTAACGCCAGATATCTGTCACTATCGCGGATTAAATGCATCTGCACATGTATGGTTTTACAGTATAACAGCGGCTTTTCCTCCTTAATGGACTGTAAGCTTTGTAATGTGTGCGTCCTGTTGTGTACGGGGGCTGTTGTCATGTATTTTTTGCTAGCTAACTGAACAGCCTGCTTCCTCTATCCAGTTCAAGCTGCTGGAAATGTTTACCTTCTTCTCATTTTGGGGTCTGCTGACCAAGAGGGGGATTGTAGCAGCTTATAATGTTATCTCAGCTAACGAGTCATGTTTAAGGAAGCAGTTTTAAGATGTCACTTTGGGCTCTGCTGACTTGTTTATGTGCTTGAATTATATATGACCCAAAAATAAGAATAAATACAGCTTCTTCTTCTTCTCTGTCTGTCTTTCTTTTTATTTCAGGAGCATCTTTCTCTGCTCGGCATCAACTCAACTCCTGTTGCATCTTGTTCCAGTGGAAGTGACGCGTTCATGGTCAGCAGTCCGGTGATGGAAAGAACTGCAAAGCTATAGGGGTTGGTGACTGGATGGAAAGAGCTGTCAGCACACACACACACACACACACAGAGAGAGAGAGAGAGAGAAAAAAGCAGCGAGGATGGAGGAAGTGGAAACACACAGAGAGCAACCAACGGTTATTTGATTGACGACACCACTGTGTGTGTTGTTGGAGGAGTAATTTTTGACTTGGGAGCATCTGGAGTATCTTTGTTTGTGATTTTTCTTCTCTTTTTTTTTTGTTCGTTGTTGTTGAGCTCCAGTTTTTTTGTGCGCCCTCTCTTCCCGGTGACCTTTCTTCTCACATATCCTTCTAGAGAGAGCAGGTGTTAAAGAGCCACAGGTCTCATTTACCTTGCAACCCCCCACCATACACCGTACACGGCAGACACACAAGCTCCTCTCTTCCAAAGCGGCTGAGAGGTTGCTATGGCAACGGTTGTCATGATGCCGATGTAGCGTCCTGAAGGTAGTAGTAGTGGAGCCTGGAGGAGGAGGTGGTGGTGGCGGCGGCGGCGGCAGTGGTGGTGAACGTCCAGGGATGGGGAGTGCTCCGTATCCAGCCGGCGAGTGGAAGGGGAAGGGGCGAGGCGGCCTGCAGGAGCTGGGCTGCATGCCCTGGAAGGTCAGCAAGCAGAAAGGAGGAGGAGGAGGAGGAGGGGAGGTGGTGGTGGGAGCGGAGGAGAGGAGGTGCAGGGATCCCAGGGACTCTCAGCAGCAGCAGCAGCAGGATCTCTCGTCTTCCTCGTCCTCCCTCACCCCGTCAGCGCCTCCCCAGTCCTCTCTGACACCTCCGGCCATTTATCACGAGAAGCAGCGGAGGGAGCTGTGCGCCCTGCACGCGCTCAACAACGTCTTCCAGGACGGGACAGCTTTCAGTCGGGACACCCTGCAGGAGATATACCAGAGGTGAGCCGGAGCAGGCGCTCAAACCAAACACCAGTAACTAACATGTAAATAAATTGCTTAATCTCTCTCTCATCAACTTGTTGCAGGCTTTCTCCCAGCACTCTGGTGACGCCACATAAGAAGAGCATGCTGGGAAATGGGAACTATGATGTAAATGTCATTATGGCAGCCCTGCAGACCCGAGGGTTTGAGGCAGTTTGGTGGGATAAAAGAAGGTATGTAGAGCTGACAATGAAACCAGTTTATGTGTTTATGACGTAGCTGTGGTTTATCTCATGACTGCTGTCCTAGTCGTTTCCCTAAATGGTCAATACAAGGGTCAAGCTGATTTTTATTTTCTTTACCTTAATAAAAACAAGTATAGCTGTGACATCTGCCAGACAGGAGCTTCTGCTTTAAGTCCTAGGATGTAAATACAGGTGAGTAAATGTTGTAAAGAGGCTCCCTGTGTCCTCATCTGCACCTCAGCGACCTCATCAGAAGGGTCTCGAACGAGCGTCTTTGATTAGTCAGCTGTTCCATCAGTTGACAAAGTCCAAGAGACGGTTTTATCAGCATTCCTGCTTCCCTCATTATCGGCCTTACATCACTGTTGACAACAACAGTGACCACAGACTTGCTTTTATCAGTGTAATGTTAATGTTATCAGAAAAGCCATATTCCTGTTTCTTTGTCTTGAGAAAAACAGGAACAAAATCATAGCCGCCTTTAATCAAGTGACAAAAACAACAGCGTTCCTCTCTGCTGCTGATTGTTACAACACCGTGATAATTCAAACCAAAGACACAAAACCTAATACGCTACTTCTATGCAAAATACTGTAGATTTCCTGCAAAGGTGTGAGGAGGAAAGATGACTTTCTTCCTCTTTTTGTGGTCAAAGTTATGTTTGTAATGAAGAAGAAAGAAGAAATACAGTGAAGTATGGGGCCACTGAGTTAGAACTCTGAGTCAAATTTAGACAAACAATAAGATAAATAGATAAATATATCAGAAATATATTATTTATTGATATAAATATGTCATTTTGCAAGTTGCTGTGACCTGAGATTGTTTTTATAACTCTTCTAGTTGATGCATTTAAAGTGCAGGAAACTCCGACAGCCAAGATTTTACAGCCAGCTTCCTAACAGCTGCCTTGGTGATGCAGAGAACTTACAAATTTTATGTGATCCTGTTTTGGAATTTGAATTTCCAACAACAGCTTTCCCAGCCTCCTTGCTGAACGTTTATAATCGCAGCTGAAATACCACACAGTCAAAGGAGTGGACAAATAAGTGATAGAGCAGCATATGATAATGTGATGGGAACAGTACTGAGATGATGTCTGATACTGCAGGTTCAGCTTTGTAAACTAAATGTTCACTTAGAATACAATGTAGTCTCAAACTATAGCAATAAACAAAAATCTAAATGCTGATCCTGCGTCTCCTTCCAGCAATACAAAAAGGGAAGTTTACAAAAACTAAATGTTGCCTTTCTTCCTCCAGGGATGTAGGCAGCATCGAGCTGTCCAACGTGACGGGCTTCATCCTGAACGTGCCGTCCAACCTGCGCTGGGGGCCGCTCCGGCTGCCGCTCAAACGTCAGCACTGGATCGGAGTCAGAGAGGTGGGAGGGGTCTACTACAACCTGGACTCCAAGCTACGAAGCCCTCAACCAATCGGCAGTCCGGATGAGCTCAGGTGAGAGCGATGCCACGTGTGTTTATATGTTAGTGGGATGTGTACTCACCGTGGCAACTGCTGTGATCATAATTTGTTTACTGTTTTGTTGTCGTAAATAATCAGGCCATAGATGTATCCATGTGGAAGTAACACACTAAGTTTGTTCCTTATAAGCCTTAATGACCAGGTTAATGTTTGATATTCAGTCACAGTCAGAAAATGCCCCTTTTGTGAAGCTGTTACGTGTCTTAAAAAAGGCGGTTGCTAACAAGTGGCTACCTCCGGGTTGACCTACAAAAATACATCATCCCTGCACCACTCTATTGTGAAGCAGCTGCAGGAAGTGTTTAAAAATACGGCAGTACAAATTGTCAAAGCTCTGTTGACACGGAAAAGGAAAGCATTTCAGATAATACTGTGGCTCCAGTCTGTTAGATATAAAGTCAGAACTGAGCTCGTCGTGCATCGTCAAGTGTCTCTGTGCTCGGTTTAGGCCAGAAACCAAGTTAGATAGATGATTTTTATATCAACAATGAATGATGTGACTGTGTGTAATGAAACGTCATGAAACCATAGAGAGTTATCACCAGACCCTGCAGTTCATCTCAACTCTACAGAGCTTCCTTAATGTCTTAGCTCATTGATTTGGTTTTTGGGCCTTTAAACTCATCTTGTTTATTTGTTTTCTAGCAAAAACCTCTGATAACTGAGACATACAAAGCTAATAATTAGCAGATGAATATAGTGGAGCACTTAGCAGCAGAAAAGTCAGATATAACCCTCAGGACTTGGTGGAAATCAAAACACAGCTAAAAGGAAAGCGGATGTTGGACTTACATTTGTGTGATGGACAGAAACATATAAGTCAAAATGAACACTAATGTTACGACTTGTCCGGGTTTTAATTAGGATAATGTTTGCTAACAGATTATTACCACTTTCATAAGGTATTTACAGCTTGTTCTGCTGCCCTCATGTATCCAAAAAAAATCAGTGAATGCAGCTTTAAAGCAGGTCATTTTCATTGTGATAATGTCTCATTTGTCTTTAGTTTCTCAACTGCGGCTGTTTGTTTTTCATTTTACTACAACCCAGGAAGTTTCTCCGCCAGCAGCTGCGAGGGAAGAACTGTGAACTCCTATTGGTCGTGTCAGAGGAAGTGGAGGCGCACCAAACGTGGCGGTCTGACGGCTAAGGGGTCGGCTAACCAGCCAGTCACAGCTCCAGCTAGGCCAACGGGCCAATCACAGAATGGACGGGAGAGGAAGTAGAGTCGTGCACAGCCAACAAACACATGGATGCACACTTAACAGATGTATTGTTTTTCCCCTCTTTTTTGGGTTTTGTTTACACGGCCATTGCTGGACTCTTACCTGACAAGGTGCAAAGCAATGAAGGAAGCAAACACTTTACAGGGAGAATCAAAGAATCACAGTCCTTTACTCACAACACAGTTAAGACTTATGAGAAGTTATTATTCTGTTTCTGCTATTCCTGTGTTTTTATATATATTGACTATTTTTCAATGTCAGTTTTGATCTGTTAATTTTTTTTTTCCTTTTTACTGTTGAAGTTTCCAAAGTCTTGGGAGTTCAGGCTTTATGAGAAATGCTGTGTTTATCTTCCTGTCTTCTTCAGTGATCCTCCCTGCTTTAGCCATGATGTTCACTGATGTGTCTTAGTGTTCTCGTCTCTCCCTTTACGTCGTGAATCTCTCTGTCCGTATTCTCCGTCCTCCTTCACTTTCACCAAAGCACGCCCTTCCTTGCCTCAGTGTGAATCCATCTCACTCCTCCTCCTCCTCCTCCGTCTGTCCCACTTTTCATATCACAGGTCAAAAACCAGTGATGTATCACGTTGCCAACTTTGTATTTCATCCACTTTTCCAAACACCTCTGGCACAGACTGAGCCTACACTGTGCAGGAGGCTGTGCTGACACAACAGTTTTATATGGCAACAAAGCAATGCAACACCAAGGCCAAGCACTCCCTCTAGTGGATGTTTGCCTCAGTTTCCTTCCATTTCTTCCTTTTTTTGTTTAGTTTTTCACATTTAAATGGTCACTTTTACGTAATGAAGGCGGCTTGTCAACAAAAAAATAATGCAATACCTCTAGAATTATACTGTATCATGATTGAATAATCGTCAAGTTAGGGAGAGAAACCTGCTAAAAGTAAAATCTGTTACTATAATCTGACAGAAATTGGCCTGCATTAATCCTACAGCGTTACAGTACCGTTTCTACTTTGGAAAAAAGGTCAACAAAACACTTACTCGCTTGTTCTGGAGCTTTTGATCGAATTACACGGTGCTTCTTTGCAGGCAGAGACAGACAGGAAGATGTTCAAACTTTTCAATAGGCAGTAAATTAATCTGCATTTTTAAAACTTTTACAAGTTATTTTCTGGACAAAAAGATGCTAAAAACTCATATTCCAGCTCTGCACACATGTTATATAATATTTGCTGGTTTTCTTGGTCATCTATGATAGTAAACTGAATATTTTTGTTTTGGCTGTTTAAATATATAAACTGGAAAAATTGTGAGGGAGATTTTTCATAATTTCTGACATTTTTGAAGGTACAATTAATCGAGAACTGGGAGGACCAAATTGTGTGGTCAGAAACTCCAGAACAATCGAGCGAGGGAACCTCCATTTTCAGCTCGTTATTGTCACCAAAAAAAAGGTCATATCAGTGTAAAGAAATGTTATTTTACTCGTCCATATCACCTACTCTTGCTTAATTAGAGCCACAGTGGTAAAATGTCTCCACACAGACAGAGGACAACACAAGGAACCTTCATTCTTTTCTTTTTTTCTTCTTCTTCTTTTGGCTCCACCGTGGTCTAAAGGGTCAACACCACAGCAGCCCTCTGTAGCACAGGAGCTCAGCTGATGCAGGGCTCCTCCTCTCTTAAACATCTCTCATCAAACCTGCCAAACACTGCTCTGAGAGGATGTCGCAGAGAGTCTTATACAGTCAGCAGTGAGCTGTAATGTGTAACGTTTCAGTCTGAGGAGTTGGTTTTTGGGGGCTATTGTTCGCGTGAAGGGAAGTTGTTAGTTTGTTTGGTGGATGGAGTGTAGTGTGTCTGAGTAGTTGAGGGAAAAAAAAAGTGGAAAAAGAAAAGTAAAAGTTGTCTAGAAGTGAGTTTTCTTCAACACACGTCCAGCCAGATGTGTGTTGTGGTTGATTATTGTGAAATGGGCCTTATGAAAATGAAAGTTTCTGCTGTTGTAGCTTTGAGATCTAACAGTTAAAGAGAACCTGTTTATACTATACAAGTATTGTCTGTTAACGACAATATCGGCCTTAACTTGTTTACATTTTAAAATATATATATATATATATATATATATATGTGTTGCTCTGAAAGATTAAGAGTGGCTGTGCAGTTTGATGCCATTTCAGGAGATTTATTCCAAAGCACCAATTTTTATTATAAATTAAGAGGAGAAACAGCTGATGCTCAACCAATATACAGAGAAACTAACCTGTAATGATGATGTTCTCACTTTTTTCAGCCAAGGACTTTATGTTATTTACGATTGTTTGAAATAGTATGATTTTATAAAGATAATATCACATGATTTTTCCAACGGTGCATGTCTTATTTTGGAATGAAACTCTTTAAATTCCAGCCCAGTCTCTAGACCTTCAGTGTCATATTAAATCCAAGTGAACCTCCAGAAACATCAGGGAGGTTTGTCACTAATTTGCTGAGATTTTTAGACCCAATCACGGTAATTGCATTCAACATTTGCTGTGTTTTTTTGCCATGACAATCCATTCATCCCTTCCTATTTAAGGAATCCTGAGTATCAGTGTATTTTGTTTTGGGTTTTTTTTTTTTTAATTTTTTTGCATAGAAATAAAATGCTTATAATGGCACTTTATGTATAAGCTACAGTGTGGGTGTATTAAATGGGTCGTTATTTGCTCTGAAAGGGTCATTGTTGAATGTTCTCCTTGTTGCTACAGGAACTCCAGCTTCCTACAGCCCAAAGACATACAGCTGAGGTAAAGTGGTGACTCTAAATTCTTTGACATCTGCAGTTACTAGTTACTTTTCAAATTAAGAATTAACATAAAGGCACCAAACCATTGGTTTCCAACCTTTTTGGCTGGTGAATCCTTACAAAAATATATTTTTTGGAGGTTTCTTTGTTCTTATTCCATCAGTTCTTATGACCCTTCAGATTTGTCTTGTGCCCTTGGTTGGAAACCACTGGATTTAAGTCCTAAGTGCTAGAGTTGAAGGCAACTGGACTCCCCAACCAGCCTCTAGAACTGAGGAAGCCTTTCGGATGAGAGGGGAATCATCCTCTAGAAACCTAAAAGACGACCAGTTGCCTTCAAACTAGCACTAATGACCTGGATGACTGAGAACCTGCACATGACACTGGACTGAAGTTTTTAGTTCTAGACCTGAAGGCAACTGGACTTTCTGGTCGTCGGGCAACACTTCTTTTCGAAGATGGACGTTCCAAGATGGATATAGATGCCTCTTTAACTCCTCTCTCAAACCGTCTGTCACCATCTAGAGATGTCTTCAAGAAACCTTCAACTCTAGCACCATGACCTGCACAGACACTGGACTGAAGGTATCAAACTGTAAAAGTAGTTTAAACTAGCTAAACCTCCGACCAGCTACAACAATACAATGCTACTTTTTCATTTATGCAGAAATGTAACAGTGTTATATTTAATAATACACCAGTCACAGGTGCGTTTCCTGCACAGGAAGTACTTAGTTTTGATAGTTTAAAAAAGTCAATTTTGCCAATGAGAATTTGAATGGACATGTTTACACTTATTTTTGATTTTTGAATGATTTTATCACCCATCCACACACTGAATGAATGAATGAATGATGAGGTTGGGGGGGGGGGGGGGGTTGATGAGGCAGCTGGTGGCGCGCGCCGACTCATCGTCAGCGAGAGCGCGCTCTCGGAGACGACCGGGCGCGCGCGCGCGAAGCGGTGTGCAGATGTGTCGCAGATTTTGTAAAGTCACTGGACGCTCACAGAAAGATCCAGCTCAAGGAAGTCGCTCCGGATACATGGGCCCTTGAATTAAAAAAAACAACTGCCAGGGGGAGGGGGGGGATAAAGAAGAGCGGCGGAGGAGAGTAAAAACAGCAGAGAGGAGCCCTGTGTTGTCATAACCGGGTAACGTTAGCTTAGTTTGTGGAGGAGAAGGACGTTACTTTGACAGTTAAAGCCCAGCGGCACGTCGGCGTCCACGGAGATGGAGCTGTCGGCGATTGGAGAGCAAGTGTTTGCTGTGGAATCAATCGTAAAGAAAAGAGTTAGAAAGGTAAACAGGTTCACGTTTTCCACACAAATTACATGTCAGCATTCGCAGGAGGCACGTTTCTTGGAGGGGGAGGAGGAGAGGATGCTACTTTGGACGGCTGCGAAAGCTTTGAGAGATTAAATGAACAGAATTGCGCGACTAATCTGGTTATCTAATTGCAGGCTGTATAAAAAAGGGGGGGTGGGGGGGGCGGGTTAGAGGAGGATGTCCCTTTAATGTAACGTGAGAGTGTTGTCATTGCACTACAGCTTAACATGTCAGGTGTTTAGGCTGAGGAGGCTGCAGGAGGAGGAGGACGCGCACCTTCGTCTTTTTTTGGGGGGGGCTGTTTGCTCGTTAATTGGGTTTGGGTTGAAGTTACACCGTGTGGTGTTGACAGATGCAGGTGCGCAGCTAGAAATTATGGCGCCCAAAACGTGGGAGGGCCTTCAGAAACTCCTCTGTTTACTACTGTCACTGCTGGAGGAACAGCTCTCTGAACAATCCAGCAGTAATGAACTGTTAAAGTAGACGAAGTAACTCATCAGTCATTTAGCATGTTAACATATGAGTGCTCTAAAGTTATCGTAGGCAGCTGTAAACTCATGCCAAAATGGAAAATGCGCATAGCTGCTAATTATGTCTCTAAAGTGATGCATCTGGGGGATTTAAACAGCAACCAACCTATTTTAATTACTCTTTAATCTCTTGACACTTTGTTTGATTAATTGATTAGTCAACCATCAGTCCAGTTTAATGTAAGAGGCTGGAAAATAAAATGAATAACTGATTTTAAGAGTTGATATTAATCAAAAACTTGATTTGTTGTGATTATTTCAGAGCTAATAAACAGAATGAAGGTGTATGCAACCAGTAAAAAGACTGTAGAGATATCGCTAACTGATCTTGAGCTTATACTTTATTAATGAATGTGTTAAATATCAGTGCGTCTGCCGTCTTTCATAAATGGTTTGATGTTAACTTTACAGCTCACAGAGTGGAAACAGAAAAATACTTACAGTAGGTTGATGTTAAAACCACATGTAGCACTCAGTGGACTAATGTTTCCATCCACAACTCAAACACATGCCCACTCCTGTTACTACTAATACTACTACTACTACTACTAATTGGAAACAACCCTAACTCGTTTAGATTCACGGGTTGGAGAGCTGAGAGCTGTTAATTCAGGCTGCGGCTCTCAGCTGATATACATCTATTTTTTACAGTATGTGGGGAAGTACAATGAAGACGGGAAAAGTGGTGAGCTCACCCGCTGAGAATACCTCTTATTACTGAATGATGTCACCGAGGGTGACTAAGTCTGAGAGGCTTGTCTGGTATCTGGGAAACATACAGTATATTTTACATTATCTCTTAATTATAGATATTGTCTGATGGCATGACGGCATCATAAATGTCACCCTCGTTTGTCTTTCCTTTCTGTCATATACTGTACTGTACATCAGTTTGATTACATGGCGTATATGTAGCTCTTTTTTGCACTGGAAAAAAAAACACACACTTGAAATCTTGATGGAAACTTGTGTAGAGATGAGTTGAGATGAGAACTGTAAGCTTCTCTGGTCTGAGTGTAATAAAGGCTAAACAGGAAACAAGCAAACGTGTCATCCCCCACAAATGATGCAGGCACCCTGGGGCCTGTCATTAACAAGATGCATCACCCCTGCTTGTTTTGATGAACTCTGAATCAGTGTTGCAGCAGTTTCAGACTTTTTGACTTCGACGCCCTGATCTGAACAGAATCCAACATGTGGAATCACATTTTAGAGTCGTGGTTTTTGATTGCAGCACCTCCAGTATCAGGACAAACATTTTACTGTGCAAGTAACTCACTGCTTCGAGCGATATCAGCTTCTTAGCTAATCCTGCTCTTAAACTTCATGTCTCCACAGGGGAATGTGGAGTATCTGTTGAAGTGGAAAGGATGGCCTCCAAAGTAAGCATGTAAACTCCATTGCAAAGGTGCATCATATTCACACTGACACCTACAGTAGATTATTACGAATGCACAGAAAAGTACCGCTGCCACATCTGCACTGGAGTTGTGGAAGGTATCGAAACGTAAATGAGTTCTTCTGATTTCACAATCTCTTCACAAGTCTTCACATTTTGTAATTAAAAGGTAATGAGTGGGTGACTTTCATCCATTCTGACTCATTCTGATTCTGTTTGCTCAGCACATAGTTACTTACTGTTTGTGTGGAAGCAAAGAGCCATTGTGTGAGCCCTTTTCAGCCAACGCAGTAAATGTTTTTACTAAGAAAACAGCATTAGACAGACAGACCTATCTAATCACCTGACTAAGTGCAATAACGAGGGGAATAAGTACAGAAAGGGAGGCTTGTATTTACTGTCCTTGTGTGTCTTGCAGATATAGTACATGGGAACCTGAGGAACATATCCTGGACCAGCGCTTGGTGCAGGCCTACGAAGAGAAGTAAGGTTCCACTCAACATGTAATAAGTGCCTGATGAAAAGTGTTGCATGTTTCCAGGAAAGCCCAGAAGGGTCGAAACATAGTGGGGCAGCAATAAATCAGTTTTCCTCCTAGATTATATTAATCATAAAGAGATCATGACTCAGCAGACAACGACCCAGATCCAAGACCTCTCTCTCTCCAGCTGGCATTAGCATGTGTCCTAGGTTGTTGGATTGTAATTGGATCTGGAAAAACCCATAAAATCCACATCTAAATGCACCAATTGTGCAAGGAGGATCCTCCAAATCATCTCCAAATGTGATCACATACACATTTGGCAGCATTTATAAGAGCAGAGTAGAGTGTAGTGGAGTCCAGGAAATATCTAATTCACAGAAGATCTATGTAAGCAGAAAGTCTTTGTCTATGTTTGTGCAAAACAAACAGAAGGTGTCATTATTCAGGTGGACTCATAACAAGTGATGTTAGTGTTGTTAGCAAACAGGACATACAGAAGATGCTGTGTCTCTGTCTGCCTGGTGGATGGAAGTCTAAAAGTTTCTCCTCTTTTAATCCTGTTTTTGGTCTCCACCACCTCCTGATAGAAATATCTGGATCCTTTGCTGTTAAAGGCTCCATGATGTTCACCAGCTAGTTTATCTGGTGCTGAGCAGTGACCCGATGACGACACTAAACGAGAAGGAGAGTAAACTAAAACAGTAAAAAAAAACAAACAAAAAAAAAAAAATGAGCTGAAAGATGCTAAAACGCCCCGTAGAGCTGCTGTTTATAAAAATATTGATTATTGCCACTTTAATGTTTATATCTGAGATATATTTTACATTTAGTCAGGTCCAAAATGAAACTTTAAATAGCCAGTGAAAACATGTCCAGAGAACATTTTGATGTTATTAAAAATGTGCTTGGTTTCTCCAGAGAGCAGAGAGACAGAGCTGTGGGTCACAGGAAGGAAAGGATCCAAATCCAAAAGACTCCTTCTGCAGGTAGAGTCTGAAGTTCAATCTTCACACTTCTCTTTCTTCTTTTCCTTCACTGGAAACTGTCCAGTGATTGTCCTCTCAGCTTATTTGAATGATGACTCCTTCTCTCTGACCTCGATTCAGAATACCGTTTACACCATGGATCTCCGCAGCGCTCACAAGACTCCAGAGAAGCCTCCGCCTCGGCTTCGTCTCTCCCTGACGCGCTCGCTGGTCCCCGAGGACGAGGACGAGCCGTACGACGCCTGCGAGCAGGACCCGCGACAGCAGGGCGCGCATCACAAAAGCAGACCCAGGAGGTCGCAGTTCAGGTGCCTTGACTCGAACCCCCCGAGTCCGACACAAGAGGACTGGGAGGGGCTGGGAGAGGAGGAAGAAGAGGAGGAGGAAGAGGAGGAGGAAGAGGAGGATGAGGACAATGTAGAGGAGACAGAGAAGGAGACAACAGAGAAAAGCGGAGGCATTCTTAATGGTAAGTGTGTCAGTCGGTCAGCCAGTGGGCTCTATAATCACCACCACGACCCAGTTTACTTGACTCTTTGTGAACCTCCTAGTAGGCACAGGGTTTTTTTTTCTCTGGGCATGCAACCAAAAACATTAAACTTCCTCCATCCTGAGCTGATTAGAGAGCAAATCATGCCGAGATCAAAACGATCACGAAAAAGCATTTGAAAACTCTGTGCATGTAAATGTGGCAAGTTGCTGAGTTTCTACTTTAAAAAGATCAGTGGACTTTTGCACCGTAAAGCACATCTACTGACACTAAGATGGCAACTAATGAGCCGAGCAGCTGTCAGTCAAATAATCTAGTTGTTCATTTCAGTTTCTGTTTCAGTTTTTAGCACCTAGAGCTGTGTTTCCAAACGCCTCCTGTCTGCCTCTGACAGTTTCTAACATCTATCAAAGCAGAGATAATCTACCCAGGTCACTGCAGGGAGGTTAACTCAATAACAGTACACATGTGATAGGCTTGATGCAATCGCTGCCTGACTGCAACTCTACCCTGTCTTTCCCTCTCATTCAGGACAAGAGAGGACAGATCGGGTGGAGCCCCGCCGCCGATCCAGACGAGGTCACCGCGTCGGAGAAACCGGACGATGTCTGGCGACCTGTCATCGCGCCGGGAGAGGTGACGGTCACGGACGTCACCCTCAACTCCCTCACAGTGACTTTCCGAGAGTCGAGAGTGGCCAAGGGCTTCTTCAGAGACTGGGGCCTGGACGTCTGAGACCCACAGTGAAGTGGGAGTAGGTTGGCGAGGGCGGGCAATGCGGGAAGGAGCTGGAGACACTGGCTTAATCGCAGTGTGTGAATGGTGTTTAGGGCCCGAGGTTGGTGTTTTCATTCCGTCTCTGCAACCTCTCGCTCTGCTCTTCCCCTTGCCAGCTACTCCCAGTCTGGTCAGTGGTACGTTTACATGCACAGAGTCACCTGAATATGAGCCGAACTCCAGTTCATGTTATATTTGGGTCGAGCTGTTCACCTTTGAAACTGAGTTGTCCTGAATTAAAGGGGCATCAGATCCCTGTTAAGAGGAGAAAGTTAGCTAATTAGAGATCCGAAAGAAACACCTGGTGAAGAGGCAACAACTTAAATAATGGAATAATACTTCTGTTTTGTGGGACCCAGGTTGCTGATTGTGGCTCAGATGCACTCACAAAGATGCACTGGAGGACCAAATGCGGGCAGGCGCTGGCTGCCAGGTTTAAGTAGATTTTTGAAGGTGCAGACTGAGGAGCCAGGTCCAGGTAGCAGGAGTCGGGTCAGTGTCAGCCCCTGGAAATGGGACTAGGCAGGTGAGACGGTGGAGTGACGTGTAATTCCCTTAAACAGGGTCATAAAGTGAGTTATTGAATCTCACATCTACCTAAAGAATCTTTGAGGTGTTTGGGTCTGATGCAAGTACTGATTGTTTTTTTCCAGTTTTTGTTTTTTAGACAAACACAGTTAGGTTTTACATTCGATCTGACTCACCAAAAAGCGTCATGTATCCTTAAGGCCTAACAATCAGATTTAAGGCCGTTAAGAGCATGGGCCTTATGCACGACATTTTCATATTTTTATCTATTTTCCACGTCAGATTTGGCAAACATGAGCTCACTTTTATAATCTTCATGCAAAACCTTCTTTTGCAAAGTAGACAGTAAGTAAAGCTGTCAGATAAATCTAGTGGTTTGAAAGTATAAAAACCACAGAAGTAGCACAAAATCAGAAATGGAAAAAGTACAGGTTTCATACAATTGCACTTAAAGTCAGTATACATGTATGAGCAGCTCTGAGTGTGAGTATAGACTACAGACACTGAGCTGTGACTTTTTCATTCGGGGGAAGTAAAACTTGGAAACATCAGTAATCGCGTGAGAAGAAGAAAAAGAAGAGGAAGATCCTCTGTGCATGTAAACATGGCCGCTGTTTCTGTCTTTCTTCCACACTAAGCTAACTGTTCAGTACTGGACTCAAACGTATTGTACATACTCTAAACTACAGTGAGGTGGGCATAGCTGTCAGTCCCATACTAACATGCAGTGCTGTACCTGTAACCTGTAAACAGACTGTTACTACTGTACAACATGTGGCTTAGTCTTGTATGCGTTTCAAAACCCTCTTTAGAGATGATTTGATCCGCCTGCATGCCTCTTCCCTCCAGTACAGTTCTTATCAATGCAAAGACAGACAGTGTAGTTTTCTCTGTCCACCTAGCTCTTCATCTCAAAACATACAACGCGCCATACGAGTGAGTCTTGTACCAAAAGTAGAAAACTAGATGAGGCTTGGTAACGGAATGTATTATGGAATTGCACTGTATTTACATTACAAGCATCTCTATGTAGAGTTTGACCTGCAGTTTTCAAGGAAAATATCACTTCTGAAAGTGGTAATTTGTGACAATGTCCAAAAAAAAAATCACTCACAGTGTTTATCCCTAAATTTATTATTCTGAAGGTGGAAAACCCTCCTTTAGACTATTTCATACAATAAAAGTCTACTAAAATCCAGTCTGTTAGCTGTTAGCTGTTTGCCCTTTAACTACCAATCATAGAGTTTACATGACAAACAACCACATTTTTAGAACACAACTAAGTTTTATTCATTTGTTGCCTTTAGGAAAGCAGTGTTTTCAGTTAAATGACCATCAACCTGCAGACTTAAACCTTGTTTTAAAGGGGCTTCATGTAAGTTTTTGCTATTGCTGCTTAGCCAATGTTAGCATTAAATGTTAGCTGTTTACATAGCAGTCTAGAAGAAGTGAGTTCAGCATCAGACTTCCTTCCTTTACTCACCAATAGCCAGTGTTTTGTTTCTACTTCTATCACTTCTTTTCTTCTACTGATTTTAGCATGCTAATTAGCTAGCTACGGCCAGTCTTGTTACTTTCCGATAGCGAGTCACTGTAGCGTCCAGACTGCCCTGAAGAAGTAGCGCTGCTCAGAAGGGCGTATTAACCTCTTGTAAACACAACAATGGCTGAAGCTCTTGGCAAGCGACCATCACCTCCACCTGCTCCCAGCAAGAAAACTTACACATAGCCTCTTTAATAGGTCACAGTCGTCTTGTTTTATGAATTAAGTTGTGCTAACATCATGTAGTAATGCAGTTACAATGAAATACTGTTTGGAAAACCCTATTTGGCCACTTGTAAAATCAAACCATTCAGCAAGAGAAATTTACTCAGTCATTGATTCCCCAACAGGAGGTTGTGAGATGAAACTAGTAGGTAACAAAATGCTCATTAAGAAAACACATCAAGGTCACTTTGGCAGCTGTTCCTTGAGCTTTCGATCATATCACATGATCTTCGTTAACAGATGGAGTTTGCTCAGTTGTCACAGAATTTCCTGAAGTTTCAAAGCTTGGGAACAGCATATCAGTAGGATAATATTAATAGATCAAAATAGATTTAGATATCACTTATACAACTTATTTGGTCAGAAAAAATGAAAACTTCAGAATCTGCAAATCCATCTCAAATTAACTGAGTCCTGTTGCTGCTCTAAAGGTAGGAAATTAATCTAAAAACCTGTAGTATGCCTTAGAAAAACAGTTAGCAGTGGTATAAAGTATATGCAATCAAAAAATGGGCTAAAACATGAGAAACCATGCCAAACAATCAGGTGGTTAAGAAACGAAATACAAAGAAAATAATGAGAAATATTGTAAGAATTTAAAGCTTGGAAGTGAAAAGTTTCCCCACAGTTTTACACCGAACAGACACATTTAGAAAATAAAAGCCCCACTCTGAAGCCGGTGTATTGGCTTCTGGCTTCCTGCCCAGTGGACACAGGAGCTGATGTGATGTGTCACGTCTGTGGAATCTCCCACAGCGGCGTCCCATTGGTCCATAAGTTGTTTATCCCACACTGAGGATGATGGGTCAGCGTCTCGTGATCCCAAAACTGTCTGTGTGTGATAATGAAGCTGCAGGGAATGGAAGTGCCTGACGTTGCAAATTTTCTTCTTGTTGTTGTGTCTGTGGAGCTTTTAGGGCTAATGTCTCTCTCTCTCTTGATCCTAAACACACACACACACACACACACACACACTGTCCCAGCTTATTTGGTTTCTGTATGTCTGAATGCACGACCCTCGACTGACGTTATTAAGACTTGAAATATGAGGAGATGTTAAAGAGGAGGACGGTGGAGGGGAGCATTAAGAGGAGAAACATGTATTTTTTAGTCGTTATTTTTCTACATTGACCTGAATGTATATTTATTCTTTAAAGATACCTGTGTATTTGTCACGCAGATGACTGAATAGTTTTTATACAGTTTGTGATAACCACTGAGCTGATGCCATATCTAAATGTACTGACGTGACAAAACAAGCGCCCTGGAGTTTCTGACGTCGCCTAACGTGGTCGCTTGTGCTGCTTTTCGTCCACCACCGAGCGAAGAACCTTGCACTTTATTGTGATGTAAACCTGCACATTACCTGCTCCAGTCTACAAAGTGTCATTGTGTATAGAATATTTCTATGGTAATACTAAAATAAATGTTGCTCATGTTTGATCTAACTTGTCCTGCTCTTTTTGCTGACTGCATGGAAGGCCCCTCCTAATTTTTAATTACCCCAAATTTATATGTCGGCCTCCTCTTGCAAGATTACTTTAAAATTCATTCAAGTTTAATCTTTTGTACAGTCACTTTGTTGTAGATATAAGTTGTCAAAGTAAGTAAAGGTTCCAAACAATAAACAAATTGATACCTGGAGAGGGTCTTGCTTTTTCTAAAAGTGAGAATAGAAAACCAAACTGCCTTCTTCACCCCAGTAATTCCTGTACAGTCCCTTATTTACATGTATTTAAACTACAGCCTGAGCAAAACTGATACCAAGTGTTTCTTTGTGAAAGAACTGGCACCAAGAAACAAATCAAGCTGGACTTTTCACAGGTGGAAAATCAACTAGTCAGTGCTCTCTGGTGGACAAACCATGCACCTCAAAGCTCCACTCTTTATTATAAACAGTGTATTAATTAAGATTCCACACAATGTTGGAAACTTCCTCTGAGATTCTGCTCCATCATTTCTGCAGATTCATGCAGCTGATCTCCTGTTCTACCACATCCCAAAGGTGATCAGCAGTTCAGTCAGAGTCACTGAGATCACATTTTTCTCCATCCTGATGTTTGATACGAACAATAACTGAAGCTCAACAATAACAGATTTAAACGTGTGTTAAACGGTCTGAAAAAAGAGGCAACAATCAAGTATTTTTCCAACGGTACAAACATACTTTATTGTACAATTAATTTATTGGCAAAAAAAACAATCAGACCACCAAAATAACTTAAAAAAAAGAAACTAATGAAAATGGAGCAACAGTTATTTTTGCTTTTTCTCAGCAAGCACCAAAATTGTTAACAAGAGGAACGAAAAAGTGGTCAAAGATTCCATTTGAATACTAAACAAATATTTAAATAGTCTTATTTCCAGTCTCTTTTTCGGAGAAGAAATGATAAAAACAAAACTATTTGTTCAGTTGCCATCAGTTTGTACAGTGATTCAGTATGTTTACAACTATATTCATGTACATGAAACATTTCTTCAAAAGGATGGTATAATATACTCCACCGGCCTCCCCAGGGCAAACTGAATGACTGTCTGCAGTGTCTTTTTGCATCACCATAACATCTTTAATACAAAACAAAACATGTTTTATCTAATAATTCCTGTAGCTTCAAGTTTTATTTCCAAAAAATAAAATTAAATAATATATCTATATATAAAAGACAGTTTTTCCTTGTTTTTTCTTATAAAATAAGTCTCAAGATATATTGCCACCTGGTTCTGATGCGTTTCCCTCCCCCATACCCAGCAAGCCCAAACTTTTAGAGAAAAATAGTGAGCATGTGAATATTGTGTCTTCAGTCCTCTCCATAAAAAGCTAAATGACCAGATTTAAACTCATTCAGATCACACCTCTAAATCAACCCCTGACTCGGCTCTTCTTCTTCTTCGTCGTCATGCGGGTTTTCGCGTCTTTAAAAGTTTTGAGATTGTTTAGGTGTGTGACTCGTCGCAATAACCCCCGTCCCTTCCCTAAAACCTTGTCAAAAATACACAGAAAAAGGCGCATTGGTGCTTGTGACCTACTACACCCCATACTGTACCTTTTTAGAAAAAATCTCAATACTGTACAGTAGCTCGGGAGTACTTCTGTAGATTTTTTTTGTTTGTTTTTTTTGTTTTATTTTACACATACAGCAAATATCCAATCAAACAAGAGGGGAAACAAAGCAGCAGAAAATAACCTCTCTGCTCATAAGTTTTTAAAGTATGTACAGTTTTTTTTTACACCTTTTACTTTCATTACAAAAAAACAGTATCTAAGTCCACCATTTCTTACTTTGTACAGTACTAACATTGAATTAAACCTTGTGGCTGAGAGGCAGTCATGAGGATAAGGAACAAAAAGAGGGAAAGACAGAAAACAAAAAGGGAAAACATCGGGGTTTGAGGAGACAGGCAGGATTTTCAAACGTCTGCAGCCGAAAACTTTTTTAAATCGACCTCTTCTCCACGTCACAGTTCATAAACAAGGTTTTCATATATGTACACGCACAACCTTTTTAACATCAGCCAGCTTTAAAACAGAGGTTTAAAAATGCCTCCAGCTGGATGATCAGGCATTCAACAGTTCATCCCTCCTTTTTTTTGTTTGTTTGTTTTTGGGGGTGGGGGTCTGGGTGAAGGAAGGTGTACACATTCATAGGAGAACTGAAGGTGGAGAGGGTGGAGAGATGGCCCACGGGTCGGGTTAACGGATCTCAATCTGCTCTGCAGATCTGGCCATTGTCTGCGGAAAAATATGACCAAACCCTCCTTCAGTGTCGCCCGCTCTCCAAAACACTATTAAGGTTTTTAATTCAAACCTATAGACCGACAGGAAAAAAAAAAAAAAAACACGAGAGGGAAGCTGTGAAAATCAAACTGCATTTAACGCACCCTTCCACCCACCCATCAAATAAAATAAATTCTCTCTGTGAATATTTGCAATTGTTGAAAATGTACATCGCCATGAAAGAAGACTGTAACAGAAGATATGTTGATGCTTGTTTTATGATCCACTGAGGGGGGAAAAAATGAAATAAAATATACTTACTCTCTGCAAAATAGATACAATCATGACTGGGTATTTAAAGAGGAAAACAAAACAATAAAAAAAAGGTACATCGTGTCAACTCACTTTAATTTTTAGCCACGTTTAAAATCTTAAAAATATTCATAAAAAGGCAAAATTCTCAGTCCCCAAAAATATTGTGTCATAGACTTAAGGAAGAAATATCTTCAACCTGAAACACTGCCCTTCCACCTTTTTGTACACAATTGGCAAAAATATATAGATATATATTAACAGCAATAACTTACCATTGTTTTAATTTATTCATTTATTGACTTCTAAGATTTATGTTGCATCTCCCATAGGAAGGAAGCTTCAGTTCTTGTTTATACATCACAAAAATATTTAAATAAAAAATAAAAACTTCTAAAACCCCAAAGCCGTAGTCCCGCCTCGCTCTCCTCTCATGGCAGTTTGTCGTTTGGGGCGACTCGTCAGCGCATCAGGACAGAAAGACAATATGGAGTCAAGGCTACATAAGGTCTAAACTGTTGTGGTTCATGTTCGTTCCCAGCTCCTGGTTGTTGTTGCTGCTGTTGTTATTGTTCCCACCCAACATGTCCGACTGCCCCCCTTGTCCACCGTGCATCCCCGTCATCCCGCTCAGCTGGGACATGATGGAGTTCTGGTCTGAGCTAAACTGCCCGGGATCCACAGAGCCGCCCGGCTGCTGCTGAGATAACACCTGCTGCTGCTGGGGTTGTGGAGGCTGGGGCGGCGCCATGCTGGGGTGATGTTGGCTTAGGTGGCCCGGGTGGGGCGAGCCGGTCTGGGTCTGCGGAGAGATGCGATGAGGTGAGGGCTGGGGCTGGGAGGAGGGCTGCATGCGTGGAGACGGGCTGGAGTGCGGAGGCTGCGACTGCGGTCTCGGCGAGGGCTGGGGCGACCGGACCTGACTGCTGAGCGACCCCGCTGGACCGAGTCCTCCTTGTCCCTGGAGGTGGTGGGGGGACTGAGCCATCTGCTGCTGGGGACTCATGGGGCTGCTGTGCTGGGCTGGAGAGCCTCCACCCAGGTGCTGCTGCTGCAGGAGCCTCTGGTGGATGTTCTGGTGAAGCATGCCTTGGGTCGTCTGCGGCAGCGGGGGCCCACCGCCTCCTCCACCAACTCCACCTTGCTGTTGTTGTCCCTGCCCTGGTCCGACTTGTCCGGCCTGAAGTGGAGGTCCTCCTGGTCCTCCGGCACCTCCACCAGGCCCTCCGTCTTGTCCTTGAAGGCCACCCATTTGATTCTGCTGCTGCTGCTGCTGCTGCTGCTGCATCTGCATCTGGAGCCTTTGCTGAAGAGCAGCAGCCACCTGCGACATGGAGTTGGGGTAGCCCTGCTGCTGGCCCGGCTGTCCCGGCCCACCCTGCGGTCCTCCTTGCTGCTGCTGGGGACCCCCTACACCTCCACCCCCTGGCTGGGGTTGGGAGGAGGGGGGCAACCCTGGTTGTCCCTGTCCAGGCTGCATGAAGCCTTGCTGGCCTTGCTGCTGCTGGAACTGCCCGTGGTTTCCCATCTGCTGCTGCTGCTGCTGCTGTTGTTGTTGTTGTTGTTGTTGCTGCAGGTGTCTTCTCATCATCAACATCTCTCTAAACTGTGTGGGCATGTTGCCCATGTTGCCTTGTTGCCCTGCTTGCATCGCTCCCTGTTGTTGTTGTTGTTGTTGTTGCTGCTGCTGCTGCTGTTGTTGCAACGCAGCCATTTGCTGTTGTTGTAGATTCCCAGGCAACATCGGGCGCTGCTGCTGCTGCTGCTGCTGCTGTTGTTGCTGTTGTTGTTGTTGTAACTGTTGAAGCTGAGCCATGGTGGGCATATTCCCTCCACCTGCTCCACCCTGAACCATGTTCATCCCCGGCTGGCCACCCTGGTTCACATTAACCTGCTGCTGTCCATCCATGTTAGGGAGCTGGTTAGCCCCAGGCAACCCTCCAGCAGCCCCTGGGAACCTCACACCTCCAGGGCCCCCTTGTGGAGGCCCTCCTGCTCCTCCTGCACCACCCTGAGCACCTTGATACCTGGCTGCTCTTTGCCTGATAAACGCAGCCATAAGGGTTGGGTTGGAACGGAGGATGTTGAGGACTTGCTGCTGCTGAAGGGGTG
The DNA here is from genome assembly GCF_001640805.2 of Lates calcarifer. Taxonomy (NCBI): domain Eukaryota; kingdom Metazoa; phylum Chordata; class Actinopteri; family Centropomidae; genus Lates; species Lates calcarifer. The sequence goes on from NC_066855.1 coordinate 3,340,510, forward strand.
AGCTCGGGGAGCGCAGAGTCCTCAGGAGGTCTTGGAGCGCCGCCTGGGGTAGGTTTCCTGCCCCAGCTGGACCTGTTATCTGAGTAGGTGCCCCTGCTGCCCCTCCTGATACGCCCATTACCTGCATCATCGCACGGTTTCCTGGTTGCGGCTGCTGCGGATTCATCGGCTGTTGCTGTTGCTGAGCGGCGGCTGGCTGCTGCTGCGTTGCCATGTGACTCATCATGCCTTGCCGTTGTTGAGGGTTCATGGCGGGCGCACCAGGACCCCACTGCTGGTTCGTCGGCTGAAGCTGTCCACCTCCTGCCTGCTGCACCTGCTGAAGCTGCTGCTGAACCTGAGGTGGCAGCTGCGACTGAGGACCACCTTGCTGCATCCCTGCTAGCATCCCCTGTTGCTGTGGGTCTAACATAGTCCTGCCAACAACTCCCTGAGCCTGGGGGGCCATGCCCGGGGTCCCCATGTGGGGCATGCCCATTTGGCCTGGGGTGTTCTGATGGTGAGGATGCGGGGGTATCATGCCGCCCTGTCCCAAGCCACGGATCTGGGCCTGCTGGGCCATCTGTCTCTGGGTCTCTGCTAGGCGCTGGATTTTTAGGGCCGTTTCTACAGCAGCCAGAGGGGGGCCTTGCTGTTGGCCTTGTACAGGTATGGACCCCTGGCCCTGGTTGGGTTGTTGCTGCTGCTGGGGTGGGGTGGCAGGACCCAATCCAGGTTTGCCCAAGGACTGGTGGAGAGGAGAGGCCCCAGGCGGTCTGGGGTTGTACGGAGGCAAACCACCAGGGTGCTGCTGCTGGAGTTGTTGGACATTGGGAGGCTGCTGCTGGAGCTGAGGCACCATCTGCTGCTGAGGAGAGTTCATCATCCCCCCTCCACCTCCTGGCTGAAACTGATGGAGATGGTGTTGAGGGGGCATGGCACCACCTGGCTGCTGAACCTGCTGTGGCTGGCCCGGAGTTGCCATTCCCCCCATCCCAACTCCCGGCTGCTGAGGAAGCGCCGGCATGTTCCCCTGGGTGGGCGTCTGTGGAGTAGGAGGCTGCGTGCCCACAGACGTAGGGGTACCGGGACCAGTCGCACCGTTGTTGGCTCCTGGAGAGGGCAGGCCGTTGCCCCCAGGAGGTCCTCCGGGAGTCGGCTGGCCCACTCTCTGCATGCTGGCCATCCTCCTCCTCAGCATCTGGGCTTGCTGGAGCCTGTGCTGCAGCTGCTGCTGGCGGAGCTTGTGCTTGATGTTTAGGCAGAACGGGACAGGGCACTTGTTCTCCTGACAGTGCTTGGCGTGGTAGCAGCACAGCGCGATGAGCTGCTTGCAGATGGGGCAGCCGCCGTTGGTTTTTCTTTTGCAGCCTTTTGTGTGCTGAACAACGCGTTTCATCTTCTGGCAGGACGGCAGAGAGCAGTTTGCGTTTCGGCACTGGCAGGCGTGGACGAGGGACTGGATGCAGCGCTGGATGCTGAGGCGACGAGAGTCTCCGGGGCTCTGGGTGGTGGCTGCAGCCTGGTTGCTGCTCTCATCGTCCAAACCGAGACCTAACTTCTCCATCTTGTGCTCGTGGCCCTTAGTGTTGTAACACGTGATGCAGAGGTCGTAATCCTGTGAGGGATGACACAGGTGATGGTTAGAAACGTTTTAAAGCGATGTGCAGCAGGTTTTACCGTAACAACCCTTCCCCCGCTCACCTCACAGACGGTACAGTGGAAACGAGTCTCCACGTGGTGCTTGCACTCGTTACAAGTGTAGACAAAGCGGTCCTGGCTTTGGTTATGCAGCTCCACCAACATGCACATGGAGCTCCACTTGGACCTCCTCAGCGAGCTGAACTCCAGGTGTTTGTCCCGGGCCAGTGTCAGGAAAGCATCGCGACCGTCCATGAGGTCACATGCCATCAGGGGATCTGGGTCTGAGATGGGGGGCAAGGCATTTGCCATGGGGCCTGCGATCAGCCGGATCACAAAGAACACCTGGGACAGGAAAAAGAAGGGAGAGCAGATGAGGAACAGATGAAATATGGTGTTTTAAAACTCACTCAGCACTCGATCTGCACTCACAGCCAATAACTCCTCGTACCTCTTTGTGTTTTTCCATAGTGGCATAGAGTTTCTGCGAAAGGTCATTGGAGACATTAGGCATCCCCGGCTTCTTCTTATTGGCTCGGCTCAGGCTGCTCTTGTTCTTACTCGTCTTCTTGTTATTCTTCTTCTTTGCATTTTTACTGTCGCCCTTTGTGTCCTGCACAAGAGAGGAAGGTCATGAACAAAATGCATATATGTAGGTTGTTCGGGGCCATGTTGGACAGATCGTGGCGTTCTTACATCTATACTCTCGTTGGAGGTGCTGTTCTCCTCCCTTTTCCTCTCCTCCTCCTCCTGCTCCAGCTCTTTGATGCTCTCCTCCAGCACATTGGGCCAAAAGTCACCCTCAAAGTAAGGCAGCTCCTTGGCACTGGTCAAACGATCCTCTGTTGCCTGCTTGAAGATGTCCTGTACGGGAACATTGGAAACAAAGTTAAGTGTTTTGCGAGGATGATTCAAATCACCTGTTACCAGCAGCTATACCACTGATGTTCATGTTCATGGCAGGGCTGAGGATTTATTATGTGATCTTCATTTTAAACAAGCGCTCTCTACCTTGTAGTCGTGCACTATCCGCTCTGCCACAGCTTTGTCCAACATCTTCTTGTACCATTCCTGAAGGCGTTTGGGCTTTGGGATCTTCTGATCTGCGGGGTGACAGTGGAAGATGTAGTCGTCCCCTTCACTGGGCGGGCAGGCCCAGATGTGGCCAGTGGTGTAGCTGCAGAGGACACAGACAGGACATGGAAAATGAGCATGATACATTTACAGACTAGCAAAAGTAAGCTTTGTGACTGGAAAGAGCTTGAGACCAAAATAAAAGCTTTCTTAGTGCAGGAGCACTCACCCCAACTTCTTGACGTATTCCAAGTACCCGATGAGGATTTCATGGTAAACTGCTGTTCTGAGAGAGCGAGGCCGAAAGAAGTGCACACTGTCCAGGTAGGAGATGTAAACTCGCCTGAGTGGGTGAAAGAGGAAATAATGAAAATATCACAGCTGCTGGAACTGGATTTAAAGTTTCAAGATTAAAGAAAAGCACTTGGTACAGTGATGTTCTTACCTCTGGTTGGGCTGAGGGCAGTCAGATCCATACTCCTGAACGTGCATACCAAAGAAGCAGACATCTGCTCCATCAATATCCTCAAATGCAAAAAGGGCTTTTGTCCTGTACGGGAAAGACTCCGACATCTCTCCACTGTCCACAAACCTGAAGGCGAGAATGAGGGTGTGTAAACTTACTGACTGTAAAAACATGAAGCTTAACAGCAGTTACTTTTAACATCCACAACTTCTTTACTAGATAAGAGAACTCTGTCCTGTAGGAGTGTGATGAGACACTCAGCTCACATGAACCAGATGAGACACTATTTTTAAGAAAACTTAAATGCAAAAAATAATCCAGGTGCATTTTGAAATGCCTGTGTATGAGTTTCTAACTTCGAACTGAAGCTGTGTGTGACCTTCAGTCTGAACTTTCCACAAATGGAACATAATAAAAACTGTAATCAAAGTACGGTTCAATACTCAAAGTGCAAACAGAGACTGACCAATTTTTTCTTCAAGCATGATACAGAGCTGAGAGATGGTTACAGCTACACAGCCGAGCCAAAGATATGTTCATGTTCTTTTTCAAGAACAGGTGTCTTCACATACTGCTCAAGTTAGCTGTGGTATACAGCACTTTTTTCTTCCAGTGCTAACTGAGGGGGGTGAGGGTTTGTGTCTCGTCTGTCACTCTGTCGCAGATGTCTCGCGAGACCGCTTCTCACCTCGGCGAGAAATATCGCCACGTTTTAATTTTGCGAGATCTTGTCACACCCCTACTGTCCAGGTTTCACAGTGGGAAATTTCTACAAGTGAAAAGATGTTTATGCTTGAGTCTGACTGTTTCTACGTCTCGTACCTGGACTTCATGCCTGGTTTAACCTCCACCACTTTATCAGAGACGTGGACGACGCGAATGGAGACTTCTCCAGACTCCAGGTGGTTCTGACGCTTCAAGAAGTCGTTCACCCTCGTCTCCAGGAAACTGCCCAACTTCGTCTGGGGCAACCCTGTGAGCGAGAGAGCCAGGCGAAACATTTATAACTTTAGTTACAAACAGCAGGGAGAAATATGACTTGTGTACTTGTGACGTACTGTGCAAAGCCATATAAAAACAGAAAGCTGGTGACAGAACTATAATTTTGTCTGGTATAATTTCTTTGGGTTTACCACATGTACATATGGAACTACAATTTCAGACTAGAGCTTCAGGTGACAACATGAGATAAATGTGTGACAGCAGCCTCATATGAATGGGTCAAACTGAACACATTCAATACACCAGTTTCCAGTATGAAAGGGATTTACAAGTGTAAAACAGAACATCGTGATAAACTGGGATAGAGCACTACCACTTACTTTTGGCAGAGTACTTGTTCTCTTTCCGCGTCTTATTCGTCTTCTTTAAGCAGCCGTCACACACAAAACTGAGGCACAGCAAACAAAAAAAGTGGTAAAATCAGCTGAACCGCATAAAGAAAACATTGACCTTTGATAACGACTGGAGTTAGGAAGAGTTACTCACCCTGAGGGCCAGATAGTTTCATTGTGCAGGACACAAATCTGGTGCATCCTGCGCCCACAGTCCATACATTCAACAAGCCTGAAAAAAAAAAAAGGACACAGATTAAAAATACAAATGACACATTTAAACCTTGAAAGATACAGTATGCTAACATACTGTATGACATTAGCAGGCTGTTAACTTACAGTTCAGGGTCCAGTGTGTCATTCTTCTTCTTCTCAAACTGATCCTTGTTTATTGATCTGAAATGAAAAGGTAGGACATCAATAAAACCATCAGGGAGAAGCTGCCACACAGTGAGTAAACAATTCAAATTAATCAGGCTTTAACGCAGACATTTCTCTTCACAATAATCTATTCTTTTCCTGACTTCAGCATCTTGACTTAATCTAATAATGTTTATTGCAGTGGTGTTGTGCTGTGAAATGGCTGTACCATTACACCAATCTGATCCAGCATCAGTGAGATGCACCAGAACAAGACAGATCCAAAAAATAGATTAATATATCTCAAAGGTAGGTAATTTAGCTCAGTATCCTGTGTTCACTTCAGGGATCACAGTTAAACTTGTTAAACAACAGTAGGAAAAAAACGCTAAAGAACTTCTATTATCTTGATTAACTTATTTAAACTTTTTATTATCTTAACTTCACTGGAGCTAATTAGTTACTGAAAAGGAAACATTTCAAAATGTCAGTATGAACGCTTTTAAAGTAGATTTTTTAAATGGAGTTAGCTTCCTTGTTCAGTACTTACGTCTGTGGCTGGGTGGGGTCGTCGCCCAGGGAAACCGTCTCTCCCTGGATCTCGTTGAAACACTTCTCACAGAAGTGGTACCTGTTAGCGAGAAGCCCAAATTTTGGTGAACTACACCGTTCCCCACAGCACAGTCAATCACAGACAGCGCATGGGAGGGCAGTCACCAAATGGTACAGGACATGGGCAAGGCAGGGTGCCACAAGCGGAGCAAGTGGGAAGGAGGAGGAGCGCAGGACAGCAGGAAGTCGTCATCGCAACAGCCAGTCATGATTTTGAAGGGAGGGGGGTGAAGGGGTGAGGGGGATGCGGGGGATGGGGGTGCATGGTTGGTCAAGGCAAAAGCAAGCCAATGTTGACATCACAGCCATTGGAAGGGAGGACAGACAAGTCATATGGACCAGGAACAAGACGAGACGAACACACAGCAGAGAAGCCGAGGCAAAGCACAGATTAGCAATTTGGACATGACAGGATGAGCAACAACAACAGCAACAACAACAACAACCATCACAGCTAACAGAGCAGGAGCAGAGTCAACGGGAGCTAAACAGGAGAACAGAACTGGAGCAGGAAGCTGTAGCACAGGACATAATACAGACACTCAACAAGTATGAACAAATAAGCACAGACAACTGCTCAGCTGTCCATTCAAGCAGTTCATTTTAAAGTCTGTCCTTTCACATTCCAGTAAGGTTTTCATTGGTGTGTTCAAAGACTGAAGGGTAGGAAGAATTAAAAAAAAAAAAAAAAGAGATAATGTGCTTTGGAATAGGTGGCAACAAAGCATTTTTTGCATTATTGCAGTTTGTTCCTCAAAGAAAATGCCCCATTAACACCTCAAACCAGTTCCTGTACCCACCAACAAATACTTTTTAAAAACATTCGGTGTCGAGCTGCTAAAAGATTTGTTTCTTGAAACAATGAACAACTTGAAGAATGTTAGGAGACAGACTGTTAAAATGCCAGTGCATTGGGAACCACATGAAGGTATAAAAATGGGGAACATGAAGTGAAGGGGAGCATTTAGGGAATAAGTTTAATCAGATGAAAAAACTGCTAATATCTACCTCATATTCTCTAATAGAGCACAATCAAATTAAACATATACTTATTTCAACAGGCAGTCTGTTTAATAATGTCCAGTTAACCTGTACTATAAACTCTTCCTCTTTTACTAGCCCTCCTAATTCAAACAGTTCCCTCCCTTCTTTATTACATGGGTGTTTCCCTCCCTCCATACCTGTTCTGGTAGCTGAAGTAAGCAGCGTCTCGGGGAATAGTGCATAGCTGCTTTCCATAGCAGCACAGTGTCTGAGGAGAGAACTCCAACTGGGGGACAAAAAACAAAGAAATGGGATAAGAAAATATTGTCTCTCCACCATCAACAATGATAACTGTGACGCAGAGCTCGGCTAATCCAGGGTAAACAAGATGTTACTGCGCTCCCAGTGTTAGTTTACATTAACTGGTTTGATAGAAACAGAGTGAAGTTACACTGGCTTATGTAATGACATGCAAAAAGTTCATCATATTAATAAGAACACTGTATATCCTATTGTGTGAGATTAACCTATAACCACACTGCAGCTGTACAAACCCCTGCTGAACTGAGCTAGTTTCTCTTTGGCTCGGTTTTGTTAAAAAAAAAAAAAAAAAGGTAATTACAGCTACCGACAAGCGCTACTTTGTTTTGTGTCATTGTCAGAAGTCAACCTTTCAGCCAGCCCCTCATAATAAGGGCCAATCGGTTTTGTTATTTGTCTGCAAAACCAAAAATAGCAGAGTCTAATGAGAGCTGAAATGCGATATGGCGGTGGTATGCCCAAGGCCAAATTTAGCTATGAACCCACTTCACTGCTTCCATTTTCAGATGTGAATGAGGGGAGTTAATTTCTGCATCTGAAACACACAAAAACCATTCGTATACACCACCATATCCAGGCATATTTCCTAGTGTAGATGTTATATTCAATGTATATATCAAACACACACTGCATTTCTAAGGAAGGCTCTGTTCACCTGTTGATATGAGTCCTAGCAGTGAGAAGAGGAACTACAACTCTCCTGGTTTCAAACTTTGAAACATTTTAAACAAGGAGAATAAAACATGTTTTTCTTTTTTCTGCCTGTTCTCTTGTGAAGTACAGATTTATTGTGGTGAATAGAGCAGCGAGTGTAACATTAAAAATACTGCGATAAGACTGAAAAAAAAAAAACAAGTTACGCAACATTTCTTCTTATCCCTGCACACTCTGGTTTCTATGATAAGATCACTCCTTACCAACACACATTTCCATTTCCACCCAGTTATGCAGCCCTCTGTCTCACCTTCCTGCCACAACAGTAGCCGAGGCTCTGCATGACGGGGTCGATCTCCTGCTCGAAAACCTCGGCCAGCTTGGAGCAGTACTTGTACACTCGGGATGTTTTGCGGTTGTAAAGCCACGCGTTGTTGAACATCAGCCAAATGTCATCCACGTACTGCCAGGGATCCTGGTACTGACCTACAAGCAAAACACAAAACACAGGATTGATGGAGCGAGAAGACTTTTCAAAGTCATGATAGTTTTCTAACTGAAGAAGTCAGATGACAAAACCTTGTAATATTCAGCACTAACCAGTGTCCAGCTTTCGCTTGATAGTTGATAAGTCCATGGGGTTCTTCACAATGTCAAAGTAGTCCTGCAAGACCATAATGTGTATGTGTCAGCGCTGAGCAGTTTTTGTGAATTCATCATGTACACAAGTAAACCGAGATGAGCTTCAACAGCTGTCAACAGGAAGTGGATTTCATTCCAAGTTCAACACAGATAACGAGAGTGCAGATTACACAGGGCTGAGGAACAAAAGGACCTCAGCAGGGATACATACAGGTATGCACAGCAGTTGTGGGTCAACGGGCATTCTGAATGGCAGAGACTCTGGATCTTGTCTGTAGAGGGATTCGAGAGTTGGCATCAGAGCCTGACGAAGCTCCTCTGGCTTGAAGACTGGGAAGAAAGGACGATCGTGGAGTAGATTAGGATCAAAGAGCTGTTATTTTCTATCAGTTTAACACTGCTTCAATCAACACTTTGGATTCCATGACGAAAAAATATACATAACAACCCAATTTAGATCAACAAACAATATACAGTGGAAACATAAGCTCTCCTTACTCTTCTTTTTCACTGGGGCCTGTGGTGCAGTTGTCTCTGAAGTCTCCTCTTCCTCTTTCACCTCCTTCTTCACCTCCGGTTTCCTGTCTTCCGTCTTCACGCCAGACGTCGGCACGGTTGTTGATGTATCCATGGGAACACCTTTACCTCCCTCTCCAGAACACTCCTCCTTCTTCAGCTCCGACTTCACAGGCTTCTCCTCCATTTTGAGGTTGCCGAGCTTCCCTCCTTTGGAGCAGCTGCCGGTGTCGCTCTCGTCCTCTTCGTCCTGCTGCTTGATCTCCATCTTGGGGTCGAGGTTTGCGGTCGAGGTGTTCGACTGTGGCTGCTGGGAGGAAGTGTCCAGGCTGCTGACAGAGGCTGGAGTCAGAGCCTGGCTGTCTGCTGGGAATGAACCCTTTTGGGACAACTGAGGAGAGAGACAGAAACAATGAATAAAGTGATGTGGAATGAGGTGAACTGGTTTTAATGTAAAATTTCTGATGCTGTAACACTGACCGGAGTGCGTGGCAGCTGAGCACCATGCGGCGTTGAGCTGGAGGCCAGTCCAGGGTGAGACGGAGTGGTGGAACCAGCTGGCGCTATATGCTGCTGCTGGAGGGACTTGTTAGAGCCTGGGCCCTGGCCATGCTGGTTTTGCTGGGGGGCTGGAGGTGGAGCCAGCTGTGTAGGGGTGTGAGGCTGTGGGGTCTGGGACCCAGCTAGTCTGGGTGGCGTTTGGTGAGGGGTGGGGGATCGGCTGTGGGCAGGGGAGGGCGAGCCGCCGCGGATGGTTGCCAAATGGGGGATGGAGTTGGTTTGCTGGTTTCGTGTTAGATGGAGTCATTGAGGAAGGAGGGGCTCCAACAGCTGAGTTTGGACCTCCGCCACCCACGCTCGGGGGACCCAGTGGCCCCACTGTGGAGACACCACTGGGACCGCCAGCTGAACCTGGCTGTGCCAGAGGACTAGCAACTGGAAGAGAAGGAGGAGTGCCCATCTGCGTCTGTGGACAGACGAGGACAGAGGGTAAAGAGATGAGTGACAGATGGAAAGGCTATACAGAAGCAGGGTCAATAAAAGGCATAATTCATGAGGAACATTAAGCATGAATGACATGAGATCATTCTTAGGTGTCGGGATGTGCGATACTGTGTCGCTGACAGGTATCATTGCTGTGCCAGTATCATTAGAAACAAAATGATCAAGACGAAACTGATATTATACAATTCGTGCTTCAATATCAACACTGGTCCTTTGTAAAAACATAAGTGTACCTCGCCACACGTCTACAGATAAAATAACTCCAGGCCAACTCACCTGTGCCATGCCTGCCTGTGCTCCGGGCTGGGTCATCCCAGGCTGAGCTGTACCAACACCTGGTCCTGAGCCAGGAAACTGTCCCTGGGACAGAAACTGGTTCTGTATCTGGTTCACATTGGGCTGTCCCATTCTGGATCCAACCATTCCCATCTACAAGTGTAAAAGGACACAGGCAGATTCTTAGAAACTCTTACTCAACTTTTTTTCTGCTGAGCAGTTTGAATGGTTGAATTTTTGTAAGTTAGTTTTTAAATTTTATTTTACATGGTGTGTTCAGTACCGACCTGGTTGCCAGGTGCTCCCATGGGGAGAGGAGGCGTAGACCTCTGGCCCATAGGCAGACCCATCTGATTGAACTGATTCATACCTGACAAAAACACAAAGACCGTTATGATGCATATGATACATTTCATACGGACAGTACAGTACATTGTGTGTTTAAGTTCTTAAATAGTTTACATTCATGTGCTGTAAGAAGTGTGTCACAATACAGTGTAAAAAGGGAAAAAAATATCACAATCCCACATGCAATTACTAGAAACCATTCCGATGAATATGTTATCCGTCACTTAAATTGTTGACTTAAACTGGTGAACTGAACAGAACGTGTCCATGTCTCCTGCAGTCTTTACCTGGGCCTTGCATCCTGTTGACCATCTGATTTGGTCCGGCCGGTCGCACCATGGATGGGTCAGGGAGGGGACCGTCTGTAAAAAACAGAGGCAGGAGATTAAGAAAATCCCACTGTCACAAGACAGAAGGAAAGATGGAGCTGACCCTAAACTAAGCATGTGCGGAGAGCATCTTTTAAAACGTCTGTGGGAAAGTTCATCGACAACGAACAAACACAGTTTCCCATGAGTATGAGAGAACTCACAGAAGAAATTATCTAATATGATACAAGTAACACTGCTGTGACAAATAAGCAGTCACACACTGTAGCTTGTATTAAATCTGATGCCCGAGTTGAGATACAAACAACGCTAAAATGTCACAATGTCGCATTCCGTTGGATTAAATTATCATTCACATGAATGCGTGCTGCCCAGCATTACATTAGCTCATCCAAGTCTACATATGCTGCATGTCCCACTCACTTGGAGGCAGTCCAGCACCGGGCTGACCCATGCCGGCGGGCCCAAGGCCCAGACCCTGCTTCTGGAGCCGGGTCCTCCTCTTCTCCTCCAGCTCCTTCTGGATCTTGTAGATTTTCTCCGCTAGCAGGTGATAGTACTCAGCCTGTCATAAAGAGTGGGACCAGACAGTGAAAAATTTGAACATGGAGGAGCAGTAGGAAAACAGTAGTACTGAATCAATGTCTACTGCTGCAAACTAACAAGGTTTTTAAAGAACTCTAACGATGAAACGGTAGCAACAGGATAAAGCCATCCATAATTGAGAATTCCTTCAGGTCTTTTGGTGCGACAAAGCTTTGCTTTACCAGCTGCAGTAACCTTAGTACTTAATCTAGTAATTCAGACTCACATGCGCTAGGTTTGCAGCCACATCCTGCAATGGCACACAAGCTGTGAAATTTTTAACTTTTGAAACCAACCTATAACTGACAGAGTGACTTAGCAGCTGGCTATAGCCGCCAAATGACAGGCTTCCCAAAAGTTTCCCCCTTTCACACTGAGCTAAAAAAGAGAGCAACTTACTCGACTGTTGGCTGACTCATACATGTCTCCCTCAACTTTTCTGGCATACGCCACCAGGTTCTCCATTCGACGGTCCTTCAGGGCGGCAGGATCTGGAGTCGGAAAAATGGCCTGAACACTGTGGATGGGAGAATGAACAGAGAGGGAAAGGAAAGGGAAGAGAAAAGGGGGAAGTAGGTGAAAAATTATGTAACTGTTGACTCCTGTCTCAGTGAGAGAATTGCTTAAACATGACTTGTCTTTCATGTTGATAAGGCACCTAAACCCTAATCATTTCTGTGGGGGTATATGTGTGTACCTGGTGTGTGCACATGAGTGTTTTAGGGAAGTGCCATGGCCCCAGTGTTTATTGTGGTTAACATTTCTGATCGTCAGCACTAAATATCTTGTTATGCTCTGACTGTAGCACAGTTATTGAGAAAGCTATAGGCTTACTAAGATTACATGCAAGTGACATAAAGTAAAAAGTAGAGTTCTTCTTCAGTACTTACAGTTTATGTACCAAGTGGTTTCGTAGGTCCTGCGTGATGTCCTCGTGCCAGCTTTTCCTCATGCCTGTGGCAGACGGAGGGGCTGCTGTGGGCAAGGAGCCGACCCCACCGGCATCATTCATCAGACTGGGGGAAGACAGATGGGTACACATTTAATGATTAACCTCTTAAAAACACAGATTTGTGCTATAGTCTGGTGGAAACTGGTGTGGTATGTTTTGGTGCTCACCCTTGGTTGTTCACATTCAGGTGCATCATGGTGTCCTGCAGCAGGCTGGCTTGTTGGTTCTGAGGTGGAGCTCCCACACCTCCATTGACTCCCATAGGATTTGCACCTACATGTATGAAAGGACGGGACATCGTAAGTTTGCAATCCTTGTGTTCCTCCACCAGTTACATACCTCACTCTGAGACATGTGTTGAATGTCTTTAAACTACGTGGACTAAAAAACATATTCCTGAGGTCCAGATCAGACAGACAGTATCAACAAGGCTCCTTTATTTCTTTACCCATTGTCCTCTGAGAGAAGCTTTTGATAGCTGACAATAAGCAACCACTGAAAGGCCACTTGAAGCATCTTATTCTCCAATTCTGAAAGTCCTTTTAAACTCTTGTCTGCTACACTCTCAGCGCTATCAGGAGCATTTAACAGTATGTGTTTCTACTGAAAACACCTGGAGAGGAAAACAAGTCAAAACGCAAATCTAGCTCACCCATAGGATTCAGAGGCCTCATGCCAGCCTGGCCTTGCAGGCCTTGGTTGGGCATATTGGGCTGGGCAGTCTGAGCTTGGATCTGGTTGCCCTGGTACGTGAGGCCCAGGGCTGCGTAGGCTCTCTCTATGGAGCTGGGGTCGATCTGGCTCGGTGGGTTGAGGTTGGGAGTGCTCGGTTGGCCACCGGGCACGGCCCCCAGAGAGCTGCCCAGACCTGCACCGGCCCCACCAAGCAGAGCTGTGAGGAAATAACAAGAAGAGAGCAGAGGATTAATTATACATCTGATGCTCAACAGAAAAGCTTCAGAACAATGTGGGTAGCAGTCCAGGACAAAGAAAGGAAAACCTTTGCAAACATTTAACACATAAAACAAGTAAAATTGATGATAATATAATAATGACACAATATGATAAAGTCATTAAAATGTACAGTGTGGAGGAAACTAAAGGAAAGGTATAGCATTGTTTGGTCAGATACAGACACTCACACTGCGGGTTCCTCTTGTCCCCAGCGTTCTTCAGCGGCAGGCAGACAGGGCAGTCATGTCGCGTGCAGTTCTTCCAATGAGAGATGATCTGCCTCGATGATGCACAGTGAGCAACTGAGGATGAAAAAGGGGCAGAAAGAGTGGGGAAAACACAGAGGTGTATGAAGGGGGGAGGAGGAGGAGAATGAGGCAGAGGAGCAAAGAATGAAACAAAGTGAGGTCAAGGGAGAAGAAGAAATTCAATGAAATTAGAGATGCTTGCTCCTTATAAAATAAGGCTGGTGTTGTTTTGTTGTTTTTATTAGTAGCAGAAACCCAAACTATAACCAAAATATGTGTAGAGCTTGTGCACTTGCTATAGCATTACACTGGGGGACATGCACTGTAGTTTAATTCACTCATCCTGTCAGTCTGTAAAGCAGTGTAAACAATAAACCTCATCCCTGTGCATGCACAGGAAAGAGAAAATAAAAAATGCAGTCACTGTGTTGTTTCAGACCATGTCCACTGTAATGACCAATAACAACCAATAAAATTACTTCTTTGTGTCGGACGGGAGGAGCTCTATAGCAACATGGTACAAACATTATCAAAGTGGATTCAACATTTGCCGTTGCTTGTTCGTGGAAATATAAAGGAGAAAATACCTGCATGTAATCCATGAGAACATGATAAAATCTCTGTAACAAGCCTGCTTGTCAAACACAGTGACACATCATAGCTATAAACTGAGCACAGGAGCATGTAGCATCCCTTCTACTCACCCTGACAGGACTTGCCAGCCTGGCAGTGAGTCATGTGGTTGAGAACGTTCTTCATAGTGCGGCAGTGGGGCAGGTTGCACTGCCGGACTTCACCGTTGGCCTGTTCCCTCCGCTGGCACTTGTGTGCGTGAAGCAGGAGGACCAGTTGCTGCTGGATCAGCTTGCGCTTCTCAGGGTCAGCTGTGGGTGGTGCACCAGCTGCGGCAGATGCTGCAGAAACCTGGGTACCGGGACCCACTAGACCTGCCTGAGCGTTGGGCACCATCCCTGGAGCTCCTCCCACAGGTGCACCAGAGGGACCGCCCACACCTGCCTGTGACTGCTGAGAGCCCTGGTAAGTAAAGAGGGGAGGTAAGACACAGATGTGACAAGAGATTTAAACAAACAGGAAATAGGGATGCATGAGTGGGAGTCAATGAGGGTGTAGGAAGAAAAGAGGAGGAGCAGAATAAGAAGAGATAAGGTGGTGGTGAATTTGCCAAGTGAAGTGAAAGAAAACAGGTAATACAGGGTACTGCAGAGGTGGAAGTTGAGGTTGGAGGTGAGACTTAAATCATATTCTTGTATCTGACAAACATTTTTACAGTCAGTTCCCATTTGCTCCCTACCATAGCAGCCATTCCTTGCATGGGCTGGTTCTTCTTGTCCACGTTAAACTGGGCCAGGCTATTGGCCATGGGGCCTTTGTTCTGGAGCTGAGGGCCCAGCCCTGTGCCTCCCAGACCTTGATTTCCCTGCCCTGCATACGGACCTCCGAAAGGCCCCCCTGGGTTCCCCATCATCCCCATCTAGGAGCAAAAAAAGGGAAAACAAGAAGAGACAGAGAGGAGTTAGTTTGAATGATTAAGACTGAAAGAGAGTGACAGCTGACAATTAACTTTTGTAGTTTCATAATTTCACTGATGTTGTAAGTGACAACATTTGACATGTGGCATTATTTTGTGCCCTGGAAGTTTGCAACATCATCTACCAGTGTCGCTTTAAGATCTCAAATCTTAGCTGTTAAATGACCAGGACCTGTGGATATTTCCTGACACCATGAACTCAGAGCAAAAGTTAAAAGGGACACTTTCATCTTGCAAAAAACTAAAGAACATTAAATCACATTCTGTTTATATGACTTGCATTTCCCATTAGAGAGAGATAATATACTTCTAATTCAGTTAACCTGGTCACAGCTTCATGTTGTATGTAATTAAATAATTAGAAAATCATTTAAAACATATGCAAGTCAAGATTTAACATCCGCAGCAGTAACAGCAGTCAGCAGAGTGCATGACAGCAATCTGAAGAATAGTTCCTCTTTTCTTCCTGCACACAGACGGGGTTTTCAGTCATTTTAAAAATCACAGATTAACTCCTCATCAGTATACCATCTCTTTCCTCACCTCCTTACTCATTCCATCATCTTCACAAGCTCCTTTTTCTTTTTAAACCAGACACCATCTCAATGCTTTTGATGTCTACGGCTAAATCAAACACCAGTGTCTCCACCACATTCATTGAGCAGCAGCAGCAGCCTGCCACCACTGCAACATTTTTACTGTCACTCCCGCGGGACTGTCAATCACACGAGCAGAGCAGTTTTTTGCCACTTCAACTATGAGCATAAGCATGCTGTGCATTGCTCATTGGCGTTAAAATACAAACTGGAGATATGGTTATGGACCAAAAGTGCTACTTTAGCGAGCAAAATTGAAGCCTGAAGTTAAAGGAACAAACAACAGCAAAATGTAATTTGTGAAAAGGTTTTTCACATTAACATCTGGTCGTATGGTCTTTATGGATCATCAGGAGTCAATCATGCAAAAATGAGCTGCCATGAACTGAACTTTAACTTGATAAATAATGAAATGTAAGTGGTTGATGGGGAATATTAAACAATGTTGATAGGAAAACAACAACATTTCTATAACTGTACCTTGTTCATCGCTCCAGGCTGCTGCCCTCTCATCCCCGCTTGGCCCCCAGCTCCCTGCTGTTGTAGGGTCTCAGCCAACAGGTTGCTGTTGCCACCCATCCCCTGATTCCCGAATCCCATCCTGGGGGAGCCATTCATCACCTGGTTCCCAATCATTCCTGGCTGCTGCTGTCCGTTATTGCCTTTCTGCTGCGCTCCCATCATGGCCCTGTTCATGCCGCCCATCATTCCAGCTGCAGCATTCTGCTGCTGCTGCATCATGCTGGCCTGCTGTTGAGGGGAGAGGTGCTGCTGCTGCCCCTGGCCCATCATTTGCTGAGGTCCCTGGCCAGGGGATGCTTTCATGTTTGCCAGGTTATGCGCCATGGCAGCGGGGCCTCCTGGACTGCCCATGGCTCCTTGGTGCCCTTGCGGGGTTGAGGTGGGCGCCCCTGAACGCAAAAGCTCGGACAGCTGTTTGTGCTTGGCCACCGCATCCTTGGCCTCCGGGACCCCCTCCAGGGCCAAGCCCAAGACCCATTCCTCCTGCTCCTCCACTGCCTCCTCCAGGACCCAGCCCTGTGGGTCCTCCCAGAGTGGTGTGCAGCTGGTTGAGGTCCCCACCATTGACCAGGCCTGGTTCATTAGAGCTGATGAGCTCGTCTGGGAGATCATGCTCCAAGTCAAACAGCGAGCCGAAATCTGAAATGGAGAAGACATGCAAAGTTTAGGAGAGGGGAGACAATGAGATGGGAGACAAAACAGGGAAAGGGTGAGAGGAGGACAATAAGGGCCACAGCCATGTTAAGCTGGTATAATCCTTCATTTTTCAGCATGACTGAGTGAAAATGCAATTGCATGCTTGACATTAAAAACTGATAAAAGCTGTTTAGAGGTGTATGACCAGTTTTCTCCCATCAGAAATTAATAACATGTCATTAAGCACAGCACAGCTAAAGCACAGAAAACTACAGATGAAACCCAGAAGAACTTGCGTGTATGCATGTGAAGCTGCGACACAAACTTATACACAAACATACATGCCCACCTGGTGTGTCTGCACACAGACCCCTGACCAGTAAAGTGATTCAACATGTTGCAAAGACAGGTTTGTTCAGACAAGGTGACAAATGGACCATTTCAAAGGAGCAACGCTACAAAATGGAGACAAGTCGGCAGAGACGCACATTTAGTTTGTTTACAGAGTTAAACAGGACACAGCCTAGGAAAGATAGAGAATGAACACCACGTATCTTTAAGATAAACATCAAGATCAAAAACCACACAAACACAAATTTCTCAAACTACGGAGACTGATTTTGTCCTAATTTCTGTTCCCGCCAATGTTGACACATCAATTAGTTGCTCAAGTCATTCTTCAAGTTACAAGACATTTACTCATTACACATGACAACAGTGAAATGTGTTATTTTCCTGTTTCATTTAACTACAAACTGAATCGATGAACCGATGAAAATACCACAGCTCAGGTCACTTGTGACTCCTCTCTTTTTTATTTTACACGTTGATGAATCTGCAGTTGCAGTACCAGCCTTTAATTAACTAAATCTTAAATTAAACGACTTAAAGTCATCAGAAGCAAATGTTATTTACAAACTGACAGCATGCAAAGAACGTGTACCAGTTTCTCACCACATGCTTTTATTCCCCAGATTGACTATCAACACTCTGCATGGGAGTGTCACAATTAATCTTGGAAGACATTACATTTGAGTGCAATGAAACGCATCCTCATGTACAAATCATTTCCCTGACAGCACTGCACTAATCCTCGACATATATCATGCAAAGGTAACGTAAATGTGTGCAACAAAAGTCCACATTTCCACAGATGCTGGCTGCCACTAACAACCTAAAGCTGGGTAAACAGCCTAACATTCAACTGTTCGTTGTAAAATGACAGAGTGAATGGTTAAGTGATGAAATCTGGGTGACTATTTCATACTTGGAGCAGTTATTTGCTCGCTAACTCGTTAACATCGCAGTGGCTGGACATGGCGCTGTCCATGCTCCACAGTTTTGTTCTCAGGCCACTATTCCAGCTGCTGCCACACGCCATCCACAAAAAAACACACACACCAACAATGGCAATTTGAGCTTAACAATCAGTCGGACCCGTGGGCCTAAATTTAGCTCTCCAACACGGTTAGCACCGTCGGCAACCTCTGCTTTTCGCTAACACTATTAACGGTAGCTACCGTTTGTTGGAAAAGGGTCCGAGTTATGATGGGGCAAAACAACAGATTGTTTTAGACGTTAGAAGCCGTAAAACTCGGGTAACCGTATGGGTGTCGCTGTGACTGTCAATTTGACACAACTGTAAGACACGACAAACTTTATCACAAGTTGGCTCGGCATTGAGCTTATTACTAGCCCGGCTAAAGTAGCCATTAGGCACGGGACCGTCAGTTGAGGACCCGCATTCAGCTAGCTTGCCTAGCGTTAGCCGAATGGCTAACAGGGCTACCTCCGGCTAAAATGGCTGTTAGCATGCGAGCTAGCTGGGGGAGCTCCTCTTCACGTCCGACACACACACTCGCTACTAGCACGCTAACATTAGCAAGCTACGACAAAAACAGAAGAGTAATCCCGCGTCTTCTTCCTCTTTCAAGTACACACAAGACGCCGAAAAACAACAAACTTAACGAATAACACCGTAACAAATTATATCATTAAACAATACTTACCATTTCCATCGCTGGCGGAGGCAGAAAGTGCCGGAGAGGAGAGTTTAGGCCTCTTGGCTGAAGGCGGGCCAGAGTCCAGAACGTTCTCGGCCATATTTTTTCGAAATAAAAATATATAAAGTATCCACAATTGCAGACGTTTTCACGCCCTTAGAAGCTCATTCCTTTTCGTTTCCAATATTGCGACTTTTCCCCCTCCTTTTGGGGGACTAAGAGGGGGAAAGTCCCGTGTACAAATTACTCCTCTTTCCCTGGGTTCGCCTCTCGATTTCAGCCTCGGCGTATATCAACCCCCCTCCCTCCCTCGTCGGATTTTTTGTTCTTTATAAATTTCTGCCAGCGGAGGAGGAGGGGGTCGGTGAAAGTAAAGGGGGAGACACACGTAGCGGCTTCCCTCTAAACTTACACAGCCTCTTCGGATGTAAATAAACCGTCCCCGGGTCTCTCTCCCATGGTTGCATCCGTCATTTCAGCCTCCTTTCCAGCGGAGTCTGGATGAAGATAATGTCGGGCAGAAAAGGCTTGTTTGCCTGCGAAGTGATGGTGGTGCTGCTGGTGGCAGCGGGTGAGGATGAGGGGATGCAAATAAAAAAATAAAGCTGACAAATGTGCAGCTGCAACGGCGGATAAAGTACAGTGCTTATCCACTATGCTTTGCACGTAAAAGGAAAAAAAATACAAAAGTTATTATAATGAAACTCATCTGCGCAGGAACGTGAACTTGCATCTGCTTTTTGTGGAGGTTTGTCTGCAAAGCTTAAAGTTGGATCGTGCTCAACAGTTACCTTTAAATGCAAGTGATTAAGTAGTTAATCAGTTTTACAGGCATTGCTTTTAAAAAGGAGCAGGTTAAAACACGTGCTGCAACTTTTCTTTTCAAGTGCAGCAGACCGACATGGAGTCACAAACACTGACTTACTGTGTGTCTGACTCTCAGGAAAGACTTGGTTTAACTCAATAACTCAGGAGTTAACGTTCACTAAATTAAAGACCCAGTCCAGTCGCCCCCCATTTTTCTTTCTTTTTTTTCATTTGTTTGCTTCCTCATAGGCAAAATGGTGGCTTCGTGCAGAAAGTTTTCAACACACACTAATGTAGTTTCCTTGGCCCGTCCCTGTGTGTAGGACTCTCCTTGTTTGACTCCTCTTTTTATTAGTTTTCAGTTAAAAATCATTCTCCTGTCCTGTTCTTGCACTTGAACAGTCACCTATCTACTTTAATACCTGCTACACTGCACTGTTTTAACTGTGAAATACATGTTAGACCACACTATCTGGTGCTTGTATTTGTGTATTTTTTATACGTATATATTTCCTTTTTATTGCTGTTGGTCTTTGTGAGTTACCAAACACATTTAATTGTACAACTATAATGATGATTTACTCTTATTCTTGTGTTCAGATTTCTCTTGTGGAACGCACTAAATGAAACAGTTCAAGGGAAACACTCAACATCATCCCAGAGTTTTGTACCTTTTCTCATTGAAGAGCAATTGCCTGTTTGAAAAGATTTTTTTTCTTCTTCAATAAAACTGACACTAAACATCAGAACAAGAGCTGTGTACTCTGATCGATGCAGCTGCTCAGGAGCCATTCATTCACAGCCTCTTTCACACAGGTTAATCTTTGCAGATCAACCTTTAGTGTTTCCACCCAAAAAAATCTCCCAAATTGAATGAAATTAATAGATTAATATTGTGTGACAGTGTCACGTGCACCATCTGCTCAGTCCACAAATGTTTTGAAGCAGAATCATATGATCAAGCGAGCATGCTCTCTTACGAAAAGATTAGTTTTAAACTTCATGATCTGAGCTACAATTTAGAATAAAGTTTTGTGAGTCCACCAATAGTTTCCCTAATGACAGGCTGGAGGAGCACAAGCAGTTTGTAAATGTTTTCTAGAAGAAGAAATGTGGGATTTTACAGCTAAAGATGCTCGATGAAGAGCAGATGACCTGTTTGATTCAGGCCTTTGCGGGGTGCATACTGTATTCACATAAGTTATTAAATGACCTATAAGGAGTATGAAATATACACTGCATGGGGTCATTATTTTAGAAAACATGGGCCTCTATCACAATTTTCTGTTACCACACCAAATCCATCATCTTTAATACGGTGCACAGTCAATAATTCTATGAGAAATTCTTCCTTAATTGGGTTACAGGTTTTTGTTAGAAAATAACAACATGTTCAAGTCTAGAAATGATCTATAACACATGGCCTCAAGGCTTCAAAAGTACTCTGCCCATAAATTTTAATAATTAAGTCCATCTGGGTGAAGAAAAAAACATAAATAGCTGACAGGTTACAATCAGAAGTCTTTTCACATTTCACTAAAATCTCTTGAAGCATCTTCCAGACGGTGTCATTTCCTGCTTCACCAAACCTGGATTAATAACTTAATAACCACATCAGTGAATCCTGATGCCTGTGGACTGGACCAAAAGAGCATCTGTTTTACTGGTGATCAGACCTGGGCAGTGCTCGTGCGATGCCCACAGGACCACAACCATGGCTGGGTTAACCCACTAGGGGGCCCCAGGGCAAAAATCTACACAGCCCCCAACTCTACCAGTGATCGGCACTGCCCACTTTGTGCATACATGTGCAGTAAATGGTGAAGAAAAGTTGTCAGAGCTTGTTTGTACAGAAAGTGAAAGTAAAATAACATTTACTCCTTTTTTAATCTCATGTGTTGGTTACTTTTCCTAAACTCTACATGCCGAGGCCTCAGTCATGCGCGGCCCTTATCAAGGCCCCTACCATCATAGGTGATATTGAGACCTCATCTGAAGTAGTGCAGAGAAAAGGGGGGCTTCCAGTGTACACAGTAATATAATTGCGAGCTCCTTGTGTGCAAAGGCTGGAATCATTTCCTGAACTTCAGATGCATATAAATCACCAAACATCCAGAGCAGATGACACACATTCTTTCAGTGCGGCTTTTATACAGCGTGAGTTAATAAACGCTTTGAAGTGTATAAAGTATTAAAATTCCCAAACAAATGTGTATTTAATCAAATTGCAGCAAACCAGTGGACACACTGTGAACCTGGGGCCTTCAGGGGCCTGTGACCAGGAACCACTCATACAAATCTGGTTAACATACAAACATAAACACTTTTTAAATGTGTTTTTATTGCTTTACTCCATTGTGCTTTTGCACAAGCGCCACACAAAGGTCAAGTGTATGGTGGCTGCCTGATGAACACTTCACCTGGGAATACCCTCACAGCAGTCAGGATGAAAGAGGAGATGGAGTAGGCCAAAGGGCACTGGCTCCTGTTCAGTTACAGCAGAGAAGAAATGGTTATCTCAGTAGTTAAGGGTGGTACGTGTCAAAGTATCAAAGGTTTCCCAGCAGAACATTGTATTCTAACGAGATGATCAACATTATTCACTTCACCTGTCAGTGGTTTTAATGTTGTGGCTGACTGGTGTAAGCAGCCCATGCATACTACAGTTCACCCACAATATATGAGATGGTCTCTTCCAGTAACTCAAATGTAATCTCTCCATACATTCTAGACTCCATTCACTGACTCCCATTGTGCTGTGTTGCACCTTTAAAGCACTCAACAGATACTCAAATCAAAGCAAATCTCATTACATGCATTAGCAGTGTATTACCCCAGCATGTATAGTGTATGTATGCATGTTGTTTCCTGCTTGATGTATTTTATGTATATGACTATTGATCTGTAACCTATGAAACAAGTTGAGACAAGACCTGAATTGTTGATAATGTTAAATTAATTTAATATGGTGATATAATTTGTGAAGTTTTGACTTGGAAATGCTGATATACCATCACAGAAGCTGTTTTCTTTTTGTATGTTGGTATAAATTCCCTTCTAAATACCCAATATATCTATTAATTCCTTGGATGATCAGATAAAATTTGGTCAGTTGGTCCAGTCTGCAATATTTCAACAACTATCAGATGGATTATTGTGACATTTTTACCTTTATCCAAAGCCAGAGGATGATTTCAGTTCATTTTAGCACATTTTATCACTGAGGTCTACAGAGTTTCATGGCTTTGGTTTTTTCCTGTTGTACAGCGTGATGTCCAATCAACTCAATTTGCTACAGGTGGACTCCAGTCAGGATCTAGACACATAACATGGAAGATTAAAGCAAACAAGAGAGTCAGAGCAAAGAGTGTGAAATCTTTGGAAAATGAAAGATTTCAGTTTTTGATTTTTAAAAAGCTACTTTGTCATTTTGGATTACTGGGCGTAGATTGATGGACAAAAATGGAAATTTTATCAATTTAAAATTAAATCTACCACACAATAAAGGCCATGGTGGTTTTGTATACACAAAGAGTCGCCCATTCAGCTGAACAGAATTTAAAATACAGTTTTGTGTCTGTTTTGACAAACATTACTGATGTTAACAGGCAGAAGATTATTAGATATCTGCATTAAAAGATCATTTGACTTGGGAGTGGTTCCAGTTCAGTATTTTGGATTTACATTTGGATCACGATACAGTACTACAATTCTAAACCCTAATTGTTGCAATATTAATTAAACTCTGTGGAATGAAAATATCAGTCTTGCCTTTTAAAAGTCCTTCAGTCAGGTTAAATATGTAAGGTCTGGCCTGAGGCGAAGTCTTGGGATCATGTCTAAACTGTTTGTCCTCTGGCAGGAATGAATATGCTCAGTAATTTAATGACGACTGTCCATTAGATTTTCATATTTCTTATGCTCAAGTGGAAATGAAGGCTATAATGTGAAACAAGAAGAGCGGTCTGGGAGTGACCAGAGGCAGTAAGATTCAGAGCTCAGGACCGTTAATCTAATAGAAATCCCTCCATTTGATCTTGGGGATAACTTGATATGTACAAAAATTAATTATATTTCCGGCCCTTACCTTACTCAAACATTCAATAAATGCATGAGAGAAATGGACCCAAACACTTCATGATTATGTGAATACCCTCAATTCCTGTTGAACTCACACCAAGTTGCAGACTTTTTCCTCAGGGTAAATTATAATTTATGTGCGTATTGTGTGTTTTAGTTAATTGTGTAAACAGTTTATCAATGAAACTGATTATCAGGAATAAATACTGAAGATATATACATAAAATAGACATGTATAAAGTAAGATAGTGTAATTGTGACAGTGAGATATTATAGAAATGAATAAACAGAATAGAAATAAACACAATAGTGTAGATGCAAAGCCTCAGGGAATTGTAGTTTCAAGTTTTTATAGAAAAAAATCAGTTTAATATTTATTAAATATTAAATTTATAAAACCACCAAAACTAAAACTTCTATTACTAACTTCTACTTTCGTTATTGGTAAATTACACCAACACCTTAACACTTATATGTACATTTATTGATTTGTGACTGGTGTTCTCCTGCAACTCTACTAAAACATCATCTCCCATAATTCTCTGTCCGTGTGTAACGAGTGACCACGATGACGTCAAAAGTAGTTGACCGCAGTGCAGTGCCGGGGGGCTGCGGAGATTTAGCTCAAGAACTTATATCCGAATAGTTTCGTAGCTGCACGAACCACTTTAACGAGTGCCCGGATGTTATAAACGTCTGTAAGTAGCCGTTAAAGTAATAATTAGCTTGAGTCGCTTCTTTTTAACTGGACAAACGTCCTAATAGCGCTGCTAGCTGTTAGCTTGCATATACAGTAGCATGCGAGCTACTAGTCACACTTCTGTTTATGTTTTGATTCGTTTGTTGCTAAACCGTTAGCTCCAACAGTTTGCCCACAACAGTGACTTTATCAGCGAAATCCACTTTAAAATGTTCGTTATTCTGTCTGTCTGTTCGTCAGACCTTTACTTTGTGTTTACTGATTTACCACATAAACTGAATCAGTTTTACTTTGTAAATGTTTATCTAGAAATGCACGTTTTATTGATCATTGTACGTTTTATGTTTGTTAGAGTCTGTATTGAGAGCCTGATATTATTGACAAAATCAAATCAAGATTCTTAATTGTTCAGTACAAATCATCAAACAATATTTTTTATAGTAATGCTAACACATTTAGAGAAGCTGTCTTATCTAATATGAATACAGTGGTGAAGCAAGTAGTGGCATTATTCACTGTTAATTTCACACATGCAGCATTTAATACCAAGAAATACATCTTATCTCTAGGATCTGGAAATGTGTCTCACTTTAAAATGAATGTTACAGTGCATTATCTGCAGGAGACACACAAAAAAAGTTTGAATACATGGCCATTACTTTTCTTTGCAGAGCTCACAGAACAACGTCCTAGGACTCAAAAGAAGAAATGATGCGTTGACTGTGCATCCGGCTTTGGATTCTGTTTCACTGACAGTCCTCTTGTTGAGCTCCAGACAGGATGCCCTACCACTGTGTGGCCTATGGATGCGGCAAAACTGCAGAAGATGGTGTGACATTGTTTAAATTCCCCAAGGACCCCGAGGAGTTTCGCAAATGGGAAAAGCAGGTCCAACGCACCCGTGCCCTGTGGGTCGCCACACCCAACTCTCACCTCTGCAGCGAGCATTTTGGCAAGGAGTACTTTGAGCCCAGGCCGCCCACGGGGCTCTGAAGCTGAAGCCGGGAGCTGCTCCTACAGTGTTCGTCCGTCCGCTCTGTTCCTCCTGCGGGGGAGTTGGCTGTAGCAAATGTCTGCCTGCTATCCAGCGGCGAGGCATCGCAGCTGAGCCGAGAGAGCAGAACACTAATGTGAGTAGTTATTATCCTGGACCAGTAAAGGTCACTGCAGAGAAGGGGAGAGGTCCTGTGTGTCTGAGAGCTTTAAACAAGCCTCATCTGTTTACCACACTTTTCTCTTCTTAGGCTGAACACAGTAAAATGGATGAGACTGACAGAGGTGGTGACCAAAAACATGTCTCAGGAGGAGTGGTGAAGCTAGGGGAAAAAGACAAAGAAGAACGACCAGGTGAGGCGGTCTGTCTGTTCATTTATATATGCTCACTTATACTGTCATTTGACTCAGCACTTCTCCACAAAGCACCTGAACCAATGAAACGCACCAACTGATAAATAAGTTAGGTGATGTTTTATACAACATTTATTTACTTTTACAGTGGTATGTGAGATGTGTGGCACCACCGGCAACATAAGCACCTTCTTTTCAAAGACCAAGCGTTTCTGCAGTATATCCTGCTCACGCTCCTATTCATCAAACTCCAAGAAGTCCTCCATACTGGCACGTCTGCAGGTGAGGAAAAGATTCACAAACCACACTGAATGATGTATTTGTTTACTGAGAACACCAATGGGGCAGTTGTTGTTAATTTCACACACCTCACCATGTTACAGGTTCATATGTGGTGTTTAAAGAACCAAAAAATGACTCCTAAAATTCTTAGCTGCTAAAAGTCCCTTTTGTTTCCCCTTAACCAGCTTTATGGTTGGTTAAATCTTTTTATTAACCCAGTCTATGACAGGATCTTATAACAATTTCATCATTTATTAACCTTTCAAATAGTTTCTTGATTAATTAATCAACCTCAAACATCAGAAAAATCCTAGAGCCAAATATGCCGTCTTCAGTTTGCCTCTCCTCTCTGACCAACTGTCTAAAATATAAAGATACCTGGCTGATTATCACATAAGATTTAAAAAAAACTGCAAATATCAACTTGAGATCGTGGAACTATGGAGTGTTTAGCACCAACAAAATATTGTGCATTCAACATTCAAACCGAAATTTCACGATTTTTTTATGGCCGCAACAATCGATGTTTATATTTACACAATTCCTAATTACAACCAGGCGGTGGCAGTATTTAGCAAAAAGCTGTTAACGGTTCACCGCTGCAGCTAAAGTGGGAATAGAAGAAGAGGACCGCGCTGGACTTGAAATCTTGTCACCGACGTGAGGGGCTGTTTGCGGGCGTGTCCGCCTCGTTTCCGGCTTTGATTGAATATTTTCTAAACTGCTCAAATGGTTTTCACGTGTTGCGTTGAAACCTGTTGGAACACGAAACGACCCGGCCTCGTCTTTCATCGGTTTCCTCTCGGGCACCCGGAGAGACTGAGGCGATGGCTGTTTGCCCTGAACATGGATGTAAACACTCCGCTCCGCGTCCTCAACAAGCTGCACGTCTGCCAGGACCACTTCCAGTCCGAGGACTACTACGACATCCTGGATCAGAAGACCCGCAGGGCCCGGATCCTCAAGACCACCGCCGTCCCCAACCAGTTCATTCACACCTTAGAGACAGGTGACCCCGCTTCAGGTGTCGTTTCTCTTCATGAGCTGGTAAGTTAGGTGGTTCCTGTGCTGCAGACCTGCTGTCAGAGATTTAATTCGTCTTCTTCGCCTTGCTAAATGGTGCAGTCATTAGATCTCAGTAACGTGTATTTATTCCGCTTTATCAATAAAGGTTTCTTTAAATGTTGCAAAAACCGGCTGGAAATACTTTTTTCCTTTTAAAACCTGTGCTCGTTGCCTCCAGAGTCACTTCACACTCAACTTAAAAAGACTGAATTTAATTAAAACTAGATTAGATTTTTCTGTCATTTGTTGTAGGTTTAATTGAACTTTAATTGTAACATCTTTTGAAAAGAAAAAAGGATTTAGAAAAAAATTAAATTTGTGCTCTCTAATATGACCAGAATTAGTCAGATTCCTTAAAGGATTTCAACCTGGACAGCACTTACTGTCTCAGGACGTATTTACTCTAACCGCCCGCAGTATACACACCGTTAAAAAACAATAACTCTGATTGCTTCAGTTGTTGAGTGGTCACAACAACAAGAAAGGTGTGAAAACACTGTTGTACTCCTCTCTCCAGGGAAGGCCCCCTTCCAAAAAAGCTATAGTGTGGAACAAGGTGAACAAAGCTCCTCCAGCCCAAACAGGACAGGATGGTAAGAGCACTGATCACACACACACAAAACACCCAGAATCCACTTGGTGCAGGAATATCAGTCTCTCAAAATCAGCTGCACTCGTGCCCCTTTTAGCAGTTTTTGTTTCTCATGTATAAAGTCAAACGTAGACAGAGAAGCTCAGTCCAATGTCATGGATCACTCGACTAAACTGTAGAGTAACTGAGTAACATCTGGGTGTTTCTGACACGTACCACCCACCTTAACACTGTTGTAGACCAAGCACACAAATCTTCCTTCACATGTATGACTCCTCTTTCCACTCTGCAGAATCAGGTTTTGAGTGGGGCGCTTACCTGGAGAGGGAAACGTCCCTGGCTGCTTCTGTCTCCTGCTTCAGACATGTGAGTTCTGTGCAATTAGAAACCATTTTCTTTACTCACAGATAGTAAATGTTGAGAGATTTAAGAGTGGAGACTCTTGAGCAGCATAAACACCATCAGGAAAAACCCAGAGTTGAAAACTGAACAAGTCAGATGAAAGAAAAGGAGAAAGAAAAAAACATTTTAAGGATTTACATGCCCTTTAATGCAACTGTGGTCAAGAGGTAGACGACACTGACACCTGATGATTAATTAAAGCTCCTGAACTTCCTGGCAAATATTGAATAAAACATGTCAGACTGATGCTCTGTAAGGAAACGTGACCTTACTGCTCTGCAGGCTCCGCTGTGTGCCCAGTGGGACGACATCACTTTAGGGATGAAGGTGGAAGTCCTGAACACTAACGCCGTCCTGCCCAGTAAAGTCTACTGGATCGCCACTGTTATCCAGATTGCAGGTGTGTACGTCTGTCTGTCACCAGCCCACCACACCACTGAACCATTTCATTCATATTTTATTATTCTCTAGAACAGCCACAGGATCTTTACCCCTCCTCTTCCTCCCCTCCGTCGTCTCCAGGATACAAAGCTCTGCTGAGGTACGAAGGCTTTGAGCACGACAGCAGCCACGATTTCTGGTGCAGCCTCGTCTCAGGAGACCTGAAGCCGATCGGGTGGTGCGCCATGACGAGCAAGCTGCTGGTGCCACCACAAGGTGAGGAGTCACACCTGGATCTGACACTGAACTTACAGTGCTGGTCGGGCCAGAAACATTTTGCCAGGTTTAAGTTTAAGAAAACCACTTATCAGTGAGGCCAGTCTGAAAAAAGGCTTCGATTTACTAGGGAGCATAAAGATTGGACTCTGGATTGATGGAAAGAGGTCATGTGGTCAGCTGAGTCCAGACCTTACCCCCCACTGAGACCTGAATCAGGTTTATTGACTTTAAGATATGTTCTCATTTGTGTGTGTCCGCAGATGTGAAGCAGAACATCCCAGACTGGAAAGAGTATCTGATGAAGAAGCTGGTGGGCGCCCACACTCAACCTGTTGACTTATGCCTGAAGGTAAAGCTGGATGCTGCTTAACACAGGTGTGAGGAATTTTATCGGCTCAATGATCAGCATCTCTGACCTGCTGCCACGCTCCTCAATGTCCTCTCCCCCAGCTGGCGGAGAGCATGAGGACCTCCTTCAGAGTGGGAATGCGTGTGGAGGTGGTGGACCCCAAACATGTGAGCCGGACCCGCGTGGCCATCATAGACTCCATTATTGGCGGCCGTCTGCGGCTGGTGTATGCGGACCAAAGCGACGCCCCCGAGAACATCGTCTCTGACTTCTGGTGCCACATGTGGAGCCCCCTCCTGCATCCGTTGGGCTGGTCCAGCAAAGTGGGTCATGCCATTAAGGCACCTGGTAAGTCTAGGAGCTAGATCTGAGCTTTCCCTCGGCTGAGGAAGGATCATTTTGAACCAAATATTTTAAACAAGTTAAAGATTTTAACTTAATAAATAAATGTAAATTCTTTCCTTCTTTTTTTTTTTTTTTAGCAAACTCTGTGGAAGCTGGTACCAGTGGCTTGAAGAGTAACTCTGACAGTACATTCCTGCTCTTTAAAAAGGTTATTGCTTAAGAAATTATTTATTAGCTGAAGTCAGAAAACATGCACTGAGTAGCAGTCTGTCATTATTCTCAGTTGTGAACTCAAACATGACTTGTGTGTCACTGTGTGATGTGCAGCCCAGGGTCGTCTACATGGAGGGAAGTTTCTTTGAAGAAGGGATGAAGCTGGAGGCCATTGACCCTCTCAACCTGGGCAGCATCTGTGTGGCCACTGTACACAAGGTACAGCAGCTATTATTTAGGAGTTAAATTACTACAACAACACGGCTATTTGACAGTTTGGGGGGTGTTTGTCACAGGAGAGTGAGGATCTACAAATCTAACTTATATATATAGTTATATAGTTGAGTTTTAAGGGTCAGTCCTATAAATAACATTGCCAGCAGTCAGTCTAAAAATCATCTAGTTGCACACAAACTCGTCCACCATTTGTCTCCTTCTCTCTGTCTCTGTGTGTCTGACTTCACTTCTCCAGGTGCTGTATGATGGCTACCTGATGGTCGGTATTGACGGCACCATATCCAACAACGGCTCTGACTGGTTTTGTTACCACGCATCCTCTCACGCCATCCTTCCTGTTGACTTCTGTAAAAAGAACAACATCCCTCTCACTGTACCTCAAGGTGAATATGATTGATCAGTGACGTAGCTCACACTTTGTCTCCACCTCTTGTGTTCTGCTGGTTCTGTTTAGCCTCACCCTCCTGCTAATGAGAGATGTCTGTGTTTCTGGGCAGGTTATGACTCTCAGACCTTCACCTGGGAAAAATACCTGAAGGAGACCAGAGCTAAAGCTGCACCGGCGCGACTGTTCAACACTGTAAGACAGGAAGTCCAAACCTAGTCCAGCATTTCCAAACTGTGCTCTCCGTTTAGCGACATGTGAACCTAGACTTTGTCTTCCGTCAGGACTATCCAGGTCACGGTTTCTCCGCCAACATGAAGCTGGAGGCCGTGGACCTGATGGAGCCACGCCTGGTGTGTGTGGCCACCGTGAAGCGATGTGTTGGTCGCCTGCTGCTCATTCACTTCGACGGCTGGGAGGATGAGTTCGACCAGTGGGTCGACCACGAGTCCCCGGACATCTACCCCGTGGGTTGGTGCGAGCTCATGGGCTACCAGCTCCAGCCACCTCCTGGACTTGGTAATTATCTTACTTTAATATGTGTTAATCGTGCAACAATACGTAGAGCGAGCTATCAAGACTCCACAGCAGATAAATCAAATGAGGCAGAAAACTGGTTAAAATCTTCCACTATCACAGAGAGGAACAACTGATGTGGTCCGTGTTTTAGAGTAGAGATGTTTTTCACCTTATATAAAAGTGACAGATGTTTTATTCTGTTTTACAGTTGATTTAAACACAAACCAGGTGGTACGGAACAAGAAATGCAAGCCCTTTATGTATGGGAAAAAGAGTACGTCGTACTTTTTGACTTGTACACCAGATAAAGTGTTTTCTTTGATACAGAGGATTGTGGAAAACTATTCCCTCACCTCCTGGTTTTCCTCTTTTTCTTTTTTTTTTAAGGAAAGAAGTATGCGAAAAAGAGGCTCTCTGATGAGCAAGCTAAAGACGACGCTGGTCAGCAGTCTGAGATCACTGGCACTAATAGTCCTCCAGGGCTCCTAGACCTTCAGTCTCCCTCCAAAAGTGCCACTCATCCAGCCCAAGACTGAGCCAGAGGAGCAGGAGAGTGAGTGGACAAACTCATTTAACATACCTGCTTACTTTCTTCATTTAAGGTAAATGTCTGACTTATCTCTGTTTTTGTAGTCTTTGCAGTGCAGGTAAAAGTGGAAGAGGTGGAGATGGAGACTCCCATTGATCCTCCAGGCAACCCTGAGCAAGTCTGTCTGGGCGTAGTCAAACAGGAGGACAGAGGGGAGCAGAGTAAGTCAGGACAGAATGAGGTGCCAGAGCAGACCAGCTTGGAAAACGTCACACATGAAAAGACACAGAAAAACACAGCTGCAGAAGACGGAGGTGACGAGCAGGGCCCAGTGGAGGAGAGCTTTACGAGTGAAAGCAACATGGAGCAGAGTGAAAATGAAGGACAAACACTGCAGCAAGAGGGGAGCAGCACTGAGCAGGAGAGGCTGGAGGAGTGAGAGCAAATAAACAGCTATCTAAAGCTATCAACAAAAACACTGAGCTTCGTCAGAAATACAACAGAAGAACAACACGTTTATCCGTTTACTGCACAGCCAAACAGACCCAAACTGTTTTAATAAAGAAGTCGACCAGTAATAATTGCAACCATGATTTGATTTCATCCAACAGCAGAGCAGAGGAGTTGGTTACTTGTCTGGGACGTGCAGAATGTCAGCTGAAAATCTGACCACAAAAAAAAAAAGAAAAAAGCCAATGATTGTGGTTGGTGACAAGTACGTTTCTTTCCTGTGACTGCTTCAAAATAAAAGCCCTAAGTGGAGCAGCATCAAGGAGAGTTGGGGCAGTATTAGAGCATTAGCAGTAACTTCAGAAACCTCTGATACAGCCTCAGGTAGACAATTTGAATCGAGTGTTGGACTGGCAGAGTCTTCCACTAACGATGAAAGGTCCTTTAAAATCATGACCACATATAGTATAACATAAAGGACCAGTTTGAAACTACCTCACTTACACTCTGTGGCAGAAGTGATTACTTTTGACTTCTCTTGTTTTTGTTGAGTTTAACAAGCTGATAATTGTTATAATGTTTTGTTTTATCCTGTTTCATATCAAGATTTATTAGTTTTTTGGAAATATGAAATCACTGATTTAAAAAAAAGTTTCTTTCTGCACTGATTTGACATTTTCTTAAAAAATCTTTACAACTGGAACTCAAGGTTGTGATGTAGTGGTTAAGTATAACTAGCATGAAGCCAAAGAATATATCACTTATAATCAAGTAACAGTAGTGTTGCGCTTGTTCTAAAGACATTCATTTTGTTTACTTCAGTCAAGATGCTAAAACTTCTAACAGAGCTGCTGAGGAGCTAAAAGCCTTTTGGTGGAACCAGCACGAGCTTAATTGGGAGTGTGACTCTGTATCAATCAGACAACAAAGAGGAAATACTGCAAAAAAACAGCTGCAGTAAAAAGCTGTAAAGGTGTCAAATCATCAAACAGCTCAGCCTCAACAGAGGTTACAGTTTTCTAGTGAGTTCAATACAATGTTTAACTTCAAAATCTTCGACTATGGTCAGTTATTGGAAGCTGTGGTCCCCAGAAATCAGTACAAGACGCCAGACAGTTCAAGCCATGCTGCGTCTCTTGGTTTTCTTGGCTGCTGCCTGTTTGGTGTTTGGATTCTTGCGAAGTTTGGATTTGGCCTTCAGCATTTTGACGTGCCTGAGGCCGTTGAGGTGCATTGGTTTAGGTTTGGTTGCCTTCGGCGCCTTAGCAGGCTTCGCGGTGGCCGTAGGAGGCGAGGGGAGGCCCTCTCCTCCGGGGCAGGCTTTGAAGACGTGGACGTCCTTGACCCTGCGACCTCTCAGCTCGGGGGGATTGGCACAGGTGGCTCGTACCTTCAGGTTGACTTTCTCAATCCACCTAGATGAAGAAGAAAGGCAAAATTCATTTTTTATTTTTTTAACCTCTCTTGCCCCATGTTTCCTGCTTCACTGTGGTGACTCTTCATATTAGTAAAGTGCCAAATAAAAGCTGCATAAACACATAAGGAAACTCTGTGTGCAATAACTGTCTTACAAGCGTAGCGGCAGCAGAGGGCAGTCACACATCAGAGGATTGTCAGCCAGGTTGATGACCTCCAAAGAGGTGAGGGGGTGGAGATCGGGCACCTCCTCCAGCTGGTTGCCCTCCAGGAAGAGACTTCTCAGTCCTGGACCCAGGCCTGCCAGGGAGTTCTGTGACATCTGGAGCATGTGAAGGTGATTACGTCAGAAACTTGATGGCAGAGTTAACAGTACTTCACATCTACAACCCGCTCACCTTCTCCAGCCCCATGTTATCCAGGTACAGCTCCTTCAGTGACCTCTCCAGCGGTCGAAAAGCATTTGGCCCCACCCAGCGGATTGAATTCCCGGACAGCCTCAGGTCTCTGAGGTTCCCTGCCTTGGTCAGCGCCTCGGTGGGCACCTCCTTCAGTTTGTTTCCTCCCAGGTGGAGCGTATCCAGGTCGCTGGCCTGGTCCAGAGCCCTGGGCGACACGTGAGTGATGGCGTTCCCAGTGAGGTAGAGAGCTCTGAGGCCTTCGGCCCCGCTCAACACGCCCGGCTCCAGCTTGGTGATAGTGTTGTTCTCCAAGTGAAGTGCTAGCAGGCTGGGCACCAGTTTGAAGGCTCCTTTGGGGAAGGTGGTGAAGCGGTTTTTCTCCAGGTGGAGGTAAGTCAGTTGAGGGAGACCTGTGGATTTAAAGTTACAGAGAGTCAGTGCAGGAATAAAGACACACTGAACGATGCTACAAAAAGCTGCTCTTCAAAGACCTTTAAAGGCGTCGGGACTGAGGGAAGTGAGTTCATTCTCAGACAGGTACAAATAGATCAGTCCCTTCATCCCACTGAAAGCTCCGCCCTCCACCTCCACAATCTTGCAGCGCTGCAGGTGCAGGGACACAACCTGGGGCAGGCCGGGGAAGCTGTTGCTGGGGATGTAGTGGAAGTGGTTGCCGCGCAGGTCGAGGAGGCGCGTGTTGGGAGAAAAACCCCGAGGAACTTTGGTGTGACCACGGTTTTCACATGAAGAGTGGTGCGTCTCGGCCTGAAAACAGGGAGGTCGGGGGGGTGCTTATGTTTATAGTTTGCAGTTAGCTCAAGCAAAGAGTCATGTTCCCTTCTCAGATTGTTGAAGTATTTCATTCTGTCTATTTTAAAAATACAATTTGGATTTCAGAAATGTTTTTAGTTTCAGAGTGACCTCCTAGATTTATTGTATGACCTCTTATAATAATAAAATAGTTATCATAAGCTGCTGATTATACCAGACTAAATGAGAATATTGTAACAAGCTCCCATGTATATTGAACTGAGCAATAGGGAATTTTAGTTCTTTTGAATTCATCTTTTCATTTGTAAGGAAGATCTTGTTATTTCATCTTTCAAACTCTTACCTTAAGATTTAAATCAGCCATGAGAAAGAAGTAAAATGTTACAGTGATTTCAAACTTTAAATTACACTTATTCTCTTTCTTGCAAGAGGCAGATGAAAAGATTGATGCCAATCTCCTGTCTGTATGTTAATATAAAGCTATAGCCAGCAGGTGATTAGTCTCCCCTGTGTACTCCATATACCCCACTCACCTCACAGACACAGTTGGCAGGACACTTGACTTTGTTCTCTGGCTCTTCGGTGGGTGGCGGTGTGATCCTATTTGCCTCCTCGAACTCGGCCTTCAGCATGGCCTCCTGGCTCTGGCAGCGCAGCTCTGCAGGGTGGACGGCCTCCAGGTTTTCTCCAGAGAGATGGCCTGGTCCTCCGCACGTCCCCATCAGCTTCACCTTGCTGCGGATCGCCCACTCCCTGTAGTGTAGTTAGAAATAAAAGGTCAAAGTGGGGATTAGCCCCCCTGTGGTTGACAGGTGATAACCTACAAAGATCTGCTGTACCTGAGCGGACGCAGGTAGCAGTTGCAGTAGATGGGGTTCCCAGCCAGGTTGAGGCGTGCCACCTTGGGTGAACCTTCGGAGAGGGGCTGGACGACTCGCAGCTGGTTGTAGCTGATGTCCAGGTGGGTGAGGCTGGGAGATTTAGAAACAGCTGTGTTGGCCATGTCCTGCAGGGACATGTGGTCCAGGAAGAGGTGGGTGAGCTTAGTCATGGACACTGCGTCTTCCCCGAGGTAAGTCATGGGGTTATAGCTCAGGTCCAGACGGGTCACCTCTGGCAGCCTGGATGGCAAGAGGGAGAAGTTTAGTGTGGGGTTTCCCTCCCAGACACAAAGCAGGGTAACTGAAATTCAACAACTACAGGATGAACTGCCAGGAAATTTAGTATAAACATCCATGTCCCTCAGAGGATGAAGCCTCTGCTCTATAGTGTCAAAGTTTGCAAGTATTTTTAATCAAACTATTTCTTATCAGATTTAGTTTCCTGATTGATTGTGAGGTTCTGTGTGGCTGTGTAACTGAGAATAGATACCACTGAAACCCAGGAAGTGGTCTACTCTATGTTGATCTCACAGCTTGCTAAGTAGCCCACCTGGTCATGGTCTCAGTGGGAAAAAACTGCAGCTCATTGTGGTCCAGACTGAGACGGGTGAGTGTGAACAGACCAGCGAAGGCCTCAGTGTCCAGATAGTTCAGAGAGTTGTGACTGAGACGAAGCCATTTGATGTTCTGCAAACCCTGGAAGGAGAACAAATCGGTTCCAACAACGGGAGACATTTACATTATTAAACCAGGCTATCGTATGAATGTCGAGTTTGTACCTGGAAGGCCATGTTGGGGATGTAGACCAGCTGATTGTGCTGTGATGGAAAGCAGGTTGAGGAAGCCCAGCTGAGAGAAAGCTCCGGGCTGGATCTCTTCCACACGGTTACGGTCGATCATGAGCTGCTTCAGTGAAGACAGACCATCGAACGACTCCTGCACTCACAAACAACAAACAAAAGTAACGGGATAACTGGAAGAACAGCAGCTGGTGAGATGCTGACATGAGCTTTTTTTGTGTTTGTGCGACCACCTGGTAGAGGATCTCGATGTTGTTGTTGGCCAGGATTGAGGAAGACCAAGCGGCCGAGGCCACGGAAAGCCCCCTCCTTCACCCTGCGGATATTACAGCGCTGCAGGGACAGGTGAGTCAGGTAGGGCGTGTGTTTGAAAGCCCCAGTGGGAAGTTCCTGGATGTCATTACCTCGAAGATCTAATTTCACTGTGATCTGCAATGAAGGGGGATTACGTACAATATGGAGCAGGATGGGTGACTAAATATACTGTAAAAACTATCTGTATGCATGTGAGTGTGTGTGTGAATAAGAAACCTCATCAACAGTAGGAGGAACTTGGGTCAGGTTTTTGTTGACGCAGGTCACAGTGAGCTGGATCTGGTCACAAACGCACTCTTGTGGACATTTAGCTGTGTATGCTGCAGGGAGGCAGAGGAGCAGCAGACTGAGCAGGGGGACCCAGAGGGTGTCAGGACAGAGATGGGAGTACATCTGAGGGGGAAAATAACAGCAGTGACTTCATTCAGACTGCTATACAGCACGTGGTGGCACTTCATGGTTTCAATACATCTGAGTCAACGTTAGCACTGGTTAACACCCGCTGGTAAAAGTGGATACCCCTGATATTAACTATTTTATATGGTGTTTCTTGTTATGAGCCCACATCTTCGTGTCTTGGTTGTCAGTCATTTTCTGTGCTGCCCAGCTAAGGTAAATAAAGTTGGCCTTAGCTAGCTAGCTTCACCCAGCTAAGGTGAAAATAGATAACTTTTTTCGCCGTTGTTGGGGGCACACAGACAGGGACTGACAACCGAAACACGAAGATGTGGGTTCACAGCAAGAGACACCCCGTAAAGCTCACAGCTTAAATCAGGGGTACTCGCTTTTACCAGCAGGTGCTAACGTTTGCTGGGCTAGCTAGCTAAAAGCGGGTACCTGTAACTAACGCCAGCAGGTGCTAGCTAACATTAACATTAGCATTAGCTGGTGTTTTTTTTTTTTTTTCATTGGTTTAAAACTGTAACTTATCAACTGCAACCATTTCCTCTTCTCTTTGTCGTCACAAGGAAAGCAGTAGAATGACAACTGAATATTCAAACAACACATGACACCATGATGCGCCATCTTGAAAACAGAACAGCCTTGACGAAGTGGGACCCGGAAATAGAATTTTACGTTGGTCGTGACGTCAGACTTTACCGAGGTCAATGGGACAATAAATAAAAATGTTTAATTTTTCTTTCATTAGCAAAGCAACCAACAGAGTGGCTGCTATTTTGTGAGGTAACCTAATAAATCCACTACTTATTCACTCATTCATTCGTTCATTTATTCATTCATTCACTCACAGTTTACCCATGGAAATGTGTAAAGGCTCAGTGTTGTTTTGAATATGCCACAGCTCACAAAGGAAAAGTTTACCTTTTATTCCAGTACACTTTTCTGACTGCTATAGTTACATCTCAGGTTAATATTTTACCAAAAATAATGCACTAAGCTCATAAAATACAATGAATCGTTATAATATAATTCCACTTTTTTTAAATTAATTTTAGGAAGAGTGTGTGTCTATTAAGCTAAATAATACACAGGATATGACTGCATTTAACATTTACCACATCCTCTGGCACAGAAAGGTGTTTATCACGATGTTTTACTAAAAATGTCTCCATCCTCCTGTACTTATGGGGATTAATGTAATTTTGGTCGGACTGGGCTGCCCTAGTCTTCACTGGAATGCCCTAAAACCACATTCCCATGTGGGATCAAGAGTCTTGATCCACAGGAATGGACAGGAAAAGCTTTGCAGCTCCACACACTGAAATTTCTCAAAATGTTGACAAAACGGTGCCGTGTCTAAACCTATCTGTGCAAACGGCTGCACCAAATCCTGCCAGAGACGGGCTGGAGAGATAAACCCGTAACTGCGTAAATCCGCATAGAAAACATGTCTGTTCATTAAGAGGCTGCCAAGCTGACAGTACAGATGAAAACTTCATATTTTAGCAGCATACCGTGTTTTGTTCCCTTGCGACCCCCTGTGCAGAAAGGGGCCGAGAAACTAGAGACGGAGGAATTTCCTCGGGCCGGACTGTTTGTCCGCGTCCCCCCGGGGATCAACAGCCCAGACCGCAGAGGAGCTCCGCGCCGGGCCGCGCACAAAGACGCACAGTGTCCGTCTCTGTCCGGTGTTGTGCCAAAACGCGTTTCCTCTGAGAAAGTGTTTGTCTTCTGGCCAGGGACGGTGAGGAGAGTGTTCTCAGCCTGCTCTGAATGCTTTTCAGAAAGTACACGGCAACATTTTTTTTTCTATTTTTCACTTTTTGTTCATGTTGCTCTGTGTGAAGAAGTTTTAGGAGGAAAAATCCTGCAATATTATCTGATTTGGACAAATACCAGCCTCATATTCGTTCATTTTTCTGCACTTAATAACAACACGAAAACTCTTCAGTGCGAAAAAGACGGCGCAAAATAAAACAAAGCGAGTCTAAATGATTGGATAATTGAGCACTTTGATATCCAGTACTGATTTCAAAGTCTTCAAGTTGTCAGTTACCGTAACAATCACTCATGTTTGAAGTCTCATCCTGACAGATTTACAGTGAGTACGCAGGGACTCACCATGGTCTCGTTGTGGTTCCGTCCAGATGCGGGTCGTTTACTGACTCTCTCACGGTCTCTGCTCCCTCTGCAGCTCTGCCCCCGGCTGCCCCCCATCCAAAACAAACTCCGTTTATCCCTTCATTCACTGACACTCCCCCACCACCACACATACACCTCTGGAGTCTGCACACGGCTTCTCTGAGCCTGTTAAAGGAACAGTTCCTTCAAAATTAACAAGTTATTCAGCCTTTTCATATAAATACACAGACTAAGAGTCAGGCTTGTTAGATTTGTTATATTTAAGACAGCATATCAGGTCAACACACACCATCCTGATGATATAAATGCAGTCCACACACAGGCTAATGTTATTCAGAAGATTATCTAAATGCCATTTAAGTGTATTCCATTCTTTTCCTATTTCCCTTAAATGCTCCACCATGTCACCAACACATCAACAGCTACATGAGGTAACACACTGCGACTCAATGTGTGCAACAAAGTCATATAAGAGCACATTTTCCCCAGTAAGACAAGAAAAGACACATCAGGTAAAAGTGATTCTGGTCCCCTGAGCTCTGCTGTGTCTGACTGTGCTCAGTGCAGGGTGACTGACACACACACACACACACACACACACACACACACACACACACACAACACACACACACACACACACACACACACACAAACGCTGTGTATTCAGGTTCATGGGTGGGTTCATGTGGTGCAGTGTGGCCCATTCCTGATCACAGTCTGATGCACACAGCGCTCTGACTTGACTGGACCTTACGAGCAGCAGTATGAGGATTGTGATTGGACACTGTCCCTGATGGAATTTTTCAAATATGCAACAACAATAACAACAACAACAAAAATCACAATAAACAAAACAGCACGTAAAGCAGCCTATCGCTAAAACAGAACAATAAAGTCAGCTCTTCATTGCTGACTCATTTATTTTTGATGTTATAGATTGTATTTTTTGTTCAGGATGATAAACATGTAGTTCCAGTCGTCCTGGCCTTAATATTTCTATCCCCATTTTCAATGTAACAAATATCATTAACAGGTTTAAAACTACAGCAGATCTGTATCTGCCAAGGCCAAATGTTACTGTATAGTTTACATATTTATCAAGTCCTGGGACTAACCTCTATTTGTTAATCCAGACATTTCCATACCTGTGTAAGGACCCTGTCTGATTCACTGTTTTGCTGTTGTTAAGCTGAATTTTGAAAGTATATGTAACCACATTTAAAGCAGTATGTTGCAAAAAGTGCCTGATGAACATTGTCTAATGTTAGCTCCACACAGTTAGTATCACTTCCATTTTTTTTTACACATTAACCCAATGGTTATCTGATGTGTAGTTCTATATTTGTATTATTTGTTTCTACATTTTCTATAAAAATATAAGTCACAAGCATAAGTAGAAAAATAAAAATTAAGAGATTCTGGACAGTCTTTGTTATCCCTTCATAAAATATACAAATCAGGAGTGGAGATCAGTGGTTGTCTGAGTCCCTTGTTCAAGTGTAAAGCATCCCTGTTGAAATCAACGTCAGTACAGTGTGTGTGTGTGTGTGTGTGGTGTGTGTGTGTGTGTGTGTGTGTGTATGTGTGTATGTGTGTATGTGTCCCAGTGTTGGTACTGGCAGTGGCCCATCAGTGGGATCAGTGTTGGTCGTTGCACCTCTTCTCCAGAGCAGAGCTCAGCCTCTCTCTGGCGGCTCCGCAGGACTTGAGAGCTTCACTGTTCCTGCAGATTCGCACCAAAAAAAAACACAAACGATCTCACACCACAGGTCGGATTTAATGAACCTTTAAAAAGACAGACACACGACTGAAGAAGACCGTCTTACTTGGACACGAAGGTGTGAAGCAGCGAGGCGTGGTGCTGGGGGAAGTAATCCTGCTGGACAGCGTGCTCCAAACACAACAGCTGACCTGGGACCAGCGACACCTTCTTCATCTTCCCCTCTCCCTGAGACGCAGAGTAGAAAATGTAAAAATGTCAATGAATTTAAGATTTAAAAAGATTAAAAAAAGAGGATATCAGGACTGACTTACACACCAAATCGGTGACAGAAAGGAGCAAAACATAAATAAAGCAGGTAAGTAAACCTACACGACAGAGGACAAGTCTCTATAACGGAAGAGATGCTGTGAGGAACTGACACCATTATATTTAGTGGAAAGTGTTTTGCATGTCACAGTAAAAGCTGACAGTCTGACATGTAACAAAGCCTCGACAGTGAGGAACTTTCATGTGAGGTTTTCCTCTTAGAAAAGTGTAACAATCCTTGTGAATTTGCTGTACTCAATGTGTTGCTTCATCTCACTGATTCTGTGTCAGATAGTGAGGACTGTACTGTACCTTTAGGAGTCCCATCATGACCAGCAGTGTGGAGAGGAAGCAGTACGACTGAAGGGCTGAACCTGAGAGGAGCTTTTTCAACACGTCACCTGTGGAACAAAGTGATGTAGGTCAGTTAAATATCAACTGAACGCTGCATTACACCGTTAAACTGTAAATATAAAAAGTGAAAAAGAAGAGAAAGGTGAGTGATAGAAGCATTTTATTCACCAGTAGTCTCCAGAACAGCTGTCTTGGTCTCAGATTCCTCGCTGTACAACGAAGCAATTTTCAGAAGGACATCAGCAGCCTTGTGTGGGTCAGAGGCATCAGCCTGGTGAGAGAGGAGAAGAGTCTCAGCAACAGATTAAATCAATTTTCTGCAAACCATCTACCTGGTGCACTCTATATCTGCTTTTTCTTTTTTTAAATTTGCACCTGTTGCAGCAGGTTTGTCCTCATCTCTCCAAGCTGAAGAAGCTTTTCAACAGAGGGGCAGATGAGGAAAGACGTGATCTCTGCCTGTGGGTGGACACAAAGTCACAATCAGAAACAGGAACAGCAGGAATC
The DNA here is from genome assembly GCF_001640805.2 of Lates calcarifer. Classification (NCBI taxonomy): domain Eukaryota; kingdom Metazoa; phylum Chordata; class Actinopteri; family Centropomidae; genus Lates; species Lates calcarifer. The sequence goes on from NC_066855.1 coordinate 3,382,076, forward strand.
CATTATTTATTTCATGGTCTAATATAACACTGGATTATAATATTAGAAATAAAGAAAACAGACTCAATGTCGAAGCGAAACACAGAAGTATTAAAATATATATTTTGTGTCATCTTACTGGGCTCTGAACTTTAACAGGACTGTCCTCTTTTCCATTTTCCTTCACAATTTCTCCGTCCTCCTCGTTGGCTTCAGGACAGTCGTCACTCACATCATCATCATCATGTTCACTGTCATCATCATCTTCGTCATCAGGTTCTCCCTCGTCGTCACTGCAGTGAATTCAAAGACACTAAATTTTAGTTCTGCTATTGTGCAGGTGAACAAGCTTCATTCAAGACTGACTGAATTACATCATCACACACACCTGAGTGACGCCAGCATGTCTCCTTTATCCACGTTCTCCATCGCCTCTCTCAAAGCCTCACAGCCTTCTTCTCCCAGACAGTTACCTTTCAGAACAAATGTCCAAATTCAATAAGTTATACAAGATTTTTATGACAACGAGACCTTTGCATGTACCTATGCGTACCGTTTAGATCCACTTTCTCCATGTAGGGTTTGTCCATGACGGCCTGAGCCACCACTAACGCAGCCGCCTCCTGTGATCTCACCGAACGACAAATTCAGCTCCTGAGGACAAAACAATCAGCATCTGTTTTTTTATTTTTGTTATTGTAAGAGCTGAAAATCACTATGGGCGTCTCGCATAGCATGTACCAGTCTGTGTTTTTTTGTCAGCACAGGAGAGGCAGCTGGAGGTAGGATTCTTTTGTTCTTTCATTTGCTCGCTCGAAATTGATAAATGAACCAGCAAAAACTAGAGATTTTGTTTGGACAGTGGAGTTCTTTTGCCTGCCTACGTGCCCTTGGTCCATCAGTGGCTCTTTGGTTTTTGAGTCTGGACTTTGATTTTTGACAAAAATCCACTACAAAGTGCACAGGAGAGCACAGTCATCAGGCTGTTGACAGAACAAAGAGACATAAAAATGCTGGACTATGATACTGAACTCACCTTGAGGATCGGCAGTCCCTCTCTCAACACTGCAGCGAGGGCGATGGCTCCTTCAGAGCGGACCAGACAGTCTCCAAAGTTGACCACCTGGATGTTTCTCAGATGCCTCAGAGCCTGCATGGCCAGCAGAAGAGGAGGAAACCATGTTCAGAGCTTTTAACACATACAGACATATCTGTTCTTCTTATAGAGGAGGATCTGATAATAAACAGGCCTCACCTGTGCCATGGCCAGTGTTCCCTTCTTGGTGAAAGTGTTGTCGTTGAAGTTGAGGACGCGGAGCTCTGGGTTGTGTCGCATGGCTGCAGCTAACGCCATCACACCAGTGTAGTTGATACCAGTTCTGGGGCATAGTGGACTTCTTCCAGGCTGCCCATCAGCTTACATGGAAAAACAGCAGGCTGGTTAAGCCCAAGGCTGCATCTTCAGATATCTTAATCTGTCTGATTAACAGTCCAAACATATTCCATTTACAGAACAGAGGAAAGTGGAGAAGCAGGACCCAGGGAATGTTTGGAAATGTTCGGAAATGTTCATTATATATACTTAAATACTCATTTTAGAGTTTATATAGTATGATTACATTTTGAAAAATGTCTTCAAAGTCATTTTTCTCATTTGATAATAACTGCTTTAAAAATCATTGATGATAATTACTCCTGTGTTTACACATGTTACTGATGAGCATCCTTAACAGAATCAGAGAACATTAAAACTTAAAATTTGATTTTCCAGTGTTGGTCCATGTATTAAAGGACCTGTCAGTTAAGGAGTGAGTGTTTTATACCTGAAAGGCCTTGGCCAGGGCACTGGCTCCTTCGTTTTCCAGGCGATTCCTCCCTGCGATGAACACCCTCAGTTTGAGCGGAGCTCCAAGGGCTGATGATTGTCTGTGGCACTCGATCAGAGCTTCAGCCAGGATCTATACAAACCATTCACCTCTGTTACTTATTTCATTATGATGGAGGCACGTATTAAAACTTATCCTGTATACGAAACGCCTACAGTGGTTTATTCTAACTCTGGAACACTTTTCAGAGAAGCATTATTTGATGCCTGTTATTTTAACATGGTTGAGAGTGTGACAATAATTTGTCAAAAACACACAAAGGTCTGTGGACTCACCTTTTCCTCCTCCGATTCCCATGCCACAGTTGTTGAGCCTCAGCTCCCTCAGGGTGTGGCAGGAGGGGCTCTTCAGCAGCTGCTCGATTCCCTTCACACCGTCCGGGCCAAAGGCGTTGTCACTCAGGTCCAACTCAGTCAGCCTGGTCCCAGCACTCATTAAAGCACTGCCCAGAGACCTCTGAAGAAAACACAACGGAGAACATGTGAAGTGAGCGTGTTCTGAGGGTGGAAATCAAAGACGCACTGTATATTCCAACACTTCATCACAAAACAAAATATAATTCTCACCAGAGCTGTTGGGATTTCAGAGCGCAGTCTTCCCGTAAACATGTCGCTCCAGTAGCATCTCTGAAAGAGACAGGGAGTTTTTAACAGAGGGCAAACAACTACAATGAGGATATGAAATATGAAAACTATAAAAATATCAAATGTATCTAGAAGTACTGATACTGCAAGATAGGATATTGAGCTACAGTAGTTCTTCCAGTTCAATCAAATTATGTTTGTGGTGCAGCATCAAAATGCAAAGTGCTCAGAATTTGCTTGGTCAGATACTTTTTAACAACAGATTTCCACCTTAAATACACATTTTTTTAATTGTACTCTTTACTTTGATTGAGCAAAAAAAAAATCAAGAGTATAAGTAATGCCATGACACCTTCCCTGGTCTTAGACTATGTGGTAGATTAAAGCCTAACTGAGTTGTATGACTAATGTCTGGTTTACTAGGAATTGAGACCATGAACAGAGGAATACCTGGAGCAGGTCTTTGCTCTCCAAGGCCTTGGCAATGGCTCGGGCTGCCTCAACACCAAGAGTGTTCCCTTCCAGGCGCAAAGCTCTCAGACCCTGGTACTGCTCTATCTCACGAACCAGCTCCTCCACTGAGAACACAGAGAACAAGTTAACAGGTGTGAGGAGAAAACAAGGTCCAGCGCTGTGGCTACTAAAAACAAAGCTCAACCCTCTCTGCTGCTCAGGTCAGCATCCCTACCTGACTCTGCATTGTCCAGCTTCAGTCCCAGGCCCTTATAGCTCAACTCTCCATCCCCGACATGGGTCTTGGAGAGAGCATCAGCCAGCTGTGCAATATCATCTGAGGCCATAATGACTCTGTAGGAAACATTCAGAGGCGGAAAAATAGAAAAGAATCAGATTTTAGTGACTTACTCAGCATATAAATGAGTAGATCCAGCATTTAAATCCCTAACTACACCCGAAATTGACAGATGATGTTCAGTGACGAATTATACATTGTAAACAGATCGTTTTCTAGCATAAATACATGAATTATTAACAACAGTTAGGTTAGCTTTTTAGCTTCACCGGTGTTAGCTAGTAGTAGTGCGCAACATGAGAAACACTGACAGTACTCGGTAAACCTCGTGAAACTGTTAATCCGAACTTTCTAAAGTCAACTATCGTGTCTTTCCGTCTTTTAATTGATCACTCAACTCTCTTGAAAAGACAGAAAATTGTTAGTAACACTGACAACTTACCACAAAGAGTGATTTCCAGGTAAACGATGGCGAACTCACGCCGCTTCTTCCGCGCAGCGCGCCGGTTGCTAAACCATGTGACGTCATGCTGCCATGGTTGTTTCTTCTTCGCTGGTTTTGTTTACAGCTGTCAGCTACAACTGGGATTTTATTGCCACCTGCTGGTGCCGCCTGAACCCCGTCATCCCCGCTTTCTGTTCATGCACTAATATTATTAACAAATTAATATTTTAACTAATCAACGGATGTTTTCTTTACACTTACAATGGTACGAGGAGTGAAAATAAATACCATAACAGTTTTTTTTCAGCCAGTAATTTCGAATCAAGTGGATTTTAAATTAATTAATTTTTGAAATGACAATAATTTGACTAAAAACATGTTTAAATGATTGTATGTTCGTGACTTATTATCTGTATTATTCATTAATTAATAGATTTATTAATGAATAAATATTTAAAAAAAAAACAGTGACAAAGTGTTTGCTGCCCTCTTATGTCCACATTTCTCCTAGAAACTTGTTGCAGTACGGCACTGGGCAAAACAGCTAGCAGTTAGCTAGCTAACGTTAGCCGCTCAATATCCAGTAGCAGTCGTAGCGCAGAGAAACTCGTGCTCCGTCCACATACCAATGACAGGGACACTAAACTTACAGATATGCGCCTGGATATTGACTAATATTTGGCTGGCTTGTTTTTCCTATCTGTATCGCCAACGCCTTTTGAAGCTAGCTCTGACCTGGAAAGCGCTGTAACTTAACTCTCGGTGAGTTGCCGTGCTAAGAGGGGGCTTTGGCTATTAGGTGGGACTCTACCAGTAAATTAAGTTAGCTAACTTACCAGGTAGCTAGTTAGCACTGGGTTTATATGCTGTGTGGCCATATCTGCCTTACTGCATAGTTATTTTTGTAAACTATATATCTAATGAATCAAACATTTTGAACGCTAACTTTGCTCTCTTCATTTCTTCAGTAAAGCTATATTACAGTGCAATTAGCCAGTAGCTTGAGTGAGCAAGTAGCGTTAGCTGGTTGATCCTATCTACCGGTAGGTGAACTCAGGTAGCGTTAATGTCACCTATGCTAACTCCATTTAGCAGCTAACCCGATGCAGGTTGCTTAATTTACATGCACATCGGTCGGTGTGATGTTTAGCTGCCGTTAATGATAGGTAAACCTGCGCATCACGCTAATATTAGCTAATCAGTTCCCCCCAAAAGTGTAATGGCTAACACTTAAAATGTGCAGGTAACATTCCCTTTCCATCAAAAAATCCGTAATTTATATGTCAGATTCTTCTCAGCCTACAATGTCATCCTCACACGAATAAAATGTTACCGCGGCTAACGCTAATTAGCACCCAGCTTCACTGATCGCTGTCCCCGCTGTTTGTTTACGCAAGTCCGATGATTGCTTAGGCGTGTTTTGATGCAGGCCTTAGCTTGTCTATGATAATTTTAAGTCTTAACAGGGTTTAAAAACGGTTTTAATGATTGCGGAATATATTCTCATCTATCTGGATACCAATGTTTATGTGGGGATAGTTTGATTGTAGTTGTCAGAGCTGTTTATGCTGCTGTGCAAGAAGTGGGGGTTTAAGCTGTTGCAAGTCAACCTTGTCCTCGCCCTCAGGATATGGATCCTGAACGACTGAAACGAAGAGAGGAGATTCAGAAAGCAATGAGCTTTATCCAGTAAGTTAACAACTAATACTGACTTTTAATGGCTCCTCTGCAACTGACTAACGATAACATGAGCAGGAGTGCATGGAGAACACTGACAGCCTCTTTATATTTCTGTTCGCAGGTCATCATTGCCTTTTCCAGAGCCAGAGAATTATGAGGTTTGTATTGACACCTTTTTGACCCCCTTTTATTTTTTACCAACATTGTATGAACGTCCACTTACAATATTTGACTCCAGACTTCATCATTACCATACTAATTTTGTTTTTATTACTTCCTAAATTTGATCCCCTTTTATCTTGTTCACAATCTTTTTCTCTCTTCTTGTTCCTTCTTGCTTTTCTTCTTTCCGTGTTCCTCTGGCTATCTCATATTACCTTCCCATTATTTTTTACATCACCCTTTCCCTCCTTCTTTCCCTGTCCCCCTTTCTTCAGCCGTTTTTGACCCAGTTGGTGTGTAACTTGCTGGACGAGGGCAATGCTTGCTTTCGAGATGGAGACTGGCGCCAGGCGACCCAGCAGTACGGGGAGGGGATAAGTGTCGCCCGATACGCCCAGGCCGAGGCCCTTGTCATCCCTCATGAGCTGCTGGAGAGCCTCTACGTCAACAGGGCTGCTGCCTACTACCAGATGGTGAGGGGGGGGTGTCACCTGCAGATGTACATGATGAGATGTTTAGCAGCACACTTCTACGTTATCACAGCTTATGAGAATTGAAAATAGCTTTTATTAATAATTTTGTTGGCATGAATTGGAGTGATCTGATTATTTCTGTGGTTGTTTGGGTGGGAGCAGGGAGCCAGATCCTTTTTGTAACAGCAAGCAGTGGGGTTTATGGGAAGTGTTATCATTTTGCAACACGATATCTGTAATAATATTGGGGTGAAATAGTAGCGTTAATCTTGTGAATGTGGTAACTTGTGGCTGATGTTTGAAGAGATCTGCCAGTTTGATTAAACACCTTCACTCTCAGGAACAATCTTACATGATTACATTTTTGACTTAACAATGACTTGTTTTGCAGTTTCAGTGGAACTCCAGTGCTGCTCTCTTGTCCTATGTTACATGACACTCGGTCTTTCTCTTCCTCTGTCTCAGAGGGACTATGAGCGAGGTGTTCAGGACTGTGACAGTGCACTGTATGTGTCAGAGGGCAGTCGCAGGGCTTTGTACCGCAAGGCGCTTTGTCTGAGGGAGTTGGGACGACTCAGAGAAGCCTACGAGTGTGGAACCAAATGCCTCCTCACAGCACCACATGTATGTTATCAACACTGAAATTACTGAAGCTATGATTTTCACTCATTATTTATAACTTCTACTTTCAAATTAAAGACTACCTTTCAATGTTTGGCTTGGTGACTTCATCTTTCCTTTTATAATGTACCTGAAAATGAATCAAACACACTCTTGGTAAGTGGCAGCTCTTCTTGTTCTTGTTGTGATCTTCCAGGACCGACAGGTGAGTGAGCTGGCCCAGGATCTGGCCAATAAACTGGGCCTGAAGGGCCGTAAAGCTTACGTCAGCCCTCAGACAGAGTCCACGGCCAGCGATGGGGAGAGTCATGGGGAGACTTCTCCACCCACAGGAGAGGTGGGTGGTGTTGTCACACTGTAGAGCTTGTGATGTGGTGACTGAGCGAGAGGCTGATAGAGTCATATTCTCTCCCATTTTCTCTAGATGTCCTCCAATGGACTGGAATCTCTGGGTGATATTGGACCAGGTACGGCAAACTGGAAAACCTCAAACATGTCAGTTCCCTCACAGACTTCCACGTCTGTTCCCACATTCATCCCCTCCCCTCTGCTTGTGTTTTCCTTCTCCTCAGCTGACATGTCCAGCGCACAGTGCATCCCAGCTCCTTTGGCCACGCCCATCCCAGTCAGCGATGAGCCGGCGACGCCTGTGGTGACGCCGTGCACCGACTTATCAGAGAGTCCCAGCAGCCAGGCCCTGCCTCCCATGCCGTACTCTGTCCCGGTGTCCGAGCACATGGACGAATGCAGCAGCGTCATCAAGGACGAGCTAGAAAGTCTTCTGGACTGCATCCCCAAGAAAGTCAGTGAGGCGAGTGAAGGGCAAAGAGACAGAAACTGAAATTAACTAGCCTTACCCCCTTACAGGGTGAACATTGTTGTACTTTCATTATTATCTCTGCAGCAAAGGTAGTCTTTAACTAAATGACATCTCTATCTGCCTCCTGCTCCAGAGTCCAGTCCAGGGTGCTATCCCCACCAACCTTCCCAACACGGCGGTTGCTCTCCGGCCTCCGTACTCCCCAAACCTTCCGGCTCCGTCGCCCCAGCTTCCCCCAGCCTTCTTCAGCTCCCCCATCAGTGACATGCCCCCCCTGGAGCCGTACTCTCCCCTGGCCCAGCGGGACCAGGGCTCCACCCAGGCGCAGGACGCACTGGGAAGCTTCTCCACAGGGGCTGCGGATGGAGAAGGGAAGGCAGGAGTCGCTGCTGGCGGGCTGGACTCGTTGTCTGAGTACACTCTCCCTGGTGAGCTAAGTAGTAAAAGTCTTTGTTTTGTGTGTTTATTCGATTCAGTGGAAAATTATCATTGATTTGCTTTAGTGTGCCATTAGATCAAAATGACAGAGAGAGAGGATGTGGAACATTTTTAAATGTCAGTCACTAGAAATCCTCTTTGTTGTATCATTTTGATGTAGTACAGTGTCTTAGCTTGCTCCTGCTCAGTTACCGGGGCACAGTTTCTTAGGGAGTTGGCTTTAACCTGAGCTGTGCATCAGCAGCAGGCGGTGTGAGTCAGCATCATTACAATACAGTGTCTGACATCAGTGTCCTTGTGTCTGTGGTTTTCAGGGGGACGAGTGTGTCACAGCTTCATCCCTGGAATGCGCAACAACAGTGCAGCACATGCAGTGAGTAACACTAAGCACAGTGTTCAGTCCTTCATCGCCTTCTTTGTGTTTTTCAAGCCAGACTGGTTTGCATTAGTGGTGTAACTGCAGGAGCTTTTTATTGTTTCATATCACATCTCCATATCCTCCTCTTCATTTTCAGAACGGTCCAGCAGGAACAAACCTGTCTCTGCTCTCCAGGAATCCTCTAGCAGCAACGCATGAGTTTCGGCAGGCCTGTCACGCTTGTTACAGCCGCATAGGTTGGTTCAAGCCCCTGACATCTCTTCATCTCACTAGCCTTTGACCAGCTTCTCTTCTCCCTCTTTCTAAATATTGACTGATGGTGCACTGTTCCTTCTCTTTCCTCCTCTTGCTCACAGGTCCACGGGTGATGGACTACAAGTATCAGCCAGAGGCAGCGCACCGCTGCAAGAGAGATGTGCTGCTGTGTCGCCTCAAAAACACAGATGACCCCACCTGGAAGAGGATCCGACCCCGGCCTGCGCGGAACAACTTCCTAGGGGCGTTTGTGCTCTGTAAAGGTGTGTTTGCATTATGAATCATATACCTGAGTGTATGTTCTAGGTGGGAAATTCATGTTTCAGTCAGTCAGGTACAGCTGACGTGTGTTTAAGATTTCTTTTCCCTCCTCTCTGGGTTCTGCAGAGGTGCAGGAGCGTCAGGAGTGTCAGTACGGGGAGAACTGTACGTTCGCTTACTGCCAGGAGGAGATCGACGTGTGGACGCAAGAGAGGAAGGGTGCACTGAGCAGAGAGCTGCTGTTTGATCCGCTGGGCAGTACGGAGCGACGGGCGCTCAGCGTCACCAGACTTCTGCAGCTCCACATGGGCATGTTCATGTTCCTCTGTGAGGTAAAGATCTCTGCGAGGCGCTCCATCTGCAGCCTTTGGCACGCTAGGACTAGACTTTGACCTGTGCACCTCTCTCCTCTTTCTGCAGGAATGTTTTGACAGTAAGCCTCGCATCATCAGCAAACGCAGCAAAGAAAACTTAGCAGTCTGCTCAAACCTCACAGCTCGACACCCGTTCGATGATAACAAGTGAGTGTGTGGTGTTTTCTCAGTGATACTGTGATAAAATACAGAATGGATAAAGACTTTTTTCCCTATTCTCCTGTAAAAACTTCATCATCACGTACCTGTGCCTGCTGCAGGTGCCTGGTGCATGTGGTGAGGTCAGCCAATGTACGCTACAGTAAGGTGCGTCCCCTGCATCCGCTCTGCCAGTTCGATGTTTGTCGCCATGAGGTTCGCTACGGCTGCCAGCGAGAGGACAGCTGCTCCTTTGCACACTCGGTCATAGAGCTCAAATGCTGGGTCCTCCAGCAGGACACTGGTGGGTAGAGCACACACTGTTAGTGTGCCTGGGATGAAAACATTTAACTGTAATAAAATGAAATCCAGTACACACTGTTACACTCTAACTTTCTGCAGGAATTAACAGGAATATTTTGGAATTAATGGGAATTTACAGGATGGAAATTTGAGTGTGGATGTAGAATAAGATAAGAAGAGAGCTTGTAAAAACCACCAAGGGAGTCCCACGCACAGATATATAAATAGTTAGCAAAACAGTTGGACAGGTTTTTAAAAATATTTTACAGTTGATGCAGGATAAATGAACAGAAACAGGACTGATGAATACATGAACTCTCCTCCATCAGCTGCTAAATCAAACTGTAACCTACATGATTGTATGACAACAGAAAACTGGCAGAAGAAACAGCATGACAGTGGAGCTAGCTAACAACATGACATCTAGCACAATGAAATGGTGTTAGCTAGCTTACATTTAGTCTGTAGCTACTGATATAAACACATTTTAATGTATTTTTTTTGCTTGTTAAACTTAAATACCATAGGTCACATATATAGTAATATCATCAAAACTTACTTGACTGATTAACAGATTTAACTTGTATTTTAACAGAGCTGCTCTTTAATATTTTTTTCAGGTATCACCCATGAAGAGATGGTGCAGGAGTCAAAGAGACATTGGCAAAGGCTGGAGCAGAACGCACAGAAGCAGCAGAAGGTGAGGCAGGAGGGGTGGTGAGACAACTGGAAATCTTACACTGGTTTTTCCTCACCTATTAAGTACATGTAGTTCCTCCTGTACTGCAAGTGTGGTCACTTTGACAGCCACACATTCAATGTCCTGCTTCACCGAAGATGCAATTCATTATGAGTAAAATGAGCTAAAAAGTTGTTGTGTCATTTATAGATTTTTGTTTGATCAGTGTTCACTTCTCTCTCTGTGTCTTTTAGCCTATCCACATCCCTCACCCGAGCAGCAGCGTTCCCCCAGGAGGAGTAGGGGGAATGGGGGTTGGGGGCGGAGGAATAGGGGGAGATGGCCTAGGTGGTGGTGTTGGTGGTGGCGGCGGCGTGAGCCCAGTAGGAGGGGTCGGGGTGGGGGGTTTGGGAGCGGTAGCAGGACGGGGACGACCCCTGAACCTGAAAATGAAATTTGTGTGCGGGCAGTGCTGGAGAGAAGGACAGGTCAACGAGCCCGACAAGAACCTCAAGTACTGTACTGCCAAAGCTCGGCACAGGTGAGGCGTTGTATTGAACCGAAGCAAGACTAAATGTGTTGTATAAGTGTCCAAATATTGACTTTGTGTTTATCTACAAACAAGACCAATGAGATTTTGTTTTCAGAGGCTATAAACTAACTACACCATCGGTCACATGACGTCAACGTCTCCGCTAAGCTTCCAACTGGTCATTTCTTTTAGCTCTGAGCTCTTCTACAAAAGCCTTTCTTCTTAGAAAGTTAGTGAGAGTTTGAAAGAGCATCAGTAGAAACACAACGAGGTTGTAAAGGTGGACTGTTGAGTCGATCAATGTTAATGTCCCCGACAACCTGTAGTCTCATTTAGACACTCGTTAGCAACCGCCTTTTTTAAGACACGTAAAAGCTTCAAACATCAGGAGTGAGGTATTTTCTGACCGATTTTATGTCGGAGAATAAAACATGAAAATGTCTTGAGCTTGTGTTAAAACCACAGACCTTATTTCAGGCTTTCAACCAAAAACCCATCAGCTTTGGGACGACCACCAGGAGTGCTAAAATGCTAACTTACTTCTGGGTTTTAGGGCTCATTCCTGCACCACTCTGTTGTGCTGCTGTTTTTAGGCTCAGGTTTCTTTCCTTTGTCTGAATTAACATCAGCTCTTTGTCTCTTCAGCTGGACGAAGGAGCGCCGGGTTCTGCTGGTGAAATCATTTGAGAAGAAGAAGTGGGTTGTCGTTCGGCCTCTGCCTTTCTCCCGCACCTATCCACAGCAATATGACGTGAGTTCCTCCTTTGTTTTTCCCCTGCGGTCGTTACACACTCTTTCCCTCCACCTCTCTCACATGCTGAGTGACTTTGTTTTTACCCTGGGGGACAGGTGTTGTTGTAAACCTCCTCACCCTGGCAGCTCTGTCTTTTCAGTCTGTATTGTATTTTTCCCCTGCTCAGATTATTTAAACATTGGTTGTTTAAGTGTTAATAAGCACAGTTTGTCAGTAATTGTAGGATTAATTCTCTAGTGATGAGAAAGAGCTAATTTTGTGGCGTTATTCAAATGTATAGTTTTCACAGTAGTTTTACAAGGCAGTGTATCACTCATTAACCCCTGACTTTTCTCACTCAGATGTGCGTGCATGTGATGAAGCAGAAGAAGTGCCACTATATTGGGAACTGCTCTTTTGCCCACAGTCTGGAAGAGAGGGACGTCTGGACGTACATGAAGAACAACAGCTGTAAGCTCCTGTTCAAACGCTGATCAAGTTTTTGTAGTTTTATGTTTCTAACAGCAGATTTCTGAAGGTGTGTTTTATTCATCTAAGCCTGCTTTTCGATTTCTAATCACGTCCTGTTCTGTGTCTCACTCTCGTTCACCATGTAATCAAATTGATTTTTTAAGTGCCTACCCCACTTCACTTGCACTGATGATTCTTCTACGTAACCCGCTGTGTTCAAGCTTACTGAGCTTGTCTTTCTTTTGTCTCTCTTCTCCTGTCCTCCACCTCTGTGCAGTGAGAGACATGCAACAGATGTACGAACTGTGGCTGCAGCTCACCAATCAGAGCAGACGTGCAGATAGCTCGGCTGTGACCCCGCCTCCAGAGGACAAGCAGGTCACCATATCAGCCGACTACACAGAAAGCATGGTGAGTGGCCTGAGGATGACGCAAACATTTTCTCCATTAATGTCTCAGGAGAAATCTGATGAATAAAATGTTGATATGTATCTGCTTAAGTTGTGATTTCACAACTGGTGAAAATACTGTTTCCAGGTCCAGTCTCACCGAGGCTCTCCTGTTTACAAGATGCTGCAGTGCTGTGAGATCTACAGATCTAAGAGGTCATTCTACCACTTTCCTTGTGACAAGAAAGAGAAGAGGAAATGATTACAGTTGAGAAGTTGGACTGCCTGCGGGTGCTAATGTTTGAAAGCTAACCTTGCTAACATTAGCACCCAGTAGTAAAAGCTTGTACCCTGATATAAGCTATGCATTTTAAACTTTTTTCACTTTAGCTGGGCAGGACAGAAAAGGACTCAGAATCACATCAGGGGTACTGGCTTTTACCAGTGGGTGCTAACCTGCTGGTGTCAAGCTTGAGAACTTAGTAGTTTTTTTTGGACTCAGATCTGTTCAAACAACACAGGACACAACACTGCTGCATCGTAGAAACAGGAGAGCCTCTGCAAAGTTGAACCTGGAGTATTTTCATCAGTCGTGATGTCAGACTTAACAAAAAGATACTGGAGGATTCTGTGCAGCATTCTGTCGATCACTGGAGACTAGATAATACACATCAGATCGTGGCCGTATGTTAAAACTAAAACAGTAAAACTCAGAGATAAATGCAGAAAAAGAACAAAGAACTTTGCACAATCTTCTATATACAAGGTTTGAGATCTTTGCTTGTTAGTTTGCTCAAGTCGACGTAATTGTTTGTGCGTCTGAGAGACGAGCTGTGTTGGTGTGTATTGTTTCAGGGGGGGCGGCGGATGTCAGATGGGGACGACCTCTGAGCGTTGCCGTGCCGACCAGAGGCAGCCGATCGCCGCTGAGCAGCAGCCGGAGACGGGAGACAGGCCTGCAACACCAGCTACAACTGAACAGCCTGTCACCTTACCAGTCCGACCTCCTCTAGCATCTAGCCAGCAGAGCGAAAGCAGATGGAAACGCAACCGAATAGTTGACCCCCGCACACACACACACACACACACACACACACACACACACACACAGATTCACTCAGCACAATACACACATTACAGGCACCGATTAATACAAAGAGAAAGCTTTGTTAGTGAAAATACAGGACTTGGCTTTAGCGTTTTTGTTTTTTTTTTTTTTCATGCTGCAGTTACACACAGCACCTTTAGGTTCCCCTCCAGTACGTCACACCACAGAAATACCACAGACAACTTGTTCTACTCTGACTAAAATAATCCGCTAGTGTTCCCTAGTGCTCTTTGGACTGAGCAGTCCAGTGTCCACCAGGAACCTCTTTTATTTTTGTTTGTTTTGTTAGTTTTGTTTTTTTTTTTTTTAAATCCTCATAGCACTGAAACACTTCCTGGTTTGGGCGCGCTGGTCGCAGCTCTTAACTATAGCTTGGCGATAACTCAAAACTCAATTGAAGCTCAGCGCTCTTTCGCAAAAGTGGAGTGCCAAAAAAACGCCAGGCGCTCAGTGCTGTGGATGGTACCCAAGACTGAAATAGAAACTGAAGCATAATCGAAAGAGGTTCTCGGTGGACACCTTCCTCGTTAAGCTGCGTAACAACCAAATCCTACTCTCCTTCCTTTGTGGGAATATAGCAAGAGAGTCAAAATAACTTTTTGGAGATTTTAAGCGTCATTATTGTTTTGTTTTGTTTTTTTTTCCAAGGGGAGTTGTACTTCCTTGTTATATTGTCTGCCATATTGGTAGAACGCTATGAATGTAACGCCTGCATGGGCCTTTAAAAAAACGAGGAAATTAGTCACTTAAAACGTTGCTGTGGTTGTGGAATGTATGCAAGAACACTTGCATGCAAAACAAACTTCGTGTAACATTACAGTTTCTCCCTTTGCCCCCTCTTTATTGATAGAAAAAAGGTCCTTTGATAGCTGTTTATGCAAGCATACCAACCGTTCCCGCGTGGGACAAGCACAGACACGCACACGCCCTCGTACATTTAACCTCGTAGTTGCTGTCAGCCAACGTCCTCCTCTCTGGCTGACAAAAAACAGGGATAAAATGACGATTTGGCAACAAGAAAATGTCAAATAAACATTTATGGCTAAAGTACGCATGGCTACTGACTGGAAGTAATCGTTGCCAAAGCGACAAAGCGGCTATGCAGTGAGACATGCTTTAAACGGTGCTGGTAAACAGCTGACAGATGTGAAGCTGGTGTAGGAGGGCTACAGCAGAGTGAATGCAGCACACACGCAAAACTCCTGCCTAGAGCTGCTGTCAGCTACAGATCAGCTCAGACCGCAGATGCCCATTAAGAAGAAATGACGACCTCACTTGGACTGAAGCACAGTGACGCTATTAACCATACAGAAGACTTAAGTTGTGGCGGGAAAAAAAGATAACAGCTTTGTAGTGATTCAGGAAAAGATGAATGATGATTTAAACACTGAAAAGCTGACTGAAGAAAAGACGATTAAGAATATATTTTTCTATAGTTGATTGTTAGATTATTTAAGATAATTTGAATGTAAGGGCGAGTCGCCACGTCTTCAGTCGAACTGGGGTCATTGTTTCTCCTGACAAACCCACCATGCTCCCACAGCCTTCAAATGGAAACCTGTGTTCCTCATATGCACCCAGATGTTTTTTTCTTACTTTGCTCCTGTTAGCTAACGGTAGCCCCGAGATAAACCTTTTCATTACGGGAAACCTGCTAGCTTGAGACAGGGAAAACGATTCGCACCACATATTGTGCCTCTAAACAACACATCCACGTGGGACACACACACACACACACACACACACACACACACACACACACACACACACACACACACACACACAGGCAGGATATCTGTCATCATATTCTAGCCTTTAATGTGGACGGAGACACGATGGAGGTATGTCTATATTCAGATACATATACACACATATTATACAGATTTACAAATAATGGTATATTACTAATAATAATTGATAACTTAGCGGTTAAGCTTAATAAATATATAACCTGAAAATCTGTATTGATTACATAGAAGAACTTCTTGTTATTGAGGTATTGCTATATGACATGTATCGCTGAACTAGATGACTATAGTGATTTTTTTTTTTTTAATGATTCTTTTATTTTGTAATTTTTCCTTCTGTGTGGGCTGTTCCAGACGGGCTTTGTTTGAAGGGACTGCAGCAGAGATTGATTTGAGTTTCAGGATGAATGTGTAGAAATTGATTACTGAGGGTTAAATCTTTACATCATGGAGTGAGTCACCCATCTGAGAGGTGGTGCTTTTTTTTGGTCTTATTTACACAAATGCAGCAGCTATACAGGGTGTACAGATTATGCAAAATTTCCCTGAGGCTGAACTTTATATTTTAAGTATTTATCTAATTTTC
The DNA here is from genome assembly GCF_001640805.2 of Lates calcarifer. NCBI lineage: Eukaryota > Metazoa > Chordata > Actinopteri > Centropomidae > Lates > Lates calcarifer. Next base: position 3,397,871 of record NC_066855.1, read on the forward strand.
TATCCTGAGTGGCGTCAGCTCAGTGCATTAATTCCAAAAATACTCATATCACACTCAAGCAGCACCGAGAACATTGTGGTTAACTGGTGCAAAAACGTTAAAAGAATAAGTTGAAAGAAGAGAGATTATCGTTATAGATGATGTTCCAGCTCTGTCTGCAGTCCCTTCATAGGCTGCAGTGTCTTAATTATCCAGCTCCTGAAAACTGACTTTAATGAGAATTTAGCTGCAGATCTCAGATCAGTTTTGCTGGTCCTTCAGCAGCAGTGTTTTTGGGGGATTGTTGATAATGAGCCCTTGTCTGGAACAGCCCAGGTATTAGCTTCTTTGAGGGATCGTATTACTACTACTACTCCTAGTATTATGATGAATATGATGACGATAATGATTGCTATCTATTGACTATTTCTATTTCTCTTCTATATGCTATTGATATATGTATGTTAATTGCAATGTATAACTCTCTCTTTATATATGTATCCATGTATGAATATAATAATTTACAGTAAATATGTGTCTGTGTATGCAGCAGTGCACAGCTCTGTCTGCAGAGGCAGTGAGCAGAAAACATCCAGCTGTTGTTGAGTTTTAGTTCAGGTGGTGGCGTCGGTTATCGGCCACAAACAGCTGGAGGTTGTCAGTGATACCAGATGTTTTTACAGTGTGGTAGACCTGCTATATATTAATGTCTCAGCTCTGTTAGTAGCTGTTAGGATAGTTTAGGCACTGGCCAGAGGGGAAAAAAGAGGATAGTTGATGATTAAATTATATATACTGCCAACTGTTTCCCTTCCAGTGTCTCAGCTCTCTGCTCACTGCCTGTGCTCTGCGGACAGATCTGGAATCAGAAGCATACACAGAGGCCTATATACTCCCGTATAGCGCCTTATTCGATATACTACACCTATAAGATGATACATACCCCTATTGTATAATCCTGCTTACTATATACAGTATATGATACCTGATACCTATTATAATACTTAGACACCCTTATAAGGTAATTTAGATAAGAGATGGTGGAGCTGTTTTTTTCTGTGGCTGTGGAAGAGTAACGTGTTCCCATCTTGTTTTTCAGGCAGTTTAAAAAAGGACAAGTTGTTAGGATAAGTGCCACATACTCAAATGCTCTTTGTCACTCAAGTAGACAACAAGAAAAAAAAAAGGTCCTTGTTTGAAGTCCTTCCTTCCTGGAAAAACAGCAGAGCATTTGAGTCAAGGCTCCTCTTCCATTGTTGGAGAAAGACCAGCACTGATGATGTAACTGACGCGCACAGGAAAAAAAAAAAAGAAAACTGTGGATGTCTGTGCTGCATGTTTTGTGTTTGTGTTGTTAAAGGCAAATCGTGACACAAATTTAAAAGGGGAGGCAGGTTGCTGCTACTACATCTGCATTTTATAACATCAGCTCAGATTTTCCATCTCACACAGACTTATTGTGCAACTTCGAAGAGTAAACTTTAAGATACTCTTGCCAGGCAGCGGACAGTAACCCTTGAACAGTGGCAAAATCACTGTTTCATTGTCCTAAATCATTCAGGGTTTATTTATCTTTACAGCCTGACTGGTGCCATGCACCAATCACAGCCGGGAAAACAAGATCATGTGACTTTAAAAGGCTCGTAACATTACAAGCATATATATATAATGTTTTTACATCCTTCTCGCGGTGCTTAACAAGTTCGGATACACTCAACTGAAACACAGTCGAGGACAATCTCAGTTAACAGTGAAGTCCTAATTACATTATTAATGTCCTTTGAAGGTTACTGTTCCATACTTCAAGCCTTGACCTTTGACCTCAGGCTGGCTTTAAGCGTAAGAAACCCCCAACATGTGCTGACTCTCACAGTCTTTCATGCCATCATTTCAATATAGTAATAATTCCCTCAGTGTGTCAGTACACAGACATGATGGCATTTCATTAATCAGCAACATGAGTAACTTTTTATTTGTTTATAAAAGACAGAAAGTCCACACTGAGTCTTATAGTTTATTTCTGGATAAAGCAGGCAGAAAGGAATATAATTAGTTGCATTAATTAAATCAATGATTATTACTTGACTTAAAGGTTATTTTTTGTCTGTCCTGACTATAGTGGCTTATATCTTGCTCATCAGTTCTGGTTATTACATCCTGCTGCTGCTCAACAAATATTCACATGACTGTACCTTCCCCCTCTCCTGGCCCCTTAAAGAGTTTGTGTCATTTGATTTGTGGCGCCAACACACACCTGCACAGCCACATAAAAACCTTAATTATAAATCGGTTTTCAATCCGTTAGGAAATTATTGGGTTAATTGAATTGTTTTCAGCACCTCGGCTTAAAGAAACCAGGGTTGTAAGAAGTGGAAAAAACAAGGCCTCTTTTTGTACTGTATTTTTACATTTGGTTGTTTTCATGTTTTGTTTTATCTTCCTGACTTTGTTTTCTCTTTTCTCCTCCCTGGTTGGAATTTCATGATCACACAAGTGGACCAAATCTCTTGAAAGCATTTAATAAACAGACTGTTTTAGAAAAACAAAAGTTTTTTCTCCATTTTTCAGTGCACCCTGACATCCGTCATGACAGCTTGTACAGAGATAATAATCAAATTAATTAAGTTATAGACTCATAAGCAAAACTCTGAGGGTGTTCGCTGACCCAAATCACACACAAAACATTCCCATTTACTGTGGACACCTGAACATTACACATGTGAGACTGTTAAATATCTACAAAAACATTTGAGTGAGCTGCAACAATTAATCACTTAGTGAAAAATCATACAAAAAATCAAACGACTATTTTGATAGTTAATTAACTTTTAAAGGACCCGAGGTTTCCCAGCAGATCACTGTATTATAACAAAAATAATCAGGGTTATTCGCTTCACCTGTCAGTGGTTCTAATGTGACTGATGCTGATGTGACAGCCTGGGGTTGGCTTTCCACCAGATCCTGGGAACAGCTTCCAGGGATTCGTTCTCACTCAGTCACAAGAGCATTTAATGAGGTTGAGTTAACTCAAATGGTTTCATCTCAGACGTGCTGGATGTGGCTGTGCAGGCCCCATCAAGTCGCCCTCATGCTTCTATTCACAGCGTAGGTTTCCATTAATTAGCTGTTATCAAACACCTGTGAACAATGAGTGAAAGTTGTTCCGTGAGAGGTTTTATTACAAACCAGCCTGACTGCCTCTCTGTTCGACCAGCGAGCTTCACCACACGTGACACAGAGATCTTACAAAAACAGCCTCGCACGTGTAAATACATTCATTGACCTGTTTTGTAGTCCGAGGCCATGTTAGCACTTTGAACCCACAGAGGTCAGAGGTTACAAGTTTATTTGTCTAAAATTCCACTTAACATCATGACGACACGTCACACTTTACAATAATTAGCGCTTAATCCAGGGCAGGTGTGTCAGTTGTAAGGTCCCTCGTGCTGACCACAACCGAGTGGAAGTTAAAGGGTATTCATGTAATTACTTTCACCTGTGTTATCTTTATACACACACTTAAATAATAAATATATATTTAAAAATAAATTGTCCACAGGGCAATTGTTAGTTTTCTGCTCCAATTTGGGACTTGAAATGCGTGTTAGTTTAAAACTAGTGTCTTATATTGGGTTTTCCTATCATGCAGCATATACTTAGTTTTATTTCGTTTGTGATGTTTGCTTCATATCCTTTTTTGAACTCACCATATGCTTATAACTTCCTTTTCCCACAGACAGACGTCTCTACGGGGAGGATACAGAGGTGTTAGAGACTTATTATTTAGTCCCCCCCCACCTAATTACATAACAGTCCGCTTCATTTTAGGTATTCGCTTTTTTTTTTTTTTTTTTTCCTTAGGTAATTCAGCCTCGCTTTGTGATTGGCTGTCATTGCTGCGAAGGATACAGTCTCTGGCCAATCGGCGCTCTTTCCGTCGATCCCTGGGGGAACGCGCACTGCTGATTGGCTGAGGGAGGGGGCGGGGGCGGGCTGAGAGGGCGGACTGCGTTAAGTAACTTGTTACGCGGAGTTCACGGTGTTTGACCCGTTTAAGTTTTTACATTTTCGTCACTTTCTGCTAGCTGTCAAGCACCGACGCACCTTCAGGACTTAGCGCGGTCTTTTGTAGGTTAGTTGATCGTCATATTGCGTCTCATGAGTTGCTGACCAGCTGTGAAACAATTTGCTAAATTGTAGTTTAAAGAGGATTTTAAAAAATGACTACAGAGATGCCGGAGATTTTCAGGGCTCTTCTTGAGCATCCATTTACTCTCCCGAACTTTGACGACAGCGGTAAGTGACTGTCAAATCAAGTTTGTGCTTCAAATATCATGCAGCATGTCTGCAGCGTCTGATTTTAGTTTAAAAACTTGGATTCTGACATTTCTGCAAACAACTGCGTGGTTGTTGCGTAATCCCTGTCAGCTGAGCTGGATGGGAATGTGTGTCAACCAGCTGCTGGACTGCAGGAAATCTGCTTCCTAAGCTTTAATTAAAATCCAAAGTGTTAACAGGATTCATACAATCAGTTCCTTTTAAGAAGTAAATGGCCTTGTTAGACAGCTCCAACAGGTTTGCAGAGACAAGTGTCAGATTCTTCAAATGTGTTGTTGTCATTCCTTTCAAAATAAAAGCAGCTGTAGTGGTCATGGTTTGTTGGGAAAGTGCAGGGAAACACACAATTTCTGATGATCTTTCTTTAGCTTTTGTAGAGTGAAGGCTGTGATTTTCAATAGTCAGCCCCTAATCACCTCTGCACTATCACAGTGTGGGGAGCAAATGTCAATATCCACCCACACACATGGTTTGAGATAGGAAAACTGGGTCCTAGCAACATAATCACAGGCAAATATCCACTGCTTTTTCCTCAAACAATCCTGGGCTCTGTTGTTCAGGTGAAGAAGTTAAACAGATAATGGCCCTGTTATTGTCCTGCTGTGATTGAAACTGGCAGCTCTGGTAACTCAGCACTGATATGACCCAGTCTGTGTTTGTCACCTGCTTTCATCTGTCATGGTGGAGTGGATGTTGAGGGGGGTCAGGTGGGCCCTGTAGGTTCATGATTAAATCACTAGGTGGCTCTGTTTGCCTTCTCTCTGGATGTTTAGTTAAATCAGATTAGGGTCAAAGTAACTTCATCACATCAGGAGGTGTGCTGTTGATTCTGCTCTTGGCCCCAGTCTTAACAGGATTTCATAATCACCTCCTCTCAGTTATGTGATTGCCTCTGAAGAAGTCCAAAGAACAGGCATCTGACACTTTCAAAGTAAAATAAATGACATGTTTTCATCGGTTTTACGCCTTGATATTGGTGAAATGTCCAGGATCATCCTCACTCAGTAAAAACAGGCTACTTTATAGATTCACATTGACGTTGTTTGTTCTGCTGCGTGAGCTGTCTGGTGATATTTGATTGGTTTTAGGTTTTCAGAGCTTCCAAAAATGTACAAATAAACGTTTGTGATTTGGGAAAGCTTCAAGATAGTAACAGCAAAGAGCTGCTGCACAATCACAGGCCGCCATCTTTCAGCAGTGATGGAAAGTGAAATATTTTATTTTAGATTAACTGCTCCTTTATTATCATGCTGGCCATGATTATAAGATGCAGGACTTGCAGAAACCTGCAATCTGACAGTCAATAATGAAGTAATGTCAATAAGTCAATAATGACCACTGACCATAATTAAAGTCCATGTGCTTGTACATGACACACAGACACACATGTGATCAGGGAGGTGCAGATTTCATAATTATCACAGTGTCACTTCTGCTCCAACATGCTGCTGCAGCCTTGTAGCCATGGCTTCTGTATTTTTAGATTGTGTTGTTAAGTGTAGCACCTGTGGGAAAGCACTTACTTATTGATCACATGCTTTATGTGTATGATCTGACACAGGTCTCAACAGCTTTTCCCCTCTGAGTTTAGGTCGCGTGATTGTGTACAATGACCTCTCTGAGCTGCAGCACACAGAATCCATAAAGCTGTCAACAAAGCAGAGCAACGTGCACTGTATGAACGGAAACTCTGGCTTTTCAGTGTATTTATTCTGCAGGAAACTGCACAGTCATGATGGCACGGCTTGTTTTTAGAGAAACCCATTCACATTTCATTAAGTTTGCCTGACCAGGAAATGGTGTTGTGGACCAGACAGATTAAATTTGTTGCCATGCATCCACGTGCCTGTATCTGTATCTGCTGCTGTGTCCAGTCACGTCTGCACCTGTTGACTGAGTCAAATGTGCTGTACCTTGACTAAATTCAGTTTAATACTTTAAAGATTTAACAACTCTGCACAGTGTGTTATGGCTGACACAGAGAAGAACTGTAGGGCATCATAGAGAGAAATATTTGTAATATTTGATGTGTGTGGAATCATTTTTTTATAAAAACGAACTGTAAATAATGTTAATATAAATAATATTTATCATTAAAAACTGGGCTCCATGTATCTCTGAGGTTTAATGTTGTTCTCAGGTAGAGTGTGTTTATGTCTCCACTAACACTGAACATGTGACGTCAAGGTTAAATGAAAGTGGTTTTCTAAAAGCCCTCTCCCCTAGTCTCCGCAAAGTCCCATGAAAACCGAGTGCCTGCACACTTTAAATAACAGCTTATCCTGCTGTTGTGATGTAGACCACAGCATAGAGTTAATTATGGGCACAAAAAAAGAGTTTTGTACTTAATTTTCCAGACAGAAGCAGCTGACCTTGAGGGTTTTGCCTCTGTCCTTGCAATGTTGTGCCAAAAACAGATTCTGTGTGACACATACAAGAGACGTGAGGAAAACCTCCCACCTCCCCCTCCCAGCACTGCTGTAAACCCCTGCTGTTGGTGCAGGAACATGAACTGAATCATCCATTTAGTGACAAAGATGAACACACTGGAGAGATCTGTATTGATCTGTCAAAGAAAACAGGATGTACTTGCATTAGAATTATATTTTTTTGAAGATGATTGAGTGCATACGTGCCCTGTTTTGTTAACTAAATGAAAAAATAAACATTTTTTCTGTCTATTATGAGGATTCCGTGTCAGACTGACACAGATAAAGGTCCAGATCTGTACGCTCTGTGCTGTTGTGGCAACTCAGAATTAGGACCCTGGCTTGAACATGCAGATCTTTGCCCATTGACGTGTCAGCTCGGTTGCAGCAATGCACCAATGAGTACATATGTGTAATTTAAAGCTCCGGGTGCTACTTCTGTGCGGCAGGTTACACCTCTGCACTGTAGCGCCGCCCTTCCTGCACGTTCCTACATGAGAGTGTCACAGACGGAGCGCTTCTCCATTGGACGGCGCCTGTAGATATGTAAGGCCGACAAGCGCACATGTGTTCGCACGTGAGCGGAGCCACATTGGTACAGACACATAGCATAGGGGTATAGGTTCCCTATGTGCTATATGTAGGTCTACCTGTTGGGCGGTGGCTTTGCTTGACGCTGCAAAGTAAACGAAGTTGCAATTAAAATCGAGGTTTACTATGAATTTCTGGCGATAATGTGACACCAATGCATCGATTCATGACTAATTGGAAGCTATAGTCAGTCTATAGGTGTGTGTTAATAGAACATGATTGTTGCGCAGTAGAATATGTAGTTGTGTAACTTTAAAAAAAAAGATATTAATCACAGAGGGAACAACTTGGATCCAAGTCAGATCGCGTGGTTATAGAGATAATGTAAATATTTTCTGGCTCGTGACACGTTTTTTCTCTTTAATGTATTCAGAGGAACATATATAACTCGGTCAACCAATGAGAACTCAGATAATTGCGCCGTGACAACCGCTATTGGCTCATCCTCGCAAACCCCGCCCCCTCAGTCCCTGGCTTAATTAATATTCATGGGGATGGAGCTGAGCGCGCCTATCGGCTCTAGGCGGGGCGGACATTTTTGTCCAGGAGGTCCGGTTTGTTCTCGACACCAAAACCTCCTGACTACCTAGTTTTCCGAGGAAGTGGGCCAACGGTGCGAGCAGTCCGTGATCCACTGACGGTTGTTGACACACTTTACCGTGGAATTTGTCGAATTAAACACGCTAAACGCGCTGAAACCGACTGGATAGTTTATATTATCGAGCAAAACGAGATAACCGTTGGAGCTTGCCTCTCAGTCAGTTACTACGCGGTTAACAACAAGAGGGGCAAAAAAAATGTCGGGAGAGCCAATTCTCATCACACTGGAAACTACCACCGGGGCCCCGAGTTCATTCCCGGTGGTGTTGAAGAAAATAATGGAAATGCCTCCGCCGAACATACTGGACGGCGACGACGGTAAGTGCGGTAAAATAGACGCGGGGAGCGGAATGAGCGAACGACGGTGTAGGTTAAAAACGAGGTCAGGTGCTAAAAAAAGCGAAAAGACGTGAGAAAAAAAGTCAAAACAACATATAGATATGACAGTATTTCCCTAGGTGTGTTGACGTCTGTGCAGCAGCACTAACGGCACAGTATGTACACTATATATTGAACACCGTGTACACATCCCCGTCCTCCCCGCCTCACCATCCAGAGTCTTCTAGATACGCCATTGGCTTTAAATGCAGTTTTTGTTAATCTGAAACATTTTCCTTGGTTGCAATGACTACCAGTGTTGTTGATGAGCATTTGGGAGTTGTGAGCATTTAAAGGAAAGTGCTCGACTTGTCAAAGTTTGCAAAAAGATGTCAGTTGCAAATGTTGCTACATGCTAGCAAACACTTGTCCCTTAGTTATTCTGGTTATTTCACTAATGTTTCCACACTAGCGAATTAGAAATTGTCCAGAAACATTTAAATATGGCCATAAAGCTTGCATTGGTTGAACCTGACTCTAAATGAACAGTTTTTAATTATTATTTCCACTTCTAAAATCAATAACAACAAAGAAATATTATTTTTTCACGCCATCAGATAGACTGATAAACCTCAGCAAATGTGGCTAATTGAAATGTTGAGATGTCAGTGTCATTTGCAGAAGTTCTTGAGACTAAGACCTGTTCCTGTTGCTATGAAAGGTGCAATAACCGTATTTGGGTTTGTGGCCTGAGGGACATTTTTTGGATGGGGTCTCTTTAAGAAGTTAGACCAAACATGTCCCGCCTCCTCACTTGAGCAGCTTAAGTCACAAAACTCCCCTCTCATTAGTCATGTCAAATACATCTACCCATATTCTCTGTGTTTCAGACACGGACAAGGAAAAGCTGTGTCTGGGAGACAGCGTTGACCTCGGGGGAGGAGGTAGCGACATGGGTCCTTCAGCCGCTCTGACCCCTGCTATCTGGGACAAGACCATTCCTTACGATGGTGAGAACTTCCACCTGGAGTACATGGATCTGGAGGAGTTCCTCATGGAGAACGGCATCCCCACCGCATCTGATGAGGACTCCCTGAAGAGCAGCCCTGAAGGAGACGCTGTGAAGACGGAGAAAGTCAAGGCTGCTCCCTCTGCACAGTCAAAGATTACCAAGGCAGTGAGTGTGTCTCCAGTGGGCCTGCTGCCCATTCAGGAGTTGGACAGGTGCGAGGAGGAAGTGGTGATCATCACCAAGAGTGACACTGATATCATCTGTGATGTCACTGCAGGTGAGTGGACGACTTCCAACCTACATGAAGAAATAAATCGACCTAATTAGAATATTTAAATGTGTTTGCATCAACATCAGCAAAGGTTGTTGTTCATATTTTACACACAACTGTGTTTCCACTGAATGTCAGTTAGCATAAAAGTCTTTGCTACCAGCTACATTTATTAATTTGGCCGAGATTTCTGGCAAACAAACTGTGATGCTGGCTCTATCCTGAAACAAGCTATGTGTGGTAAAGGGTGACAGGATGGCAGAAATAGATGCTGCTGCTGCATAGCAAAGATAGTGAAGTTAACTGCAGGATTATCAGCTGCCTGTGCAAGTCACAGTGTCAGAAGCCACAGTAGAGATAAAGAAAAGGAAGACTTTGGTGCAGGCCACCTGTGAATCAGCGTTACCTCTTAATCTACCAACTACACACATTCCACAGAAGTCTGATATTTCAGCTCTCGTGTTCCTCTTCTGTCTGCTCAGAGGTGACCACTGAGAAAGACAGAGTGACCCCCGAGCCCATCGACCCTGACGAGATCGAGGTCGATATCAACTACGAGCCAGATCCCACGGACCTGGTCCTTTCGAGCGTGCCCGGGGGCGAGCTGTTTAACCCACGCAAACACAAGTTCAGTGAAGATGAGCTCAAGCCACAGCCTATGATCAAAAAGGCCAAGAAGGTGTTTGTGCCTGAAGAACAGAAGGTATGCTGGGAGAGGCAAGGGCAGCCTTTGAAACACAAATACATATTTCTCCCCTGTTTCTGAATTTAAACTCAAAGCTAAGCATAAAGCAGGGCTTCGGCATGTCAGATTATGCACTCAAGTTTGTAAAATAATGAATTTACTGCTGGAAACTTGGATAAAATAAGCTCTAGTTTTTTAATTTCTGGTTTAGCTGACCCCGTGATTAAAAAAATAATAAATGTGTCCCATTTTTTACAGTATTAGAAGACCATATTGACAGTAACTGAAAGTGTCTTAATCTTGCAACATGTTAGAGTATTTCATCATCATCATCATCATCATTTCCCATGTGCAACTGACTCCTATATTATTATTGTAACTTGATATAAGTAATGAGCTCCAAGATGTAGAACAGGGACTGTTCCTCAACCTCAAAATGTGCTGAAAAAGTCTGTGAATATTACTTCAAAGAACTGTGTGTAGTAGGTTTATTGACTTGGGATTTCATCAGCTGAAGTGGTGTGAGGCCAGTTGAAACAGGAAAGAAACAGGCCATGTGACAGTGAAACTGTTCTGGCAACTCACAGTGACTCAGCAATCTGATAATCTTTAAATTGATGTTTTCCTTCCCTTCCCGTCTGCCAGAGAACACTGGTTTTGTTTTCATCCACAAAGGAGCTTGGCTGTTAGCCATGTTACAAACTTAGCTGAGGTCAGATTTGGGCTAATGCCCCAATAAAAAAAATACATAAGGCTGTTAAACTAGGTTACCTTAGTAACTGAACTTAAACAGAACACAACTTAAGTGTCGTGTTTCTTGGACTTAGCTGACGCCTGCTGTGTCTTTTTTTTCCTCCAGGATGAGAAGTACTGGCAGCGGAGGAAGAAGAACAACTTGGCTGCCAAACGCTCGCGTGACGCCCGCAGGTTAAAGGAGAACCAGATCACCGTCCGAGCAGCTTTCCTGGAGCGTGAGAACTCGGTGCTGCGGACAGAGGTCGCAGAGTTGAGGAAGGAGTGCGGCCGCTACAAGAACGTCGTGGGTTGCTACGAAGCCAAATTTGGACCACTGTAAGGGACACATGAAACTGTAAATGGACCTCCTCATAGGAAACAATATCAGTCACTTTGTTTTTACAAGCCAGGTTAGAAATGTTCTGAGTCCTGATTGTTAGCTGTGTCAACAGATTCCAGATCTACTTGTGTTGTGTTAGACAGAGGAGGAGAGGAAGGGAGAGTAAAACCCCCTGAGACTGACAGCGATATGGGTTAAATCTGCACTCCTCCTCACCAGAGTCTGGTGTTACACACTCGTATTAAAGGACATTTTGTCAACTTCCGAGTCCTGTCCTGAAAAGGAGCCGAGCTGTAAATTAGCGCTAAGCTACGTCTGCTTCTCCTATATGAACAGGGTGACAGCAAACAGTGAGATAAGTGAGACAACAGCCCTCTTTCATTTACCTTCAGTGGTGTAATATAAGAGTTAATCAGGTAGCACAAACCCGAACCCTGTGATCTTGTGAATAACGTTCCCGCCTCCTCCTTCCCTTATCATTCATCCTTGTTCTCTTTTCTTTCAAGTGCGGTGCCGGAAGACCAATAGACAACTGCTGATTTATTCATTTATTTTTTTAATGAATCAATAAATCAAAACCAGCGGGGGTCGGTACGCGAGAACACTAGAATCGATCAGATGAAGCGGAGGACGAAGACGAGGCGTGGCTGTTGCCGCTGAGACGCAATATCATGTTAATACCTGATATCTGGTTTTTATTTTTATTTTTTTAATGACCTCTATTTACCATCTATGTGAGTGCGATGAGTGTGAGAGGATATTCAAGTGCTTCTTCAGTACACCTCTTTTACGAAGTGTACTTTTATCATGTTTTGTATGCCTTTGGCCGAAAGAGATCATTTGTGATGTTTATTTTGGAGAAACTGTGGGTTTTATTTTAGTTTTTTTTAGGCGAGATAATTGATATTTAGGTAGTGATTGTTCAGTTTAGACTACATTCTTAGTCAGTTTTATGATATTACAGTAAATAAACTGATTTTGCAGGTTGCTTCCAGTTATTCCCACATTTTACTGACTTCTGAAACCCGCTTGTCCGTTTATATTTCTACGAGGCAGATTGTGTGGAGAGCTGGGCTTTTCTTTAGACTGTGACATTTCCAGTAACTTAAGCTTCTTCAGGGGATAACAGTGACGTGGCTGGAAAAAAAATCAGCCATGTTCACTTGTCTTCATGTAAAAATACTCCTCAACCAGCGGCGCAGAGCTGTACATAAACTCTCTGTTCTCCCCGTGTCAGTGTGTCTCTCGCTGTTTCTCTCGTGCAGCTGTTGGTCACGGCGTAGGACGCCTGCCTGGCTCTCTGCAGGTCGTCGTATCAACTCATTGATTTACGCCAGTAAAGCGTTGTGTGTGTAGAATCCACTGATGCATGTTTTGTAAATAGTTGTAGCCTAAAATTACACTTTCTAGTATTTTTCCCCAATATTTGTACAACAAATATATTCAGTCTCGTAGAACACGGGAGCTCAGATACAGTGCCAGTCAAGTTTTTGAACAGGCTGTGAAAATTAACCAAAAACTTTCCACCTCTTGGTGATCAGCTGAAATCTATCTCAGTGCTTTATTAAAGGTAGTTGGTGGTGAAAGGTGAAGGTCTACCACAGAAGCTTAATTAAAGTAATTAAGCTTGTTATTTATAATAAATTTACAATTTAATTAACATACTCGTTCAGAAACCCTTGACTGGACTGTATGTGCATGTAGATTGTATGATCTGTCGTATCGTGCAACTTTCTTTTATTCGTTCATGTCTGAACTTGTACAGAAATTCTCTCTGATATGTAAGCTGGCAGTGTCTGTTGCCAGCTGACTTTTATATTATTTTTATTTTGACAAACCAGGAAGTCTCAATAAATGCAGACTGTTTTTGGGGGCATCTTTTTTCACAAAATAAGAAACCCCAAACTCTATGTGTCTTCTATGTCTAAAGCCATTTCAATGCAGTGTACAGTCTGCTGTTTACTGTTGATCATTACATACAAAAATTAAAGTCGTTACCCTGAATTATGATTATTTTTTAGTCTTATTCTGGCAAAAAGGGAAAGTGCTTCCATCCATAGACATTGTAACTTTTTACCAAGATCAATATGTTTTTATTTTTTAGGAAAGGGTTTCAAATGAAATCTAACCTACTACTAAATCTTAATAACCAGCAGGAAATACAGCGACACCTGTTCTTTTATGATAAACTTAAGTGCAGTCTTTTGTGTGGAGTAAATCTGTAAGTCAGGACTGTCACGTTTATCCAGAGTTATTTTTGTGGGAATACTTTAACTCCTACAACCTTGTTGGTTTCAGTCAAAAAAAAAAAAAAACAGTCACACTCCATAAGATCTCAAAAGTGTGTTTTCTGAATCACAAACTTAACTATAACTCTGACATGAATGATAATCTACTACTTCCTGATTGTTTTAATAATTTTTATGCTTTCTGTTGTAATACTGGTTGCATCTGCCTTCTATAGTGGAACAACTTGTAAACACTGAGGAGTTGTTTTGAATCCTGGTTCCGTCTGTAAAGAAATGTCTTTGCATTTTAAGTGTGGCTACCTTTTGTCTTGTATATACAGTATGTATAAATAAAGCCTTGTTGAGAAAGTCTTAAGAGTTTCTTTAGATTCTAGAAGACTTCAGTCCAGTCAGCCGCTCACCATCCAAACGATGAATATAGAAGTGTCGAATAGTGAACTTTGTTTTAACACCAAAGGGTAAAATAACCAAAAAACTAAAATGATCCTTCTGTATATTTTAAAAGCTCAAATGACAAGTTCAAATATCCAAGACAGACTGGAGTCTAAGCATAAACAAATAAATACAGGAAACATTGGTGTTTAAATGTAAAGCTGCTGCCGAGACGTACTCTTTCCACTACAGATCCATCTGTCTGCACCTCAACGTAATTTAAAGTCATAATTTTGTAATTTAATTTGGCTCTCCACAGTCTGAACACAAAACATTCAACAGCAGAAAACCACTAATGGTTCAGTCTCCAGTTCAGATGTGGTGCTGTGAGTGAAATGTTGCCATCTGGTGGAGGAAGATCACATACTGTATATGATGAAAAGCTACAGGTCATGTACTAAATGCACGCTGAGGCGGTGTAATTTTGCGAACTGTTGCTTCCAAGGTAAAGAACTGAAAAACTCAATCAATTCTTGTTGGTGGGCATTCTGACACCTGATTATCCCATGTCTATGTCTAGTTCAGTGACTGGTAATATTAACACTGTGAGCATGGACGGGCTTTTAAGATCTTAATATTCAAAACAGTCACACAAAAATAAAGATGGAAATATAAAACAGAGTTTTATTGACAAGTCAAAAAAATGTTACTTGAGGTTTTTAAGAAAAATCTGCAAAAGCGGAATAAACTAGAAGAAGAGGAACTGGACTGTAGCATCTTCACCTCTTCTTGAAGCCATACTTCTTCCTTTCATAAAACAGATCTGTTTTAGAGCTGCCCAAGTTTACAATCTTCGGACATCCATCTCGCTGTTAAGACAACAGAAAGAGTAAGAGGACTGTTTATAAAAATGGTCCAGTAGATCATAATAGGTAACATCAGATTACTCTCACATCTATGGCCTGGTTAAATCCTCAAACAGGTTATATTCCATATAGATCCTTTACTCACATCTTTCTCCTGGATGGTGCACTCTTTACAGTAGTAGGCATCAGATACTCCCGGCCCTCCACAGATGACACAGCGTCCCTGATAGGAGCCATAGTTACACTCGTCACAGATGCGCACCGAGTGTGCACGGCCTCACGTAGGAATCACAGATGACACACTTTCCATCACCTGAGAGGAGCAGGGGAATGATAGATGAGAAAATTAATTGAGATGGGAAGAGGAGGTTGTAGCTGTAGCTGTAGAGATAGTGTTGGAATGTGAATATTTGTTAAGGCAAAACTAAAGTTGTGTGGTTAAACGTACATTCACCTAACTCCAATGTTACTGTTACAGATGTGAGAAAAGATGATCACTTATGGCAGACTTAAGCAATTAAAGCAACACAGGTGGGAACACTTACATTTCTCGCAAAGTCTCCCGATAGCTGAGGAATGAAAACAAAGCAGAGTCAGTGTAGTCAGGCTATAAATTAGCATTCACATGGCCGTTGTACATTTGAAAACATAACCTTTTTATCAGGTTAGCCATAAAATCCATTATTTATTATAATAACAGAACAGAAGTAATATTCTGCGAAACTGTAACATTGGTTACCCTAACGACAAAGACCTGTAGACATTTCTGTGCTAACACTACGGCTAACATACTTTCAATGAAATCCATGCTAGAACCGTTAGCATGGTAGCTAGCGGTATCTCTCGGGTAAAAACTCAACAAAAGACCTCACGTTTCAGCAAAAGATTTCAACGGTAGATAACGTGCGAGATGAAACGGGTAAAAACATACCGACGCCGGCCTGTTTTCTGCAAAAGATCAAATCTGGATGATGTTTAGCCATCTTCGTCCTACGTAAAGTAAGCGCTGGCGATTTCAACTCTCACCTTTGACCTGTAAACTTTGAGTGAGAAGTTGAATTACCGCCACCTAGCGTCTCCAAACAGAAAGACAAAAGAAAACAATCAAAACACTTGCATGGTATCTTGCTCTTTATCCCCCTTTTTTGTATTTTACTAAATGTATATTAGACGAATTTATCATGACAATGTAGGAATATATAATCATTAATATTAACTTTAAAATAAATAGTAGAAATATATATTTTTATAGAAATCACCCATATCCTTTCAGCTTTATAAAAGTGAAATAACTGCTAAGATTATTTCCTGTGCATATACTTTCCAGTTTATGTGCTCTTAAACATATAAACGACATCAAAATGATTCCGGTGAATCCAACTTTAAATACATTCGTTGAACAATCTTAATAAGATTTAAGATGTTAAAAAATGTATTTTGTTCTTGAAGGACCTGCGAGGCCGCGGCATACAATCGCGTGACGTCACCTGTGATGTGCACATCTTTGTCAGTGAACAAAATGGCAACCTACTGTCTGACTGTCGCCAGGCTTCAGGTAAGAGACGAAATTGTCAAATTTTACCGTATTTGTAACCCAGTGAAGGATGTCACCTGTTACCTAAGGAATATAAATGTAATGTTATGTGATTCCGACTTGACCGGAGGACTGAGAGTGGTTACTGCAGATAAAAAAGCTGTGGAAGAGTCACCGGCTGCCTGGCCAGGTCATCGCGTCCCGGCTTGTACTGAGCGCATCCAGTGGTGAACAGCTAGTTTGTCACCGGCTTAAAAAATCACGGCTCATCTCTCCGTTAACAAGAAGTCGTTGCCGACACCTTTAGCTCTTAAATGGACGCGGCTAAGCTAGCTTTAGAAATGGAGTTTGATGGTTACTAGCAAGGTTAACCGCAAGGTTAGAGCTACTAGCAGGCGCACCGGCGAGCAGCGTGTAACACATTGGTCAAAATATTAGTAAAATTATTACAGCTAATACAGCAAACACAGTCTCAACCAGTAGTTTGAGGGAACGGCACAAGAGAGAGTGATTGATTCAGTCTGTTAGAGATAAGAGGTTGTGTGGCTGATGTCCAATAATAGCTGTGTGCTGTCAAGATTTTCGCAGTTGACCTGATGATAACGGACCACTAGGTGTCCACTAATATCTGAACCCGAAATGAGCTCTGATTGACGCCTTTTCGAGCTCACCTTTGATGTTCATCCCAAGCTTTTATGATGGAGGATAAAAAAGAGCAGACAGACAGAGCACCCTCTTTTAATTTGGACATAATAAACACAGAAAATCACACGTTGTTTACTCAAATCTCAGCTCTGCTTCATTTGTCTTGCAGATTTCATGCAAACATGCGTAGTGCACAAACAATAAACACCAATGGAGTGTTCAGCCTTAGCTTCAACCCTTCATTGGCTCTGTGATCGATGTCTGAACCTATAAATAGATTTCTGATTGATGTATGAACTTCTGAATTGACAGCAGCAGACAGCAGAGGTTAGGTTCAGCTGCTCTCTGACTCAGCTGTTTGACATGTTGCTCTCTTGTTGATTACTAGAAAGTCTTGCTCTCTCCTGGTAATACCATCACGCAGTACAACATAATACATCAAACAAAGCTCCCTGTAGCCACTGAGTCTTCTCCTTGCACTTACTCCCAAGTGCCGTGCTCAAGGGCACCTCACGAGTAAGCAGGGTCCAGGAAGTTGATATGGCAAGCTTCTGGACACGAGCCCAATGTCTCTCCATGTTTCCACCCCTCGTCCTCATGTTACCTTGTCGACTGTGAGCGCTACACATTGTAAATCCAATCACACGCACAGTTGGTTTTAAAAACTGGAAGATTTCCTCACATATTTGAAGAGAACGCTGTTGGAAGTGGAGTATAATTAGATTTCTTACTGAAACACAGAATAAGTCACAGAGATCATTATATTTTCTATTATATTACATTATATGTAATATATTACATTATATTTCTTTCTACCCAGATCCTTTTGTAATTAAAAAAATAATAAAAATAAAGTATTTTTAATGGGAAATTTAGCTTCTCTAACATGTATGACCATTTTCACATTGCCAGAAAAGACCTTTAAATATTTTAGGGGACTGTAGCCAGTGTTTACACAGGTTGGGAATGTATTTGTGGTTGGCCTCATAGGGGGGTGGGGGTGGTGCTTTTTGTTCACCCTGGAAGCTCTGACATCTGATACTCATGAACCACCCCTGCATTCACAGTCTAGCTTCCCATTAGTTGTTGTTCTGTGTCAGTATGATTTTAGGCATAATATTTAGCACAGTGTGCTGTTTCAGCTTCTAAAGAAGAATACAAATATATCGTCTATATGGAGGAAAAAAGTTCTTTAGTTACGACAGTATGTGTGTGTCAAGCTTGTATATTTTTGTTGTCCTCAGCTGGCCCTGGGCCATGGTGCACGGCGCCTGCATGTATCAGCAGCTTACAGAGCAAAGGCCAAAGTGTCCATGAGCCGGTTTGAACCCACTCTTTCATCAACTACGAGAAGCTCCAATCCAACGTTGACATTGTGCGAAAAAGGTCAGTTTTCTCTTGGTTATGAACTTTCAGCAGTCATCCTGTGAAAACATCTGTTTGCTCTGACTCACACTGCTGTTTCCTCCAACACTCCCTTATCTCTGTAAATGTTTGAACTCCCAGTGTTTGTTTGTCCTTTACCACAGTTTTTCATTATAGCTGTAGTCTTTGCTCTAGTGTGTCAGCCTCACAGCCTCGTCTGCTCAAATTACTGTAAAGACAGTTAAAATTACTGTTGTTTGGAGGGTGTGTGCATGTAGGGGGAGACGTGGTGCTGTGGTGGCGTTGCAGATCAATGACTTCTGCTTGTTCAGCCCTGTAATTACTCCCAAGATTTAGACTGGCATAAACTGATAATTATACAATGACATAATGAGGAGATGAGGGGTGCAACAGTGGCATGTAATTTCACTGTACTATAAGAGGAAAAAAGGCTTATTTTAAAGTAAGTCATTTTACTGAGACTAGAAGTGGAAACCCTCAATATTTACTCTGGATCACATTGCATTTCGTATCTGTCTAATTTTACTCCTCTTCATTCCTTCTTGCTTTTAATTGGTTATTTTCACCTCTATGCTCATCTTCATCACAGCGTCCTACCGTCAACAATATTTTGTTTTTGTGTCTCAGGCTCAATCGGCCACTCACGCTGTCAGAGAAGATCGTTTATGGCCACCTCGATGACCCCCACAACCAGGATATCGACCGCGGTCGCACCTACCTTCGGCTGCACCCTGACCGCGTGGCCATGCAGGACGCCACCGCCCAGATGGCCATGCTCCAGTTCATCAGCAGCGGCCTGCCGAAAGTGGCCGTTCCCTCCACCATCCACTGTGATCACCTGATCGAGGCCCAGACTGGAGGAGTGAAGGATCTGGCCAGGGCAAAGGTGAGCAGGAGGGGGTCTTGTAAGTGTAGGTGATTTATTTTTGAGCATAAACTGAGCTGTCGTCTTCGCTCTCGTCCTAGGAAGTCAACCAAGAGGTTTACAACTTCCTGTCCAGCGCTGGGGCAAAATATGGAGTCGGCTTCTGGAAACCAGGCTCTGGGATTATCCATCAGGTGTTATTCAAAGTCTTACTGCCGTTTTGGCCTGTGTGTGGCAACTTTTAGAGCCACTGTAGTCATAGTGCTATAATCATGCTAACAGAAGACCTTTTTATCTGAACAGATCATCCTAGAGAACTATGCCTACCCAGGGGTGATGCTAATTGGCACAGATTCCCACACACCAAACGGTGGTGGGCTTGGTGCCATCTGCATCGGAGTTGGAGGAGCTGATGCTGTAGATGTCATGGCAGGAATTCCATGGGAGCTCAAGTGTCCCAAGGTTGGAAAATTACAGTACTGTGCACACAGCAGCAGCAGCAGTAGTTTGTTTGCTTTATTTCTATTTCTGAACATCTTCACCACAATTTACCCCTTGATCTCCTCCTCTAAGGTGATTGGAGTGAAGCTGACAGGCACCCTCTCTGGCTGGACGTCTCCTAAAGATGTCATCTTGAAGGTGGCCGGCATCCTGACAGTGAAGGGAGGAACCGGAGCCATTGTGGAATACCATGGACCAGGAGTCGACTCCATTTCCTGCACTGGTTAGTGAAAAAAGCTTCTTCCACATGACGTCATTACACTTTGATCTTTTTATTTAACTTCCTTGCTGTATGTCAGAGCTGATATGTAGAAACAGATAGTGTCATTGGTGTGTGTCTCTCTTTGTGTGCAGGAATGGCCACCATTTGCAACATGGGAGCAGAAATTGGAGCCACGACCTCAGTTTTCCCCTACAACCACCGTATGAGGACTTACCTGGAGAAGACTGGACGTGGACGTATGTTCACAGTTTACACATCATTGCAGCTATTTTTAAAAAATGTCCATATTTAAGGTTTTACAAACTTTATATAACAACCAAAACATGACAAAATGCATAGAATATAAAGGGAATTACAGTCATTTTTTTCGTAGCACACTCGCTTGCTTGTAATAAAAGGAGGATTGGTGTCGTCAGAGTGTCTCAACACTGTTCCTGTCTTCTCATGTCCTCTCAGAGATCGCTGCCCTGGCTGATGAATACTCAGACCTGTTGGTACCGGACGAAGGCTGCGAGTACGATCAGATCATCGAACTCAATCTGGACGAGGTCTGTCCTTTTTCTTTAAAAAAAAAAAAGATTTGGCATTTCTGCTGTCATTGGCAGTTCAAAGTGGAGGACAAGTAAAGTCAGGGATGTTATTGTGAAAACATGACCCTCTGTGTCCAATACTGGAAGATCAATCTGTCAAAGTGTTCTATATGTCTCCAAATACTTATTACAGCATTATAATTAAACAGGTTCATTTGAGAATAACTCAGCTTTAATAATTCCTTCTCTAGCTGAAGCCACACATCAACGGACCGTTCACCCCTGACCTGGCTCACCCAGTGTCTGAAGTAGGTGCTGTTGCAGAGAAGAACGGCTGGCCGCTGGAGGTCAAAGTTGGTAAGATGCTGCGCGGCTTTATTCATACTCCCAAATTACAGAACATGGATCAAAATTACCAGGATTTTTTTAAGGAGGCTTCCTGTGTTACTACTTTAAGCCTTTGTTTTATTCCTCTCCACTTTTAGGTCTGATCGGCAGCTGTACCAACTCCAGCTACGAGGACATGGGCCGCGCTGCATCTGTGGCCAAGCAGGCTTTGGACAAAGGCCTGAAGTGCAAAGCTCAGTTCACGGTCACTCCCGGCTCAGAGCAGATCCGTGCCACCATCGAGAAGAGATGGATACGTGAGTGCAAGCACACAAAAAACAGGAGGGGGGTTTCACTTCCCTTAAAGTAACGATTCACCCCAGGGTGAAGTGAGAGGCTTAAATGTGTCTTTGTCTTCCTGTCAGTCCAAGGTCCTTGGAGACGTTGGAGGTGTGGTCCTGGCAAACGCGTGTGGGCCCTGCATTGGGCAGTGGGACAGGTAGAGGAAGCCATAACTTTGGTGACGTTGGGGCAGAGTCATGCAAAACAGAAATAAGACATAGGTGTTAATTGACAGTGTGTATTTGTGTCCAGGCGTGATGTGAAAAAGGGAGAGAAGAACACAATCGTCACCTCCTTCAACAGAAACTTCACTGCCAGGAATGATGCCAACCCTGCAACACATGCCTTTGTTACCTCCCCTGAGGTAAAATAATCAGTTTTTTGTTCAACAACACCTCCTGGCTTACATTTCGAAGCTAAATGCCCCTTTCCCCTCAGATCGTCACTGCCCTCGCCATCGCCGGCACATTAAACTTCAACCCAGAGACAGACTACCTTACAGCCCCTAATGGTGAGAAGTTCAAGCTCGAGCCCCCCAACGGAGACGAACTCCCTGCCAGAGACTTTGACCCAGGTCAGGACACCTACCAGCACCCACCAGCTGACGGCAGCAGCCTTAAAGTGGACGTCAGCCCTCAGAGCAACCGCCTGCAGCTGCTGGAGCCCTTTGACAAATGGAGCGGAAGCGACCTGGAGGACATGCGGGTCCTCATTAAGGTTGGTACTTTGGAGTGACGCCTGCATGTCACAGTCTTACCCCTTTAACTTAGTGAGAACAGACACGTTTCACTCCAGTGTTAGCGTGGCCCTTGAGCTGGCTGGATTTGCAGTGAGCAAATGATGACCAAACAAGGATACGCAAACAACTCAGTGTCGCTACTGATGTTTGTAGTCATTTGTTACAAGTATAATCAACAGTCTCCCCCGCTGTACAATATTTACAAGGCCAAAGCCGTCCAGTCACTAGTAACAAAGTGCCCTTCGTTACACTCTGTCTTTGCAGGTGAAGGGCAAATGCACCACAGACCACATCAGCGCCGCCGGGCCCTGGCTGAAGTTCCGCGGCCACCTCGACAACATCTCCAACAACATGCTGATCGGCGCCGTCAACAGCGAGAACGATGCCATCAACAAGATCAAAAACCACCTGACGGGAGAGTACGGAGGCGTCCCTGATGTCGCCCGTCACTACAAGGTGAGGATGACTTGAACCGTGACCCTCCGGTGCTTCAGTGACTGCACCGTCTTTTCTAACACTCTGTCCTGTTGTGCACAGGCCAACGGTGTGTCGTGGGTTGTGGTTGGAGACGACAACTACGGCGAGGGCTCCAGCAGGGAGCACGCAGCGCTGGAGCCCAGGCATCTGGGAGGAAGAGCCATCATTGTCAAGAGCTTTGCCAGAATTCACGGTAAAAGGAACAGGGGTCTTTTATTATTTTATATCAACGACTGAATACGGACGCAAATCCTTAGCAGTAAAAGTTGCGATAAAGTTTGTAATTCACTCTCCGAGTTGGGTGGAAGCTTTGACGTTGCTTGCTTGATGTTCATCTGGTTAGCAGCAACAACAGCTGGGTGTCTCTCCTCCTCCTCCAGGTGGAAACATGGTTTCATGTGTTTTTTTCTCACATGATTCTTTCTCTCAGTTAACAAACATGTCTCCCTTCTCCTGTCTGTAGAAACTAACCTGAAGAAGCAGGGTCTGCTCCCTCTGACTTTCAGCAACCCATCAGACTACGACAAGATCCGCCCTGATGACAAGATCTCCATCAAGGGACTCAAGACCTTCGCTCCGGGAAAGGTAAGAGCACAAAGCAGCTGGAAAAACAGCCTGCTTACGTTTTGTTGTTTTCTCCCAAACCTGTCAACAAAGAGCATCTGTGATGAAGGATGTCGTTCTCTCCCCCCACAGCCTCTGACCGCAGTCGTGAAGCACAGCGACGGCAGCGTGGACACCCTTGGAGCTCAACCACAGCTTCAACGAGACGCAGATCGAATGGTTCCAGGCAGGCTCCGCCCTTAACAGGATGAAGTCACTGCAACACTGAGGAAGAGGAGTTAGGAGGGAAAATGTGGAGGAGGAGGATTTTCAGGGGGGAAACAGGGTGGTGAGGATTGTGGGGAAGAAGGGGGATGAAGAATGTTGACGACTGCTCCATCATCTGATCATATGGCACAAAACTGCCATTCATTTCAATAATCATCCGCTCAAACGCCTCCAGTCTGCCTGTCTGCTCCCTAGTGGCCAGGAAGGAGGCGCTGCAGCTAGCTACCTTCATCTCAGTGCAGACTTTGAAAGCAGCACCAAATGAGTCAGTCTGAAATGTATTCTGGGAAACGTAGGAAATCACATAAAAGTGGATTCAGCATAAATTTAAACAAAGCTAACAGAGCATAACTTGTAGCATTGAACACCACAGATTATTTACTGTATGACTGAGACTATATTACAGTATGTTTTCAGACAGTCAGTGTTACAAAAATAATACTACTGTGTAAGAAGACAGTAACCTACCCTCTTCTTCCCTGACATCGTCCTTACCTGCCCTCCTGATCAATCCTAACCTCTTTACAAGGTCAAACACATCCTAAGATTTTTCCCCATTGTTAATTTATTTATGCTTTTTTTTCCTGCAGAAGGTTCAGATCCTGCATTTTCTTCACGCACAGGGTCGACTTGGACTCATGTTCCTCTTTCATCCTATACTTTCAGTGACCTTCTTTCTGGGGTAACGTCACTTTTTGTGTTACCTTTACCTCATCTCATGGGAGATCAGTACAACACATCAGAAACAAGATTTATTTATTTTTTTTTTTTTAACCCTCATGTGTACCTTCACTTCCCTGGTCTCTGCAAACAAAGTATGCATCAACAAGTGAATCAAATGAAGGTTGAAACCACTTCATTCTTCTACCCCACTCTGTGTAAAGTGTCTGGTTCCATGTACATTTAAGTGTTTGTGTTTTTCTTCTCCCAGATTATCTTTTCTGTATTACAGAAATGCCAATGGGTTGTAAAATAAAAAGCCACAGATCTTCATTTATGTACACTGGCTCCAGTTACATTTGTATCTGTGTTTGTAGAGCTATATAACGATATAATGATCCATCCTCTTCATTAAAAGTAAGTGAATATGTGTGTATGATATGTGCAAGATAAACTGGACAAATGAACAAAGCACTACAATTAAAATCTGGTTGTGAATATCATGTAAAGCAGGCTCCTTGCACGATTTTGAAAGAAAAGTTGCACTCAAAAAAACAAGTATGTGTATAAATATGAATTTTTGTATCCTGTTTTGAGTGACAGGTTCTAGTCCACACATCCAGAGGAAAGAAAAACTGGATAATTAAGGTCAACACATTCAGATTTTTGATTTCCTGAACTCAGTCAGGACTTGATTTATTTTGAATCTAGTCCACCGTCAGATTTAATCATTTACTCACAAGAGACATCTATCAGGAGTGCAGCCCAGCAGAACAGAGGCTCAGGTCTGGATACATAAAGTAGCGCATTTGACCCAGACTGAAATCAGCAGCGAGGAACTGGAAGATAAACTGAGCTGAAAACCAGGCTGAAGCTGCAGTTCAAGCTGCATGTTTCTACTCCTGCCTGGTCACCAGTGAGCATTTTAAACCATAAGTGTGTTCGTCATCCTTCCATAATAAGACACTTGTTTCCTGTTCTATAATTTGTGCAGAGAAAAAAATGTCTGAAGCTTTAACAGTTCGCACTGAAATGTCACAGAAACAAGAGGTGGCTTTAAAGGCCCGGAAATGATTTTAAATGGGAATTTTTATAGTTTCCACTCAATTAGGAAAGATTGCACATATCAGAGCAGTAAACATTAGTTTGTAAACTTTGTGTCTTAAAAATAAAAAGATAATTTAGAAAAATTAAATGTTCTTCTATGTAAAGTAATGAATGTAACAGTAAAAACTAGCTCTCAACAATTTTTAAACAACTCATTTGCTTATGGGGACCTGGAAAGTCATGCTTTTATGTAGTGATTATTAAAATAAAAGATCCCATGATCCAGCAACACACCTGCTGAGCCAGGTCACTTTAAATGTGCCTCTAACACCAACAAACCACCCAGATTATTTAGAAATCCTACGTTTGACATCCTGCATTTTGGATTTGCTGGATAAACTTAGACCTGTTGTCCTCGTTAGCTGACACTTTATTGTGCAATCTAGTGTTCACAAACTGAACAGTGTAAAACAAGATGCCCACAATCTGTCAACACAATCTACAGCAGAGAAAGATAAAAGTGTAAGAGGAACAAAACCCAGCTTGTTTTTTATGCTCAATAACATTTGTTGTTTCCATTTTCTGTGCTTCTTCTTTTTTTTTTCTCCAAAAACTACTTCCTGTTCAAAGACATGGTTTAGTTTTTACACTAATCAGGTCCAACTGATCCAAGGAAGCTATAGGAGAAATTAAAAATGCAAGTTTTGTGTAAGAGGGTGTTAAAAGCTGTCATGCATTTAACTGATACTATGAAATAAATCTCATTTGAAAGGAAAGAAATGATGATTTAAGCTTGATTTTAAAGCACACTGAGCTCACACAGCCAGAGCTACAAGCACAAGACCTGTGGTATGAGTGAAGTGTGTGATGGGTGGAGCAACTGAGGAAGATCCCCAGTCCCATTCAACATGTAATTAAACCTCAACAGGCCGATTGAAACATTAAGAAACGAGCGGGACAAAGAGCTGACTGTAGTGTGCTGAAGCCCGCTGTTGTTTTTTAGCACAGTAACCCCCCTGCCCCATCTCTGCTGCTGCCTCCGTTTTTCATCTGCTGCTTTTTTCAATCCGCCTGTGTGTGTGTGTGTGTGAGTGTGTGTGTGTGAGAGAGAGAGAGAGTGTGAGTGTGTGTGCGCGCGCCGCATCCATACCAAGATCCACTGACTTATTCACCACATGTCCCCGCAGCTTTCACCGGATTTAATTACATAATTGCCTTATATCGCCTCGGAAAACACGCGGGGCTGTATCCGCGTCCGGCTGACAGCTGATCGGCGCTTTTTGCGGTAAGTAATCGTTTAATCGATGATGGGTTTATGGGTGATTTGTAGCGTGGGGGTGTTTTTTTTTTTTTTTTTTTTACACATCTGAGCCTTTTATTCTCTGTCAGGCAGACGGAATCGGTCGGTTAATACCAGTATTGTACTGATAATGGAGGCTACTCTGTAACTCTTTTATTTACCATCTCCAGTCGTCGTGTGTTTATATTTGTGCCATTGTTGTTTTTTTTTTTTTGGTGCCACATTTTTTTGCCCATCAGTTGAGCATCCTTTCGCCTTGTTGTGTCAAGCTGCCACAGTGTGAGAATGTTCTGGAAACAAACCCAGCCTGTAGGGCTTTTATTTTGTAGTGAATTATTCAGGGCTCTGCCAGCCCCCCACATTCAAACAAATTATACCATAAAACGGACTACTGGTGTGTGTGAAAGGCAAATTTAAAGTTTAAACACAGCCTCTCTCTCAGTGTTTGTGTGTGTGCAGTGGAGTTGACGTGTCTCCCATGCTGATGCAGAGGAGTACAGACAGCCACAGTGCCCCGGTTTCACGGGGAGGTGCTTTTGGCCTTTTGTCTGTCTTTTCAAAGCTCCTCCAGCTCTCTTCCTTCCTCCAGTCCAGCTTCTTTTTTCTTTTTTCTTTTTCAACACCCTCATGATTAAATGTTTCATCACTGCAGACTCATTAAACAAGTCCATTCGCCCCGGCTTCCTTCTTGCCCCCAATCAGTGGGCTAATGAAAGAGGAGCTCCACCAGTCAATGTTGCTGAATTATTTAGCCTACATATTTATGCCTTGTCATCCATCAGTCATGATAATCAGCGCTCTCTCTCCCCCCCATGCTGCCGTGATAACAGATGTGTGTGTTGATCATCGTTGCAGCTACACTATCCGACATGATGCCAGGAGGATAAAAGCCTCAGTCATCAGCCATTTGCAGTATCTGTTCCCCTAAATGAGCTTATAAACTGGGGAGATTAAAGCTGCTCCTGTGACGATGCTGCAACCTTTGAACCCTTGTACTATTTGGATGTGGTCACGCCTCACAGAAGCCAACCTAAACCTCACTCATGTCACCCTAAAGTACAATTTGTCCTCTGCAATCCCTATTTTTCAGTCGGTTTGATGGAGAAAATATGCTTTTTGACAGGATAATGTATATAATAATGTCTTTCAAGTGGACACAATATTATTCACATAGTGTTGGAGAAATTCAGACATTACTTTAAAGGATGGAAATTGCTAGCTAACATTAGCATCAACAGCTTTTTACTTACCAGTCTAGTAGAAACATTACAGTTTCAGCATCAAAATTCATTTCTTTACTTGCAACAGCAATGTTTTGTTTCTAGTTCTGTCACTTCCTTTCTTTCTACTGGAGTTAGCATGCTAACCAGCTAGCCCTGTCCTGCCTCAGCCTGTCTTGTCACTTTCCGATAGGGACTCACTGTAGTGTCCAGGCCACCACCCAACAAGAAACTGCATTTGGTGGCAGAGAAAACTTATAAATCTTACCTTTAAATCTACCGAATTGTCCATTAACAATGTTCTTTATGTAACTGAAGCCTTGTTAAAGCTCTCCAGCCTGGGGGATCATGTAGTACAGTTCAGAAACATACACACACACAACTATATATTTAGACTGGACAGAGAGTGTGATGTTGAAAGAAGCCTGTGTGTTTCATGCTGACACACACTCATCAGTCTATGTCAAACACTCAGCCTGCAGGAATCAATACTAACGTTCACTGAGAGGTGGCTGCTGATAACCCCCATACAATAACACATCCACCCACCCCTGTGTTACAGTTAAACCATGTTTCAATGTAGGAGTTTAACCTCCGTAGAACAATGCCCTGTAGCCCTTTGTACTTGTAGTGAGTGTCATAATGATGAGCCGATACACACATCTCAAGTCCCAGTTACGACACAATAATTGGGTTTGTGTCAAGGCGTGGAGACCGAGCTCATCCGCCCTAGAACGACTGTCTGAAACGCTTCAGAGAGCGGCTTGTTGTTTGAATACAGACTAAATAAAGAGCAATCCCATCCCGTAATGGATGTCAGTCTTGTGCGATTGGGGATTTTAATATAATAAAAGTGTGATGAGGCGAGCCGAGGCCCTCCGGGGGCAGGATTGTTATTTACATCATGTTGGGACCTTTTCAAAGCCAGCGAGAATCAGAGTCTGGCACTGGGAAAAAAAAAAAAATTGATTTGTTTTTCTCATATTCGCAGCAGCTTCCAGCTGTTGTGCACCTTTCTGCTGTTTCTACAAGCCAAGGAGAAATCCACTCTAAAACACTTTAACACTGGTTAAAACAAAATTGTATGAATCACGTCATGATTAAATTAATATATTCTTCCTACATTTAAAGTTTAGTAATTTATGTATGTCTTTGAGAGACTACAGACCTTTTCAAAGAGGGCAGTAATAAACTAGTCCAATAATAAGCTCTGCTATCTCTCCCCATTTTTTGCTCCTTTATTTCAGGGTATCATTGCATTGACCTCCTCTCCAAACGTCTCCCTCACCTACACACTTGTCATGCAGGAGGTGTAACCCTCCTTCCTCTTCTTCCTTGTGCGCCATCGGAGGAAACCCAAAACAAGGAGAAAAAAAAAGAACCAAAAAACCAAACAAACTACGTGCAACTAGTCAAGATGTCAGACCCTGACCCCTCCTCGCCGGCGGATCCACCACTGCCACTCACCTCCCCGCGCACTCCCCTGCAGCTCTCCTTCCCCTTCCTGAGGGAGGGCAGTCGGGTTTGGGAGAGGGAGAGGAAACCGCCACAGCCTGGAGAGCTGCCCAGCCCCCTGCCCACCAAACGCACCCGGACATATTCAGCGTGAGTAGGAGCATACAGGCTGAGGAGTTGACAGTATAAAAATGGTAATGATTTATGATGCACTGTCTTGTTTCTTTTTATGTGTCTCTTTCTCTGCAGGACAGTGCGAGCCAAATCAGGTCCAGTATTTAAAGGGGTGTGTAAAAACTTCTCCAGGTCTCAGGGTCACGGATTCATACGTCCTTCTCATGGAGGAGAGGACATCTTCGTCCACATCTCTGAGTGAGTGACCTTGATCAACATCAGAACTTCCATCAGAACCACTGGATATTCAGTTGTTATTTGATAACTTTTATGAACTGGGCTTGTTAAATGAAACAAAACAGAATATTATTGGAAGAATTACATTTTCCAGCTACATTTTTCAACAAATCAGGAATGAACTGTGGTATTTTTTTCTATGAGAAGTGCAGGATCCAGTGTTTTCTGAAGCTTGACCCATACTATCTGCTTGTTAAGTCTGAAATACTATTTCTGGGGCCAACTTCATCAAGGCTCTTCTGTTTTTAAGATGCCGCAGCGCTGAGCCCTGTGTTGTTTGAACAGATCTGAGTCCAAAAAACCTATTCAGCTGTCATTCTACCTCTTGTGATGAGAAAGAGAAGAGGAAATGGTTGTAGTCGATAAGTTAAAAGTTTGGCGCCAGTGGGTGCTATCATTAGCTAGCTAACTAAAGTAAAAGTGGGTACCTAAGTTACAGACTGAGGGTTTTACAGGGTATTTCTTGTTATGAGTCCACATATTTGTGTGTGTTTCAGTTGTCAGTCCTTTTCTTTGCTGCCCAAAAATAGCAAAAATAACTAGCTACAGCCAAATATTTTCACCTTAGCAGGGTGAATATAGCTAGCTAAGCCTATCTGGGCAGCACAGAAAAGGGCTGACAACCGAAACACGAAGATGTGGGCTCATTGCAAGAAACACCCTGTAAAGCCCATTGCTTATATTAGGAGAACCTGCTTTTACCAGCGGTTGCTAATGTTCGCTATATTAGCTGGCTAACAGGTGCTAGGGTTAAGGCGTCAACCCTTTAGAAAAATTAGAAGAACACTTTAGTAGAATGACAGCTGAATAGTTTTTTGGACTCAGATCTATTCAAACAACACGGGACACAGTACTGACCATGAATGAAATAATTTGTCGCATTTGTAATTTAATCTCTCCTTCGTCTTTGATAGCATTGAGGGTGAGTACGTGCCTATGGAAGGGGACGAGGTCACGTACAAGGTGTGCCCCATCCCCCCCAAGAACCAGAAGATCCAGGCTGTCGAGGTGGTGATCACCCACCTGAATCCAGGCACCAAGCACGAGACCTGGTCAGGTCAGATCATCAGCTCCTAGACCAGTGCTTCAGGCTGCAGGGATGGAAAAGGTCTTGGAATAGAGTTTGGTGAAAGGGGGTGGGGGTTAAGGATTTAATTGATGTTTTCACGGTGTGAGGTTTGGGACCAGATCTGGGAATGAGGGATCAGAGCTTGGTGTACGCTGGGGGTCAGCCTGAGGTGGCTTCTTTATGTGAGGTGTGTTGGTGGACAGTTGAGTGTAAAGGTTAGGGTCAGAAATTAAGCTTTGAATGTATATGTTTGAATGTTTGAGGGTTTCATCATTTGGGTTGAATGTTTTAGAAGAGGGGTTATAAGTTGGAAAGTTTTGTTTTAGGGCTTGGTGCTAGCATTTTTACTTTGACCTAGGGAATATATTTTAGTCAGGAAATCAGCAGTTGTTAGAGAAGCAGCGTCTTTTAAGTCTTCAGATGCTGAGGAAGCAAGTGGGTTAGAGGCCGAAATGCATTTTGAGCAAATTTGGAACAATTTAGCCATATTGATGCTCCATGAGCACACCACTGAAGAGTTTAGTTTTAAAGGGACCAGAGTCATTGGAGGTCTGAATTTTACTCCCACTTTTCGTTGTTTTCACAACTAATATAAAATACGTGCCACCACTGCCAAAAGTCGTGTGACGATCATCTGTGTGTTTACTACAGATACAAGTTGTTTTTGGAAAACTTTTATTACAGCCTTCTCTGTTGCTTACGATCAGGCTTGGCTTAATGTGAAAGGAACATTTTGTCAGATCTGCCTTCATTGCACTGCCTTCAGAAAATCAAAGCATTTTCAAGGTTGTTCGACGTGCCACAAAACACCAAATGAGTATACCTACAGTAGTAAGTGTGACTCACATTGAATTCACTCTTAATGTGTTTCGGCCTCAAGAGCTGTGATAAGCTCCACATGTAAGGAATTATTTTCCTTCTTAATATTGTAGCACTATTGTATTTTGTCTACTTGGCAAGTGTAGAAATCCAGTATTATTGTAGCCAGCTCCTATGACGGTCATATGTTTCGGTGGTAGAGACTTTAGAAGGACGTTATGTGGGCCTGCCGCTGGAAAACCAGGCCAGAGGGTTTGGGGTTGTGGGAAGGAAACTGGAGAGGGGAAGGGTATTGGGGAGGAATGGGCAGAGGATGGAGTGACTATCTGTAAATGTTCTTGAGCACAGATGCACCTAGATTTGAAATGTTATAAAGCATGTGTAAGGAAGATGACCAAGAGGAAAGTCAGCAGTTCTCAACCTATGGATTGTCAGGTTAAGGAGCTATTTAAAAGTTTTGCTATTGCTATATAGCCAATGTTAGTGTTAACAGCTGTTTTCTTACCAGTCCAGAGGAAACATTGCAAGTTCACCACCAAACTTCAATCTTTTACTCGACTAAAGCTGTCTCCAGTGATGGAAAGCATTTGCAATTTTTTGCCTCCACTTCTATCACTTCTTTTCTACTTCTAAAGTTAGTATGCTAGCTCAGGCCATTTTGTCACTTTCTGATAGTGATTCACTGTAGCATCCAGACTGCCCTGAAGTAGCGCTGCTCAGATGACGTATATTTATATATATATATAACTCTTGACACTGAAGGTTGAAGCTCTTGGCAAGTGACTACCACCACCTTCTTCTTGGAAGAAACCAAGAGAAGAGAAAGAGAAAACTTACAAATAGCCCCTTCAAAGAATAGTTTTAAATTGTGGGATATATATGTATTTGCTTATTAAGACTTTGATAACATGATCAATTTTCTAGTCTGACTGTTGGCAAGAAAGTGAGCAAGCATGTTTCCCAACATGTTGAACCATTCCTTAAAATTATTTATGTAATCAAAAAAGAGAAAGTTTGGATGACCAGATTGACTTTGGATGACTCCCTCCTCTTTTCTTTTTCTTCAGAAGAAACTGATATAAAAATAAGTATCACCATATCAACTTAGGAATGGGAGGATGAACTGCTGACTTTTGGGTTGAAGGCTCAGAAAGTTTCATACGTCACAGCAAATGACGGTAAAAGAAAGAAAAGAAAAAAAACAGAGCAGCAAAAGCTTCCTGATGTAAGTTTAAAAAGACTATTTATTTATTGACTTATTTATTTTCATTTGTAACTACAAGAACATCAGGTGTTTGGTAATTAAAAGCTGCATTTATAAGTATTTGTGCAAATCTAAGCCTATTTGAATACACTGCACACCTCACTCTAATGATACTACCCTGTAAAAATCCCTTTGCTACTGTCACGTCATCGACAGACCAAAAAAAAAAAAAAAAGAAAGACAGAAAAAAAACCCTTGAACCTTTCCAAACACAAATTTCTAATTTCTACATAATCCTTGTCTAATTTTTAATAACTATGTTGTGATGTTCAAAATAACAAGTGGTATTGTTGTTTTGAAAATCGGCATGTTCTGTAATGTTTTGTCGTAATTTTTATGTAGAATGTGTTGATTCTGTTTCATCATGCAGTAACACAGTTGGAGCCTTCAGAGAGGCGTCGTCAGGTCTCCTATGCATCTTTGATTTCTCGCCACAAGTGTGACTTTAACATCATAGTAACACACTTTATCTGTTTGGTTTCTTTAATGTGAGAGGAACAAGTTTGATTGTGTTCGCAAGCACTTTTATTTTCGTCAAATCACTGTGACAGTCTTTAGTCATTAAGATAAAGTTTGAATAAAACTTACTACTGTATTCACAGACCTGTGTGGAAATGTGTTTATTATTTTTGGATTATATAGTGCAAAGAGTGTTTTGTGCTCTTTTTGAGTTCAGTCCTCACTGGTGTCAGTACAATGTGGAATAACTAGGGCAGTTATTTTGAGAACCCTTTTAACTTTGACAAAGTTCTTGCAGTGAGCTCCTCAGTGTCTCAGACAGCTGTGTGTGATCTTGGGAAATATTCATCTGGATTTGTTTTGGGGATTGTTGTTATGTCCATGTTCTGTTTTACAGAAGTCCATTAGAGGGCATCCCAACACAAATAATCTGCTGGTTTATGACATACTCTCCCTACATGGGTCAATGAAAAAAGGTCATGGGTAAAAACCGCACACAGAGTGTGGTGAAAAAACTTAAGATCCTTAAAGTAAAAGTAGCAATGAAATAACATATAAGAAGTATTTTATTGTTGTGGTTGGTTGAGAAGGATTTAGTTTTAATATTTTTATATACTCTGAAAGTTTAATAGATACTAATTCATCATATTTTAGCAAGCTTTTGTATGTAAAATCTTATTTTAACTATAGCTTTGAATTAAGTGTAGTGAAGAAACACATAGTATACTTGGTCATAATTGTAACCAGTGGGATAATGTGTTCCAATACATCCAATCATCTAAATTCTCATGTATCCCAGCCCAGTTATTACCACATTTAAAACTCTGTCATCACATCTGTATCATATTCTAGTGTGACTATTTTACATAACAAAAACCATTACACAACTCCAATACAGTGTATTCAGAAAGTATTCAGACACTTCCATTTTTTTCTACATTTTATGTCGTAGCCTCATGATAGATTTAACTTTTCTCCCATTAATCTACACTCAATACCCAAAGTGAAAACAAAAGTTTTTTTGCAAATCTCTTGAAAAGGAAAAACTTAATATTGATATGAGTATATGAGTCTTGATTTGAGTCCACCTGTGGTGAATTCACTTGATTGGACATGATTTGGAAAGGCACACACCTGCCTATATTATGGCTGACAATGCGTATAAGAGCAAAAACAAAGCCATGAGGTTGGGTTAAGACTCCCAAGGCAATGCATGTGCACAAGAAAACTAAAGTTGGAAAAATGTAAGTTTCTACTCTTTTACTTTGCCTTTTTTGTTTTGTATTGTTTTAAAAAAAATTAAGATCATCACTCTGACCATTAGGTGTCAGTCATGTTTCAGGGAACCAACTGCTAATAAATATCTGGTGAGGGAGACAGCGTTGTCTTCCGAGTTCAGGACCAGGTGGAGTTCTCTGAATTTTTCTCTAAAGGTGTTGTACTTGTAAGACCACATTTGTTGTGTTTTATAAACAGGACCTCCCCCTTTAGTTTTTTTTTTTTTTTTTTAAGAGTTAGTCTTATCATGTTTTACCACTGTAGGATGAAACCATACAGTAAAGTGTATGAATGTAATTGAAAAGTTTTATTTTAAAGAAGTGACTGAACATGAAAAAAATACTAAGCTTATTAAATATACTAGAAATAAAGAATACATTGAATATACATGAAACATTTTACAAAGAGGAAATGAAATAGCTGACTGAGGATGTTTCAGGCTTTAATAGAAATCAATGAAATATAGTGATGTGAAGAAAGTAAACAGCTAAAGATAGGACTTTGGTCAGATTCATATACAGATCATGCATGTTTAGTTTTCAGATATGACACTTAATATTGACCCATATCTTTTACACTTGAAGACTGTAGCCATATGTGGTAGAGGCCAAGAAGTGTTTTTAATTTGAATTAAATATGACAGTAGTCTTATCATCAACTGGAAGAGAAATCACATCACACTGCATTATGGAAATGAAAAATATATTTATGAGGATACACTTGGTCGGACCTGATATGAAAAATGAACTCCAGACTCAGATGATTTGGTTAAATGCAGAAGCACAGGCGTGAATTATTAGCTCATTTTCCCTCCTTAGATAATAAAATAACAACCTCACATATGAACAAATACATGTTTTCAAACCGTATGGTCATCCTTTGGCCAATGATTAACAAGATGTGTACGTCATCAAGTGTCATCATCATTTACTGGTGACAAAACTTTCATTTAAAAAATTTGTGAAACAGTATGCGTGAAACACCACTGCAAAAAATTAAAAGTAAAATGTATGGACGTATTGTAATGAAGAAACACAATTTACTGACTTGTTTTGATTTTGTTTATTCAGTTATAACTTTTATTGCCAGGCTCAGGTTGGTTCCTTGATGTCACAGTGATTGATGAGTAATATTTGTGTTGTGTGTGTGGACTTGTACTTCTGACATTGTGGGGACCAATCTGAGTTTTAGACCTTGTGAGGACATTTTGGCTGGTACTCACAACGTCAAAGGGCTGTTTGTGGGTTAAGACTTGGTTTTATTCAACCAGTGTATAACTAGCTTAAGGTTGGGGTTAGACATTTACGCTGATGTAAGGGGTCGGGCCCCCACAAAGATAGGTGTGCAAGGACATGTGTGTGTGTGTATGTGTATGGATGTAATAGGTTAGACCATCAGACACCAGAGTTAAGTGGCTGTGTTGACTGATCATTTAGAGATTTAATTAAGGTGAAGATTGTACTAATTGTGTGAGGGCACTCTCAGTTAATAATAATTAGCTTCAGGATTAATTTACTTCATTAAGTCTTCCCCAGTGTGTCTGCAGGCTGTGGATGAACGAATGTGGTGCTGATAAACAGTAGAAAAAGACTCCTGGACTGAATCATCATGTGTGTGTGTGTGGTTTTACAGCACAGGGATGTTATCTGTGGTGACTTTTATGGCCCAACCCAACCTTTGCTCTTCTCTTTTCTCTCCTTGGTTTCCTTTCCCGAGGGTATCTTTCACAAATTTACAAGCTGTGTGTCTGTGTTTGCCGTCTGGTTTTCTCTGACACATAGAGTGAAAACAAACATTCATACACACAGATGCTTTATTGTTATTTATCATTTGCAGGATGGACTCCAGATTTTCTCGTATTTTCCATAATACACAATTATTTCACCATAAAAATAAAGCATTTTAAGTTTACAACACAATTTTTATGTGAATGTTTCCTTCCAGTTTACCTTTAATCTCATCAGATACCAGTAGGTGGAGATTTTATGAGCATTTATTGTTGCTTCCGTCACATAAAACCTTTATCTTTCTAATTGATACCCCAAATTCAGCACTTCATTAAGAACACCTGTACATCTGCTAATTTGTGTAATTAACCAGTCAGCCAATCACGTGGCAGGAGTGAAGCACACCAAATCATGCAGATACAGGTCAGGAGCTTCAGTTATTGTTCACATCAAACATCAGAATGGGGTCAAATGTGATCTCAGTGACTTTCTTCACAGCCAGGTGCACCTCATTCATACCTGATCAGGTAGCATCTGGACACTACACAAGTGATCTTATGCTAATAAGCCAAGCCACTCAAGTCAAACTACAGGACTAGTTCCAGGTGAGTTTCCAGAAGTAACGTGTGCAATGACTCGCCATCACCGTGGTATCAAAGGTTAAAATGTTTTGTCATTGTAAAATCTATGTATGTTCCACACAAGCTCAACAACAAGCTGAAATTAGTTCCCTGTGTGTTTGTGTCTCAACGCTGTAATTCATGCAGACCTTAGTGCAACAGCAGTGAGAAGGTTATATGGCCTGCCTCTGTGTCTTTAAAGGTTGTATATTAACAACTTGATGTGGCTGGTGAGCGGCAGCCACATAAAGGAACAGAGGAAGTGTGAATCCGAGAAGTGAACGACTCACAGGAGAAAACAGACAAGGACTTGAGTGCTGGCTGTTGTTTGTGTGAAGTACTTGTCAACGAGGTTGAAGCAGGGGCAGGAAAAAATGTCATTTTCTGGAGTTTGCCACAAAATTTAAGAGGAACTTCTCAGAGTGCTGATTTGTGGTGACTTTATTGGATTACAGACAGACTGGACTGTGGATCACGAGAAGAGAGGAGAGAAAACAAAACAAAACAAAAAAAACAACGTAAAGCCTTTACCAGACCATGGACTGTCTTTAACAGGTCAAAAATATAAACTTCAGACCTGGAAATGGGCCCAGTCGGCTGGTGGTTGTGTTTGTGGACCTTGGAGATTCTCGCTGCTCCGTGTTGGGGCATCAGTCTGGACAAGCTCACAATCAATGTGATCCTGCTGAACGATGAGGAGTCTCCCTGGAGCCTGAAGTTTGTGGAAAAAGAAATAGCGAAGGCCGTAGAGAAAGTGTCCACCATGAATGATGGTAAGATAATAAAATTTAAATAATAATAATAATAATAATACAGGATGTCTACGCAGAGTTATGGTGCATTAAAGGCTCGTCATAGGGAAATTGTATTACAACATGCTGCTGTTATTTGTGTAAAAAACTGCAGAATACATGTATAAAGTTCTGTTCTATGCTACATCCAGTGGTGTAATAAACCTTCACCTTATTTTGTGTTCAGCTGGTTGCATCTGAACACACTTATATTGCACATGATTATCTTGTTTGTGTTCTACATTTGCGTAAATCTTGGCACCACCACCACAACACAAAAGAATTGAGGGTTGTCATTAATCTCCCACTGTTTTCCAAGGTTGCAGTTTTTTTAGGTCATCTTTAAAGAATTTTTTTGTCTTTTGTCTCGGTTTATCCAGTGTTTTGAGTGTGAACGCCCACCTAAACTATAATGGACTTGTTGCAACATTGAATTAGATTTCAGGGGACAAGTGAAGCAATGACTGATAAGATATTATTCAGTCAGCATAATAAATCATTAGATATGGGTCATTATACCATGAACCAAAGGAAACAATTGTGTAATGCTTACTTAATGTTTTGTGCTAGCTTAGCTTCATCTTTCATTGGCGTGATCATTATGATCCTTATCATTATGCTCATTATTAAGCTTAGACCCACTCAGACATGGCTAGGTTAACTTGCCTCTAGCCTGGGGCCAAATATTTGTTACCTGACCCGTGAACAACCCAAAGGCAGCTGCTTTGCTTAGTTAGTAATCCAGCCCTGCACCTACTAACTGCTAGTTAGCATCAGTATGTCCTTCTTAAAGGACAACCTAAGCTAGAGTAGCATTTTACTTCTTCCAGTTCCTTAAGTCAATTGAGTTTTGGTTAACTGTCTCAATTACTTTGATTTTAACACAAACTTTATTCTACAACATAAAATAGATAGATTTTTAAAGTTTTTACGCTTCTTTAAAAAGGCGATTGCTAACAAGTGGATAAGTTGTCTACAAAAATCAGTCATCTCTGCTCTCCTCTGACCCCCACTTTACTGGAAAAAAATCACAAAATGTTTATCCTTATTTCTTTCTTCCCACAAACCATGATAAAGGTGTGAAATTTAATTATACGAACAATGGGTTCAACACCACCTTCTATCGCTTTGATGGCTGCCAGAGTACCACATGTGAAGGAGTGGATAAGCTAAAAGCCCTGATTGTGAGTAGCTACACTTTCACATCCATCCTTATGCTTGTCATTATTACTTTTTTTGTACCATGTGTGTATAAACTTGCTCGTGTTTTTTTGTGTGTACCTAGAGGTTTAAAAGCTATGTCCATCATTTACAGACAAAAACTCACACTCAAATGTTCTTCTCTTGCAGAAATCACGCAAACTGGGATGTGCTGTGCTCGGGCCCACCTGCACCTACGCCTCTTTCCAAATGGTCGAGTAAGTGCTGGTTTTTCCAAGGTCGCACTAGTCCAGATAAATACAGCAAAACACTGTTTACATTTCCGAACAAGGCTCATGTTGCAATATGGTGCACATGGAGTCTGCTGCTAAACATGCCTCCTAACCTGTCTCACACATTCTCCTTGTTCTTTATCTCTCTTTCAGTGCAGAAAAAGGTCTGAAGCTTAGTACACCCATCATCACGGCAGGAAGTTTTAGCCTCACCTGCGACTACACACTCAACCTGCAGCGCCTCCTGCCACCGGCACGCAAGATCTCGGACTTCTTCATTCACTTCTGGAGAGACATCAACAAGATAAAACCTAAAGTGGGAAACAGCCTATATTTACAAGAAACCAACCAACACCTGAAGACTGCTTCTGGTGAGTCAGTATACATTACACTCAGTATTGTGTGGCCAGCAGTGTTTTTTACGTACAAAGAATTGTAAGTGATTTTCTTTTCCAGGTATATAAATGCACTTGATGCAGACTCAAGCAAGTTTGCCCTAAACATTACCAAAAAGGTGCTGCGCAAACCGCAAGATCTGAAAGAAACACTCACATCACCCAACAGGACAAGCAACTGTAAGTGTTTTTGTTTTTTTTAAATATGCAACACACGTTTTAAACTGTCATAGAAGGAACTGAGTTAGTTTTTAAAAAATGTTTTTAAAATAATGTCTTGGTAGCCTCTGGCACATGCCACAATTCCTGTTTCATGTTGATTCAGCCATAAAACAGGGCATTTTGGTTTTGGTATTAACTTTGGTTTCAAGGTTGAAGCAGAAATTAGATGAAAAGCAGGCTAGAGAGAACTGAACAAGAGGGTTTGACTCCCACATGTGCTATAAATGTAGCCTGGTGTGTGTGTGTGTGTGTGTTACATTTTCTGTTTGCAGTGTTCATCATGTGTGGCTCACCAATGGACTTAATGGAGGTGAAAAATGGCTCCAAAGAGGCAGACAGCAGTGATGTTCTCTTCGTCCTTATTGATCTTTTCAAGTCAGTGCTTATTCATTTCTTTTCCCATCTCTAATTTCCGCTTGTCTTAATATCTCTTGTTGTCTCTCTCTTTTTTGCTGGTACTGTCTGTACTTGTTGTGCTGCGTAGTTATTCAGTTATTCTTTGACTATATAAACAACGATTGATTCATTTTGCAGTTGGCAAGAAGTTCATGGAAAGATTGTGGAGTAACTCAAGTCATTTGAAATAAAAAATTAGACAAGTAAAACAAAAACATGTCTAATTGAATCAGCTTATAAATAACACCTGAACACAACATACTGGGACAGAGACTGTTAAATGGTTTGCAAGTAAGCAGAGAAGCAGAGAAATAGTTAGCTAAAATAAATACATGCTATAGACAAAAGTAATGAATGAACAGTTGAAATAGCTAGCTAGCTAAAAGTAATGGAAACTGGTTAAAATACATAGCTTAACACTTGCTTATAGCAATGCGTAAATAATAAATGGTTGAGTTTGTTAATTCGTAATGGATAAACAGTTGAAATATTATTTAACAGCTAATGATAGAGGATATATTACTAAAATAGAGAGTTAAAACAAATGGATAAATAGTTCAAATGCTGTTTTAGTTCAAAGGATAAATTGTTGAAATCATTAGCAAAAAGTGATTAATAAACAGCGAAATAGTAGCTAACAGCTAATGGCTCAATGGATAATAAATGGCTGAAAAAATTAGCAGTAATAGTTGAACTTAAGTTAAATCGTTTCATAACACCCATTATTTCTATACTGATTATATATATAATCATTATAATTATATTTCTATATTGATTTTCTTCTTTCAGTCTTTATTTATCTCCTTGAGTTTTGCTGTGATAATGAGTGTCTTCTCTACACAGTGATAAATACTACATCAACATGACGTCACTGCCGTCCATGAAGAACGTGTTGGTGGTGACGATGCCCAACACCAGAAACTACACCATCAACTCAGACCTTAAAGACGTCAACAACACAGTGAGGGCACAGAATTACTCACCTCCTTTTCCCCAGTCCTGCTGTGTAAAGTTAGTTAGTTTGATAATTGGGGGGTAAAAGTAACAAGTTGTGATTTTACAGGGGTGTTGTGTGGGATTATTTCTTGGCCAGATGCACTTAACATTTGTTTTATTGGGAATAGATCCAGAAATATTTCCAGTCATCAGTCCTTTCATCTCTGCCTCTCTGCAGATGAATGACTTCATGGCCGCATATCATGATGCAGTGCTGCTAATAAGCAAGGTGATGAGGCTGATTGCTCAAAAACCTCAGACGGAGATACAACAGATGGAGTTTGTCAATGTGAATTACTTCAGGAACACCTCCTTTGATGGTAGGGAGGGAGGAGTTAATATCTTTTAAGTACTGAATGAATCATTTTCGTTCAAAATTTGTTCAACTTCTGGGAGAAGACTGAAATTGTGTAGCATGTTAGGGTGCTGATATTAACATTTAGCTCAAAGTAAGGACAGTCTGACAGGTTCACTAGCATGGCTGTTGACTCTTGCTTGACTCAGAAAACAAAACAATTCAGAAAACAAAACAATTGTTATTGTGTTTTGACCTTTAAGGCCACCATAAAAAGTTGTAGAAGTAAATATATTAAGTGTAAAAATTAATTCCCTCAAACACTGCAAAGTTGTAATTATAGAAATGAAGCACTGGCCACAGTGGTAGTGAGCTGATATTGATCACTGCGAGGTCTGACAGATGGAAGCTGTCGACTGCTGTCACTTATTTGCGTCTCTCATTGACTTGTGAAGAGATTAGGTGCTATATCGCCTGCAGGCAGCAGCTGTGTGAATGTGTGATTGAGAGGCAGACTCTCAGTCATTTGCTGAAATAGTTTAAACTATTTGTCTTCTTTTAGATGAATGTTTTTGATTTATTAATTTCACCCCTTGTCTTTACTGTAAAGCTCTTTGTAACTGTGTTTTGAAAGATGCTCTTTGAATAGTTATTGTTATTTGTTTCTGTTACTGCGTATAAAAACATTTCTGTGATTCTGCTCAGGAATTGCTGGTTACTACAAGCTGGACCAGCATGGAGACAGAGATGTGAACCTCTCAGTCATTTACACCACTACTGACAACAAGGTACTCTGTTCACCTGTGTTAATTATTGATTATCATCCTTCAAAAAAATATGTTTTGTTAGCCTCCTGTGCTGAATCTCCTGTTGTGTTTTATGCTGAAATGTGTCATTTCCTCTTCTCATGTGATTCTCAGTACGATATTTTATTTTCATTCAACACCGAGTACAACCGGACCACAGTGGTTAAGACAGACCCGTCCTTCATCTGGGGAAAAAGACTTCCCGTGTCTACACCAGGTGGAGGTAGGGCTAAAACACAAACACACATACACACGCACACACTCTGTAACAACAAAACTGATGCTTTAATAAATTAGTGCTTAAAATAAAGGATCAGGCAAGAAATGGTGAGAATTGTCAGGGAATAGAGCGGTGCAGGAATGAGTCCTAAAACCTGGAAGTATGTTAGCATTTTAGCACCAATGCTTCCCTCAATCCAAAGTCAGTGGGTTATTTGAATGGGTTTTTGATTTGATGCCTAAAAAGCTTTTACGTGTCTTTAAAAAGGCGGTTGCGAACAAGTGTCTAAATGAGACTTGTTTTCTGTCCTCACATGTTCAGGTGCAGCGACTCATGACATCATTGTCATCGTGTTGGCGGTCACGGTGGTTGTGGTGGCGACCATCGCCTTCATTTTCTACAGGTGAGTGAAAGTCTTATCGCTGACAGCTGAGTGCTATATTAAACCTACAATGTGTCCAAGAATCGTGGGAAATGTAGTTGTTGAATGCTGAAAGATGGACCAAGAATTTCTGATCTAACCCAAAAGAATGCAAACACACATTTTCTGCAAAGGAACCCTACATTTCAATCACAGAAACAGTTCATAAATATAGACTGCTAATGTAACATTTGATGCTTTTTAGCTCATATAACATAAAATATTAAACATTTTGCCAGCTATTTTAGATAAATTCTGTACATAAAACAAACAAACTCAAACCACAACAGGAGTTATAATGGTGGTTTTCTTGTTTTCCGTAAATCTCCACATATCTGCATGTGGTTTGGTGGTATTTTTCTCCCCATATAGACAGAACAGGAGAGACCGTCTGCTCAGGCAGCGCTGGTCGCACATCGCCTCTGATCTCATCACACTGCTGGAGGACAATGAACTCAATGTCGTCTCTCTGAAGGTGAATTTTTTAGTATTTTTTAATTCTTGACCATGAGTACACTGGAGCAGACAGTTAAAAGTCCTTCATCTGTCCCTGTCAGATTGAAGATGAGAGGAAAAACAAGGATTTTAAGATCCGCCGTGCATGCTACGATAAGAAGGTACCTGGACTTTTCCAATTAATCCACGTACTTTTGCAGTGTGTTGAACATGTAGATGTAATTTGGTTGCAATATTTTCAGATTGTAATTCTAAAGGAGCTGAAGCACGGGAACTTCGATGAAACCCAGAAAATAGAGCTTAATGCGGTAACACACACACACACACACACACACACAAACACACGCAGCAGGTAGCTTGTGTGAGGTTTCACTGATTTGAAGTCTTCAGAATTTTTATTGCCTTTGTTAATATTTGTCCAAGTTTTACTAATGTGCCAGGTCTTTTTGACTTTTCCCTCCAGCTACTGCAAATCGACTATTACAACCTCACAAAGTTTTATGGCACGGTGAAGTTTGATCAGGGCGTGTTCGGAGTGTTTGAATACGGAGAGAGGGGATC
Source organism: Lates calcarifer (assembly GCF_001640805.2). Classification (NCBI taxonomy): domain Eukaryota; kingdom Metazoa; phylum Chordata; class Actinopteri; family Centropomidae; genus Lates; species Lates calcarifer. Next base: position 3,441,377 of record NC_066855.1, read on the forward strand.
ACTCAGGGTACGTATGGCATGCACACTTCTCGGCTCAAGTCCAGTTCCATTTGCCCATATCTTTTGATTTATACGTCATAAATATCAGGAGCTTGAGATACTAAATGTCAGACAATGTAGATTACAGGAAGCCTATCACTGGCATATATCCTTGGAATGCCCCGTGATAAGGCCCTAAATTCTTTAAGGACTAAAAAGCACACTCAATACTGCAGTTTTCCACTTTATTTTTAGGAAATGTTGATTTTCAGACAAGGCGTCCTGATAAATACATGCGATATCTGCTAGTAAAAAAGCACTCACGAGATGTTGGTTGCTTCCTGAATCCCCCCACAATACAGGAGTGGATAGATGTAGTAAATGATATTTATGCAATTGAAAGAATAACTTTTTCTCTCTGTCTTAAAAAAAATGTGTTAAATGGGTTAAACATGTAAAGCTAGTGAGTAGTGAGCCTTACTGTTACTTACTTTCCAATCTCCCTCTGACAAACTTTTCATGACTTTTGTGTGCACACTTTTTCCTCTCCTAAAGATTAAATATCAATATGCCTCTGTCTTCCTCCAGTATGTCCTGAATGACAAGATTTCATACCCAGAGGAGACCTTCATGGACTGGGAGTTCAAGATCTCCGTCATGTATGATATCGCCAAGGTGAGACAGAAACACTCTCCTCTGCTGACGAACATTATGTAACGCTGAGCCGACATATTGTGTGTGGAGTATGGCATGTGGTATCATATGGAGCTTTATCAATGACTGAAGAGCAGGTGCCAGGCGCCATATGTTCATCTCAATACAAACACACTTCTGACATTTTATTGCAGAACAATCAACTCACACTTTGCCCTTGAGACAATGAACAATCAAGTGTATCAGACATATAGGAACTATGTACAAGACTGGTAATCAATAACAGCATCAGGGATAAAATGTTCCTCTGTAATAAATTAATTTTTAAATGGACAGTAGGTACATAATACACAATACCATTTTGCTACTTTCTAGAACTTTATTTTGGGTTGTTTTATCTTTTCTTAAAACTATTGCTTGACATAAAAGTTCCTATACATTTGAAATTGAAGCTTAAATTACACAGCCTGTATAATTAAGCAGCCAAATTAAATATGAATGTTATTATTTCTAAAACAAACATTCCCTAACACTAGTATAAACTTATGTAAATACTGCAGGGGTTTATAAAATTCATAACAAATAGAAGATGATTTGAATGACATACATTCACCAATAGGAATTGTTGTTGCAGTTCCCCCTGGCTGCCAGTAGAGGTCGATAAACATCACAGATTACCTCCCTCATTTGCTGTAAATCTCCTCATTGCCTCCTCCACTGGAGTATGTGTTTAAAGTTAGATTACTTAGGTGTGTATCTCCTGTGTGCAGGGCATGTCCTACCTCCATGCCAGCGACATCCAGGTGCACGGTCGCCTCAAGTCCACCAACTGTGTGGTGGACAATCGCATGGTGGTGAAGATCACAGACTTTGGCTGCAACAGTTTTCTTAGCCCTGGCACAGGTAAAAGCACAGTCAAGGTACTAAGTCCTTCCTCACTGAGAGATTTTCCCTGACTTTCTTACATTCTCCTTCCTCTCTCTCTTCTGTCAGACTTGTGGACAGCTCCGGAGCATCTGAGGAAACACGGCACGTCTCAGAAAGGAGACGTCTACAGCTTTGCCATCATCTCTCAGGAGATTGTTCTCAGAAAGTGCACCTTCTACACCAAGTGCTGCTCCAACCGAGCAGGTGTAACATAATGACCAGAATTAAGCCTCCACACCGTCACACTGAGCTCTTGAAAATTCAAAGAATGAATAATGTTGTTATTACTCCTAAGGGACTGTGTGCAAATTATTAGAAAAGGAGGATGAAAAGGGTTGTGTCTTTTTGCTTTTTGCTGATTGGAGGATAGTGTGACTGTTTTTGTGAGAGGAGGGCAGATAATCCACTTGTTAAGTCTTAAATCACGGCCAATGAAAATACTGTTTTGTTTGAACAGATCTGAGTCCAAAAAACCTACTAGTTTTCATTCTACTGCTGTCTGTGTGATGAGAAAGAAAAGAAGAAATGATTGCAGTTTTCATTTTTAAAAAGATTAAAGGTAAACAAAAGTTGATGCCAGCAGGTGCTAACATTTCTCAGAGCTGCTTGCACAAACGAGAGCTAGCCAGCTAACCTAGCTAACATTAGCAGTCACTAGTAGAGGCTAGTAGCTCTGATATAAGCTCTGGGTTTTGTTGAGTGTTCATTGCTTTGAGCCCACATCTTCTTATTTCCGATGACAGTCCTTTTCTGTTCTGCCCAGCTAAGGCGAATAAAGCTGGCTGTAGCTAGCTTTTTTTCACTATTTTGGGGGAGCACAGACTGACAGACTGATAACCGAACACAAAGATTTGGGTTCAAAGCAAGAAGCACCTTTATAAAACCTTGTGTTTAAATCAGGAATACCTGCTTTCACTAGCTAGCTAACCTAGCTAATGTTAGCACCTGCTAGCGTCAACCTTTGTTTTTCTTCATTCATCTAAAAATTGTAACCTATCAACTTTAACCACTTTCTCTTCTCTCTCTTGTCACAAGAAAAGTGATAGAATGACAACCACTAACATTTTTTTTAAATTCTTTTTTTTTTTCTTAACTTGATTTGTTCAAACAACATGGGACACAGCACTGCACTATATTGAAACCAATGGAGCCTTGGTGAAGTTGGATGTGATCAGTCATGACGTCCGACTTAACAAGCGGATAGGATTCACCCCTATCACCAACACAGTAATTTTTGTACAGTCCCTAAACTTATGTGAAAAAGAAATGATAAATGTTGCTCGAAACGTTCGGGTGCCTCACACAATGGGACCAAACACAAACATGTTTCACCTGCAGGAGTTGATGAATCCGCTTTGAGAGTCTTTGACGATTACAGTGACCTGAATCAACTTCATTTATACAAAGATTAGAAGCTTCTGCTGTGTTTAAAGTCAATGTTTTGCACATGCACACACTCATTAGTACTGTCAGTGATTTTTATGGGGAATTAATGTTTGTCTTTTTCCAAACAGTAAAGCTGTCCAGGGTCATTATGTCCTACTTTAGACCTGATTTAAATTTGGAGATGGCTTCAGAGAAAGAAGTAGAGGTTAGTTATTGATGTTTGTGTGGCAACATGATCTACAGTTGTGTTTGTGTATTTGTCTGATGTTTTTTAAGCTTTGTGTTTTATCTCCTAGGTTTATATGTTGATAAAAAGCTGTTGGGATGAGGACCCAGAAAAAAGACCTGACTTTAAAAAGATAGAAAACTGTCTGGGGAAAATCATCAGGTAATTTCTCTCTTTGTGCAAGCAGCTCTGAGAAACTGATTTAATAGTTGTAGTAACTTTTAGTGAATATACTTCCTTTCCTTTCTTTTCCTCTTGGTTCCAGTAAAATCCATAACCAGGACAATGAGAGCTACATGGATAATATGCTCAGACGGCTGCAGATGTACTCCAGAAACCTGGAGCACCTGGTGGAGGAGAGAACGGCTCTTTACAAAGCTGAGAGGGACAGGGCCGACTGCCTTAACTTCATGCTGCTTCCTGGGTCTGTTTACACTTAAATGAGCATGGAACAGTTTTTAGGCTGTGACCAGTTCATCTGATAGGACTGTGGGGTCACAGAAAGGTTTGTGGACAGATGGATCATTCTCTTTTCATCTGTCTTTGTACACTATTCTCTCTGTGTAGCCCGGTGGTGAAGAGCCTAAAGGAGACCGGTGTGGTGGAGCCAGAGCTCTACGAGGAGGTGACAATATATTTCAGCGACATAGTCGGTTTCACAACTCTGTGCCAGTACAGCACACCAATGGAAGTTGTGGACATGCTCAACGACATCTACAAGGGTTTTGACAGCATCGTTGACCATCATGATGTTTACAAGGTACTGACAAAGTTTAATAGGCAGATAGACGGATAGATACGACAGCCACAGACATCATGGTCATCAGGATCCATCTATCCTCAGGTGGAGACGATAGGAGATGCCTACATGGTGGCCTCCGGGCTGCCGAAGAGAAATGGGAACAGGCACGCGGTGGATATCTGCTGCATGGCACTGGACATCTTGGCATTCATGGGGACCTTCCAGCTACGACACCTGCCCGGCATCCCTGTGTGGATACGCATCGGCGTGCACTCAGGTACACTGCACAAAATCTTAATTTTTTTCATACTAGTTGATATTGATATAAGTCACTATTTCTGTCGAGCTTAAAGGTTCCTTTTTACTCCTAAGTGAGATTGAAATATGTAAGCATGCACTGATGAAAGTGGACACTATGGTCTGTTGTTGTTGGGTTTGGGACTCTAAAGTCTTGCATTGTGGGAGTTTTGCAGGGCACCCTACTCTGTCTTCTTGTCGAACTTTAAACAGCCAAATTATCTCCACATTACCGAATTCCTCAGACCCTTCTTTTCTGTGTCCGTTGAGGTGTCAACGCTGTTGCTCGAGTTTTCGTTAACATTTTCTGTCGTCATTTTCTTGCTGATGTACTGGTGTGCACGGCTGCAGCACATTGGCTGCTACTCCTACTCCCTGTGCTGTGTGCATCAACCTAACCTGACTCTATTCCAGCCACACGATTGGCTCGGCACGGCCCTACTTCCAATAAATATATTCACATTATTTTACAAGTGAGCACTCAAGAGTGAACATGATCTTTAAATGAAAACCAGATACTCTGCCTTGTCTGTCACCCTAAACAGAGCATGAGGCCACTGCTAATTTGCTTAAAAGGTCCTTCATGGTTGAGTGCATTCATTCCTCAAATCCTTCTAAAACCATTGCCCCTGCTTCATACTTTATACTTAATACTTCTGTGTCTGTGTGGGGTCCAGGTCCCTGTGCAGCAGGTGTCGTGGGGATGAAGATGCCCAGATATTGTTTATTTGGAGACACGGTCAACACAGCATCTCGTATGGAGTCTACAGGACATCGTGAGTAGATACAGATATACATATATGCACAGAGACAATCAGTGTGCTAACTGAGTTACACTGGCATTCGTGCAGCCAACTACCATGATCTAGTTATGTTACATTAGCATTGCACTGCACATTGCTTTAGAGCAATTACAGAAGCTATCAATCAGCCTAATTAAATACATTTACCGCAGCTAAGCTTGGGTTAAAAAAAAAAAAAAGATGCCTGTTGTTTTATCTTTATCCTTCAGCCCTGCGGATCCACGTCAGTCAGCCTACTATAAATATCCTGCAGAGAACGGACTGTAAGTTTGAGTATGAGGTCAGAGGAGAAACATATCTGAAGGTAAAGATTGATTTCTGAACTTAACTAAACATGTAATCATTTTGAAATGAATGCTCATAAATGTGTGTGTTTGTGCGGGTTTTCTTTAAGGGTAAAGGCACAGTGATGACATACTGGTTAACAGGTGAAACCTGGAAAAGACTATAACCTCCCAACTCCACCCACGACGTAAGTAAACAATGGTTGTACAGGGGGATTTGCACTGGACTGTTTCTTGACAAAATGTGATGTGTTAGTGAGTTTTAGATGTGCCTATTAGGTAAATTTTTTTTTTACCGTTTGACAGAGCCAGGCAAGCTGTTTGTCCATTTATAGTCTTTGCGCTAAGCTAAGTATTTGTATGAATTTAACTAAACTCTGAGTTTTTGAAATTTTTATGTTCCTATTGTTTGACTAAGAAATATTACGTAGACTTTATGATAAATGTCTTGGTATTCAATGTTAGCTTGACAGATACTTAGCTGGCTTGATTAAACCTGGTTCTCTATCAATGTACCATTTCCCGCTTTTCTAGAGAGAACTTCCAGCGTCTCCAGCAGGACCTTGCCAACACGATCCTGACGTGTCTGGAACGCCGCTCTCGAGGGTCTGTCCGGAGGAAGAAGCCGCCCCCGTACCAGGGGAAGGAGGACAGGCAAGGATCAAGAATTAGAGGTGGAGTCAGAGAGCGAGCATCCTGAGTACCTGCACCTGGCCACCGTTGATAACACCCTCAGCACCTTCCTGTAGCACAAACCTGACCAGGTGTTGACACAGAATTTAGAAAGAGCAGGAAAGACACCAGGAAGGACTGTTGTACTGTACACAGCATATTTTACCAACATATATGTATAGAAAAATGTACAAAACAAGTGGTTTGTGAAAGTCCCACTAAGGATATATTTTTCATTAGGTCCTCACATTGTAGCAGACAAACTTTCTCATTAGAACTTCCTGCATTTTGTGCTAACAGAGAATCATGCAGGAATGCAACCTATTTGTTGTCGATTCAGATTTGTCTTAACATTCTTGAAATGTTCTTGCGTGTTTCTATTATTTGCAGAGAGGTTCTGCCAAAAAGGATCTTGGGTAAGATGTTGCATTTCTGTTCAGTGCTCAGTATGACTTTCACATCTTTGGAAGGGAAAGCTGGGTGTGTCTTTGTTAAGGACAATAGAGGACATACACTCACCAGCCACTTTATTCAGTACACTTTGCAAGTTGGACTCCCCTTGGCCTTCAGAGCTGCCTCAATTCTTTGTGGCATGGATTCAACAAGGTGCTGGAAACATTCTTTAGAGATTCTGGTCCATATTGACACGATAGCATCATCCTACCGTCTGAATGTTGCAGCAGGAATCTCAGACTCACTTAAATCCCCTTTCTTCCCCATTCTGATGCTTGGTTTGAACGTCAGCAGGTTGTGTTGCCCAAGTATACATGCCTAAATGCTTCGGAACTCTGCATGCATTTATGTTTTAATGATATAGCTGAAGATGACTGGTTCAGAGAGGAAACTACTGCACTTGCTGTCCTCAGATGTTGGCTTTGTTATTCTATAGAAAGCTAATCACGGTCAGGTCATCGTCATAATGTCTGCTTACAAAAAAATGAGATTATCATATCTGTATTTTAAACCAAAGGATAAATTTTATTTTTTTGTTGAGAATGGTGACATTCATTTACATTGAGAATTTTTTTTACCTTCCATCACATTATTGAACATGTTGTATGTTGTTCAGGTCCTGATGAAATACAGCTGAATTAAATCACAGAGCGTCTCTTGGAGCCTTTACAGGTTTAACTGAGGCCTTACATTTCATGTGTCACATTGTTTTATGTATACAGACATGACAGCATATGGACAGCAGAAAACAGAAACTCCAGCATCAGATAAAGATGTGTTTTTTTTCTTTCTGACTGTTTTTTTTTTTTTGCACAGAATAATAAAAGGACTGCTACTGTATGTAGACTTGTACATGTCAAATACCATATGAAAACACACTCTATTGTACAGCAGAAACCTTCCAACAAATAGAATACAAATGAATAAATTCAAAGGTATCTGGATATGCAAATTGAGGTTTATAAAACTAACCTAATGGTGATGGGAAAGCTCTTAACTCTATTCTTGGGGTAAAATCCCTTCAACAGCATTGATGTGAACTTAGACCAAAAACTATGAACATATTTTTATATAATATTTGTAGATCATCAAGTCAGTGAAACCTAAAAGCTAGTTTTCAAGTAGAAAAAAGCAAAAGTCACCCAAAGATGACATCAACCCCCCCCCCCCCCAACCACACACACTAAAAAAAAATCAAAACCCAAATTCTTTTTGCTGTTCAACATAAAAAAAAACAAAAACGTCAGGAATAAATTAAACATCAAAAATAAAAAAGGCATGACATTTTACACAACAGTTTAAACCTTCTACAAGAATTGCTTTAAACAGCATAACCTCAGTGTGTGTACTTTCTATATCTGCTTTAACACTTGGAAAAACAAAAAAAACCTCAAATAGATTAGAAGAAATTTACAAAAGAAAATACACAACCAAGACTGAACTCTGAGTGAGGCTGCAAACTACCCATTTTTGACTAAAATATTACAGTTACTTTAAAAAATGCATGTAATAACACCAGTGATCATTGTGGCGTGTTGGTCTTTAGACACGCCAGTTTTGCTGCTTGAACTCAAGGCACCGAATGATCCAAGTTAAAAAGAGTCACAGAAAAAGCTGAAGTAACAAAACAATAAACATGACTGTGTCTCTTTCAGTCTTCTCCCTCCTGCTAATATCACTGTTATGATTATCATAAGCATGATGAGTATCTGTATCGTCACTATTCTAACATTTATTGTATTCTCCTAATCCAGCTAATAAGGTATTGCAAGGATCCTAAAGGTCCATGATAACTGTTTCTATGTAACGCTATACATGGACAAGACACTTAATCTTATGCACACACACATACAAACACACAATATTGTATTTGCTGCCTATTTTTTCAGATTTAATTATCAAAATGTTACAAAAAAGTTGCCAGCCATGATCTTTTTGTCTAGATTGTCTCACATTGTGACTCTAACTGCCTATTGCCTGTATAAAACAGCTCGAGTGTATTTGTGTTTCCTGTACGTTTTGCTGGTTGTTGTTACACAGGAGTCAGCAAAGACACAAACTGCTGACAGCCAACACTTAATATGGCTACAGAGGCAGAAATAATATCTATGGAGGTAAACCTCAGTGAGCAGAGCCAAAGAACTGCACTGTTGTGCTTGATGCTAGCTAATTTTAGCTAATGTTAGCTAACAGTGCCACGCTGTTTTAAGGAAATTAACCTCTTAAAAAACTGTATATCTGTGAACATAAATAAAGATGACACTGCTCTCTTATTTCAATCACTCATTGCCATGCATTACAAGATGTTTGAGACCATCTTATCTAGACAGGCTGTTGGCTAGTATAGCTAATTTGGCTAGTATGGCTAATTTGGAATGTCAACTGGGCTAGGTAGCTAACTTTGTATGGCTACCATTTCTTCTTTTCCATTTTTTGGTGTGATATTTTTCTGCTGTGGTTGTTTGGCTCCTACCACTGTGGATTAACTCAATTATTGTTGTTATTTATGCCTCCAAACAAAAAGAAAAAACACTTAGAGAGCCAAAGTGCTGCCCCATTTCCACGTTAGCATCTGTTCTATGATGTATTTTCTACATTTCATTTGGTTGATAACTGTTCTCTGATAAGCTAAGACTTGACATTGAGCTATTGCAGACATATGTGCTAGATGAGTATTTACACGTAATTACCTGCTGATAAAAACTGAACACCCTGTTATTTTAAGTAACCTTTTATTCTCTAGCGTTCAGCAAGTACAGCTTAACTGCTGTGAAAGTGTGTGACACCTTCCACTTCATCCACACAGTTCATTTCATTACACACCATTACAAACTACTGTCAAGTGTTGTGCCACAGACCTGTGCAGGGGGTGGGTCAAATTTGATCTATGGTGCAGTTCCTAAAATTTGCCAGCAGAGGTCGTTAAAAGTCATGTGTGGTCTTAACTAGCTTCTCAATCACACACCTGCACTGCGGCAGATTGAGTTAAGTGCTGTTCTTATTATTTTAACAAACACTGACAGTGAACACGTTAACTATCACTATAACAAAACAGTGACTCACCTCACTCTGTCTCACCCTCTCCCTCCCTCTACCCTTCTCTGTGTCTCTCTCTGTTCAAGTCTTTCCTGACTCATGCCAACATCTCTCTGTCAGCTGGAGCCAAAGCTGGCTCTGGATCCCGGCCAGGGCGACAGACTGAGACAACGACACAGCGGCTGCTGCTGCTGCTGCTGAGCATGCACCAGCACGGGGTGATGCAGGTGTGTATCGGGGTAAAATGTAGAGCAGTGTGTGGCTGTTCTTGCTCTAAGCTGTAGCCAGATGAAGCCTTTGTAAGGCTACCAGTAAAATATGACCTTAACACCCTTGTTTCTCTGCAGTTATAGCATTTTTATCTGGCAATTTAAAGCCGACCAAGCCCATAAAGACTGAATACAGCGAGATTAAACCAACGGGTCAACACACCAGACTCAGAGCTGAAAGCACACCGACTCGCAAGGCCATGATCTGCTCCCCCAGAGTGACAGATAGCTAAATTTCCATCATTATTTTCTACAAGCTTAACGACAAAGTAAAGTTGGTCGTTTTAAAATGTTTGCAGTCAACGGCTGGTGGGATCTCTGTGGTTGTTTGTTTCTCAGTCAAGGTGAAGAATAGACTTTGTGGATCAACTGCATCCATCACTGGGAGGAAAACAAACTCTGGAGTATTGGTTTGATTCTGATTAAGTGGTAAATACCAAAAACGTCACAACGCAGATGCAACCAGATTCTTTTCCACCATCCATTATCTGTTAAATCATCTATTTTCTCCAGGCAGATTTGATTTTCTCTGTCATATTTTAGTTAAGCACCTTGGTTCAGCCAGTTTTAATCTGGATCTTTGGTTGTAATTTACTAAGCTCCACTGTTGCCCTTGGCAATGTAACATTTGGACACACCAACACATGATTATTTCTACAAATAAAATCAGTTTGATTGAAAAATATTTCTGATGAATTCGTTTTTTTTATTATTATTATTTTTGGTCATTTGATAATCTTTCTAACTGGCATTTTGTCGACAAACTGATGACTATGCTACAAATGTGTTTGATGACTGTCTGTTGACGCGACACACAAACACACCACATACAGAATGTCGTAGTAAGCCTAAAAAAAATAACTTATATTCTTTTTGTTTTGTTTAGTTTTTTTTACATCCGGGACCCATGGATCTGGAAAAGCTGTGAAATGAAAGAAAGAAAAAAAAGACTTAAGGAATTTATAGTTTCATAGCAATCTAAAAATAAAACACTATATTATCTAAGTTTGGCTGTGATGATGGTGATAATGGTGATGAAGATGGTGACAGAATGGGAGCAACATGGCTTTACTGACATGCATAATGGCTGAGGACAACAACAAAAACACACAGCCATGTCTTGACCACTAAAGTGTGTGTGCCCCTTTGACATTTATTTGATTTTATATGTTTAAATGTGTGTGTCCATTATGTGGTGGGTGTATCTGTGTGCGACTCTGCACTTAGACTGTATATACAGCACGTACACAGACTGGGGAAGGACATCTAACACTACTGCTGCACTGAAAAGGTCAGGGATATTTCATGTCACAGCATCGGTAATGAGAGCCCACAGAGACGCGGCGCTCGATCAATATCTGCTGTGGGATGCGTCGGGTCACTGTCACAGACTGAGCGTGTACACAGATATTACAGTGAACAAGCTGCTGCAGCACACAGCTCAGGAAAGTGACATTTTCATTTAATGGTCAATTAGGAAAATGGCGCTGGTTGTTCCAGCTCAGCCTGGTTCATTAGCAGAGATCATCAGGACTACAGGGTTGGGGCTGAAATAATTGATGTCATCAATGTTATTTTGTCCTAAAATAACCATATTTTATATTTCTTATGCTCTACATTATAACTTAATTTTTAACTCGTCAACAGTGATGATAGGAAAAGATCTTTGCCCTTGACAGATTTTCCTGTGGTGTGAGGTGTGTTACCCTCGATAAATATTAATCATGTTCAATATTTACAATCACGGATCCTGTTGTGTGGGGGGAACACAGAGGAGGTTCTCTGTGGATTGTCACATGGAAATGTAAGGATAACCAATCAGGGAGGAAGCTGACTGAAGACGGAAGCACAACAAACAAGAGACGTCGTCGTCCGCCATTTTTATTCACTCTAAAGTCTCGTTTGACTGTGTGAGATTTGGAGTTCTTGAGTATTGGAGTTCAGACTCTGGTTGTCAGTGGTGAATCTGTGTGGTGTGCTGTGTTGTTGCACATCACACTAATAAGAACAAAACTATCAAATCTGACTTTATTTATCGTCGTGTGTGTGCTGTCACATTTTCTAAATCAGGTAAGATTTTAAAAATCAGGCAGGGTTTAGATCCATGTTCACTGATGAGCCTTCAGTGTTGTGCTCCACCCCTCTCCAAATCACCAGGGTCGACACAGGTGTACAGGTGCATGCTGCCAGTGATTAGATGGTGCCTGTCTGCTGTCTGAGTTGGTCTGACAGACTGAAAGCTCACAAGTGAAAACACTGTGTGGATCTAAGCGTGCAAAGATCTTTTCTCTATCATTTTGGACTTCGTCATCCTGCAAATCACTCTCAACTTTAAAGTAGTAAGTACCGTCATGAGTTTTCAACACTCTGAAATGATACTGTGAGTTTTGTAACATACAGATATGAGAATTCAAGCAGTGTCCTGGCTAGAAAAAGTATTTCTACTCTATTTTCTATGTTTTTATTATTCTCATTAGATGATACATGATGTGTTGTAATTTATTCACTTCTAGGAATGAATTTGTTTCTAGATCTTTTTCTGAGATATTTTAATTTTGTTGTTCTTGTTGTGTACACCAGGTTACTGTTTCTAGATGTGTATTCTCCTCACACTGTTCATGAGATCTTTGATCTACCTCATCACTGGCATGAGAAGTGTTCAGCCCTGCCCTGATTGGTCCAGCCAATCATACAGATCACAATCACCTGAGTGGTGAATGTGTTTGTCTCTATATATTTCTTGTTCAGCTTTGTGATGAGCATTTGACACTGCCCGACAAAAATCTCTAGATCGAAATGTTTCTTAATCAGTGTGCAGATCTTTTGCCTCTAGTTTGATTTTTGGTCGAGCACCTGTAAGAGTTTCTTTAGACATTTCCTGTGAGTCTCAGAGCTGCGAGTTAACACATAAATGTTGTAAACACACTAATGTTTTAACATTTTCATGGAGGTCATAACTCAATCCAGTGCCATGAAACATCCCAGATCTCTGTAGACATCACACACACATACACACACACGCTAAAATCTACTAGGTCTACCCACTAGCAACATCTATCGCACAGTTCCTCACCCATTCCCGCCTCTCTTTGGAACAAAGAAACATGACTCCCTCATTCTCTAAGCCACTCATTTGGTGTGGTATCTCTCCCTCCCTCCTCCTCCTCCTCCTCCTCCTTCGCTGCTTCCTCCTCCTGCATCTCCGCCGGCTTCATTCAGCATGAAGGACGGAGGAGAGAACACAAAAGAAAGGGGAAAAAAAAAAACAAGACAGAAAACGACAAAAGATGAACACGCTGATGAGTGTCAGTGAGTGTGGACAGTGAGAGGCTGAGAGGTAAATATAGAGACAGATATATATCTATATATCCATATGAAGGAGAGAGATAGTGTGAGAGAGAGAGAGAGACAGGGAGTGAGAGATCGATAATAGCAGGAAACAGAGAGAGAGAGAGAGCAGTGTGAATGATGGAGTGAATGTGTTTGTGAATGACATTTCGATGCGAGTGACATTTGGAGCTTTCAGTGGAGAGTGCAGGATCAAAGCACACTCACATTCGCTTCAATGAGAGGAAACTCCCCCCTTCTTTCTCTCATCACACCACAACAACATAGAAATACACACATACAAAAAGACGAAAGGACCACACATGTACACGCAGCCTGGCAGCTTAGTCTTTGCACATGTATCTGTGTGTGTGAGAGAGGGTTTTACCTTAGTTTTGTGGCTCTGCTCTGTGCCTAGTCCAGATCCAGGCGTGTGAAGCTCCTTGGATACGACGCACAGAAACTCGGCCTGGTCCTCCGTCCCGTAGCTGTACGACGAGCCGATGTTCACCATCTAGAAAGGAAAGGAGACACAGATACAGAAGGATATACAGAGGAGAGAGAGGGACAGAAACACACAGTGAGTATCAGGAGGGAAAAATCAAAGATTCACAGCAGAGAAAACAGAGAAGGCGAGAGATAAAGGAAGTGACTGAAAGAGCTGGAGACCCGTACTGAAGCGAGGGAAGATTCTTGTGCTCATGCATTTTTGGAGGGTGAGGTGGGATGGACAAGAGTGGGCAGCCTGCAGTTACACCAACAAGAAGCGTCTTTAAATTGTGGCGACAGCACAAACAACTGTGGGTCAGCTTCTGCAGAAAACTGTGCAAATCATAGCTGTGCAGCGTGCAGTGAAGCCAAAGCAGTGGGTAAAAGGGGAGGGGGGGGGTCTATATGTGATTTCTAGGCTACAGCGTGGATAGGCTGACCTATTAAGACTCCATGAGGCTCCGACGTGGAGGTCTGAGTGCACTACTGGAGAGGCTGACGCTCACAGACTTGTGTCGACTCAAAAGATGAATATAATTGTGCCTTTACAATGTGAACAATGTAGTTTGTGTTTCACTCTGCTGGAACCTGGAAATGTTTGGTATCTTTGCTTGAAAAATGACTGAAATGAAGTCGATTGATTTACTAATCATTGTCACTCTGTTGTTTTCCCACTTGATTCCTGATGTGCAGGAAAATAGTAAAAAAAAAAAAATACTGATCACTATTTTCCAGAGCACAAGTCATCATATTCAAACAGCTTGTTTTGTCCAAACACCAATCTAAACTCAAAAGGTATTCCGTTTAGACGACTAAAACAGTGTTTCACTTCTAGTATAGTCTGGTTTAATATCTGTAACCAAAAGAGTCCAAATAGAGTGAGTGAGTTAAAACATAAAAGATTAGCATATTGCTGACAGTGAACATAACAGTAACTGTAATTTATTGTAGACTTAATAAACATGTAGTGACTGTCCAATATAGTTTAAAAAATACAGCATAGACACCAGGACAGAAGCCACAGCGATGGTGTGACTATCCCGGGCTGCACCCGCTCAACCACTGGGCTGTTTTACGGACTGTACCACTGCAGGTGATGGAGGCAGCAGCCAAACGTCTCTACATATTCAGAGGTGGACCTTTAAGATCCTAATTAGATCTCACATGGACTCACTGGATGAAAGTGCAACAAGATCAATAAAACCGGATCTACGCTACAACGCCAAAAGTCCTAAACTCGTTTTTGGGAGTGCAGATAGCAGGGCTCAGGTCAGGGCCGAAGGGATCAGGCCAAGGAGGGGGGCGGGGAGGGGGGAGGTCAAGATTGAAGGGTCAGCAGCAGCGTGAGTCCAACCCACAGTCCAGAGCAGTCCGGTGCGGGGCTTTCTGCAGGCGCGCACGCTGACCTGCTCAAACTTCCAGCCGTCCGACATCGTGGAGACCATCTGGGTCAGCTCCTCCTCCTGACACTGCAACACCCGGTAGACGTGCTTGGGGGGCACCTGCTGGGAGGAGGGGGAGAGTGAGGAGACAAGGAGGTGACATGGAGGCAGTGGACAGGAATCACAGAAAAAGAAAACATGATGTTGTTGTTGGCTAGCCAGAAAAACCAGCACTTCTATTTTCATACTTGTGCTGAATATTTAAGCCCCCCAGGCAAGTCCAGTAAAGTACAGTAGAGCGCAGGGAAAGTGGGAGTATGTTTGAGAGGGATTACGTAAGAGTGTGAGTGTGACCATCCTGAGAAAAAATAAATAAATAAAGGAGAGAAAAGCCTGATGTACAGCAGGGCTCTATTTAGAGACGCACACAAGGATGAAATCACTGACAAAGAGAAAATGACTGAAAGGCATCACTTACACCATAATGGTGTGTGTGTGTTTATCTGCTTGATTTGAGTGCAGTAAAGTGCTGCGATGTAATATGGTTTAACGGTATTAATACAGTTGTATTACACTGGGATGGGCATTTGAATCAGGAAAATTAATCAGTTATTGATTAATTGTTATTTTTTATACTGAAAATGCCTGTGTCAGAAAATAAACTGCTAAAGAAAGTGTGTTTCTCCTCAAAGAAATCTTTGTTCCAAGAGGAAATTATAGTCCAACGACAAAACCAAAAAAAGGCTCAGAGTAAAACCTATAAAATGAACAACCCAAAGCTACGACGCTCGTCATTAACGCAACTTTTGGACTACTTTTAGACAAACACAAAAACATTATCATCAATATCGTAATGTTAACGATGAGCTTTGTTGTATCTTGGCGCGAAATGGTCCGACACCAAATTTCGCTTTGATTTCTTCGACAGTTTGTCTGTTTAATTTTAACTGTGCCTCCTGCTGGTCGTTGCCACGTAGCATAAAACATTATATTGCTTCAAGACGCACTATAGAACCTCACTGATGCAACAGTATCAATTAAATTCCAAGTGATCAACAATATTATGCCTTCAGGACAGGTTCTGTGTTTACCTGCGTGGCTTTGGAGTCCCTCTCCACGATCCTCTCCTTGATCAGTTTGATCAGTGGTGTAATGTTGTAAAACTCGGCCTCCTCCAGGACACCTTGTGACAGAAGAAACACACAACTCAGCTGCTTTCACTTGAAATCAAAAATATATAGTATGGAGGTATGCAGTATTTTTGAGGCCCAAAACATGTAAATATATCCAACATTCATGCACCCAAGGACGACAGAGTCAAAGTATATGAGACCTTCCTCAGCCAGCTCCTTGTTGTAGACCAGTTTGCCGTGCCGCAAATAGTTGAGGATGGGACCAAAGTAGGTGGGGTCTCTGTCGATCACGTAGGCCCCCGTCTCATCCTGTTACAGACAGAAGAAAACACTCTGTGTTATAATTTTATCACATCTTAAACTGTATTTATATCAGTGCACTAGGCCTCTTCTCTGGTTTTATTTATGAACCATGGAGAGTTTTTATTGACCTGAACTTTACTTTTATTTTCCTTCCTCCCCATTTTGTAATATATTGACTATTTTTAGACATGAAAGCTCAGCTAGCTGGAGAAAAAAAAAACATCCTGGTTTGCTATTTTCATCTTAAGTATGTGGCCCTGGCTGCCCAGACCAGATTTATGTAAGATGTATTGTGGATGAGTTTGTCTTCAAAAAAAAACTCCCCCCCGTCGGGTGGAGGTTCTGTTGATGTGAGAAACTTTAGTGTTCCTAAATTAAACAAAAGTATGGTGTCTACAAAGGTAATGTCACCACTGATACTACTTGAAAAGTAACTTTTTAGTCTGTGTTTTTCTAATTTTCCATATCAGCCCTGTTGCTTCCTGTTGCAAATGCAGTGCTGCCATTTGCTTTTCCCCTGAGATCCTCCCGCCACAATAGCCTTCTGTAGCTGGACACAGGCAGAAGTCACTGGTTACTGATGCTGCAGAGCATCAGCAGCAGTTGGTGACTTTTGTTGCCACACGTGTGTCGAAGGCCTGCTTCATCTCTCCCACCTCCAGGCTACCTCTGCCAAGCCTGCCTGCCTGTTATGTCATGACTACTACCCCCTCCAACATACACACACATCCTCTTCCTCCTCCTCCTCCTCCTCCTGCTGCTGCTGCTGCTTCACCTCGTGATGATCGCTCAAAGCGAAGCCCCCCTTTCAGAGCTGGGTTCACAAAGGAACGAACTGCTGGAGGAATCTGTATGAAAACATGCAGGCCTTTCAGAGAGCACAGGGATATAGAGGGGGGGAAAGAGGAGGAAGTGTGGTACAAGAGGAACTACTGATTATGTGTCATTAACACATGGTTCAGTGGGTTGTAGAAAGAGACCCACACATGGCAGCGTGTTATATTATATGGATAGCAGGGTTTTCCACAAGTGCATCCAGTGTCCAGCTGGGTGAAAGAAGTCGTTTATTCTGACAGATATTTCCTGTCTGACAGATTGTTTTCATTGTTTCATGGCTAAACAACCCATACACAGGACGCCACTAAGGGGCTGCGGGCTGTTAGCTTAGCTCCTGCTAACGTTAGCTCAGCTTGTTTTGAGGTTAGGATTCCTTCAGTGTCAATCGTTCAGGAGGTTTTTTCCACACAGGTCTCCTCCTCTCTAAAACAAACAGACAACAAACAAACAGTTGAATAAAAAAGTTTTACGATTAAAAGTGACGCTGTGGCTCTAAAGGTTTTCTCCGTTTGTTTCTTTGTTTACTTAAGATTCAATGACAAAAATCATCACCTTCATCCGTTTTAAGATCACAGTTAAAACGTTAGGGAAAAAGATGGTGACGCTCCACACTAACTACATGTTTAATAACAGAAAGTACCTCAGTTACTGGTTAATGGAAGGTGGACAACTCAAGCCATTCGACAAAATGAAAGTGTTTCCTCAACCGACAACCACCCCTGGGCTATTGGTGTGTACATTAATATTTCAGGCCTCAGAGTACTGGACTGGAAAAGACAGAAACACAAATACAGAGTCAAAGAGTGAGAGGAAGATGTCCGGCTTGATGGACAGAAGCGGCAGCGGATTATCTTAGCCTCCGGCAGCATCTTGTACAGATGTATGTTAGTGCTTTTATTAACGGGTCCTCACTCATTCTTGTGCACGGTGCCACTCACCCTGACTGTAATTATTATGCCCTTCACTGTAGCCTCAAGGAACTGACACAAAAACATTTCTGCATCGTTAAAAAAATACCAGCAATGTATCCAACATCCCTGCTTCAGTCTGGTGGTGTATTTTGACAGCTGCAGGTAACATTTGCTTATGATTTAATGCTGCTTTTCAAATGAAAGATCTTAACTGGATTTTCAGGTTGTTAATGCAAATCCTATTTTGTTTATTTGGAAGTGCAATATTATTAACTCCTGCCTTTGACCTGGGAGTGTCCAGGTGTACTGTACAGTTATAAATAAACAAGTGGGATTACAACCAGGTTACAGTTCAGTCCTTTATGGAGCTAGAGGCCAGTAGTGTGGTCGTTCTGTGGAAATGGTTTTTCCTCCCAGAGCCCACAGGAGTGTATCTGCTAGTTATGTTAGTTATATAAGTCATGCTACAGCTTGTGATGCTACAGTTACTTCCTGTTTACACCGCTGATCGCAGGTGTTCCTGGCAAACAATTTATTCTGTCTTTACTGGCGAAGACATTTCTTGAGTTTTAATAGCACAACCAGATTCATTTAATCACTATCTTGAAATTAGCTGATAGAAACTATGGCTGTGTCCGAAATAACTCACTCATTCACTCCCCTCTACTCACTATCTAGGGAGTGTTAAAACTCTTTGAGACACTACTCAGGTTGTTTTCTCTGTGCTGTTAGTTACGTCTTTTCTGTCGATTGTTCTGCATTGTAACTTTAATTCTTATATCCTATTTGTCTTTCTGTATTTTAGCTTATTTTTATTTTCTAATCTCTTAACTCCTCAGAAACTATATTTAATGGTACCTGAATGTCTGTTTGTTTGTTTCTTTTACACTTTGTCTTAATACTTTTTTCACTCTCTCGCAGTGCAAACGCAATGCATGATGGGATATATTGCTTGGTTAGTGACCATCGGTCGTACACTACTTTCACAATGCACTGTGGGATACTTTGAGTCCACTATACAGGGTATAATAATTATCACTATACATTCAGACAGCACTATAAAGTGAGCAGTGAGGGAATTTCTGACACAGCCTATAACTTTACTTTAGGAGTAGAGCAGCTCTAACTTGTCGTCGCCTGTGCGTCAGAGAAGTAATCCCAAAAGAAACATGCAGTCAAACACACAGGAGAGCAGGAAGGTTGTGCGAGCTGTAAAAATTTTCAGCGATAGATGGCGTGTTGTCAGTCCCAATTTATATGGGCAGAATCACTTTGTCCCTGACACTCATCTCTCCGAGTGCAGCCAATTTCTGCCGTTGTAGCGTGACGGGAGCTTCTGACGAGCCGATGTAATGAGCGAGGACACCTACTAACACAACCAGACTAGTTGAGACTGTAAAGCACTTCGAGGGATGGATTTAGAGGAGAAAAAGACGAAGCAAGACACCTGGAGATCTGACAGAGGATGGGACAGGAAGACAAATCCGTTAGGAGAAGCAGTATGACGAATAACCTCTTATTAGAAATGAAGGGCAGATGCACAACACAAAGACGCACAAAGCAACAGTGCCATAGAAACAGAGGATGAAGACACATGGGATATCGGTGTGTGTGTGTGTTGTGTTTGTGCGTGCGTGACAAAGCGAGACACACAAAGAGAGAATAGAGAGAGAGAAGATGGAGGGATGGGAGGTGAAGAACCAAGAGGCAACTTGTATAGATGCAGCACAGTGTGTGTGTGTGTGTGTGTGTGTGTGTGTGTCTGTGCTGAAAATCACCATGATTAGAGCGTGGAGGGGCTGTGACTGCAGCACACACACACACACACACTCATACAGCTGCAGTAGAGGACAGACCGACGCCTCATCGACGTGACTTGACTTGACAGTGTGGGCATGACAACAGTGGGGAAAAGCTTCCTCAATGTGTCAGAGCTGTGGTATCTCTCTCACAACACACACACACACACACACACACACACACACACACACACACACAGAGAATTAGTAGTTATTCATTGTGACAGACCCATTTGCAGCTGCAGGACATTGAATTTAAAATAATCTGTTGGGCGGGTTTAATCACCAACAGTGCATCAGCCTGCAAGCTCCTTCATGTCACCCTCCACTCCTGCTCTTGCCTTTTCTGCCTCTCTGCTCCAGAGACTGACCAATAATGCAACATGATCATATCTAATATGCTGGGAAAACTCGCAACCTCCTCTTCAGATTTCTTCATGTCTACCAGAGCAAATTCCAAACAGCGTGTACATAGTCTACATCTGTGTATAGTAACAGTTTACTGATGCTAAACGCTGCTTACAGAGTTTATTTAATCCCAGGAAGAACATTTTCAGGCAACTATTTTCTCACTGTTTCCAGGAAATGAAACTGAAAGTTGGAAACTTTCCATAAGAATTAATAGGGAAAAAAGGGAATAAACAGGTCAATTCTGATGATGTTACTATGGTCAATATATTTGCACTTTGGTATTAGCTAGCTATCAAATGTAAACTAGCTGATGCTGTGTTTATGTATTTATTTTCTTCAACATTCATGTTTTTTGTTGGTCAGTTAAAGAATTGATTAAAGTTGTACTCATAAATAAACCACAGTCAAAAATATCAGTTTTTAAAATGTGTATTATTTAGCGAATTGCTAATTTCTAACTCATTATAATTCTAATTCAGTGATGGAAATTTACCAGAAATCTTCTGCCCTTTGCAACCTTAGTTTAACATTACTGT
Organism: Lates calcarifer; assembly: GCF_001640805.2. NCBI lineage: Eukaryota > Metazoa > Chordata > Actinopteri > Centropomidae > Lates > Lates calcarifer. The sequence goes on from NC_066855.1 coordinate 3,462,233, forward strand.
CAATTTTTCTGATGTTACAACTATAGTCTTAAACCGAATGAAGGATTTTTGCCACTGGACGTCTGGTTCTTCAGTAATCAGAGAAACAAACTGAGCAATCAGCTTCTCTTGACGTCCTGCTCCAGTGATTTTAACGAGAAACTGCTTTACTCAACACTTTTACCAATTTTATTTACTCAAACCTCCTGAACGACTGACACTGAAGGAATCTTAACCTAAAAACAATCTATGCTAACATTAGCGGCAGCTCAGCTAACAACCCACAACCCCTGACATCCTGCATCCACCAAAAAGCACAGGAAAAACACAGATTTTTAACGTGAAACTACTTTATTCAGTGTTTTTTCTAGTTTTAATTATCAGGTCTGTTGGTTTTGGAGAAGAGGATAATTCAGCTCCCAGTAAAAACCTCCTGGACCATGAACACTGAACAAATCTTACCCTACAAACGACACTCAGTGAGTTGTATGAGCTGTTGTACAATGAAATCAAGCCGACTACTTGTGTCACCCAGCTGGACGTTGTATGCACTTGTGGAAAACACTGTGTATCACCAAAAAATTAATCATCATTGAGCCAGTAGCGACCGGCCCAGCTTGTGGGCAGACTGTACTCTCAGTTGTCAAGAGGACATGGACACTAGTTAGCGAGTTAATGGTTTACAGAGCGTTTGCTCAGGGAAATAGGATGTGACTCCGCTACATCTCCCTGTAGAGGGTAAGCACATCCCACGGACTATCACCAATAGCCAAACAAAAGCCTCTGCTCACCTCTCAAAACACACACATACACACCCGCCTGCCTACATTCTGCAGCTTGCTTCAGCATGTGTGAACAGTAGAGCTGCAAAATATATTTATTTATTTATCAATGCTGCTTGATTTGACCAGATCCTGTGTGGTTTTATTTGGAAATAATTAACCATTCAAGAGAAACTAGGGCAGTCATTCGATTTTCTGGTTGGTTCAACATGACACCAACTTGTCAATATCATCGAATCAATATTCATCAATCAATTCAGGCTTGAATTATGCTTACTGTAAAGTTCTGGCATTGATTTTGAGACAGGTGGTTTTTACAATAAGCCATAAAAAAACACCTCTGCCACATTTCATTTCCAGTTCTCTATCAAAATGGACTTATTACATTAGATTCACATTGTGACCAGTACATACGTGGCCCGTCCATGTAATTCTGAGCTAAAGGCAGGAGGCAGGAGATGTGAGAAAACTGTGGACATGTGCGTTATTTCTAATTGGGGATCAGCCTCGTTTATCATTGCTGGCATCACAGATGGTCTGACTGAACCACTGATTTCTCAGTGTTGGTGACATTTTTGATGTAGGAGGCATCCTGCAGCTCCATACTGACAAACACATTTGATTTTTATGTGCCTCCATTCCTCGCTGGGTGGATTAAACAGCTTTGTGTGTTTAAAAAAGTACATGGGAACCTCCTCAGAAACATTTGTCCTATTGACACTGACTTACCAAAACTTCTGAGAGGTTCCTAGGAAGACTTTTAAGTGTAATTCTCTGTTTATTTATTTAGGTTTGGCCTCTTGTGAAAATATGTTGGTGGTTTTTTCTGCTTACAAAATGGCGACCACGTTTATGAGAATATAAGGTGGAATTTTCTTCCAAGCTTCAACAAGTTCACACAACTCTGTACTATTTATTGAAATAAAAAACCTTGGCTCTTGCATCTTTTTCAGGATTCCCAGTCCCTGCCAACGCCTCACATTAGACATAGCACAGATAAGGTGATAAAGCGAGCCCAGGCATGTTGGAGGAATTCATGCTGAGTTTTTTAAGTAGTTAAAAAAGAAGTCACAACACCAGGCCATTCAACCCCCCCCCCCCCCCACACCTTTTGGTATTTATATGATTAATATGAATCAATCCACTGAGAGTCGGAAATCTGTGGTAATAGGATTATGTGGTTATGGTCGTGTTACACCTGTTTAGCTAACATCATCTCGGTATCAAAGCTGAATCTTAGCTACATAATGTAACTGGCTTGGGGACGGTATAAGGTCAATTTGGGTTTTGGTTGGGGTTTGGTTCAGTGAGGGGGCAGGGCAGCCGAGGTGCCAGTAATCTCATTAAAACAGTCACACACAGCCAGACAGTGTGTGTGTGCGTGTGGGTTTAAAAACAGCCAAGAACCCCTGAGCAGAGACACGCTAACGCCAGCGGATTAGAAGGGGGGGCGGGGGTGGATAAAATCAGCTTCTCTCCAGAGTGAAGAAGAAAACATACACAGGCTGAACTGCAGATCAGATCGCTCTGTCTGCTAAACAACCAAAGCAGCGTCTGATTTCAGCCTGGTGTCTGCTGGGTAATGCAGTACGCTGGCACACTGAGCTCCTTCAAAGACACTTCACACATGTTGCAGCATGTTCAAGTTATTGCCAGAGCTCATTGACAGGAGTTTCGATTTGGTTAATCGCTAACGGCCTTAACAAAAGCAACATTAGCTCTTTCTTCCTTAAAGTCAATGTTTCCCTGTAGTGTTTAATTTAAACTCATTTAAACTCAACTTAGTCATTAAGATGTTGCTGTAAAATATTTAGCATTAAGTGTGAAAATAATGTCAACATGTGTGGTGTCAAAAGTACAAATGTATGCATTACAACGACTTTGAGCTGCTAAAGCTAAAGCTAAGAATAGAGAAGAATATGAGGACCCTCCTAAATAGGGATGCAACGGTGTCGTCAATTTCACGATGTTGCGATAACAAAAGTGAGTTGTAAGAGCTGTTAAACAATGCAATCAAGCCGACTACTTCTGTCACTCAGCTGGATGTTGCATGCACTTGTGGGAAAACCCTGTGTATCAAGGAAACTTGATTTGTATTCATCGAGGCTTCTTAAGGTAAAACCACTGAATAAAAACACTTTTTAAAAACCCTTTTCACATTTGTACTTTCATTATCCTTGTGACTTACAACAGAATTAATTAGCCACGTCCTGATTATCTGACCAAACTACACATTCTTCCTTTGGGCTACTGCAGCTCTGCGCAAGTCAGACCACCTCTGCAGCATAAATATTTTTTGCTCAGTAAAATCCTTAATCTTCTAGCGACCAGGGTGTTCGCTCTTGACTTTGAAAATCTCAGTCTCTGTGTGTAATACAAAGGAGTCAGTCCAGTGTTGTTGGCGAGGGAGCATTAACAACTTACATAATGACATAACTACACACAGGCACACATTATAGAGAGACAGCAGCAGATAAGACCAGACAGCAGATGATACATGTGTCTAGGATCAATTGGCAAAGCTTGTATAATAACTAGAAACATGTCTCCTCCTCTCTGGAGAAATATTTGCACTTTTAAAGTATTTATAAGCTGAGACTCCTGACAGAAACTAGCTCTAAAATCAAGTCTCTCTCTCTCTCTCTCTGTGTCTCTTCAGATTCAAGAGTTTGTGATAAAGAGCAGAAAATAAAAGGCGCAGACGAGAAAAGGACAAACATGCGATAAGCATTCAGAGTGAGTCAGCTGCTGAGAGCGACGGATGAGGGGAGGACGGTGGCGGCGGCGGCAGGGACGTGGAAAGAGTCGAGTGAAGGAACGAAAGAAGGAAAAAGATGTAGGTGTGTTTGCACAGAGAGATTCAGCGCAAGACTGTGTGTCTTCAGGCAGTGCAGAGGGAGCTACTGTCAGGTCACGGCTGAAGGTCACATGGGAATATTCTTTCCACAAGAGCCTGGCGGTGCAGCAGGGGAACAGTCAGCGCTGTTGTCGAGCCAAAAAAAAAAAAAAACACACACACTCCCAACTCCCAGTTTTTGGTGGTTGTTCGCGGTTTCATCACTTCAGCTGAGGTTGAAATCTTTCTGGAAACAATGGACATGTGACGCTGTGTGAATCCCTACCAGTGCATGGTGGTGAAGCTGCAACACAAGGCTGATTAGGGAATATAAGGCTGTCAACTGCCAGACACTGCCATCAGTTTGTACTGTGCTTCATTATCTCTGAGTGTATTACAGCAGTATCAATGGGCACGACTGCAAAAACACCAGTGATTCTTCTGGGAAATGATTTATTGACTCAGCCACCCTCTTGTTTGGTTGAACAGTCACTCAGCTGATTTTGTAGGGATGTAACTGACAACTCTTTTCAATATCAATCAATATACTCATCAATTTCTATATGTTTGAGCTATAAAATATTGCCATCACAAGTTCCAAGAGGCCATGGTGACAATGGGATCCCAAGATCCCAAGAAGATATTTTGTTTATTTCTTAAAAATTTCAGCAGCTTTTTTTTGTTTTAAGATAATGTTGAAAATGTCATGATCCTCCTTTGTGAGAGACTCTGGGTTTTAATTTTACTTGGTTATTATTTGTTGTCTGTGAACTTTATTGTAATTGTCCTCCTAGTGTGTCTTTGGTGTTTTTAGTTGTCTTATTTTAGTATTCTTTATCCTTGTGTTTTACTACTTCCTGTGTTATTTTGTAGGTAATCTCCCTGGTGTGTGTCTTGTGTTTTACTTCCTGTCTTTGTCTCGTTTTTCCCTCCTTTTTGTCATCCACACCTGTATTCTATTGGCTAATTACCCCCAGTGTATTTAAGTCCTGTCTCTCCCCTGTTCAGTCTTGTGTCTTGCCTCTGTGCTGTGAGTTTGCTTTTGTGTTATCTGTGTTGTTCCCTACAGATCCTCTTGTGTCTTTTGGATTTTATGGACTTCTTGTGTTTCGGACCTTTTCCTGCGCCTGAACCAGCCTGTGAGTTTTTGTTGTACTTTTGGTTTGGTTTTTGGCACTTGGATCATCATCCCTGTGTCCTCACCCCCCAAAACATGACAGAAAAGTTCTGTTTTAATTAAACATGTGCTTTAAAACATATCAACAAAGTTTTTACTACAAATGCATATGTTCCAAATATCAATTATCTGCCTCCTAAGTCACTGATAATCAATATCTGTCCTGAAAAAAACATTGGTTAACCCTGAATGGTGACGTCTTCAAATTTTGTCCAAAAACAAAAGAGGAGAAGCTGAAACCAGTTATTTTTAACCATTGTTGCTTTAAAAAAATAGATATAAACAATTATTTGACTGTGAAAATTGCTGCAGATTAAATTTGTTTAATCAATTAATCGAATAATAGTTACAGCTCTAAATTTGAAGTGTCCTGGTGACCGAGGGGCTCACCAATTGCAATATCACTGCTTCCAGTGCAGTTGGGGTCCTTTATTTATTATGTCATTACCCTCCCGTGCTCTCTCCTCATTTCCTGTCAGGACTTTACTACGTTACCTAATAAAGGCAAACTGTACTATGGCCAAAACAATATATCTATATTATCCCCACCTACGGCTCACTCTGTTGTTAAAGGTGCTGACATTTTAGAGATGAGAGGTTTTCAACAAACAGCAACTAAATGTCAACTTCCAGTAGAGTCCAGGCTGCTCTGTCTCTCTCTCTCTCACACACACACACACACACACACACACACATACACATACACACATACATATCAAAGGCTGCAGCACAATAGAAATCTGCATCATTTATGAGTCTTGCCAGCCCTTACAGTGTGCTGAGTCTACATGTGACTGGGAGACCCATAATACATGTCTCCCTCTCTCCATATAAGATGCCAGCTGTACAGCAGCTCCTGACTGTGCAGCTCCCCACAGAAGAGGAGACACGTGTTCATCCATCTGACTCAAGCTACATTCACACCACAAAATGATGCTGGAACACACACACACACACACACACACATAGGAGGAAAAAGACAATGAGAGACCTTCATACTGCACATATATCAGCTTCCTCTGGAGCTGTAGGCGTGCATTTCCAGGGCAGAACAGAGTTATTGTGCACTTTCCAGAAAGTACACAGTAATTAATATAGTTAGCTCCTGATAGCTTAGCAAAACAGCGCACTATTGCTGATTTTTTTTTTTTTTTTTTAAATGGGATTAATTCATGCCAAGACCTGCACACACACAGTGCAGCCAAATCCTTTAATCAAGTTAGGGCAAATCCACCTTTTATTACAACTGCAGATTTACCCAGGGAAATAAAGCCATGCTGGGATATTTTAGATGTATATTACACTACATCTGTAATAGGTATAGAGAAACACAAGGTATGAGTTAGTACAAGAGTGTTATAAGAATGTTACTAGAGTTTTGTCACTATATAAAACACGTTGCCCTCAGCTGAGGCCAATACCAGCCATGTTTAAAACAGATTTGTCTTTAAAATGAATATTAAACATTGGTTAACTGACATAAACTAGCTAAAATACATTTATAACAAAAATCCTTACAAGTTTATATGTCTACTAAAGCATTACCAAGTGTGGAGGAAGCTACTTTTTCTTAACCCAACCGGTCGAGGCATTATGGTTTCTGCCATTTAAAAGGGTTTTTCTTTATACTATTTTAACATAAAGAGTAACAGATAACTTCTGTTGTGGTTTGGAGTTGGATAAACATAAACTACTAACCACAGACAGGTGTTAACCCGCTACAGTTATTAAACTGTAATTATTTTTCGCCTGTTGTGGAGTAATGGTCACCGGGGACTGTAGTGGACCCACCGTGTCTGAGTGCAGGTCCTGCTGCTGGCACAGCCGGTACAGGAACGAAGTTTGCTCCTTGAGGAGGGTCTGCCGCGTCGTGAGGAACACCGTGCCGCCAACGTTCAGTCGGACCCACTTCCCGTTACTCCCCCCGCTGGGGTTGATGACCGAGCCGTTACCGATGCTCTGCGACGCCGTCCCGCCGCCACCGCCGCCGGATTCGGTCGCGCTGGAGGTGGCGGAGGTCGCGCTCTCTCCCGCCTCGCTGTCTTTGTTGTTGTTGTTATTGTTGTTGTTGTTGTTGCTGTTGTGGTGGTGGCAACCGTGGTGCGTCGACAACGCAGCGACGTCCGCCGGTTCCCGCTGATCGTCCACCGTCGTTGCCATTTGCGGGAAGAAGCCGTTAGACACGAAGGGAAGACGGGCGAGGGCGTCCGTCAGCGCCCGATGTTACCTCGGCTTTTTCTCTCCGTTACTAACCGAGCACGCTCCGCCCCCAACGCGCACACTCAAAGATCAGCCGCGTGAAGCTACCGGAAGTGAGACATAGTACATCCGTCTCTACTCTTCAAAATAAAAGCTGTATAGATCCGTAATGTGGTCTGAATGTGTAATTTAGTTTGCATGGTTCATCAGGGTTAGATTAATTCTACAGGGGTCAAAGCACAACGACAATTCAAAAACAAAACAGCATTTCAGAAAACACAACAATTCAGTCGTCGTATATTTTTGAAATGTTTTGTTTTGTGAATTGTTGTTTTGTTTTGATCATCAGGCCCAACATAGACTGGGGCAAAAATGAACCATGTTTATTAGACACAAGATAAAACCTGTAAAAATAGACTTTAACCTGAGATGATAATATAATATAGGTGTCACCCAAAGGCATTATTTGATATATCACAGTGATTTAGTTTAATCATTAGTTTAAATCTATGCACTACAGGCTGAGATGTCAGTCTACTGATAAAACTGTTCTACAAATCAAAAAGTAGCATGCAGTAAATCAGTACCAAAATTAAATACATATTTCAGGAGGAATTGTTGTGTCAAAGTTTTTATTTTTAATCGTCTATATTGACTCGATGTTTGGTTATTAATTCTATACCGTGAGCTTAAAACATTTTATTTTGAAAGTAAAATTGTCCTATTTCCGGATTGGGTCTCGTCCTCCTTGATGAACTTGACAAAGACCAAAAACTGGGTCTTGTAGTTTTTGTGAAACTATTTTGACTATTTATTACAACAGAAAATGCACCACTTTTTAAAATAATGTATGAATATTTCATTATTCATTAGTTAATATTTACATGAAGTCAGTCAGATAATTTTGTTTCACACAGAACAAACCTGAGCAAACATTGCATAGAACTTAAAACAAAACAATAAACAAATAAATTAATATATATAAAATTAACAAAATTATATAAAATTAACAGCAATTCCCTGATGGCTAACATTCCATAGTTTGTGGAACAAACAGTCTGTGTAAATTCAGAAAATCCTCATGTTAATTCAGAGTACACTGTCATAATGCTGCCACTCTTGGGTGGACACTGAGAAAGGATGATGTATAAATGGATTAATAAATAGTTTAATAACAAATAATCAACCTGTTGTCGTACCTCACACTGGCAGGAATACTTTTTTAAAATAAAGTAATATAATAACACTAAATTCAAACAGACAGTGGGAAATGAAGTTAAACAGATTGTCCCATGTCTATATTTAAGGACTAATTGTATCTTCCCTCTCTTATGGTCGGTGCAGTGTGGGCCTCATGGTGATGAAGGAAAAGTTGTAGGTGTGTGGGAGACCCTGATGAGTCGTGAGGTTGAAGGTTTGCCACGAGAATGGCGGCAGACCCCCCTGTGTCGTGGGGCCGTTTATTGCCTCTGCGACCAGCTGGAGAGCCATCTGGTAGTCAGTCACCTGTACCGAGACCAACAGAAAGGAGGAGGGCGGGAATGAGTAAGAAGAAGAGCATTTAGACATTTAGTGCTGTTTAAATAACAAATTGATTAACTTCATCGTCATCCCTGCACCACTCTATCACCTGATGACCTCTGACCTTAGTGTCATAGCAACCTCCTGGGCGTGGCCTCCTCGGCCTCAGGTCGTTACGGCAACAGATGGTTTTACACGGATGGCCCTTGGCATAGGGGTCTCTCTTGTAGTCTGCAACAGAAGCAGTCCGACTTTTACTCATTCTGGAGACGACAGAAAATAAGAGGAATGCGCGAGTCGTCGTTCTACCTACTGTTGTATCTCATGATGTGTTTGAGGGAGCTGAGGTTAGACACCTTGGCCTGGTCCCTGCGGAGGATTTTGGCTCGTGGACAGAGGTCGTAGGAGAAGTCAACCCCGTATTTCTTCCACATCACACCGTAACCGCTCAGGTTGTAGACTTCGACGTGAAAACGGTATGTTGTAGGACGGCCAGTAACCTGCCAAGTGCAGCACACTGAGGGTGGAGGTCGTCCAGACATGTGACTATCTCCAACAGTTGTCCTTAAATGAAACTCTGAGAAACCTTAGACCAGATAGTTTGTTTCTTACCTCTGCGTAAAGCTTGAGTCTGATCAGAGTGCATCACCCACCCAGGAATCTGCTCCACCACAGTCAGAGCTCCGGTCCTGATGCTGTGACCCAGAGAGACCCTGCTCAGGTCCACCACCATGTACTGGCTGTTATATGTACCTGAGACACAGGGAGCAAGGACGTTTCCTACCTATACTGACCCAGAAAACATTTATTTAAGCATTATTTATCCTGTAATATCTCAGTGTGTACTCACTGGATTTTCATGAAATTATGCACAGATACTCATGATTCTGACATGATGGATGTATTGCTGTGAGATTTGATACAGACATCACTGATGCCCCTCAAGATTAACTGTAATAAATTTAGCAATCCACCAGCAAAACTAACAATGTTCCTTCAGCCTAAGTTAGGCACATCATTAGTTTTGCAGGAATCTATAAGTTATAAAAGACATCAAAGAATTTAGAAATAAATAACAGAATTTAAAAATTGTTTTGAATGAAATATTCTTTAAAATAAAGAATACAGTCTATACATACAGTGCCTCGAGATAACCGCTGTTGTGATTTGGCGTTATATAAATAAAAGTTTACTTGATTTGACTTGAAAAAGAGAAAAACATTATAAATGCTAAATGTCAGAGTGTTTAGTCCAAAACACCACTATGTCTCCCATTACTTTTTATCTTGTTGATTTAAAACCTGCTGAAGTTCAGTAAAACAACATGCAGAGTCCTGCATGCGCCTGAGGGTTCTGGAAGAAAAACAGTAAACTTCTGTTTCACAAGTTACGGACTTGCTCAGACAATAAATCCCACACCTAACCCGATCTAAATGAAATGAAAACACAGGCAGAAAGGCTAAAGGCGGTTAGCATGTTAGCTGCCACCACAGCAGTTTGTCAGGACAGTGAGTGTAGGAGCAGAGGAGTCTGCAGGAGGCTCAAGAACACTGTGTCCTGTTCTCCTCTGCCCTCCCATGGCAACGTGACGTGAAGATCAAAGCAGCTGCGCAATTAACACACATAAGTGTTGTGTATTGAGAAGGATGATCTGTTTGAGAGTCTGTTAAATCCCTATGGAAATTTGTCCTGTGAATCTTTTATATTATATCCGGGATTTTAGTCCCAGAGCAAAGTAATCCCTCATGTCTCATCTTCTTCTCATTTGTCCTCATTTCTCTGCCCTGTCCCACCTTTCTATCACTCAAGTAAATATTATTTAACTCACTTTGAGCAACTATAGCCAAGTCTAGCATCCTGTAGCTGCAACTAATACCTCTGCAATGCAATAATGCACTGAGGGAAAAGAGGTTCAAAAGCAATTTAGATAGAGTATACTCATCAATCAGTCATCAATAGATCTGTAGATACATGTGGAAATATTTGTTTCTTCTTCTTTTAAAAGAAAACCTTGCTCATAGATTAAAATGATAACACATTTTCAGGTGTATGTGGTTGTTTAGTTGATGGTAATGTTCCAGTAATATCAGGTGAAAAAACCCTCTGAACTCCCTTCTCCACACAGGACTTCACCTGAGTTGTATTTGGAGAAAATGAGCGCCCACTCCTCCCCGCTGTGCGCCATGCTGTTGGCCAGGCGGACTCTCTGCCAGGCCAGCAGGCTGTGAGGGCTGAGCTGGGAGAACAGAGAGGCGTTGAAGACGCCGATGGAGGTCTGAGTCATGAGCAGGCCGCTCCCGAGCAGGTAGAAATCATCCAGGGACATCAGGAAGCCTGGAGGAGGAGGAGGACGAGGAGGAGGAGGAAGTGGTCACATAGAGGCCAAGGGCAGAGGACATGAGAGGAGGGAGGTATTTTGGGACAAAGATTTACAAGAGAATATTTGAAAAAGGAGGGGAAAGTAAACAGAGATGTGATGAAATCACCCACAGCTTGCATAACCACAGTGTTTACCAATGGCTTAGCAACTGGTTTCCATTTGATCTGACTTCACACTTCTACTCCACAGGTAAATATTACACCTCTTTATTCCTCTACATTTTGTCATAGCCAGCTAGCTTTTTGTGATAGCTGTGAATCCAATTTTAATCAAACGGCAATTTCAAATCAATTATTTAATTCCATTATTCATTTATAAATTCTTCAATGTATTCTTAAATGATGTACTAAATATCTAATGATGTTTTTATAAACCCTTTTTTAAATTTGAATTCATATTTAATTTGTTAATTCCCCTATTTATCTCCCATTAAAATATCAAATAACCTATTTTTTTATGGGTTAATAAAGTTATTTGTAAACAAATGTTATAATGCTTATTTTTATTGTACGATTTGCTATTAATTACTATTATTGTTACTACAAACAGGAAAAGAGAATACTTATAATATTTAATATTACTACTGCAGTTACATTACCTACACTTGTAATACTACCACAGCTACAGCTGTTACTGCTATAAAAGATGAAAATACAACATTGCTGCTGCTGTTAACAGAACTAATAATACAGAGAAGAATATTCTCAGCACCTTTACGTCTTCTACAGAGTTTCTTGTTAAATGCTTGTCACTGTCAGAGAGAAAGCAGCTCAGAAAGGCTGCAGGGGTCACACTCCAGTGTATTTCATCTCTTCTTTTTAATATAGTGAAGTGATATCCTTGGCATCCCGGCCTCTAAAAATAGGGCTTTAAAACCACTTGTGTTCTGATAGCAATGGAGCCTGTAAGAGGATTTTTATGGCCCCGGACCACTTGGCAAATCTTTGCTCACAAAATTACTCAGCCTTTCTCTGACTTCACAGTGAGGGAATCCATTTCATCGCGGCTCTGTTTGGGTGTAGATGTTTCCTTGTCGCTAAGCTGCGTGCTTAGCAGAAGAATTACGTTTAGTGGAGAAGGTTCATTGAGGATTTGGGTTAAGTCCTTGATGTCAGTGTTTGTGTTTTCCAAGATGAAAATGAAACTGTGGATTAAGGACAAAGCAGTTTGAAAAAATGTTGCATGTCACTGAGCTGCAGGTTGAGAACTTGCACTGTGTTAGAAGAAGGTGTAAATACAGACTTCTGCAGCTTATACTTGTGTGTGTTTGTGTGAGTACCTGGGTAGCTGCTGAACGACATCTTTCCAGTGGCGATGTGTGTGTCAGACACTCTGAAGTCCCAGTGTTTGTAGATGCGCATAGTGGCTGCATAAGTGTACCAGCTGGAGTGGCCAAACAGCAGGTTCTCGAAACCTGGCAGCACCTGAAACCAACAAAGAGGGTCTGTAGTTTTAACACAAGCTCAAGAGATTTTCACGTTTTATTCTGCTGACATCAAATGCATCACGTATTTGTGATTTTTTGAAGCTTTTACAAGTCTTAAAAAAGGTGATTGCTAATGAGTGGCTAAATGAGACTACAGAGGTTGTCGACTCAGCTAGTCCACTTCAGCCTTGTTGTGTTTCTACTCACACTCTTTCAAACTATCAATAACTTTCTAAAAAGAAAGGCTTTTGTAGAAGAGCCTTTCTTCTATTTTCCAAGTTCAGAACTTCAAATTATAGTTGCCATTTTGTTTAAAATAGAAACAACTTAAAGGATCAGTGTGAAACATTTTCAGGCATCTATTGTCCTCTTCCATGGAGTCTGCCATCTTTCAACAGTAGCCCAGAATGGACAAACAGCCACAGGAGAGTCTCTGACACGCTTGGAAAGGCAGGGGTGCATTCTGAATTCTCACCACTAGGTGTCACTTAATCCTTTACACTGGTCCTTTAAGTAAATTCATAAACAGAAATAACACTAACATTAAAGTCCCTGTGATTAAAACATAATGATACAGGATTATTTCTGATTGCCTCACTTCCATTTGCACACTGTTTTTGTTCCTTGAATTTGTGTAGGTGGAGGAGAAAATATTCCTCCGCTCCCCACGGTGACACACTTTACAAGAGGGAAACCCACACTCAAGGGCTCACAATAAACCCAATTAGACCTATTTCCCAAGTGCTGCCTCACAACTTGAGCCAAATGAGCTCGGCCTAACCTTTATGAGGGCAGTGCAGTGGCCCATTCCTGGCATCCTGAAAGTGCCGCCCCCCCCTGTGGAGGAGTTGGACCGAGGCGTCAGAGCCGGGACCAGGTCCAGGAGGTCACCGACGCCATTCAGAAACTGGACTGCAAACGCTGACAGAGGCTGCGGAGAGAGAGAGTGGCAGAGATGAATGAGATGATACTGTGACAACTCTTTCACCAACACACACACACACACACACATACACACACACCTCTCTGTGTTTAGTTTTGGCCCACTGTGCAGCTCCGGCGTGGAGTCCGTCCAGCTGGGCCAGGATCAGTCCCAGATGCCTCCACAGGGGGTCACTGTTTCTCCTCAGTTTCACCTGCTCCCTGGCCCACTGGTCCTGTTTGCTGTGGATCAGAGAGAGAGCTCAGAAGGCTGTTTCTGCTGTATGTTTGGTTACTTTTTAAATCTGCTGCTGTACCTCAAAAACTTTTTCAGGGGATTCAAAACCTTCTCGTCCTTTATCAGCTGAGGGTACATGTTGGAGTAATGACTGAACATCTGTCTGCAAGAGAGAGAGAGAAAAAATCCCATTAAGTAAAAGTAGAGTGATTGTGAAGATAAGATCAATTTTATTTATGTTTCTTCATTTTATTGTACTTTATTTATCTACGTATCTATTTACCATTATTTGTCTAAACCAATTTTTAGGACAGTTTTAACCAACTCTGCCTTACTACCATTGCTTTTAGAGATTTAAAATTCTATTTAACTGTTTTTAAAGTTCAGCATTGTATCTGTTTTGTCTTATTACTGCACTTTGAACTGCACTAACCTGTATGAAAGGTGCTAAACAAATAAAGTTTGATTTGATTGATTAATTGATATGAACAAAAGAATATATAACAAATCTTAAACAACATGATAAACATCTACAAATACAGATAAATGTCTCCTTAAAGCAAAAACTAAAGCACTGAAACTTGAATTTATAACATGCACGAGTACTTTTTAGAATTTGTAAATTGATACTAAACCAGTAACTGCCTCAAAAAGCATGTAAATGACTTTTCCTCCATAACCTGAATTGTATCGCTCACCCAGCAGTGAGGTAACCCTCCAGGTACCCAGCCAGGAAGAAGGTGGTCTCATCCTCCTGCGTGACTCCTCCGTAACCCGCACAAATCTCCAAGACGCCCCATCCAGGAGAGGAGCAGAGTGTCGTTGAAGTAACCATAGGCTCCCCCCCTGTCTGTCTCCATCACCTCCTCCTTCAGGATCACACTTTTCTGGGCAGCATCCCAGTACACGGTGGCCTCTTGGAGCTCTACCATTGTAAGGAAAATGGACAGGGTGACAGGGTTGAGGTTGGATAACTCTCATTATGTAAGATAATGTCATGGCACCAACTAGAATGAGCTATAAGGAAAAGACTGGTTTCTGTCAGCAGGTAAATGAATATTAATCTTTATAGAACAGCATGGGGGGTCACAGTTGTAAGTGTAAGTGCTTGGAAACACAGGTATAATTTATTTTTTGATACTAAGTCTGGTTAATTAGATGAAGGCTAAACATAAAAAAACCAAAAAACATTAAAAAGAGTGGTATTTAACTGCTTAGATATATGTTCATGTGGAATCTCTGGGTTTATATATTCTAATCATTACGTGCTTAATCATATTTAAAACTAATTAAATGTAAATACAGAACACAACAGAGCAGAATAAAGCAAACAAACAGTAGCATTATTTAAATCTAGGTGCAATCATAAACTGCATCTGTCTGCTATAAGCAATTTCCATGTAAACAAAGAGACTTTTCTTTTTCAACAGTAGGTTTAACTGAATTATACTGGATTTAAAATTAGTTTCCGTCATGAACAGACACAACACGGCGACGTTACTCACGGTAAGTTTGCACTGATGAAGCGAAAGTACTCAGCAGCAACAGCAGGACGCACAATCTGATGCTCTGCTTCTCCATGTCAGCTGATATTTTCCCTGCGAGTCTCTGCCTCTCATGTATTTCAGTAAATAAATGTTCTTATTGTGGTTACTTCTGAGGAGAGCGAAGGCGATGAAGCGCGATTTTCTCAAGCGCCGATGAAACGGTGTCAGTCGGTTGTTGTTTAATTTGACCGCTTAACACGTTACATAATTGTTCTTTACTATATTCCGAACATGAATTTCCTTTTTCTTGCCCAGGTAAAAATGTCCACCCCAGATGGGACTCGAACCCACAATCCCTGGCTTAGGAGGCCAGTGCCTTATCCATTAGGCCACTGGGGCTGTGTGGCTATGGGGCGGGGCCGTTGAATTTTGTATTGTGTATTCAGCCATTTGCCCACACTACAGGGCTCATTTTTACTTTGTGGATAGTTTTCATTATCCAGAATATCAATTTCAACACAGAATCTTTCTTAAACAATAAACATTTTACTAGAGAATTGCAATATAAACGCTTGGAAAAGACGGAAGAGACGATCACCATGGTGATGCGTTCAAGGTTTCTGGATGGTACCATTTTCTCTCCGATGTAGGGGTAAATATGTTTGTCTTATTGGACTTTCAGTATTAAAATGTGCAAACAAACCTTAGTAGACTATTGAGACGCTTAGTTAAATTTTAAGCATCTTTAACCTGGTGTTGTTGACAACTTCTGCCTAACTGCCTCACAATGAAGCTATGCAATTTTTCGAATAGTTTTCTATTCTAGTCGAATGGAACTTTCGCGCTTGCGCAATAGCAAGCATGGTTTTGTTTGGAGAGAAAAGAAATCCTGCTACCACGTTAAGAATTTAAATAACTAGTCTGTATGGAGGTAAATATATTGGGTTTATATTTTCAGTGACACAACAACTACTAACCCGCCTGTGAGGCAGTCGACTGTTTCAATTAAATGTCAGGTATGAGTAGTACTCACAGCTAGCGAGTGTTAGCCACCTAGCATTAGCTCGTAGTGTGCCGTTAGCAACGATAAACACGTACTGTGCTGAGTGATACTGATATCTAAAAATACTAATGTTGCTGTTATTATTAAATTGACTCTTGTGCAGGACCTTAAAAAATCACTCAAGATGCCGCTCTTTGGAAACACATTCAGTCCGAAAAAAACACCTCCTCGCAAATCTGCATCCCTGTCCAGCCTTACATACGGTGAGTTTAGAGAACTTACTGCTCTCTGGCATCATTCATATTTAGTTTCATCCGAATG
Organism: Lates calcarifer; assembly: GCF_001640805.2. NCBI lineage: Eukaryota > Metazoa > Chordata > Actinopteri > Centropomidae > Lates > Lates calcarifer. Next base: position 3,478,503 of record NC_066855.1, read on the forward strand.
AACTAAAAATACACTTTTCATGAGTAGCACTGATGAGTGAGTGCAGGTAAAGATAATACCCTTATATAGTAGTATACCCAGAATCAAATGAGTCAAAGAATTAGCTGTTGTTCATCGGGGGTGTACGTTAACTGATCTGTTGTGTTTTGTCTTGTCGTCTCTTAGTTGGATCGCTCAACAAGGGAAATAGAGCTGGGCCTTGAATATGGACCTCCTGTGATGAACATTGGAGGTCAGAGCTGGAAATTTGAAGACGGACAGTGGATAACAGGTAATAACTTTGGTAACACTGACCAAAGACTTATACAGTGGCTGGTGTTGCCGAATGTGCAAGATCATTGTGTGTCTATGTGTGGCCAACATTTTTTTTTCCATCTGTCAAAACAGAATCTGGTGGGAATGGATCTGGTAGGGAATTGCAGCGGCTAAAGAAAAGAAATATTCAACTGGAGGAGGAAAACAACCTCCTGAAACTGAAGATTGAAATCCTCATGGACATGGTGAGAGCTGAACTTTACTTATGCGTTTACATTACACTGATGCAGTGACCTGAGATAAACTCTGTGCGTGTTGTTTGTGTGACTCCCACGGATCTAATGCTGTTCAGCTTTCTCATAAACACTTGATTACCACTTCAATTGTTAATGGTTAGTGTCTTACATTAGCTATTAAATAACTGATATCTAATCTTTCTCTTCTAGTTGACAGAGACGACAGTAGAGTATCACCTGATGGAGAAAGAGGTGGAAGATATAAAGACTCAACATCGAAGGAAGAAATGATAGGAAATGTTCTTTAAGTGGATTTATCTCTTTTTGTATTCACAGACATTTGAAGTTTGATTATGTGTAAAATATATTTAAAAAAAACAAGTTTTAGATTAAATAAAGAGCCCATAATTTTGCTCATAATAAGGGCTCATGTGTTGATGGTCTGGGCTCTGTTTGTATTCATTTTACAAGCAGGTACCATTGAATCAGATTTAGTAACTACTTTTATTTATTTGTTCTATCCTATATTTGTTTAATATCACTGTAAACCTGAAACAGGTGAAACAACACCTTTGGTCGATACACAGTGTATTTTCTGAGACTTTAATTAAAGGCTGACATTTATTTTTATGATTTTTTGTATTTAGACTGAAAATAAAATCCATCACAGGAAAGTAGTGATTTCTCATGTTTTTTTCATTCACAGTTTTTAGACAATCACCCTAACCTCTCGCAAAATTAATACTTTTACCTTTTAGGCAAACAAAAAGATGATGTAATGTATTTACTGATTTTATACCAACCAGGATAGAAGAATTTGTTTTTATCATGTTACATTGTTGAAATTACTATTACATGGCAGTATTTCCAGTACAGTGATGTGATGGTCATATTTGTAGTCCTTGTGAAATGTAGTTTGGAATTTCAATATTTTTGTGAGGGAAAAAAATGAGATTTTCCCGAGGTAGAATCGCCATGATCTGACCAAATCAATTAAGTGCTCCTGTCAATGATAAGCCTTTTATGAATTAGTTTTACTCTCTTCAGCTGATTGGTTAATCAACATGTCAGTCAAATGCTGCGTGCAGTGATTGGTTGAATCTTCCTAACCACGCATGCGCAGGCTGTACGGAGTGAATGCAGCGTTTCGACGTCTATGCTGCCGACAGCGGGAGGCACGAAGTAGTTTCTAGCCTTTTCTTCTAGCACTTTAAACCGTTGGCTTCACCTGTACAACTGTCAAATTATTCAGGGATATAGTAGCGGACTTCGTCTGTGTAAACTTCGATTTTTAATAATGCCCCGAGGCGGTAAGTGTTGTTACTATGAATAACGCAACACGCTCGTTTTTAGCAAGCTAATTCTAGCTAGCCAATCGTAGCTAAAGTAGTATGAATTCCTGTTGAGGTCTCACATGCTTAGCTTCTAGCATGCTAACCGGCTAGCTGAGCGTATTTTACGGGTTTGAGTCATTCAGGGAAGACACAGCAAACGTTCCAGATGTTCATTAATGTCTTCTCATGACCGCAGCTACCAGCTTTATTGTAATTTCAACATAGAAAACGGTTTGAATGGTTAGATTTTTAACCAGTTGTGTTTAACCGTCAGTACCATGTGCACAAGAGACAGCTTCAGCTTACTTTAACATGTTTAATGAGAGTTATTTTAATTTCTGGCAGTCGGTGGTTGTCTGCTGATACCAGATACTTTCACAACTACTTTGTTGAAGTAATCACCAGCTATATATATGGCTGTTTTTGTCTATACGATCTTATCTAACGCTCAGTAGCCATGACATTTGCCGGTGAAGGGAGCTGGCCCTCAGTGAACGTCATGTGTGACTCATCTCCCAACACACACGGTCTCTGCGCATTTCCACACTAATATCGTGAGATCTTATGTGTTGAAGTTTAAATACACTGATATGAACTGTACTGGGATCTGTTCCTGACCCACCTCTGTGTCCACATATATTGAATCATACTATTTTGAACAATTGTTGCTGTTTTTGTGTCCACCCCCAGCCTGGGATGTAGTACAGACATGAATGTGTCCCTCAAAACTGTACAGAACAGTTAACTTTAGACTGTGCTTCACATTTGGATACAGCTGAATTGCAACTATTTGTGCAACTGTGTTGCAGGGAAAAAGGGCCACAAGGGCCGAGGAAAACAGTTCAGCAACCCTGAGGAGATTGACCGACAGATGAGAGCGCAGAGAGAGCTGGTGAGTGCTGGTGACTTCTTCTGTGGCGGATGTGGAGTTGACATGGAGTCGAGTCAGATCAGGTGTGATTTCATGTGTGTGTTGACAGGAAGAAAAAGCCGGCGCAGAAAAAGAGAGCTCTTCAGAGTCGGAGGAAGAGAGCAGCAGTGATGAGGAGTCTGATGTGAGTGATGTGAAGTGTATATTATTAGCTTAGTAAAACTGTAAAATTGGCAGTGGGTGCAAATTTGCTTTGCTTTGCACACAGTCCAGAAAGAGGAGTGGAGTGGAGGGGCTTATAGAGATCGAGAATCCAAACCGTGTGTCTCAGAAGAGCAAGAAAGTGACTGAGGTAGATGTCAGTGCTCCCAGAGAGCTGAGTCGCAGAGAGAGGTGAGTGTCGCTCAGAAAAGTTGTGTCTGGATTTGTTTTCATTTTGCATAAGATTAATTTATGTCACCTGACTTCTCTTCGTCTACTCTCAGAGAGGAGATAGAGAAGCAGAAGTCAAAGGAGCGCTACATGAAGCTCCATCTTGAGGGCAAGACTGAGCAGGCCAGGGCTGACCTAGCCAGACTGGCCATCATCAAGAAACAGAGGGAGGAAGCCGCCAAGAAGAGAGAAGAACTCAGGAAAGGTGAGAAAACACAACAATGAACACAGACAATGGCCACTTTATATACTAGGGGTGTAAATTATGAATGGTGTTGCAGATTTCAATAGTTTCATTCCGTTTTGTCAGGGAAAGTTTTGGCTTTCAGGTTAAACCTGAAAAACCAGTGACAGGTGAAGTGAATAACACCTCATGCCACTGCTTGAGGATTTGTTGGTTAAGATTTGGTCGTACATGCACCAAACACCTTCTGTACACACTGTGTCCCAATATGTAAAGCCGGGAAATACAAAGGTGTTTCAGTTCAGAGAAGAAGAAGGGAACTATTAACAAATATAAAGTATTAGTAGCTTATCTGTGCTCTCCTTGTAATCTGAGTTTACAGTAACAAAAACTGAACTTAAAGCTAACACCATTCTTTCTGTTGCTTCTTGTTCTGTTTTTTTTTTAATCAGAAAAAGAAGCCGAAGAAGCCAAAGCAAAACGTTAGTCCTCCACCTGAAAGCTTCGTCATGCACTTCAGTCTCAGAGGGATGGAGAGAGAAGGAGATCAGGAGGAGGAGGAGGAGGAGGAGGAGAACGGGGGAGGGGGACCGATACAAGTGGTGTCAGATCAGGGGGGTGCTCCTGAACTCCTGTCCCTCATTTCAGATCTGAGGGGTGTGGGTCTTCCATGACAGTGTGGTCAGGACAGGGAAAAACGGGTGGAGCAAACAAGATGGAAGAGGAATGCAACATTTGGGATGCCTCTAGTTTTCTTTAAAATTCTTTTCAAGAGGAGACAATCGCAGGTTTTCCAAGTGCTTCACTGCCTCTTTACTCTTCCCCACCCACCAGGGTTTTAATTCTAAAGCTGCTGACGTTATTTCCATTCCTTTTGATTCATACATTTTTACAAGATTACCTAACACAAGTTTACTTAATGACTGGACAGGTATTACAGTGAGCGTGCATGAGGATTTCTTTGGTGCTTTACTTTTCCTTCCATCTCACCTGTTTTGTAAGAACGCAAGTCAGCGAGAGATGGAGAAAAGAACACTATTCAGAGAATATATAGGAAATATACTGTGTAGTTATATATTTTGTTTTGGATCAGAAACGGCATGCTGCACCTTCATGATGCAGTGGTATAATTTTCATCAGAACATGACCCAAATTATTCAGCTATTCCTACGAGCTTTATTTTTGTCCCAGTGTTGGTTTTGCGTTGGTTTGAGCCCCTTTTTCATTTGGCAATTTACAGAGTTGGAAGAATTTGCTGTCCTATTTACCACAATGCATTTAGAAAGTAGTAAAAAGTTTTTTTTGTTTTTTTTTTTGTTTTGTAATCCTTTGCTCAGAGCACCAGGAAAATGACTTGAATTGCCTATAATTAGCAGTTTTTAAGTTGTTAAACATCAGTGCTGGAAAGCATTGTCTCAAACTGCCTCAGTGACTGTGCTGTTTCTGATAGGATCTTCTGTGGTTCTGCAGAAGGGATTGCGTCTTCTGTTGCCTTTTTAAAAGTTTACACAAGACCAGTCCACGGTCTTTTCTGTAATTAAAGCACTGCAAATAACCCATGCTGAGTTAGTTTATTAGGTATACTACATCAGCACCACTAATAACAGACTCCAAGGTGATCGCACTCAACCCCTCTCTGACTGAAAGTTTGTACACTTAACACAGACAGGATTTACTGCAGGGCATTTTAATTGTTTAGACCGCACAGGTGTACATAATAAACTGGTAATTCAGCATGTGGTGAATTTGGAAATGCCTTGATCAGGAAAACCCTATTCCCTATAATATGGAGGTAGCTTGAAGAACAAACAGTTGAAACCGGACAGTGTGCGAAATGTAGCCACAGCATAAAAATGAATGCCACCAGTTTTCCATCATGTATTTGAAGTCATTTTTAAAAATAAATTCATTGATAAATAACTGATAAATGACTATGTTGTGTTTCATGTTCAATTGTAAAGCTTTTTCCTCACTAACTGGAGTTTGTAGGAAAGATCTGTCTTACGTTCTTGTTTTTTGCTAATGTCACCACTAGACTGCAGCATTTGACCAGCACCAACATCCACCTGAACGTCTGTGGGTGGCACCTGATCCATTCCCAGGAGGTGTTCAGCAGTAAGAAGATGAATCTTCATTAAGAGTTATTTCCTTACAATAACAGGCTTTTTTGGATTTCCCTCCAGCTTTTAAAAGTTGTTTTCCCCCAATAACTTAATCTGATAACGGTATGTTTCATCATAAAATCTTTATCTCACAAGACAAACAGGGAATAGCCAGTTATGTAACTGGCTGTTGCATATGTGATTCTGATGTATGAGATAAAGGCTATGAATTAAAAATAGGCTGATTAAAAGAAAAATAATAATAATTTAAAAAGCAGCTGGAATTAAATATCTAAAGAATGCATTTTAGCATTAAAAAACAGCAAATGAAAGCATGTCTGTTCATTTAAAATGAAGATACCATAGTAAATATGTCATCATTTAGTGTGATAAACTCTCCTTCCTTTTGTTAGAAGCTCTGTTGTGGAAAAACCGATTCCACCAGATCTATAAAAAACATTATTAATCTTTTTTATTTGTCCCTAAACTCTTTTGTCCACGTCGGGATCCTGTAGGAATAATGACGCTAGTGTTCCAGTGATCTGATTGGTCAGTAGCAAGTTAGCTGTTGAGCACAAGTTACCATGGAGATCTACCCCTGGTAAGACCTGACCAAGTGCCGTAACGCTGAAAACCCACAAGTTACTTCGTTAACCTCAAATCCTGCTCCGTACAGGCCTCTGTTTTCAGAAAAAAACACACATGCACACACAAAAGAAAAAACATACAAAAACGTTGCTAACTGATCGTAGGCTACCTGCCCAGCACTGTATACAGATCAAAGTTAGCAAGTAACTGGTGAGCTTGGTGAACGTTTTAGGAACTAGCTAGATATTGATATCAAGAGTTTACGGAAGGAACAGAAGACAGAGGTAAAATGAGAGTGAATACTAAACTTGAATTAAATAGGTGACAAGAAATACAACTCGGTGAATTTGCTAACTGCTAACAAGTTAAGCTAAACATGAACAGGTGAAAATGTGTCATTGTTGTCTTTACAGCTTGTTTCTGCTGCCCCCAAGTGGCCAAAAAAATCTGTTGTAGCAGGTTAAAGGCAAAAAAGAAACGAACACTTTAACAGTTAATATAAGACAAAGATAAAATCTATGTTGAAGCTACCTTTTTGAGTAGAGTATAGGACTGAGTACAGCTAAATTAAAAATAATTTTAAACAGACTATCAGAGCCAGCAGCATTGATAGTTTCCTCTTTTGGTCTTTTCACATCCTTTTAACTCTTTAAGTCTCACATACTGTTAGTATTTACATAAGTACAAGCTAACTGCAGCCTGCCAGGAGGGTATTTTGAGAGGGAGAGCATAATTGTAATTACAAGCAGTGGCACAATACTGCACAAATTAAGACATCCAGGGGTATTACATAGAGATTCACCCTCTCATACAACTGGAGAAAATTGTACAGAATAAAAACCAGATGTTCTGCTATTATATTCATATTGTATAATCTCAGTTAACACCATATCACTCATTCTTCTACATATATTAGTGGAAGTGTCTCTACAGCTTTAACAGTTGTTAAATCATAGTGTGACAGTCAAACCTGAAAAAAAATCTCTCTTCCCCCCCACAGCTGACACTTCATCTGTGTAACTTCCTCATTTGCTTACTTGTGTTAGATGTAACTTCAGAGCACGGTCGTGTGACAAGAACGAAAACTGACAGCCAAAACGCACACATAAACACACCGAAAACATCAATCCACAGAGGCAGAAAGCAACTGGTCTAGACCTTCTTTTCCCAATGAATTAACAGAGCTGGACCCTGTTTGGACGTATTTTTTATTTTGGAGAGGAATACTTGGTGGAGGCTGAGCAGGACTGAGGTGGTCAAATAGAAAAGCTGGTTGGACTTCACTGCCAGCATGCTCCGGCAGTCTCTGAGCATCTTGAAGCAGTTCAGCTCTGGGGCAAAGTAAGTGCTTTAATTTGATTATTGTAAAATATGCTGCATTGAAACTGTGATATACGCATCAAGTTCTTCATAGTCAACACCTATGAAACAGAAAGCGGCATGTTTGGGTGTAGGATAATAAGTTGGTCTCATGGTTTACACATGGTTACTCGTAGCAGTTTAAGAAATTGGTCTTAATTTCCCAGTAACCACAATTGTAACCATAGTTACACACTTTAAAGCATCAGTTTGTAACTGTCTTCCTCTTGTGAATGAAAAGTTTAAGTTACAAGCAGTAAAACAAACCTTTGCTCAGTTCAGTATACTTAAAGGTTTTGCTGCAACGAGTCTTACTCGGTCTGGTAAGCAGCAGCTTATGGTGGCTGATGTTATCAAACTTTACATAGATATTACTGTTACGTTTTTGATTTGCTAGTCTTTTCAGTTTAGCAAAAGCTGCAGCGTCTCACTTTGAATATAGACCAGATTTTCTTCAGGAATTCTCGCATAGATCTTTTAAGGTATAAAAATCTTCAAGGCTTATTTACAGGCCTTCTCAAAGCCATTGACTGTCTGCGACAGAGGCTTTCATTTCAGCACCATTCGGCTTTGAGGAAATGTCCAATTCTGCTTTGGTTTCCATGTTCTCTTTTTTTTTTTTGCTGTTGCAAATACCAGTGTTGAAAAAAGTGTGTAAAGAGCGAGGAATGCCACAGTTGCTGGTTCCTCTTGAAAGTGATAAATGCTGCTCTGGGTTTTGAGGGAAACCTCAGGCTTTTCTATGCATGAACGCCACAGCGGTTCGGCACATCTGAGTGGACAAACTGACTTCAGGTTGTGGTATGTGTTGGTAACACATAGTATGAAGGTGATGGTTGCTTACCACAGAGTTGGTACTTTTAATCAGGTGCATTCATTACAGTTTTCTCTGATTTTTATTGAGATTTCAGCACCTTCATTTTCGTTTTTCTGTCCCTGGACGTTCTTAAGTCTTTGCCTTAGCTGCAGCCTGTACCTAGGTGTCTCTTTGATTTTAGCGTCTGGATGCTACACACCACTGCTCTAGAGAGCTTCGCTTGTGCATGACAGTGACATTCGCAAGTGGGTGACCAAATCATACACCTACACCCTGACTGGTGTTCTTGGTACAACCTTGCATGCAGCAGGCCTGTGGAGGTTTATGTGTGTGTGTGTGTGTGTGCAGGCCATGCTGCTTCTATCTCTGACGCACTCTGGTTTAATAATAAACCTACACAGCATGCATCTGCAGCAGAGCAACGTGGGCTCCAACCACCGCAGCAGCATCTCACCCAGTTCTTTCTTAGCTCCAGCTCTGTGACCTTTGATGAGACAAACGTGTGTATAAAAATATTTACAGTATGCAGTGTGCATTAGTGGAAGATGGTCCCCTGTTACATCCATTATATCAGTGCTGGATAACGCTGACTCAAAACTGTGTATCCATCAAGACACACAGGCAACCACAGACACAAACACACACTTTTGCTTTCCTAAAAAAGCGTGCAAACCGTCTGTTCACATGCTCTGATGTAATTTTACTCTATGTGGAATAAAAGGGTTTTTTCCATTTCAAAAGAAAAAGTTGAAATGAGAATCAGAGGTGAAAAAAAGGAACTGGTGTGTGTTGGGGATTTCTCCTGTCTGTGTTTTGAAACATCAGATGTCAGGTTCAGAAACTACACCTTTAAAGTGTTGATACTCATCTGCCCTCTTTGCAAACTGGGCTGGGCTTCCTTTTGGTGGGACCTGATCTTGAAGATGTTTTCAAAGCTGCAAAGAAACATCTGTGTGTGTGTGTGTGTTTCAGCTCTCTGTTGATCTCCTCCCCTCCTTTTTAAAACGCGATGGAAGAGGGTTGTGGTTTCAGCCCATCCCTCCTCTCACAGAGCTGGTACTGAAGTAAACCACAGCGACAGCCCTCACTCTTCAGGTTTAGGTTGTTGTCTTTGTGCTGCATGTCAGTCAGGCCTAAAAATGTCCTTTAATTTTACCACTGTCAGCCAGAAGAGCAGTGCAGTCAGTTATGAGCTGCAAAGCCTCTGCAGAAGTCTGTATTTGATGATCATTTGAATCAAGTAACTCTATCCTGTATACTTTATATGCAGTGTGTGATTTCAGTGTCTTGTTTTGTCCAACCAAAAGTCAAAAATAAAACAACAAAAACAGCAAATCCTCACATTTGAGAGCCAGAAAAGATTTGATGATGAATGACTTTAACAGTTATGATAGAAAAAACTGGGAACACGGGGACGTCCCTGCACACATAACAACAGCTTGTCATTTTTACACCTCAGCTTTTCTACAGATGAACCAAACAAGATGTTAGTTAGTGAGCTTGAGAAATAGGTAGGTTGATTTTGTTTCCTTTAAACAGAGCCAGGTCAGCTGTCCTTGTGCTAAGCTAACCGGCTGCTGGCTGTAGCTTCATATTTAGCACCCAGACCTATTAATCTTGTGGTAATGAAGGAATGTTAACATTCATGTCTGTAGTGATTTGCTGCCTTTCTTGTCTTATCTGACAACAAATTTGATATTTTAACACAGAATCTGACGACCAGATGAATCGAGAAAGTAATCCTCAGATTATTCAGATTAGAATGAAAATAACTGTAAATTGCAGTTCTAAATTATAATAAATAATTACTGAGCTGTTGTTATTGTCTCTAGTTTTGACGTCACAGAGCTGTTTACCTGTATATTCACTAACCAACACAGTGTCCTCATCTTCAGGTCACAAGATGCCACCGAACTTCTACATGAAGACCTGGTCATGGTGAGAAAACAATATAATATAATATAATATAATATAATATAATATAATATAATATAATATAATATAATAACAATACAGTTTGTTTTATAGCTTTGACTGTATGTTGGTTCTCTGCTTTAATGCAAATGTAGCACAAATTATTGGAAATAACTGATTCATTTATTTTATTTTATTTATTTTTTTGATAGTGATCATCAGCATGACTGTTATAACACAGCCTGTACTGGACCATGTCTTTTGCAGACATGATTAAGAACGTAAAACCAAATTAAACGCAACTAACCACTAAACCATACTGATAATAACTGATAATAAACTTTGCTGCTGCTCAGGAGATCACATTGTTTCAGCTCAAAGCCTTACTGTATGTGAATGTGTGTGTCTGACTGAATGAAGGTGGAGCAGCGGGTGGAACCGGCCAAGAAGGCGGCTCAGGTCCTTTACAAGAAACTACAGGGCTGCATGCAGAGTCAGCCGGGGCTGGAGGCCGAGAAACGAATGGTACCCAAGATACCTTTGTATCTACAAGATGTCTGAAAACACTGGACTGGTCACTGAGAGGTCTTTACATCTGTTCCCCTCTCTCTCCACAGAAAAAGCTCCCTCTGATGCTGCTGTCTGTCAGCATGGCCGAGAGCCTTAAAGACTTTGATGCAGAGTCCTCTATCAGGTGACAGGTTTGATCCTCTGCAGTCCTCCGTCCATCCTGTGCTCTTTACATGAACTTTGGACCAGTGTCGACTGCTGTCATGTGAAAACCTCATGACTATAGAATAGAGGTTTGCAGGTTTTCAGTTCTGGATGAAAAAGAAAGAGGATCCCACACACTGTGTAGAGCTTGTGACTCAAACATTCGCCTTTTATTTAAAGATACAGAGGCTGTCATAGAGTAGTGAGATGAGATGTGATTAATGTCAAAGTAGACCGGAGAGTGTCATTTTTGTTGTAAACTGTGAGGCAGTCGTTGACCATGAGCTGTGTCTGTGTGGCAGGAGGGTGCTGGAAATGTGCTGTTTCATGGAGAAGATGCTGGCCAACCTGCTGGCCGACTTTGAGATGAAACTGGAGAAGGAAGTCCTGGAGCCGCTCAACAAGCTCAGTGAGGTGAGGACGGCTCACAACTAATGTTCACACTCGTCTGATCGCTACACTTTTTATGAACCAGTTTATTTATATATATATGCAGGTTTTTACCTCTGCTGCACTGCATCTAAAAATACATACCAGAACATGCAAAGCAGAGAATTTGTGGTTAGTTTTAAGGAGAGATATAACTTTGTAACTATATTTTAAAAATATAGATACACAGGTGGTGGAAAAATGAACACAAGTAGCTCATATAAGAGCATCAGAAGTTATTAATAAGTTCAACAAACAACTCTTACAAACATTTTAGGCTTGACAAAGGTAGAATTTGTTTTACTGTTTTTAAATTGGGTGTTGGGTTTATATTATTTTGATTTTATTTGTTTATCCTCGGTATATGTTAATCTACAAAAGCTAATTGGTAATTTATGTCCCTGTTTAATGGTAATACATAAACATAAAGCTAAGTAGAAATAAAGTGGCTAATTATTAATAAAATAAAGCAGTCGCCATCAAAGTTTAATATCCCATTTTACATATTTCTTTCTTTTCTTTAAGGATGATTTACCAGAGATTCTCAAGAACAAGAAGCAGTTTGCAAAGCTCACTACAGACTGGACCAATGCAAGAATCAGGTGAGTTATACAGCCTCCAGGCTGCATGTGTTAAAATGTATCCACAGTTAGCAGATCTTCTACAACTGTGTGTATATGTGTGTGTGTTTGTGGCCAGGAGTCAAGCCAGCACTGGTCCCCAGGCAAAGCAGGACGGGCTTCGGGAGGAAGTGGAAGAGGCTTGGAGGAAGTTGGAGAGCATCAAGGTAAGAGTACCTGAGCTAGAATAAAACACTCGTTCTGTTGTAGTGTCCTTGAACTATGCACTGACTACAGAGTGGTGTGGTTTTAATCTTGACCTCTCCTCCTTCCTGTCTCTGCAGGACCAGTACTCTGCAGATCTGTATCACTTTGCAACTAAAGAAGATGACTACGCTAACTACTTCATTCGTGTGAGCTGTAGTTGTCATGGCTTGATCTTTTTTCCTCTTAATTAATTCGAAAAGCATGCAAACTAAATTAAATTTCAGCTACAACTACTTCAGCTACACACAAACCTGTAATGTAGCCTCAGACTGTTTTATTCTTCTCGTGTTTGTCCTGATTGCAGCTTCTTGAACTGCAAGCAGAATACCACAAACATTCACACGAGTTCTTGGACAAAAACATCAGCGAGCTCAAAGAGAATCACAGTCAAAAAGGTCAACTCCATTTGTACCAGTCTGTGCATTTATTTCCTGAACCATCACTGCAATATTTCTACATGTTCTTATTTCCTGAGTGTGCTTATCTGATTGTGCAGGGCCGGCGTTGAGCCTCTCTAGTCAGAAGGTCTACGGGGAGCCTCTGCTGTCTCATCTGTCTCAGAGTGAGAGAGAAATCGCTGCACCCATCCAGGAGTGTATTCACATGCTGCTGAGAACAGGCATGGCAGAGGAGGTAGGGCCGATGGGATGAGAGTACAGGGTTCACAGTGAATGATATGTGCATGTACCTCTGCTGGATGAAAATTAATTTCTCTTTAAAAAGGTGTAATTTTGTTGAAACTGCACTTCATTTGTCCTTCCAAAAATATTGGACTAATTGGAAATTGAGACCACGAATGCAGCATTTCATAGTGTTTCAGTCTGGACCATAGAGGTGGACTGACAGACCAGCTGACTGACTGACATTGCCACTGACATTTAGCCACATTTGTGGCTAAAAATGAAGTAATCTCTGGAGAGTTTGGCCTCTAGGTACTGAAGGTGCCTGCAAAATACAAAAGGAAACACAGACATTCATGGAAAATTAAGTTTAAGAAACACTGGGAACTTAAATCAAATTGTTTTGGGTCTTTTGTTATCTAGTTATTCGAGGGAATGGTACATTTGGCATCTCTGCTTTAGGATATGAAGAATGTACCGATGCTAAGGCAAATGAATCAGTATATTTTAGTGGCTTGAACTCCCCTCCTCCTCTCCCTCCTTGCCCCCACCAGGGCCTGTTTCGTCTGGCGGCGGCAGCCTCGGTGGTGAAGAGGCTGAAGACCTGTCTGGATCAAGGAAGGGTGGACCACAGCGAGTTCAGCATGGACCCTCACGCTGTGGCCGGTAAAGATGTGTCCGGGCTGTTTTTCCTTAGAAAATGCCCCTCTCGATTTAGGCCGAGTTTCAGTCGCAGGGCACTCTTCCACATCTGTTCAGCCAACGTGACTTTCGCTGCTCATTCTAACTGCACAGTTCCTCTTCTGTTAACTCCGGCCCTGCTACAGCTTCCAGTAATGTAAAATACATCACTTCCCGTGCACTACAGACAATTTTTAGAACAGTAAAATAAAAGCTCTATCATACAATCACTTCAAACTTAAATAAACAAAGAGGGGAATTCAGAACGATGTGTGAGATTATCATGGGATGTTCTCTATTATTAGCATTTATCTATTTATCTTTGCTTAGTACAAAAATACATAATAACTCATGTAATTATGGACATTTATCTCTGAATCTGTTGACAGGGGCTTTGAAGTGTTACCTCCGGGAACTCCCTGAACCTCTAATGACCTTTGAACTCTACAATGACTGGTTTAAAGCAGCAGGGTGTGTATAATACACACTGGAAATATTTCTAATTTTCCTGTGGTTTCAAGTCTGTTTCATTGAGTTTTGTCTCTTCCCTTCACAGGGAAAAAGACTTGACAGAGAAGCTGGAGCAGTTCAGAGTACTGCTGAAGAAACTGCCACCTGAAAACTACAACAACCTCAGGTTTGTCACTCGTGTGTACATTTTTGGCTCTATGGATGGCAATGTTGCTTTGTTGGTTGGTCCACCACTTTGATCCAGACTTTTCATATATGTCGTTTGTCCCCGCCCTCTAATACGACCCATAGGAGCATCTCCTAAAATCACACCTCATTGGTGCTCCATCCACTTGTAAAATTGTAAAGTTGACCACCAAAAATAATATTTCTAGATGCTGCAGTGTAGTTTCCCGTGTTGTCGGAGCAGATCTGAGTCCAAAAAACTATTCATTTGCCAGTTGCAGCCTCACAAAGCTGCTAGCATGGCTGTAGTAGTTTGTTTTATCCAAATGAGGTTAAAACCTGTAAATCATCACATTTTTTCTATAGTATGTGTCTATATATGTCATCGAGTAGGTGCTTTCATCCTTCATCCTTCCTGTGTCTCTGTCCTTCACCCCGTCTATTTTGTGTTTCCTACCTGTCAGGTACCTGGTCCAGTTCTTGTCTCTGTTGTCCGAGCAGCAGGCCGTGAACAAGATGACGCCCAGTAACATCGCCATTGTACTGGGGCCCAACCTGCTCTGGCCACGAGCTGAAGGGTACATATTAAACAACTCATCTTTCTGTCTTTACCCTGTGTGCGCTATCGCCACGAATGCTCCGTTCATTCATTCATGTTCCTCTTCCTTGCACTTCTTTTATAACGTTTGTGTATTTATTTGAGAATTAGTGACATGTTTCATGAACCTGAACTGCTGGTCATGTGAAAGTGAACCACAGCATCCTGATGTCAGATAAAGCAGAAAATGGTCTTTGTAGACAACTGCAGACATCCTGGTTGAACTTATTCTAGAAAATAATTTATCATGTCTTATTCTACATCTTGACTTCTTGTATTTCTTTAGGGAGGCTGCTCTGTTCGACATGGCGTCAGCTTCCTCAGTACAGGTGGTCACTGTCATTGAGCCTCTTATTCAGTACAGCTCCAGCCTCTTCCCTGAAGGTATTCAAACACTGATGTTCCCTTATGATAGTTATGGTTTATTTTAACTTGGCTCTTAGTTTTACAGTGTTTCGTAGTTAATAGTCAATTATGATAAGATAAATTAATCACTGAGAGCAGCAACAGAGCCAGATTAACCCTTTGAGGGGCAAAAATTAGCTCTGTGCCCCTGGTGACACTTTTATTTCTCCTACTCTCTGTGCATTGTATGAATTTATTAATAATCAATTACTGGTAACTTGACTGAGCGCAAATCTATCTATGAATAAGCACCAAATAATCACAAGATAAACTGGTTTTAAGTGAGGGCCGCGAGATAATATATCAGTGCAGGTCCAACTGACGGCCCCTGTCATTTCTATATTTCCTCTGCTTTGATGTGTGTGAAAACAGCTAAAGTACAATAACAGGATGGAAATGAACAAATCTTCCAGCACCTTTATCTCCGGTGTGCCACTGCACCCACTCTGGAAACTGCTAATCTAAAAATGTAGGTTAACATGGAGGTTAAACTGAAAGTAAGCGCACCCATTGCACAGGAAACTGACAGCTACTGCAAGAACAGCAGGTCGAGGTTAAACCAAGAAATCAGTCTGGAAACTGTGATTATTTGACTGGTTGTACAATAAACAAATTATTACTGAATAAACTGGAATTATTCTGTAGCTGAATTATTTGATGTATCACTCATATATTTGCCGGAATGTTTTGTTCTGGTCAGCTGTATCTTTTGAGATCCCAGACCCTCCTGAGGTCCCAGATGTGACCCTACCTGCTCCTGTTGCCCAGCCTCTGTTCTCAGAAAAGGAGAAACTGAGCAGAGCATCATCCATAGCCTCCTCCTGCTCCTCCTATCACACCGCTCTCTCCAAAACAAACAGGTACCCTTCTGGGAATTCAAACTCTATTCACTGTAAAACACAATAAATGTACTGCCCCTTACTGTGACATATGAGAGGTTAATCTCCTTGTTGTAGTATTTTTATAAAAAATATGAACCTTTGTCTTTTTTTCCATCAGCACAGCCTCTCAGGACAGTGTTGGCTTCTGCCTGGTGAAATCTGGCTCTGTGAGTCGCAGTGGCACCACCACCTGGGCCAGCCCTGTACCTGAGCCAGCAGCACCAGCCCAACAAAACACAACTTCCAGCAGCAGCATATCGTCCCTAAATCTCAGCTCTGTTCCGGCCTCCAGCGCTTCCACTGCCTGCAGCTCGACAGCGAACCCGAGCCCATCCCAGCTTCCCAAAGCCACGGGATCGGCGCCAAACCCGGGTCAGAGCAGGAGTCCCACCCAGAAGCAGTGCTCGGATCAGCTGGAGCCAATTTTGGAGGCACAGCCGGAGTCTCCCAGAGCATTTGTGAAGATCACCTCACCGTACAAACGTAAGTTAGAGTCCTCTGAGCTGAGTGGCTGTCTGAAGGTACATTCAAACAGACCCAGTTGGGAAAGTGTGTTTGAAATCTAGAGGATTTACTTCTTCATGTGAGGAGAATGCTGTTTCAAAAACAGAAACAAATTAAAACCTCAGCCACTGTGGGTGTGTTCTCACCTCATTTGTGGTCAGTCCAAATATTAATTTCAGGTCATGGTGCTCACAAGAAAGACTGAAAGGCTGAAAGTTTCTGACTTTCAGTCCCTAGGACAGATCAAGTTCACAACACAGGCTTTCTGTTTAAAAGCTTTAAGTGATGACATCACTATGACCTCATCAGGGTTATTTCCTTTCAGTTGTGTAATATCTCTCATGACATTGTTAACTGATCTTCATGTGTAAAATTGGTGGACTTCCCTTTTAAGTGGCCCAAAACTTGTTTTCCTCCATAACAGCAGCAGTCCCTTCATTTATTGTTGTGTTAGGGCTGAGAGGCACAGGCACGTCTCATTATTTCTAGTGTGCAATGTTGTGCCCACATTCTTTACTTCTACCCTTTTCCTGTCACAGTCAAAGTGGTGGCTTGTTAGTGCAAGTCGACAGACAGAAAATAAATTACTGCTCGTTGTAGCAACCAGGAAGTACACAGGAAACAGGAAGACTCACACCACTGACCAAAATATCAACCTCTAGGGTCATGCGTCATCTCCAACATTGTGTAACTACCTCAGTACGGTAGAGGCTGAAATACTTTCCCTTATAAGTCCTCTCATCCTGTCATGTTTGTGTCCCTGCAAAACTGAAGGTATTTCTTACTTAACTTTTTGCTGTGACCTGATATTGTGTACACCATCACATCCCACGGTGGTGTTTTGTAATTTAAAGTAGAAAGCTCTTCATGCTCCAACAAAATCAGATTAATGATCAGCAGTAATTTATTCAGTTCACTCACAAAAGATTGGTTATAAAGAATTAGCTTACATTATCTAACATTAGGTAACGCCATCTAGCTTTTTTGGAGAATATGCATGAGATTATTTTCTTCTGTTTTTTTCTTCATAATGCAGTGATGTGATATAGATCATTTCCATTTTCACCATCATAACATTGACTCCTGATTTTGTTAAAAGACAGTCTTGTAATTCTAGGGGTGTCTTCCTTATATTCCCAGTGTCTGTCTTTTCTTTTCATACAGCAAAAAGATCCTTCACCCCCAACAAAGCTACTGAGCAGGTGACAGTTCAGTTCTCCAAACCGAAAGCCCCGGGACCTCCCAAGCTCCAGGCCCCTCCACCCCCCACCACTGCCCCAGTGGCAGTGGCGGCGGCAGCAGCACCAGCAGACACTAGGACCCAGCCGACACCTGCTCCCCGAGCTCATGTGGCCAACGTGAAAAAGCCTCCTCCGAAAAAGCCCGGACTCAAAGCGCCAAACTGCCCTCCACCACTTCCTCCACCATCACAGCCAAAACAAGTTCCTTCTTTAGTGCAGTGAAAAATTACGTATGTGTCATGAACAAATCATGTGAATTTTCTTGTGGTTGGTTGAAGAGCAGTCAAAACACTTTTGTATTTTGTGAAAAAAAAAAAAAAAATCTTTATTGTTCACTGTTGTCAATTTGTGTTGTTCAGTATCTTCCACAGCTTATTTTAGCTGAAATGTTGCAGCTTAATTTACTTTTCTTGGTTTACCCATGTTTTCATAACCAGTATCATTTATTTATTTGTCAGTTACTGGTAACATATATTTCCCAGAATGCAATGGAAGTGCAGAAAAGCAAGTTTTTTTGGTAAAAAATAAAAAATAAAAATAGGCAAAGCAACAAATGAATTCACATTGCCAAGTTTGTCCAGTTGCTGGGCTTTTTTTTTTTTTTTTTTTTTTTTTTTTAGCGTTTTTAGGTTGGATTTCCCATAAATCTACAAAATAACAATATTAATTTAAGCTAACCTTGGGGCTGAATTGCTGTTTGACTTTTCGGTTGTTGAATGATACAACTAGGGCTGGGCGATTAAACGATAATTCGATTATCGTGAAATAACTTTTCTTCGATAGGAAGGTAGAGCACGTTCCACCCATGTTTTGACAGACAACACGAACAGCCAATGAGAATGAGGATAGCGCCATGCCGAGCCAATCACGTGGCTGGAAAAGCTACAGCCGCACATAGTAGCGAGATAAAAGAAAATGACGACAGAAAATATTAACGAAAACTCGAACTCGTTACCGAAAAAGACACCTCAAAGGACACAGCTCAAAGCTCAAAAGACGAGGAGATTACTGAAAAGAAGAACCCGAGGAGTTCGGTCGTGTGAAGATATTTTGGCTGTTTAAAGTCCAACAAGCAGAGTAGCGTGCACTGCAAAGCGTGTTCCCACAAACACAGGTAATACCACTATTTTTATTTTTTATTTTTTTTTTACCGTCTGAAGGATTACCGGTCACAGTAATTATCAAAAATAAAACTTATATATCGCTTTAAAAGTGGATATCGCTTTAAAAGTGGTCGTAATTGTTATACATGAAATTTATATGTAAATAAAACGATATTCAGCCTAATTAAAAACATCTTTATTGTCAATTTATATCATCATTGTATATCATTGGTACTGACTGCAGCATATGGATGTGAATTGCACTATGTACTGCAGGTGCTCATACTCTAAGTACATATTTATAGGAGGTCAGTTGATATCTTCATGTACAGTTGTATAAAAGAACATATAAATGACAATTCTTCTATAAAAAGCAATACAGGAGTCAGACTTCATATTCGTAAAAGGTGCATGGAGTATCAATATAGGTCTGCAGCATAAAATGAACAGTTATATGGATCAGGCTTTAATTGCTTGTTGCAAATAACGGTGTTAACTTGTCGTATTCCCTCAGTCCAAGCAGTTTAACAACTGAGATGTTTATCTGGTTTATCTTAATGAGATTCCAGATCTCTCATTACTTCTCTTCCCTTTTTCCCTTCCTGGTAGTGTATTCCTGAGTGAAAAGTTAACAAGAGATTGTAGTATCGCCAAAAATAAAGTAAAAAGTGAATGACAGGCTCTTTAACTTTGAGTAATGCTGGTGTTTTCCCCAATCCTGACCACATTCTCTGGTGCATCCTCACTTTCCACGCCTCCTTTTTGTTCAGTCTTTTTTAAGTCACAACCTTTGGGAAAAAACAAAACACAGTCTCCATTTCTGTGCAGAGTTTGGAAACTTTCATCATCAAGTCTTTCACTCCTTTTAGATACATTCAGCCACAGGTTTGCATCAGAACTGTACATCCTTGAAGCGTAACTGTAAAGTAAAAGATCCAGTATTAAGGAAACTGGATTCAGGTTGCAGTTCTCGTTATTGTCCTGTCAACAGAGCCAGCCTCGTTGACCATAAAAACATTTTAGACGATTGATTTGACTGGAATTACAGAGGAATCATACATCAGATTTTTTTTTTTGTTTAGTGTGAAAACATCTCAGATTTGCTCAGCTCAGACTTTAATTTCGTCCTCGTCATCCATGTAGCTGTAGGACATTTTCTTCTTGGGTTGGCTGATGATCATCATCTCTGAATCTGTGGCCTCCATCCTGCTCTGTCCCTTTAAGAGCCCGACACCATAATGGCGTGCGAGCACATTCGTAGCACTCTGGAACCGCTCGCTTTCCATCCCCATTCCCAGTCTCGCTCGTTCAGGAGACCCCAACACCACATCGGGTACTTTAACAGAAAGCCCGACTCCGTTCACCTCCATCACAGTTTCATCCTCCCAGTCGGCGGCATGTGGGCTCTTCCTGCCCCCACAGTCCTCCCTCAGCAGGGAGTCCACATACGAGATAGTGGCCGAGTCCATCTCTGATCCCTCATTGGTCAGCCCGCACGCCGACCCCGCCTCCTCTCCCTCCCAGGCGTGGCCGTGCTCCTCCTGGTGGCCGTCGATCAGGCCGAACACCTCGCTCATGAGGGAGGGGCCAAGGTCAAAGGTGAAGGTGTCCAGGGAGGTGAGGGAGGGGAGGGAGTCGGAGTAGGCGGTGGTGGTGGGTTTGGGGTCAGAGGTCACAATTGTGGTGGAGCAGGAGGACAAGATGGCGTCGGTGGGGTCGGTCAGGGAGCCTCGGTGGATGTTGGGGGAGCAGGAAGTGGGGAGGGAGATGGAGGGCTGCTGGCGCTCAGAGCGAGAGAGACGAGGCAGGGTGACGAAACCAGACTCCAGACCTGCAAAACACACACAGGTATCAATACATGAAGTCCAAACTGAGGTATTCTGTCAGGGTGGTTTGGCTTATTTACTTACACACCTGTGTGACTGTACTTTGCAAAGGAATAATTCAACATTTCTTATGTCTGTAAAGTACACATGAAGCTACAGATTAGCTATCTTAGCTTAGCATAAACACTGGAAGTGAGTGGAAACAGCTAGCCCTGCTCTAACCAGCACATCTACAGCTGTAAATGCCAAAAATACAAGTTGTGGTTTTATGGGGCGGAGGGAGGGGGGTCTCAGCAAGAAAGCAACCAAGCGTAATTCCCAAAATACTCTCCTATATGGTGAGAGTAAGCACCTAAGAGATTCCTCTGGATTGCATAAATATTTAAATTTAAGAATTTGTTTTCCTAAATTAAAATTAAATAACAAGGATGGAGGATTCAGAGGATTAAATTCATCTTATGTGTACTATATTAGCTTTAAATGTTTTGCTGTTAGCTGCTAAAAACTAAATATTATCTAGATTATATGCAGTCACACTCATAGCATGATTTCTGTACATGTCCAACAGGGGGCGGTGTAAACCCATCCTGTCTGATGCTGACAAGCCAGTAAAAAAAAAAAAAAAAAACAGAGACTGCTGAGTTGTTCCTCTCTGTGAACAGTGAATCATCTGGCCTAACTCTGCCAGATCACTTAACAAGTCACGCACTCACACTCGCTGCTGCGTTCATGACCCAAACCGGTAAATTACAGAAGCACTTGTCAATGCCAGCCGCACAGGGCCAAGAGTCTGGAGGCTTTTTTCGTTCCAACTAAAGACTCCAACAACCAGCATCTGATCTCACAGATTAACACAGTCTCATCAGAGAATATGAGTGAAGCAACGAATGACAGCAGCTTCTGAAGTGTTTGTTGGGATGTAAACCTGGAAAACGTCTCCCATACATGTGCCATCGATGGGTAATTAGTGCTAGAGTCGCTTCAGGTATCACTAAAAAATGAAGTTTTAGTCAAAGACGTGAGGTAAAATCTATCTTTAACAGCAAACACACTCATACTCATGGCTGCTTAACATGAATTCTGTAGTCATGTTTTCTGATTGTTTAATCAAAAAGAATAGTTTGACATTTTGTGAAACACTAACATGGTTAGATTGAGCACATGAAACCGCTAATGAAATTCACCTACCAACAACTTTAAAGTTTAATATTTAGGGTTATTATCTTGTGTATTTAATCTGTAAAAAATGTAGGCGTTGAAATGCTTGGGTCTTCTCATCTAACTCTTGAGCACATTTCCCAAAATGTCAAAACAGTTTCTTGTAAAATGACTAAGTTAATTAAATTAACTTTCCTTTGTGCTGTATTTACCCCTCAGACAGACACACAAGGGAGGTCTGGCTGCATGAGCCATGACTCTGGCGTTAATGTGGGTCATTCGAGCAGCCTCTCAGACGGCGTGTTGCCAGTTCTGTCTGGATCTCTGTGTGTTATCAGTGCGAGTGCTGCTGATTATGAGCCAAGGTGATTCATAAGGACATCTGGGGCAAATCTGTCTCCAGATTACTGGGTAGAGCTGATGGATGAGTTTCCTCGCAGCTCCACAAATGGTTGCCACTTCTCTGCAGTTTCCCGTTAACACTGGTTAAACTCATTTGACCTTTGCTCTTGTGTCTCACTTTGTTGTAATTTAATTAAAACCATTTACCCTTAATCTTAGGGGCCATTTTGGGATTTGGTAATGTACTTTGCTAAAACCTTGAATGACTGGGAAACAAATGGATGAACTTACATCATGTCAGGAAATTTCCAGTGAATATATGCTGGACTATTTCAGGAATCCAAAACACTGATGGTGTAAGTTCCCCAGAATTAAAGAACAAAATCTTCTTTATAAGGGGAGAAGTGCATCATAAAACCAGCAATTTTCATACATACAGAAGCCAGCAGACTGAGCACGAGGCATCTTGTGTAATTTTGTGAAACCCCTGTCACATTACAAACAGCCATCTGATCCACTGTTGATGTAAAAACATTGACTATAGCAGCTTTAAGAAACAGATATCACCATACTCACCATAGGAGCTTTTCTTCTCCTCTGGCGTACTTTGAGAACTGGGGAAGAGCACTTTGGTGGTGGGACTCCCGTTAGACATATCCACGTCCAGCCTGGGGAGGGAGATGGCGTTCTTGATGATGGGAGAAATGGTGGGAGGCGGTGGCGACAGATCCTTGGATGCGTCTCTGGGTCGGTTGTCAGAGCCCCTCCTGATCTGACGGAGCGTCCTGGAGAAGAACGCTCCAATCTTGTTGTCCGGGGTGGAGATGGAATCGGTTTCCCTGTTGCTCCCGTTGGCTGTCCCGCCGTGGTTGCTGAGGAAGGAGGTGTCCCCGAACACATCGCCGCCGCGGCCCACATGCATGGTGTGGCGGAAGTCACCCAGGGGAGGGCTGATCATGTCCACCGTGAGGTCACTTTTAAAGCGGCGCTTGCTGTGGGAGTGTGAGACCAGACCTTTTAGGCCTGAAAGCTTTTCCTGAAGATTCATGGTCACAGGAGGCAAATGGCTTAACACTTCTTCAAAATCAACCTGAAACAACGTCTTGAATCACCTTTAATCCGACTGTTTTCTTCTTTTCTTGTCTCAGATTTGTGCAAAAATCATTGACAGTTCAGCAGTCCAAAATACAGACCAGAAAAATAGCTCTGAGAGGTTATTCCAAGATCTTGAAACCATGTAATTTCTAAAGCTGAAAAGTTGCACTCCGGTCCTGCAGCGCCAAATAGTTCAGTGGAATATTGTCTCTGTTTATCATGTGCAGGCCAAGCTCTGTCCCACTCTTTGCAGCTCGTTGTTATGCATAGCTGGCTGAATTAAACAGACATAAACTGAGGAGAACACTGAGCAGTTGTGTTCCTGGAGGCAGCCGGGGCCAGTTGGAGTGTGGTCAGGTTGCCTGGCTCGCTTTGGGCTTTGGCTTTGTCGACATCAGCTCAGAAATAGGTCCAGCTGCAAACGGTTCTGCGGTCGCACCAAGGAACCATCTACTGAGAGTAAAAACAGGGAAAAAACATCTATCTTTAAAACGTAGACAGGGATGTATTTGATTTTGAAGGATGTTGAGAGAAATGCATGACATTTGCAGTTTATTTTATTCAGGGAGAGATCACTCTGGTTTCCTACTCTGAATACTGTATTGTAGTTGTAAAGTAACCTCACTGCATTTTGGACAGATCTGTCTTTCCGCTGGTTTTTAAGGTTCCGCGTTCCAAAGGTCCACTGGTCTGGAACCACCTAAATTTAGACCACAGTCGCTCCTCTGTGCAACAAACCAAAGTCTGCCTCTTATCCATGAAATAGGTGGACTTTCAGGGAATTCCTGCTTCCATTTTGTGCCGCTGTGTCTGGCGTGAAGGTTACACCAAGTTCATTTTACATCTCGTTGAAAAGACTTATCACGCTATTAAAGCGGAGCAGTGGGTCTCATTCAGCATGCTCAGATTTGTTTATAAACAGGCAAAGTATGCTCAGCCAGATAGGAAGAGATAATGAAAATTTCCTGATAAGAAAATCACTGCTGCTACTTGGCAGTACTGCTTGACTGCCAGTGTATGGAGGCCTGGAAGTGACAAAGTGAAAGGTTGGAAAAAATATCAGTAGAGTCAAAAAAAGTACAAAAAAGAATTAAAATGTAGAATCAAAGAAAATTAAGTTTCACAGTTTTCCTTTAACTTACAGTTTGTAAAATTTAAATAATCTATTTTCAGCCTTCACCTCTAATATAGGAAGGCAATAAAAATCACTCTTCTGTTTATCTTTCACCACCTCAAGTTATTGTTCAACTTATTAGGTTTCCTATTTCGGGTCTTAGTGCAAGTTTAATCATTTATCAAATTCCTGATTCCCTTATGCCACATCTTTTTTTTTTTTTAATTTGAGCAATGACAGGACTAGTTAATCAGCCATACACTCCATACTGCTTTGGTGTTATTGTATAAACTCTTAACAGTAGCTAAATCTTTTTAGCCGACAAGCTAATGCTAACAAAGCTGGCTAGCTAACGCAAATTAGCTATTCTCAGTCTCCATAACGTTATCTTCCATTAGCTTCTCTTCTTGGCTTCATATTCCCTTTTATGCTCCATTTCAGTTTGACTAACAGCAGTATTAATTTATGTATTTTATTATATTTTTTGATTTGACTGGCAGCCTATTACTTCCTTTTGTCGGTTTAGGCCCTCCATAAGTCTGTGATGAAGGCAGACGAAAAACTGGCCTTTTGTCAGGTGTTGTTCTTTGCCAGCAGGGTAATGGATATCCAATTCTAAAATATTTTGATAGCATAAAGCAGCCCTGACAAGGACCTCTGGTTCTCTTTAAAAGCTTTCCACTGCAGCGGCTAAATGTCGATGAGCCTCCCACACATGCAAAGACCCCGTCTGGCTTCATTAATGACCTGCTATGGTTCAGGACATGGAGATTGCGTCAGGTCCAAGGCAGCCCTTCTAATTTGCTGCCGACCGCAGTCCCAGGCCCTCCACTCCACTTCCCCTGGCTGGCGTTTTAAGAGGGGCATCTGGGAGCGGAGAGGGAGGAAACACGCCACATACCAGCGCTGAGCGGAGCCATATCGTAGCTCACAAACAGACACCAGGGGACCAGTACACCGAGGTGTGATGTTGAATATGAGACGCCGTGAGCCTGCAGGGGCCATGTGCACGTTCCCATGAACCATCCCAAAGCGACAGGCCACCTCTCTGATTAAAACAACTCCCCGATGACTGTGGTCACAGACACAAAGGCATGCTCTTCCGAATAAGGGAAAAAGTTTGTCTTGCTGTATCAAGCTTGAACAAAAAAACTTACAGCATTACAGGAATACACAGGGCCATTAATTACTCTGTGCGCTTACAGAAAACTGTTTTGTCTCTGCCGGTAATCCTGTTAAAGACCTTTGACCACAGCTCAGAGGGGGTCGCTCCCTCTGACTCCTCATGTACTTGGACCCTCTGAGGCAAAGCTTATTTCATCTGGACATATGCTTCTATCCAGCTCCTCCCCTCATCTCTGTGATCTTTCTTTGCACTTGCCCTTCTGTTTTCTGAGTTATACAAATACAGCAGCCAGCAGCCTGAGGCGTCAGATAAAACGGCCTTGAAAGCACCACAAGGACAAAAAAAAAAAAGCAGTATTTTTAGTCTTTAAAAGATATTAAGTTTAACACTATAATCCCAGTAGCAGCCTGAGTCCCTAAGTCTTGGATATCAGAAAAGAATAGGGGACCTCTCAACAGGGGCAACTCAGACGTACCCTGGATTATCCTCTAATCCTGCATCTTCGCCGTTACTCCTGGTTAGGGCACCTCTTTCTGGGCACGACCTGGCTGCTTCCACCCTGGTCAGCTGGTCCACTGGTTCTGGTTCCTGTCAGAGAGGAAACAAAAGACAAAAGAGATGACTTTCTCAAAGTGGAGTAAAGGGGGAGGATGGCAGTTTGGAGCAGAAGTAGAAATGGGAGTAAGAGAAAAGGTTAGATGAGGAGAGGAAGCGAGATGTGAGAAGAGGAGGGAGGACTGATGGAAGACCATACAGTAAGAGAGGAAGACGGGGATGATAGGAAACCTCTTTGCTGTTGTAGCCCCAGTTTGTGCTAAAATGAAAGCATTACTGCATTAAAACTTTCAGTATTGGTTTTTGAAGTTGCTTTCTTTGGGAAAGTCTCAGTTCAGAGGGGATTTCGGCGCATTCATACATCACAGACAAGCTCAATAAAATATTTCCATGTCACTATGTACAGTATTTGCTTGAGGTGGCTTTGCTGGATATAAACCAGAGTAACCACAGTCTAATAGGAGCCGTGTGTGTTGTCTGTTGAGTGTGTGTGTGTGTGTACGAACACATTCCTGAGCAGAGCATCGGTCGGTGGAGTCGTTCTCTCGATTACGACCATCAAACATCCTACTTCGCAACCTCGGCACTGATTGAAACCACGTTTGGGTCTGAATCTCCATTTCTTTCTAAGTTCTTACCCTCTCATTTCTTTCCCATTCTTGCCTTCTAATATTTCATTTCTTCTCTTTCTTTTTCAGTCACTTTACGTTCATTCTTCAATCTTTGTTTCTTTCATTTTCTACTTCCCTTTCACTCCTTGCTTTTTTCTTCAATTGCTTTCTTTTTCTCTCCCTTTCATGTCTTTTCTTTGTTTCTCTTTGACTGACTTAGGAAGCCTGAAACAGCTTGACTACGACAGCTGTTGGGCCCACACACACTCACACAAACACATAATCTCTAGTTTTGATGACTTTAACTCAAAAAAAATGTTTACTTTGCTATTTTTTTCTGCAACGGACTTTGTGTTTTTATCACAGGTCTTCCCCCTCCCTCTGATCTCTCCGTCTTCTCTCATGTCCTTCACTCACTAACCCCGCTAACCAGGTGAACAAACATACAAGATAAGGCCGCATTTTTTAGGCTCACCCTTTGACTTTCAATTACGTTCCTATTTTCACCATCCATGCTCAGTCCAGATCCAAGTAAAACACAGCTACACTTCCTCCTTAGCCAAGAAAACATTTTCATGCTTCAACAAATATCCATACTCTCCGAGACTCTGCTTCCTGCATCTGCTGGAACCAACAGTCCCAATTTACCCTCATTGTTGCCTTTATCTTTATCTTTTCTGTACTCAAACATAAACTTGTTTCTGTTTTTTCTCCTCTCCTTTACCATGGTACAGGTATTTAAAGAAAGTTGTAAAATGGTCAGTTTACATATTAAGTGATGAGAGCACACAGAGACACTGGAGCCTGACAGATACAGTAAGTGCAGAAATACCACAGCTATCCACCAGAGGGCAGTGACACATTTACTTTTCAAGACACTGTCTAATTTTGATAGCTGAAATGACAACTGTTGTTAGCAGATTTTTATCAGGTGTAGCTAGCTAGTGAATTGAGCTAACATTAGTTCCACAAGCTCATTGCTAAATTGTTTTTAGCATGCCTGATAATATCCAACAGAGGGCAGCGACATGTTTATTTTTCAAGACACTGTCAGTTTTGATAGCTGAAATGACAACTGTTGTTAGCAGAATATGTCAGGTGTAGCTAGCTAGTGAATTAAGCTAACACTTGCTCCACAAGCTCATTGCTAAATTGTTTTTAGCATGACTGATAATATCCAACAGAGGGCAGTGACATGTTTATTTTGCCAGAGGCCGTCAGTTTCGATAGCTGACATGACAGCTGTCATTAGCCGATTTTATCAGCTGTAGCTAGCCAGTGAATTAAGCTAACATTAACTCCACAAGCTTATTAAACAAGCTTAACTTGTTTTAAACAGAACATGTTAAAAAGGCATGTGTCCAAGTGCAGCCTTCACCCTGATGTTCCATAACGAACAAAACCGAAATTCTAATTTTTAAATTTTGATGG
This sequence comes from Lates calcarifer, assembly GCF_001640805.2. Classification (NCBI taxonomy): domain Eukaryota; kingdom Metazoa; phylum Chordata; class Actinopteri; family Centropomidae; genus Lates; species Lates calcarifer. The sequence continues at coordinate 3,506,492 of NC_066855.1, forward strand.
TACAATATTTAGTTATAGGGAGAATGGCGCCTCTTTCGTTCCCACTCTGTGCCCTGAATGCCTGTTCTCACACCATGTAACTTAGGTTGAGCAGGTATGGTCTCCTGCGATAAGTTCATAACATTTGCGTGAAGTGCGTAACACTTATGTAAAGTGATATAAGTGACAGGCTTTGTTTTCCGTACAAGAGCTGTTGGCTTCTCGGACTCTGAGCCCAACTACTGTTTGCTTTTGCATAAGGCTACTTGCCAACTGTACCTCAACATGAAGCCTTGGACCAACAGATTTATTTTTCTATTTTATCATCACTTACACCCAAGACAACACAGATTATTATAAGGTTCATATCTAGGTTTCTTATCATGCAGTTTAAGTGAAAACAAGGATTTGTGGAGACTATTCAGAGCTGGGGAAATCAACTGTCATCTAAAAAGTTCACATGTAGTCAAGTTCTGGACAACAGCCAATCAACAGAAACATGTGAACTTAACCTGGCCTTTTAAAACTGGAAAATCATGACAGCTTGGTTTTTACAAAGTACTTTAAAGGTTTGTTCACAGATTTGGAAGTTGCTCTAGATAGCCTGTTTGCCCATATTTCCCTCCACACAGCCAAAAGTCACGACAGCGACCAACTGGCTGGCAACATGACCTGCTGGTTGTTGACCAGTAATTGATCGGTCCAGTCTCTTAAAACTCAGTATATATCTTAACTGGTGGTTTGATCATGTTGTTAGATGAATGAGTGTTGCCCATTTGGTGACGACAGACCACGATAGAGCAGTTTTCCCAAAACCAGCATGTGTGGCCCCCCAAGAAAAAGCCAGCCTTGTGGTGTGAAAACAAATACAGCAGCCGGATTCATAGTTCGCACCTCTGCAACTGACCCTTTCCTGGTTGGTTGCGTCAGTGACACCCAAAGGTCACAAAGGGTCCCCCTTAGAGGAATGTATAACTCGGGTTTAAAAAAAAAAGACGAGGAATAGAGAGGAAAAACCACAGGGAACGTCTGCACTCATTTACTTAATCAAGCGCTTTGAAATGTACCGTATCATTAGTGTAAATCACATGAGGGGGGATGTAAAGGAAACATATTACACACATGTGTTAATCATCTGCTGCAGGCTGAGTCGAGTGGATAGTCAGGAGCAACATGGAAATATCAAAGCATTTACTCAAGGAGGATATACTGTACGCCTACTCTGGAAGGACTAACGGGGAATTACAGAGCTGGTTAAATGTGAAAAGGTCACACACAGTAAGGAAGGTTGGATCCATCACTGCATGTTTATTGGATTTTGTGTTATTATCACTGAAGCAGACCGGCTTTTTATTGATCACTGCTGTGTGTGTTTGTTTATTGGCGGGCTTTAACCGGCCAACGAGCTCTTCTATCAATATGACAGACTGTGTGTGTGTGTGTGTGGCATTTCACATGGTGGCCTCCCTCATGGCTCACTGACAGGCTCTAGGGGTCAAAAGGCCACCGCCCCCCTCAACTTCTAATGAGTCCAACACTGCGCTGCCTGTTTGTGTCCATAATTAAAATGCGTCAAGGCCACCACCTTCAACTTCACCATGTCACTACGTTCCCCCTAATCAGAGCACATCTCGATAACGTCAGTGCCAACGTCAGTGACATGTATGAAAATTGATGGGTTATGTCATGTAACAGTTGTAATTACAAGGCAGAGTGATAAAAATCAAAGCACTGCCAGAGCTAATTCTGACCAAGGTTGCAGCAGGGAAATAGTAATGATATACTGCTGCCTCTGCTGCTGAATATAAATATGTTGCAGAGCAGATTGAGTTTCATGTCACAGATCTGAGAAAAGACCCACAACTTAACGCAGCTATGTAACACAGTTTGATCATTAAGATCATGTCTGATAAGAGCTTGGTTTCAGTCAACATTTTTCAAGTCTTAATGGAATTACCTTATCTGAAACCAAACCTAATATGTTTGCTTTATTTCTCTGCATAGCAAGAGGCTTTTCTTTAGTAGAAAAAAAATCACTGCTAATAATTAACCTCCTGATATACAACGAACAATTATATTGTTTTTTAATTTTAACTTATTCACTCTCTAAGCAATGTTAAGCATCAAAGGATAAAATAAAAAATATGAATGAAAACCCCATAATACTTATAGAGATGTTACACACACGTCATAAGAATAATACTGGATATACTGGCTGTAGAATGTGACGAAATAACATCCCACATACAAGCATATAGCGTGACGTCATTAGATTCGGTAACTGCTGCAGACACATTCAAAGTTTCTAAATGAAGTTTATAGACAATAAAAGAGCTATTAAGTCCACATGAACTTCTCACAGACAATTACCGACTCACTGTGTCTTTCTGAGGAACAGTATAAAGTGATTTAACCGTCAAAATTATAATAAACTCACCCCCAGGAAACTGAGCCACAAAGAAAGACTGGTTGACTCCGGTTTAATTATCTTTCCAGTCGAAATGTAATATAGGTTGGTGTGGTCCGAGAGAGCAGCCGCCAGTGCAGCCGGACTCCTCCGCTGGTGCGCCGGGTGTGTGGAGCGGCGCAGCAGCGGAGGATGAGGAAAGGGGCGGGCCGTGGATCAAATACCAGAGAAGCAGTCAGAGGACCACACCAAGGGGGCTCCCACACTGCCTCATGGTTAACACCTCAATTTGATGTCTCTCTACAACATGCTAATTGACTTGTCGACACGATTTAAAGCAACAAGTAAACAGAGATGACGCAGTTCATTTGCAGCCAAAGCAGGGGGCGCTGTAACAATGAACTTCATCTTCAATGTGAACTCAGTGTTTGGGGCTCCCCCATGTCAGTGCTTCATAATGACTAACAAAGACCTGATGCTGATTCTTTTTATGTTCAGAATGAACAAGTTTTTAGTCAGGTTGGGGTTTAAAATAGAGAGTATAAAGTTTTTCCTAAAACATATTTTATTTGTTCAACAAGAGTGAAATCCACAAGAGAGTGAAAAATATGCCGCCCAGTTACTGTCAACTGATACTCATCAGACCTTATCAGCTGAGTATCTTCTGACCGTCAGCCACAGGGAATCACATAATTATGAAACTGTTTCATGATGATGAGTGTGTCCCCTCATGTCTGATAAGTTACCACAATTTAATGTGACTCAAAACTTAAATGAAACAGTGGCTCTCATGACTTACCACTGAGTAGCTTTGTATGTACACACAGAACCCCATGTTTAAGCTATCTTAGCTTAGCTTAGCTTAGCACAAAGCTTGGAAACTAAGAAAAACAGCTATCTGGCTCTGTCCAAAAGTATCTAAATCTGCCATACCAGCACTTCTAAAGCTCAAAGTTATACTTCTGTTTTTATCAGTACAGGTTTTCTGTAGTCTCATTTAGCCACTTGTTAACCACATTTTTAAGATGCATAAAAGCTTTAAAAAAAATCACAAGTGGGGTATTTTCTGATGTGTTTTATGTCTTAGAATAAAACGTAAAAATGTCTTGAGCTTGTGTTAAAACCACAGACATTTCAGATATTTAACCAAAAACTCATTGACTTTGAGACGAGGGAACCGGGAGTACCAAAATGCTAACAGACAACCAGGTTTTAGGACTCATTCCTGCACCACTCTATTATTATTTAAGCTTTAAGTTCTCGTAATGATTTTATATTGTTGAATATTCACTAATATATGGGAGATGTGGGTATGTAGTTTTTGTGTTTTTAAATTTTCCTCACAATCGAGGACTAAAAGCACACAATACGGGCAGTTTTTGGGACTGGCTGCAATCAGTGTTTGGTTGCAATCAGCTTGTGTTTGTAATGGTTCTACTGAGGGAAACCAAAGAGATGAGTCTAGTTGAGTTGTGTGTAGCATTTCCAGCATTCATTAAATTAACTGCTCCATGAGTAACTGCTGCATAACTTCATCCAACACTCAGAGAACAACAGCCATCAGGAGGTGTAGTCCCGTAAAGTGCACATGTCAATGGTCCCACGCTGACCTGTCCAACAGGAAACAGAGCCTTATCAACAGGAACAGAAGCATCCTCACCCTCGTCCTCAAAGGCTCGTAACAGGCCTGTCTGTCGTTAAAGCTCCAAGGTGGCCTGTTAGTCTGCCAGCGTTCACCACAGCCGATGACACCGCAGCCACATGCCACTTCTGAGTGAGCTACCACACTTCCCTGCTGCCCCCACACCCCCCGGTACCACACACACACAGCATACAGTGCTCACACGTAGGCAGGCGGAAGTAAACACAATCACATACAATCTGGACAGCCACCGTTAGTTCACTGTTTTAGACAACACCCTTCCTCATTTCACCCAGACTGAAGCTATCCCGTGCTTACCCATTTTTTAACAGAAATATTTTGTTGTGTGGTTAAATTTGCGGGTATTGAATTATTTTTTAAATATATACCCTGCTCTGGCTTCAATTACAATTACTAACATCTATTGTTTTCCTTCATGACTTGGACTTGGATGAAACTTTGGGGTATGATCCATGTTGGTGGTCCAATCCACAATCATTAGACTAAATTAAGTGAAACATTTGGTTACTTGTTTACTTGTTAGCCAATCAGGATCCAGTGTTTGACAAGCTATGCTTTCAGATGAATTCAGTTGGACTCATTTAATTGTTTAATCAACTATATCATTAGAGCATCTCCAGATTCATAGTTTGTTTAGTTAAAAAAGGCCTGAATGTCCTTTAAGCATAGTCACTGTTTAATACACACCTCTAATCTGTATATACAGCACTGGAGGGCATCTAAGGATTACTTTGTGTGTGTGTGTGCATACCATGGCCGAGCGTGTCAAACAGCACGTCTGTATTTGGTCGGTCTTGTCTCCTGCTGCCACCCCTGCCCACACTTCTCGGGCACGGAGCGCTGGCAACGGTCGCTTCGCCTTCACTCCAGCTTCAACACAGATTCATTTAACTCAGCCAACGACCAACAGACCAACAGCAGATCCATCAAATGACGTTTCCTTTGGATGTTTGTTGACTAAATTTCCAGGCTTTTTGGCTTTTTGGTTTAGTGCAACCAAAAATTTGCCACCCAGTTTCCAGTCAGAATCAACAAGCTCTTTTTCTTACAGAAAATCAGATTTTTGTTCTAAAGCACACCACACGATGACCATTAATTAACATGTCAGAATATACACCCTCAGCTAACACACTAAGACATCACTAAATATCACATTTGTTTGTATAGAGGTTAAATCAGGACACATTCTTTCTCAGTAAAACTAATGAAAACCATCTGATGCAGCATGTTAACATCTTTCAGCTAATTTTCAGTTTTGGTTTTATTCATTTGACTCACTCATAGTACAGTTCAATATGCAAAAGGCAAAAATCTCAGAAAAACCCATTGTACACTACCTGCTCAGCACCAAACTGGAGCTAGACAAAATTAGCAACTAGCCAGTAAACACTGTGCATCACTTAGCAGGTAAAGATAAGCTTAACGCTTGGATAATGTATCTAAAATAAATAAATATTAGATTTACATTCATCAGATGACCAGAGATATGACCCTAAATAAATGCTAGTGTTGCTTTGTGTCTGTTGGATGTGTAAATAAGCAGCTATTTTTATGATGCTAACACGTTAGCCTCGTGATGTATTTACAGCTGTATTGTTGTATTGTTGCCCTGCCCCAAGTGACCAAAAAAAAAAAAAAAAAATCAATGCAGAGTATTTAAAACTTTGCAATCACAAATTTTCTTTTGTAATTGTAAAAATTTAAAAATGAATATGTAGGTAGGTTACACATGTGCATGGGTTTTATTTACCTTGCTAGCTTAATATCGGCACTTATAGGTTTCAATGATTCTGATTGTATGAATGACTTTTTTAATTCTCAGTCAACTTGTAGTTAATCAGAGTTAGATACAGACTTTGTTGTTGTTTTATTCTTATTTTTATTTTTATTTCATTCACTTTTAAGCCGTGGTTCAGAGAAGAACTCTGTCTAACCTTGTACTCTGAAAATATCTAGATGCTTGTTTCATCACAGCGACCTTTAAAGGGTGCTTTAATGTTGCCTTGGTAATAATTATTTTAGATCTGTGTATATTTTCATGAAGTCTTTTATTCAAATATGTCCATGTAGCTGAATATTATTTTATTATAAACCTGGAGATGATTGACTAATCATTAAACAAGGTTGATTGTTTGATTGTTGAGGAAAGTATTCAGTGATTGTTGCCTTAGTTGATATGTTATCTGTGTTAAGTCAGAGTTTCTGTCTGCAGATGTTTGAGAATATTACAAGTTTGTGTTGTACAGTTGTAGACTCCTTGGTGTTGTTCAACCCTCTCATATCCTTCCAGTGTGTGTTGGTCTTGACATTGAGGCTTTTCATGTCTTTGTTGCAGCGAGTTTGAGAAGCAAAATATTATTTCTGTACTGCTGATACCATCATTTCTTTTTCTTGTTGATAGGTTTCCCAAGCATCTCTTCTCTTGTCTTTCTTTTCTTTTGCACAATCTCAAATTCCTCCCGTCCATCTCCCTGTTCCTGTTTTCCCCCCTCCTCTCTCTCTCATTCTTTCTTTGCATCCCTCTTTCTCTCTCTCTCTCTCCTTCGCTCCATCCCAAAATAAACAACCTCCGATCTGAGGCATGTCAGCTATTTGTTCAAAAAAGTTTTTGGATGCCGTTCAGAGCTGGGTCCCCAAAGGGAGGCAAGATTACAAATTTAGTGCTTTTTCACAATCTCTCCCTCTGTTTTTCATTTTTCTTGGTCTACTCTGCTCTTTTTTTTTCATCTCCCAACTCTCTCACGACTTGTACATCTCTCACTCTCATTCTGAGATTTGTCAGATTTGACGCCCTGTCATCTTCCCGTTTGACCTTCTATTCCGACCAGTTTGACCACGCAGAGTCTTCAGATTCCCTTTGTGTTTGTTGAACGCTGATTTATTTTCTGTCAGGGAGCTTTCATCACTCTCGTCTGATTAACACACAAGGGAGGGGGGCAAATGTGAGAACACCCTTTCTCATGCCTCTGTCAAGTCACACACACACACACACACACACACACACACTTCAGCGAGTCTGAGGCAAAACACTCCCGATTTGGCGTTTGCTTATCGCCGACTTGTTTGGAAAAGCTTTTTCAGAGTAATGACCTGAAGTGGATGTTCCTCTGATGGCAAGGATGCATGTAAGTGTGTGTGTGTTTGTGCAGTGGGAGTCCAGAATGTGGTGTATTATGGTGAGATAAAAACACAGGACATCCAGTGCTTTTCTGCTTTTTTGCTTCATGTACTTTTTTTTTTCCTGTGTGTGGTCTGCAGTCTTGCATATTTGTCTGCCTGTGAAACGATTCTCAACAATTTTCACCACAAATTACATTTTTTCTTTGTCTTTTTGATCCCGGCGTTTATCTCATCTTCTCAAAAAAAACTCTTCTGCTGTCACTATATTTATGCGCGTCCACATTTTAAACTTGTGACGCAAGACACTTTAACTAAGATACATTTCATTTTGTTCTGTGGAAACACACACAAAGACAAAGACGCCCACTTCTGTGCGTAACCTGCTGCTGTCACATACTGAGATCTGCTTCTTTTTATATCCCGGCACACAAACACACGCATACGCACTACAACACAGTGGCTGTGTTTAGACTAGGCCACCATTCCTATATGGAGATACAGATCACTGTTTTGCTTTCCCGAGCATGATGAAGGGGTAATTATATCCAACCAGAGGGAAAACAACAGAGAGAGAGGGGGAGGGTTGGGAGGGAGAAAGGGAGAGAGTGATGGAAGGAAGAGGGGGAGTTATTCGACCAGACAAGGGAACAAGAAGATGGGAGGACAGCAGTCCTGCCCTCCATGGGCCAGACTGACCCGCTCATTGTTTTTAAAGCTAACCAACCACTGTATTGTATCAGTGAAATCCATCCCTGCGTTTGCTTCCGACTCCAACCGCCCCCCCCCCCCCCCAATGAGTAGGTGTGTGACGACAGATGACAGCGCCTGACGTGCTCGTTAACTCACTCGCTTGTGATTTACTCTGTGTCTTAGAGTGTCAGAGCTGTCTCTCCTGGCCTCAAGCAATTTGTCTGTGGCTTGTTGCCTCAGCAGAGTCCTTCCAAGTGGCCTCTGGAAGACAGAAAGATTCAACCATGATCTTAGTCAGCTAGAAGCACACAATTGTGATCCTGTGTGACGCCTTCGCTGGAATGAATCACAGCTTTTTTGTTCAGGGAAAAGGGAGATTTTTTTTCTTTCCTTTAAACCTCTAGCAATTACAGCAAAATCATTTGTTTGCTAAACTTCCCCTTTGAATTGTGATTGTCCAGCTGTAGCTTAGCAACTGTAACTAGGTAAATCTGCAAGCTATGGTTGTCATTTCAGCCAGAGATGACCGACTGTTTCTAAGATTAGTATGAACGATAGTTAGAGAGCAATACTTAGCAAAGCACAGCAAAGCGCCTGATGTCAAAATCAGATTTGAAAAGTTGACAATGGGACAGGGGAGGAAAAGGGAGGAAGGTGAAGAGAGGAAGTAAGAGGCAGAAAAGCATGGCAGGAGAAAGAATTAGAGAGACTGGGGGGAGGGAGGGAGGAAAGTGTGAGGCGAGTGAGTTGAAACAGGATGAATATTTCACAGACTGAATGTGGGGATGTCTTTCCAGGAAATTACTTTCACACAGCGCAAACACCTGCCAGATATACCGAAACCATTTCCAGCAGCACAGGCCCAAGAAATTCTGCCAATTACCAAAGTCATTTTCAAAGAAATCACTGTGAGCTAGCCGTGAACTGTAACATATTTTCATTTGAGAGCTGAGACATTTTCAGGTAATGAACAACAGCCCTCTGAAATTATAAGTAATGGTTTGGAAAAAAGTCTTCCTCCCAAATTGTGCAGCAAAATTATAAAGTTATGTACTGTTATTATGTATGTACTTAAAAGAATAGCTGTGTTTTGGGTGAATTTCATTATGTTGCCTATAAACACGCATGGCTTAAGCTAAAACAGGCTAATCTCAGCATTCAAAAAAACATGCTGAGACATAAAAAAGGCAGTCGTGACTTCTTCTTACTGGTAAAGCTGGAAAAAAAAAGTCAACTCCCCTAAAAATCCATCTATTCTTTTAAGTGGCCCAGTGTCTTTTGTGTAAGTTTTGGACAATAAATCAGACAATCTGCCTGCCAACAGACAGTTTTCTAAAGTACAAATTCTCACTTTCAAACAAAACCAAACGTAATTAAATTCAAATTCTCAGTCTAAGTAATATCCTCTTTTTTTATCCCAGCAGTACACATTAAAACGGGGATTGAGTACCAGTTAGTAAATCCTGTTTCTGCGGCCTGATCTGCTCCCCAGTGGTCGGACTGGTTTAAATTAGGCCTCTCCAACCTTCAGCCGCCCGGTCGCTAATTTGACTCCTAGAATAACAGCAGCTACTGTGTTTTTCAGGAGTCTGGAACCAAACGTCCGTCTGGGGAGTCTGCAGTGGACACAGGTGCTCTCTCTCTTTCTTTCCTTCCCTCTCTCCCTTCAGGATTTTTCTTGAATTATGTGTTCAGGAGGGACTGTTTTACTATTTTAGACAAAAAAAAATCCCAAATGTCTTGTTTTCATCAAGATGTTTCCTGGTTGGATCTTTACTCTCCAGTCTGTGGATTCAGCAGAGTGTGTGTTTGTCCATGTGCACTCGTGGGTATGAATGTATGTTTTGTATATGTGTATCGTAAATGCATGCATGACTTCATGTCTGCTAGTTAATCCATTTTAGATGATCAATAATCATTAACCAACTGTAACTAGAAGTGTCTGTAACATTGCTTTTAAACATATTTTGATAAATCTTACTGGTGGATATTTGTTGGGGAAAAATAAGGTTTAAAAAACATCATTATACACAATACTCTGCATTTATATACAGCACATAAATGTATCAAAAAATATTCATACTGTCATCTGTAATCCATCTGTAGGAAAATATGTGTGTGCAAGAGCAGCCAAAACACTCATCCAGAAACCTGTGGCCTGCTGTAAACACACACACACACACACACACACTTCCTTGTTCACCTACCTTTGTTAACCCTCAAACAGCCATTTAAACTTGGAGGTTCATTCATATTATTGCACACTGCATAAGTTTGACAGCAGACAGAAGTAATGGAGATAAATACATGACCATCTAATGCAACCCAAGACAATATCCCTCGCAATAATTATTATCTATGTAAAGCCTGTAGTGTGGCTGTATTCTTAAAAGAATAGTTCAACATTTTGGGAAATCATTTATTTGCCTTTTTTTGCCAAGAGTTAGACGAGAAGATTGATACCACTTTCATATCCATGCAGTAAATGCGAAGTTGCAGACAGCAGCTAGTTAGCTTAGCACAAAGACTGGAAACAGGGGGAAACCTGTTAGCCTAGCTCTGTTCAAAGGTATCAAACTACACCTACTGGTTCTTGTTTGAGATGCATTAAACATACCAGATATAAAAGTTAGTGAGCCTTAGAGGTGCTAATCAGCAGATTTTGTTTACTGTGGAAAGAGCCATGCTAGCTGTTTTCCCTTAATTCAGTTTACATGCTAAGCTATATAAGCTAAGCTAACAGGCTAGTGGCAGTGGTTTCATATTTACCCTACTGTGTGTGGTATCAATCTTCTCATCTTTCTCTGTGCAAAGAGGGCAAATAATATTTCCCAAACTTTCAAACTACTCCTTTAAGTTTATTTATGCAGCATTCAATGGCAGAACATCACAAAGTGCTTCACAAAAAAATAAAAAAATTAATAAGTCAACAGACGCAAAATACAGACTTAAGAAGATTAAAGGCACCATTAAATATATTTCAGCATTCATTATGTCAACAGCTACAGACCACAATGACTCATAAACAGTGTTTCAGGAGCTGATGTCAATTCAGCGCCTTTTTCCAGAGTACATGTTTGCACTGGACTTGTCAGCCTGGAGTCCACAAGCATTAGTCAAGAGGAGACTGTCAGATAAAGGCTTGTGTTCACACCAAACATGTTTGGAGCAATTTATTCAAACTCTGACGCTAGTTCACATAGTTTGTCAAGGTGAGAGGGATGTCATACAATTCAGTCATTCTGTTGGCACTAACAACTACGTCATGTGAGTCGGTTGTTTTAAAGTCAGATTTATGTCATTGGTACTTGGTTTGAAACTCTTTGTGTGGTGATTTTCCTGAAAATTCTATGAGGAAAATTAAACGTTTTTATACCCAGGCTGCTGACAAAGAGAGCAGTCATGTTTCAGCTCCATGTGCCAAACCTAAAAATGTGAAAAGTCCACTTTCCCACCAAAGAAAACCAACACACCGTAGGTGTAATCGCACTCTATTTGATATTCTATAAACCATAAAGGCCTCTGTTGGAAATCCCCACCATTCCTGGTTTCCTTTGTCAAACTCCAGCCCCTCTGTACTCAACCCTCCACTCCTCACCACCTCCTGCTCTCTACTTCCCACCACTCTGCATGCATACTGTAGATGTGGCTGTCTTGCATTATTTGTCAAACTGGGATGCGACGCTGATTAGCTTCCTGATACCACCCCCACCCGAGTCGAAGACGGAGGTTCCTCCTGAAGGGCCCGACAGTGGGTGGAGAGCTGTAGCCGCCGCTGTTTGTTTGCACTGTGTCCTTATTTCCGTGAATTCTGACCCGACAGGAAGTGTGGAGAGGAGACGGGACAATGGGCTATTGTGAGACCACGCTTTATGTCCATGCGAGGGCTAAAACAGGAAAACACACTAAGACGGGCGAGTGGCATACACACACTCTGACCTGCACGAACACACCGAGACCCCAGCACAGACCGTCGTGTTCCCTGTCCTATCGCTTCATCACGCACATGATGATGTTTCATTGACTGCACATATTCTTACCTTCAAGTAACCCATAACCTTTAACCCTCCTTTAAACTCCCTAATAGCTGATATTTTAAATCTGACTCCAGTAATTTCCTCTTTTAAGGTGTAACTAAGTTTCTGAACAATCAATCAATTAATAAAATGTGGAAAGACCATACATTTTTATCATTATTCCGTCTACATCTTCAGCAATTCAAACAGGCCTGATGTTGTGATCAACTGAAAGTGATTCGTGAGACAGTCGACCAATCAGAGCTTCGTAGGTGGGATAACGAGCAGGGACATCCAAACTAAAAATAGATGGCTATCCCAGGCAACAAAAAAAAATGGCCAAAAAATGGTGTCACATGTGGATGAGATCAATGCAGCTGTACAGATTGTTGTCCCTCAACTTTTGTTAACTGCCCCTGCCAACACCACCACAGCGGATACATTACTTGCTACTAATTATTTAGGACAAAAACAACCCCACCCAATCCAAGCAGAGTGGCTAACGTGTGACCACGCCCACCAGTGATGTCACAGTGCACTGACATCATCATGGTGTACTCTGCGACATCACTGCAACACGGTGAAGTCAAGAAAAACAGATGGTGTGAGTTAAATTTGAAGAAAACAGATGGTTAATTGTGGTCAGAACATGACAAACACTTGACGAACAGTGGAACATTTCATAACTCTGAGGTTCAAAAACAATTATTATGATAAAATCTAATCTAACTGATCTTAAATGTAGCTTGCGATGATTAGGAGTTCGCAAGTAATTTAGGTTCATTCTATCTAAGTGTGGAAATTCAAAGTCTAGTGTCATTCAACCATGTTAAATACATGAAGGAACAAAATTCGTTACCCAGATCCAGCAGCGTACAGAATAAATAACATTTAAATAAAAAATAAAAAAGTAGACATTGTAATAAATAATTTAAAAGAACACAATATCAACCTATTGTTATATTTTATCGCAATAATTATCATTTTATTGCCCAACACTAATGGCGATTCATTGGTCTAGATCTTCCACACACGGCTACCTTTCCTAAATGTCTAACCCCACCTCAACATGTGCACATTTACATGCACACACATAATCCAACAGAGTCCTCCCAACATGGCTTCCCGACCACCATGTCCGTGTCTTTGCCTGTGACCTCGACCACGTCACCTTTCAGGTTGGAGAGGAGAGTCGGGGCTTTGAGACAGGATGATGTATGGATTCACACAGGCTGTCAAAAGACGCAAAGGAAGGGAAAGATGAAGAGGAAGGAAGGCTATTTACAGACCTGAAGGTATGTGGCAGAGCAATGCTGTTTTCTGAGTGTGTGAGAGTGTGTGTGTGTGTGTGTAAAAGTATGGATTCTCTTGTCAAAACCTGTGAATCTGAAGGTGTGATAACATAGACGCTTATATAAACTGTACTGTGTGTTTACTTAGTTAATCCACTGGTCGTCAGCGACGTCCAAGGCCTCAATAGCAGTGAGGTCAGGGCAGGAGTGTGTGTGTGTGTGTGTGCATGTTTTTGTGCTATGAGGAATGTCAATGTCTGACCTTTGTGCTCTTTGTGTATGGATGAGTGACCTGGGGGACTGACCCTGTGTGAGCTGGCTTCACTCACACACAAGCAAACCTCAGACATGCCTCTTATCTGAAGTGTGAACAAAAAAAACCCCTAATCATGCAAACCAGAAAGATGCAGTACATGCTCTACGAGTGTCTGGACACATTTTGTCAACAAGTGGAGGCTGATCTGAACCAGTCTGTGTCGGGGTGGTGGTGGCCTCAGTGTGATTTCACTCACCTCACTGTAATTAGTTCTCCGTGTGTTTGGCGCAGCGGTATCTAAATAACAGTGTTTTTAGCTGCAGTGGTAGGTTTGTAAGTGTGAAAATACCAGTGTGTGTGAAGAGCCAGTTGACTGAAGTTTCTATTCCAGTAATGAGGAGAAAGAAACGGGTATTTTTCAGTGCATGAGAATGACAGCTACACTCTGGGTGATTGTTATCACATATAAGTTAACTGAGACGGTATTTCTCTTTAGGAAAACACTCGTAACTGATATTTTCCAAGCAGGTAAAGAAATTAAGTTTGATGCTAAACTCTGAAGTTTCTTCTAGACTGGTGAGTAAACAGCTACTAATGCTAACGTTGGCACGTAGCGATAGCAAAACTTCCAAATAGCTCTTAAAGTAGAGAAGAAAAAATGAAAACTAAGAACTCACAAAATTCCTTTACTCCAGTTTCAACATGTTGTTCATCAGAATTATTCACAGAATAAGTTGTGATTAATTTTTTTTCAGTGTAGCATTTCAGCGTAGCATTAGCATTTTCCAGGTTGCTATTGACGACTAGAGAGGTGGACAGGGTGATGGCAGTACCATAGTGCAGTTTTCAAACAAAGAAAAGTGGACATTGGACACAGAACAATGCCGTGGTTTGAGCGAATTACAAAGAGGCCTCTGAAGAGGTCGCTGAGTTTCCTCTCCTGCCAGATTATATTGCATTATGGACTACTGAGGAAACTACCAGAGGAGAAATCTGCCTCTGTGCCTTTTCAACAATTCTCATTGATTCTGTGGCGGAGCTAAGAACTTGAAAATGAGTGTTTTTTTTAATTTGCTGACACATCCTCATTTCCACTGTAGCTGTAGAGAACATGATCTCTGTTTTTAACCAGTACCTTCTTTTTAAAAAGTACTTAAGTGGATTTTTCCTTCAGATAATCTTTTTTTTTCTGAGGTTTTTCATGAACAACCAGGTTTTTCTTGCTTCTTGTTGCATGGAGATCACAGTTTTTAGAAAGTATAAGATGCAGGAACATAGGTAGATCAGTAAAGCTACAAGTGAGATGATTCTTTTATTCAATGCTCTTCTATCATAACTTTCTTTTTTTCTGCTCCTTCATTCTCCTTCTTCCCTGGCCTCTCTCTTTTTCCCATCTTTTCCCTGCTCTGCTGCTGTGATTGCCTGTCTCCTCGTGGCCCAATGCCCAGCCACCACTGGGTAGCATTCCTCACCCGGAGCCAGCGAAGAGAGAGGGATCCAATAAGGGGGGAGAGAGGAGAGAAGAGGAGAGGGACAAATGGAAGGAATGAGAAAAAAAGAACCACAGCGGGTCTCCTTATATAGAGTGTGATGTTATATATCTGTGACCTCGCTGAGGAGGCGAGGAGAGGAGCTGTTCCCTCTCCAAGCTGTTTGTCGTTTCCAGCATTTCCACAATGCCCGCTGGTCGTAAACCTTTTCTGTTTATAGTCACATCCACTCACTCGCTCGTTACAACACTCTCACCCAGGCCACAAGATACCCACACAGTTTGACCACGCAGGGGTCTACTAAAATACACATAGCATTCAAATGCACACAGCCTCACTCTCTGTGTTTTTTCACAGTGGGAAATGAAATGCCACATCTCAAAGGTAACTTATGATGCCTGCTGCTGCTGCTGCTGCCGCTGAGGTGCATAAATAAAGGATTTGCTGAAAAAGCAGAATGGACTCCACCCTGCCCTTCAGCTCTTATTTCTTCTGAGCACTTTGGTTCATGTGCATGTGTCTGTGTGCGACTTTCGAGGCTTTGTAGGAGCATGTGAGCACAGGCAATGCAAGAGGATTTTGTGCGTTTGTGTGTGGCATCTCCTCTGGGAACTGCTGGCAGATGGAGCAGTCAGACTGTGGGTATAGAGACGGATAAAGTTTGGCTCAGGATGCAACTCAAGCCACACTGAAACAGAGAAGCCACGCATACAGTCCTCTCTCTTTCATTTCTCTCTCTCCTCTCTCTGTTTTATTATCTCTCTCTCTTTCTCTTTGCAGTTTTCTTCACTGGTTTAACTCAATAATACTCTAACCTGATGTTTTAATCACATGAACACTGATCTTATTCATTTAATACTCTTAATTAACAAAATTAACTTTGAATTTACAGATTTATTAAAAAGTCATGGATGCTGCTTGAGGAAGAACACAAAGCTTGAAATGCACTGCAATCCAGAGTGGCTGCTGATCCTCACCTTTGCCTCCCCAGGGGTGCGTAAAATGATTATGGGGTAAGCTTTTGGAAAGGAAAACATTTTTGAGTATGATTTTTGATGAAAAATATATCCTCTTATTTTATTAGGATCTGAAAATATGTCACAGTTACAACTCATCACCTGGCACAGGGCATACTTCCCACCCTGCAAGTGCATGAAAACCAGTTAGCAAGCAAACAGAGAAGCTAAAAATAAAGAATAAATGTTATTAACATTAGATTCTGCTACTGTTAAATGATAGTAGTACAAGTACAAACTTTGCTGGAAGAAAAAAATACCACTGTCATGTCTGTTTGTTAAATATGACGCTCACAGAGCCTTATAGCCGCTGTTTCAGTATAGACAACAAATCTGCACTCCACCTGAAGAACACCTCAGTTAACGTTAGATTTAATGCAAACATGTTCTTAAAAAGCTGTTCAAATTTAACTGCCTGACAAAAAAAGAAACATTAAGCCATGACCGTTAACTTTCAAACTTTCAAATGTATCCAGGATTAGCCGTTGTCTTTGCTAGCCATTGTTAGCAATACCAGTTGAGTTGCATACAAACAGCATAGCAACATGTCCATAGATAAAAACTGAACAGTACTATGTGTATGACTGACTTAATGTGAAACAACAACATAACTGCTATAAACAGTAAAATTAGCAGTGTTTACTACTATCGATGTGAGCAGCAGCCATCTTGAATTCTTATGTTGGGGTTGGTGGGGTGCCAGCAGCCAGTTAGCTTAGCTTAGCATTAAAAAATGGAAATGGGGGGAATCAGCTAGCCTAGCTACATCCAAATGTAACAAAATTCACCTCCCACTACATCTTAAGCTCACAAATTAACATTTTCTATCTTGCAGAGGTAAAATTTGTATGTCAGCAAAAGAAAAATCTGCAATCGTCTGTTTTAGCATACTCAAAGTATCTTTTGTTGTGATGTCTCATGTGTTTTTCATTTAAAATTATAATCTATCACTGGTTCTTTTATATTTGGTTCATGTTCATATTTTATTTTTTAATCAAAAGCATCTCCAGCAGACAATGCTCCTCTCTAATGCAGTCTAAGTGACACAAGCTGCTTTGCTGTGGCATCTGTCTGAAATGAGTAAGAGGACTGTGAAGCAATTTAGTGGGTTATGAAAGCATGGCTATGACATTTCTTATATCCCTCTAAAAGAAAGCAGTTGTATATTTATTAGCAGCAGCCTAGAGGTCAAGTGTGGCGGGTTTATGACCTGAAAGTTGCCAGTTAAATTCCCTGTATGGACTGAAAGAGTATGGGAGTGAACACATTACCCTCCCCACTGCTTGGTCTCAAGTGCTTGCGACCAAAACCCCGCAAATGTCCCAGTGGAGCTATTCAGTCAAAGAGTGTGGTTTTACTGAGCAGCTCCAGTGCATGACCCTCAGCAGAAATAAATGAGGAGAAAATAGGGGGATTGAGGAGCTGAAAACGAACAGCAAAGGGTTTAGTTTGTGCACAAGTACATGCTCCATATTGGTCTTCATCCGATCTGGTGGAGACGCTGTGGAATTTTATCCACAGAGGCTTTTAGTCTGATGAATTAATGCAAACTGTGGTGCATGCATACCAGTGTAATTCTTATCCCCCCCCCCCTCCTTTGAGCTACTGAGGACAAACACAGAAACAATGTCTTCATTTTATCTTTTGAGACTTGTTTCCATCTTTGCTTTGGCAGGCCGTTAAAAGTTTGTGTCCATTTCCCACAGCAGCTATCAGTCCGATGGAAACTGAGCCCAGTGAGAGGATCATCAGCGAGCAATTCACAAGCCTTCTGCATATGAGTTTGGAAAGACACTGAACTAGTCTAACCGAAGATATCTGGAAGTATTTACAAAGTTGTATAATTAGATCAGTGGCTTAAGGCTGCAGTGGAAAATATTCGCAGCATATTGTAATGACAGAGAAAGAGGAGAAGCAACGGCTGGACAAGCGCTCACAAAACATGGGCACACATTAGACCAGAACCAGCTAATACCCCACATCTTAAAATAATTAGAGAACGGAGGGGCATTTTATATTCCCACTGGCGTGTTTTCCTCTGCATGCCTCCTCTAGCAAATGATTAATTTAGAGTTCAGGAATGTGTGTTCACTGTTTAGTCTTCAGCTTCCCTGGGTTGTAACCTCCCTGACCCAACCAGATCACCATAACACCTTCTGAAAACCATCATACATCTGCTTGTCTAAACTATGGAGGATACAAGCACCAGGTCCGGCCTCCTCATCACTCAAACTCCCTCCATCCTTTCCTCCGTCAGAAAATCAAACTCCACTAAAAGGAGACTTCTTTTTCGTCAGTGCAGACTCAAACAGGCCGGACAGGCATTTCCTGTGGGTGGGACCTGAGAGCAGAGACATTCTTGGGCCAAGCACCTCCACTTCCTGTCTCTGTTAACATACTGAGAGACATACTGTCTGGACCTGCTCTTACTTTACACTTTATCCACAATGAATGCAACGGCAGATTAAGTTCAAACACCAACATTACTAACGTTGCATGTAAACAAAAGAGTCAGACGTGCAAGATTAAAGTTCCCAGAAAATGGAGGGAACAAATCATTACTGTTAACCTGATGTAATGATATAAGATGGAGGAGTGTGTGCCCCCTCCCAACACCACTCCCCACCTCATTACATGCCTCTCAACCACCTGTACACATCGATCACATCAGCTCATAACCCCTACCCTCCCTGTTTCTCTATATATTTGCTTTCTTATAGCTTTTTCAGCCTCAGTCTCAAGTTAAAAAAATGTATATTTCCTTGTCTCCGATGTCAGGGGATTTATTTTCCCTGTGTGTGTGTATATGCATGTTTAAATGCACCATGGGGTGTTAAGAGTAGGTGTGACAATCGATCGTTCTCCTCCCAGGGGTCAACAGCTGCACCAAAGTGTTGGTATTTGACAGCTGGGCCAATTTGTAAAGGAATGTGAGAGCTTGCTATGGATGAGGGGTGGTGTGTGTGTGTGTGTGTGTGTGTGTGTGTCTGGTGTTAGATTAGAGAGGTATGGATGTTCATGAGATGGTCATTAGAAACATGATAGGCACCATTTTCTAGCTGATGCCAGAGTCCTGTTTGAGAGATTTCACATTTTCTTATTTTAAATACAAGTGACATTTTGTTGCCACTGCATTTTACCTCAGAATGATACTTTATATTTGGTGTTTTTCATTTCTGTAAATGTTCTATGTGGGAAAAGTTACTTGCAAACTTATCTGATCTCTCTCAGAAATCATTCAATCATCATTTCTACTTTTACTATTAAACAAATTGACTTTGTATAAATGTGATTGCACTCATAGTGTTTATTGTAAATCTAAATCAAATTTACATAACCCTTAAGAGAAGGATCGTGTGTTTTACAAATAATGGCTTGTGAACAGATCAGATAAGAAGATAAAAGTTACTAATAACTATATTTTTATTTTTTATAGTTTTGCTAATCATTAAAAATTAAAAATGTGACTGTCAGAAATGCAAATGTGCTCACAAATTGGATTTTTATACTTTTTTTGTGTCTGCAGCCACTGAGGGGCTCACATTATGTTTGTTTCATTTGTGTGTTGTTGCTGCCCTCTACTGGTTCAATCTAAACACAACAACTCTGCACAAGGTAAAAAATCTTTCAACACATTTATTCAACTACAGTTAACTACACTTAGAGACAAAACACATTTCTAGATCGAAGCTTTTAACATTCTGATTAACAACCACACAACTTTTGAGCCTCACCACTCGTCCACTTTGGTCCTTGAGAAACACTTCAGTTTTCTTAACAGACGTGAGCTGTGGTTTCACACTGGTTCATTTTAGCCGTGCTAGTACATGAGTAGATGCATTTTCTATTTCTTCTCACAGAGTGAATAGAGAAGTTCAATCTGCTCAGCGTACTCAAATCCTGGCCTGTGGGGGAAGAACAGAACAGAACAGAACAGTATTCTATCGTCACCAAATTTTCATTGACTACATCAAATAACAACAGTTCTGACTTTAAAAGTCAGTGGCTCACTGTAATGTTGGTTACATTTTCTGACTTAAACACTGAAAGAAAAACCTCTACAGACTCTTCCACTGTTATGACTGTATTTTTCTCATATAGACAGGCTAATTGTGTCTGCATCTCACCGTCCAGGCGTCTCCAGGATCAGGGGGATGTTGTCTAGTCTGGGCTCATTGACAATGTCTCTGAAAGCAGAGATTCCGATTTGACCTTTACCGATGTCTTCGTGGCGATCGAGGTTGCAGCCCAGTTTACCTGCAAATCACAAAAGATAGAAACAGCAACGACAGAGTTTATTGACTCAGTTTGATCATTGTAAGTACTGTAACTGGAAGTTGCTGAATATTTTTTCTGACTGCACCTTTGGAGTCGTTGAGATGGATGGCTTTGAGATAGTGGAGCCCCACCTCCTGGTCAAACTTGTTGAGCATGGCCTTCACTCCTCCCTCTGCAGCCAGGTCATATCCTACCAAGGCAGTTTTAATATTTTATGGCTTCACATGCGTCTCCTCCAAATCAAAAGCAGCCTTGTTTTAAGCTTGATTATGATGCAGATTTCCAAACTTGAACCAGAGAAAAACATTTTTTTCCTTGTTCACTTAACTGCCCATTGAAACATAGACTGTGTTGACTTTGGGAAGGAAATGGTGCTGAACGCCAACTGCTGATAGGAATTCTAACCATCCTTTACTGATTTTATTGAACAAAAAAAAAGGTCAGTCGGTTTCACTTACCTGCTGCAAAGGCATGGCAGGTGTCCAGACACACTCCCACTCTGGTCTGGTCTCTCACTTTGTCTATGATGCTCTTCAGCTCAGAGAACTTACCGCCCACCGTGCTGCCCTGACCGCTCATGTTCTCCAACACTGACCGCAAAAGAAGGCACCGCATCAGTCTGATACACCCATTTAAATAAGTCACATGTCCCTCAGCCTGCTACAACACTTAAAACACACACCCTACATTGATCTGGCTTCTGTTGTTTGTGCCTGATGCACAGCCTGAGGGTGCTTCTTGCTGCTGCTTCAGTGTTTTTTCAGGCATTGCACTGCAGTGTATTCTTGTCACACCGGTGGCATTTAGGGTATGCGAGTCAAAAAGACTGCGCTCGGTGCCGTGAATCACAAGTAATGCAGCAGCGGTTACAAGCCTGCAGTCAGTAAAGGTAAATCTGAGGTCAAATCGCTTTTGTAAGAGATGGTAAAATATTGCTAACATTTGCTGCCTGATAATTGATTCGTGGTAGTGAAATCATTAATCTTCCTGAAAAGGTTCAAAACATATTAAAGCCTGATTTTATTAAGTACATGCAAAAGGATTTAACCCATTAATCAAATGTGTGCGCACTGTGCTTGGCTTTGACTAAGATCTCCTGCAACACTGAGATTAAAAC
The DNA here is from genome assembly GCF_001640805.2 of Lates calcarifer. NCBI lineage: Eukaryota > Metazoa > Chordata > Actinopteri > Centropomidae > Lates > Lates calcarifer. Next base: position 3,527,816 of record NC_066855.1, read on the forward strand.
ACACAGTAAAGCAATGTCGAGCGGAAACTTCCTATTGCCTGTAATCAAGATCAGCAAAAGGTGTTATTTTTGAGGTTACAGTTTGTAACGTTTCAGAGAAAATATCCCATTAAATGCCTGTGAGTCAGTGTTGTGAGGTTTCTCTTTGCCAATGCAGTCTTCCTGTGTTCAACATTTCTCATTACTCTTTTTTTCCCCTGCCACATGACATAATTTTGCAGTGTTTGCAACTGGCACATCTGCACTACTGATTATCTGGCATCATGTTACTGCTAAGTTCCTGTCTTTCTTGAAAATTTATTTTTTATAGCAGTGATTACGATCTATCTTACAGCTAACACGCTGCTAATTCAGCTGAATATGACCTGTTGGAATAGACCTGTTCAGTAATTCCTCACAAATACAGCAAAAAAATGTGGCATAACAGGGGAAAATTCACTCCCTGTACCTGTAACCACGGCAGGTGTTTGCTGGTGAGCGTGGTTGATGGCGCCCGCTATCTTGTCCACACACTGCTCAGTGGTGATGGAGCCCAGCGAGGAGCCGGGGTGGAAGTTGTAGAGGTTGAGGCCCAGGAGGCTGCAGCGGCTGAGCTCATCCACCAGCAGGGCCTGGCTCTTCTCAAACACATCTGGGCGCAACATGTCAGGAAAAACCAGAGGAGGTTGTCAGAAGAGAAAGAGGAGACACAGCTGGAGGGATGAACTGAGAGTGAGAGAAGAAGGGAGAAAAGCCAAGGACAGAATTTGAAGGAGTGCATGACAAACCCTCTTTAGGAGACCCGCAGTTCATTAGGTAAGATCCATGAGGCAGGATGTGAGCTGGGTCAAACCCTTGCATGGAAACCTGCTCCCGAAACTTGTCTGCAGCTGTCTGGTCCAGCGCAGGCCTCTTCCATGATCGCTGGGAGCCCAGGAACAGGGCAAAACTGCTGCCACCCATCTCTGTGCAGGACTCCACTGCTTTCCAAATCCCACCTGCGGGGGACACATAAGAGGCAGCATAAGACTTGTGAGGGAGTGGATGTCTCTTAGAATTACTTAGGAGGAGGTGGCATTAGACCTTACCTTGAATGCCAACATGAGCTCCAATGTATTTCTTATTTCCACGCTCCTTCCTCCTCCTGTCTCCTCTCCCATCAGCCTCCTTCTCCTCGGTATCCTCCCCTTCTTTCTCTCCTTCCAAAGCCTCTTCAGTTTTCCTTTTCCTTGCTCCTCTCTTCCTCGGAGCCATGCTATTCAGAAAGAGAAAGCTATGAGCAGCAGTTATGAATTAGCGAACAGCAGCAAACTGTTTTCTGTTTATGACCTCAGTGGCTACTTTAAGGGGTATATTGGGGAGGACTTGAACTGCTAAGCATGTATAGTAATGCCAAGTTTGACTGTCAAAAGTTTATGAAGGTCAATAAGCGTCTTTTATGCATCCCTCTCGGTAGGAACCAACCAGTCAGAGAGCTTCCACGCAGCTGCCAGAGGCTGGCCATTGGAGACGCTTCATACTGAGCAGCAAAATGGCCGCCCGTCAACCGACTGACTCCACAGCGCTTTGAAATTTAAATTCTTCTGCACATTAGGGTTTACACTATTACAACGTTAGTACTTATTTACAAATCAGTAGCTTATTACGCGTGTATTTTCATCATCTGCCACTTACTTGACTATCTGCTCAGGCGTCGCTGTTCTTGTAGCCTCGACGAATGCCTCAAAAAGCTAAAAAAAAAATCGCACTGAAGCACTTTAGCTAAGCTAGCTAGCTAGCACGCTAGCTTTTCTTCATATGTGATTCTTGAGGTGAGTAGCTGAATTTGTGGCTGATATTTCTAAGGTTCTTTTTTAACATGTCGTGATTTGTATGCTTGCAAAATGACAGGAACAACTGTGTTGATGAAAGACCGTGTAACTGCGCTCGGTAGCTAAGCTAAGCTAACGCCGCTAGCCTGGCTACTTGTAGGCTCTGTCAGTAGGCAACTTAGCTTACCCAGCTAGCTAACGTCCGATAGCATTAGCACTGATGTAGCAGTATTTGTGTGTGTGCATTAGCAGAGCTGGGTATGTGACTCGGTGTATTCGCTGTTTAGAACCGCTGTGTAAACACAACAGAGCAGTTACTAAACTTACGCAGGTTGGTCTCGTTAGCTTGTTAATGTGCGCGCTTGTGCTGTATCTATGGGGAGAAACCACTCCTTAATGTTAGCCATCGACGAAATAGTCTACCAGGCGCTGCCTTCAAAATTGTCGCTTGTATGAACTTGTAAGGACTGGGATGACGGTGGTTTGCTATTTCCGTTGATACACGGTTCAGTTTAAGGGACTCTAACCACCTCTGTGTCTTCGCTTTTTCGCGAACGGTTTTGTGATTTCTGTGCTGCAGCGTTAGCTAGCTAAATACCGCTGAGCTTGTCACAACGTTGACAGGACAACAGGTAAGGTAACATTCGCTTGTGTAGCCTCTATCCGTGATTTGAAGGGTAGCTGGACTAGAGCTGAATGCGGTCCTGACAGCTCATAATAATCAGTCTATCTTATCTGGCTTTCTGGCTTGAGGTCAGAAATGCTTCAGGTAGGATGTTGGGCTCGTTTTCTTTGCCTCTTGGAGGTGTTATGGCAGAAAGCAAAAAAGAAATCAAATAAAGACAGACACCGCCAGGGCTCAGAAGTTCACTAAGTTAATGCAGTCAAACCCTCTGTTGTCTAATGAGTTTATTAAAGGAGGATTTATATTTCGACATAGGAATGTGAGCTGAAATATCCTGTTGGATTTTGGTTGTTGCTGCTGTTTTAAAACAGTACATTTAAGTTGAGTGACAACATTTCCTATGCCTGTTGGACTGTTACAGTTGAATTAAAGGAATAGAGAATGCCTGGCTACCTACATTGCAAATACTCTTTTGTCTATGAATACATTCAGAGCTCATAACTCAACCCTAAAATAGACATATCTGATTAAAAATACAGTGTCAGTAGTCCATACCAGCTTGTTCTGTGTTCTTATATCAGGGATCCAAATGACACTGCATATTTGGTGTTCTTGGATGGCACATATTTCTTGTCTTCCAGCTGTTAAAGAGCCTAACCCTGACCGACTTTTTGCTCATACTCCATCTTAGTAACAATTCAGGCACGAGCATGGGTCTCACTTGTTATGGTTTCCTCAGCCACATGCAGACTCAGTCGGTCTGCTGACAAAATGAACTGGCTGACTGAGTCGAGCCTATTGTAAACTGTCTAAAGTTGGTTGAGCCTATGAGTGTGATCGGCTTACAGTATTCTGCATGCTTCCGATAGGGATAATTACTGTACTTGTTGCCCACATGTCCAGCAGTATTCTTAGCTCTAGCACCTGATGGCTGATTCATCCAATCAACCATGTAGTCAATTGATGTTTAAACACATGGATGAAGGCTCATGTGGCAATGTAGCAGCTGTGAAGTCGCTTTTCTCCTTGAGTTTAGTTGCAGTCATCATTAACTGTATATTTGTTTGAGGCAGTAATTTCCTTTACACTCCAAGACACTATTTAAAATGGTGACCGTGTGGCCACGTTATTAAATTTTCCTTTGTTTCTTTCTAGAAGAAAGGAGTATCAGGACAGGAGCAGTAGTTCATGGAAGACAAGAAAAGGAAAAAAGACGAAAAAAGGAAAAGGGAAGCCTCTCAGAAGGTGAGTGTGTTCATTTTGTCAGCTCTTCGTTAATACTCCAGGGTCAGCTGTATACTATGTGTGTTCACACAATATGCTGGATTAAATGGTGCTCCCATCACTGAAATACCCTCAGATTAACTAGCCAGCAGCAGATTAACTAACAGACACTGCTGACTTTTAAAATAGCAAAAACGGTTTGATTCCCAAGGGAACCACATTCGGTTTAAAGTTTTTGTTATGTTGGGCTTATGATTTGCATCTGCTTCACACAATGACTTGCAGTTTCCTCCATCTGTGTTCAACACCATTGAACAAACATGCAGCAAGTTTGATAACCTTTGAGAACAAATCATGTTATATTTTGTTTGGCGTATATTATTTCCCTTAAATTTTCTGATAAGGTGTTGTTTCGTCTTATTTCATGTTGTGTATTTCTGAATTAAGACTAAACTGTATTCATATTTTCCTGTACTGTCAGGCTGGTTTTATTTACTGTCTTGGATGTAAATATCACTCAAACCACTGTAGGACTTGTACATAGGTAAATCTGGATGTGTGAATGATAGTTTTTAACTTTCAAGGGGAATTTAACTTGACATGAAAAGATTGCGCTTGTTGCAGATCATTTTGTCGTATGCTGTTGTCTTATACTAGTTGGGTAGATTTAATTCACATCTGTATCCTGCCAGATGCTGGTTCATGGCAATATGAGCTTGGTAATATTAAATGTGATGCCAAACACTTAGATATTTATTGTTCAGCTCAAATTATTTGTTTTTTGGGAAGGCAGAATGATGGTACTTCAGGATGAAGTGTTGTCATTTTAAATGGAGTGATCGTTTTTTAATAAATCAATATGTTTCTTGAAGAAAACAAAAGTTTGCAATGAGCACAATTCTGAAAGACTTAATTGAATTGGAAGCAGTTTTAAGTTATTGCTGTTAGCAATATTAAATGTAAGAAGTGAGGAGAAGACAGAAAATTACGTCTATCAGTGATGACAGAACGCTGTTAAAGACAAGGCAAGTCTCAACAACTACATGATCTTGAATGTGGGCAATGATCCAGTTATTATCCTGGCACACCTAGACTCTGAAAATGTTTTTTCTTTATCTACCCACAATTCCAGTGTCATTCTTGTGAACCCCATGCTGTCTCCTGTCTTATACTTTCTTTTTCATCCCTTCACAAATCGTGTTGTTTGACATGTTGAGTTTTGACATTTGAAATGAAGTGTATTTTTGTCCTCACTTTGACGCTTTTGGAAGAATGATTTAGCAACTAATGTACTTTTTTCCTATTCATTTTAGGTTACAGAACAAAAAAACAAAGGTAAGCGGCACAGTGACAGTGTGGTAACTTCCCTTATCTCTCCTTATCCCTTATTTCCTTATCTCTTTTATATCAAACTATGTTAACATTTACAGAAAATTAACTTTATACTGTTTTAGATGCACTCGGTTAAATGAGACTTAATTTCTTCCCCTCTGTCTCTCTGTTTTCCTCACCCTTTCCGCAGTGCCAGACTTGACCAAGCCGGCGTCTACCCAGTCTCCTGCCACTCAGAGCAGCTCTGCCTCCCCCAGCCCTGGACCCACCCCCTCTGCCTCCCCATCCCCAGCCACCTCGGGCCCTGGCAGTGCTGCCACCCCGTCACAGGGCGGCAACAATGCCAAGCGCCTGGCGGTGGCCAACGGACAGCCCACCTCCACCACCAGTTCTTCCTCCACCGCTGGCGGCCCCAGTGCTGCTGGGAACGGCAGCACAAGTAGCGGAGGCGGAGCCCAGGCGCCTCAGCAGCAACCGCGCTACATGCCGAGAGAAGTGCCGCCGCGATTCCGCTGCCAGCAGGACCATAAAGTGCTACTGAAGAGGGGTCAGCCGCCACTGTCCTCCATGCTGCTGGGAGGGGGAGGAGGAGGGGATGGCCCAAATGCAAACATGGCTGCTGTCTCAGGTAAGATTTAGGAATGCTGTGGGTCACATTTAGAAGAGGTACGTTCTTTTTAAAGATTCTTTAAGACCATCTCTCTCAACATTTCTTCCTTTTGACAGATTCTGGTGCGGCTGCCTCCTCATTGGCCCTCACCTCATCATCAGTTGCTGCTTCTACTACTACTTCTAATTATGCAAATTCCATGTGGGGGGCGAGCTCAGGCAGCCAGACCTCCTCTCAGGGCAGGGAGAAGGTGATTGTCGATGGCAACGACCTGGAGGAGTGGCCTAGCATCGCTGGCAGTGATGGGGGAGGAGCGTCTTTCACCAGGGCTGGAGGGGGCAGCAGCAACAATGGAATGCCTGTGAACAGCATCAGTGCCTCTGGCAACCAATCCTCACCCACTTCCTCGTTCTCTTTGCCCAATGAATGTATGCAGTCGTCCAATGGCGTGGCATGGGGGACGGCTGCCTCCCAGGGTCATCTTGGAGGAGGGAATGCAGTAGCTGCAGCTGGGCCTCTGCTACAACAGCCCTCCTCACTTTCCAAAGCCTCCGCTGTGCCAGGGAGCCATGATGCCAGTGGCCCCGTCGACGGCAGCAGTGGGATTCCAGGTGCCAACTTCAATCCAAATGCCAACCCTTCGGCCTGGCCTGCCCTGGTGCAGCAGGATGGGCCCGCTGCTGCAGGGGAAGGAGGTCAGTCTTCCTTCCATCACCAGGGCCCTGGAGGGTCTTTGTCTGCCAACAACTCTGCTTCCCTGGGGCTGGGAGGCGGGGCAGTCGGGGTGCTGGGGGGTCACCCACCTTTATCTGTGAATCAATCAAGCACCCATCAGCACCAACTTCACCAAATGCAATCCAGAGACAGAGAGATGGGAGTGGGGAAGTGGGACAGCGAATCAGCGGGACCAAAAATCGCAGGGGGGGAAGGGATAGGGGGAGGAATGGACCGTGGTGTTGGAGGCGGCGGGATGAGTGTGGGAGACCACAGCCTTGCCTCCTCATGGAGAGGCCAGCCTTCTTACCCTGCAGCTAACTCCAAAACGGGTGCCTCAAGGACTGATGGATGGGAGGGCGGAGGAGGCGGCACAGGTGGATTCGGAGCTGCTGAAGGGGATAATGGGACCTCGGGTTGGGGGTATCCAAGTTCCACTAGTGGGGTTAATGCTTGGGGCAGTGCTGAAACTGGGGGAAACAGTAGTCAAACCTCTGGGGTATCTCAGGGAGGGTGGGGGTCATCAGGAGTAGGAGGGGAGAGAGGAGTTTCTGGTAGTGATTGGGGTGGGAGCTCCTCTGGTATTGGAGGAGCTAATCCAGGAGGAGAGGGAATGGGTGGAGCCTGCAGCAGTAACAGCAGCAGTAGTGGGGGCAGCACAGCTGGCAACCCCCCGGCCACCTCCTCGTCTTCCTCGACAGCCACCACTTTGACCAGAGCTTGGGACAATCAGAAGGGAGAGGGTGAAACTGGGGAATGGGGTGGAGGAGGAGGAGGACAGGGGGCCCGGGGAGGATCTTCATCCAGTGGCGGAAATTCCAGAAGCGGGAGCGGACCTAACAGCAGTCACAGTCGTCCTCGCCGCCCGGCACCAAACGCTGAAACTGCCTTACAGAACCTGCTAAGCCGGTCTGATCTGGACCCACGGGTCCTGTCCAACACAGGCTGGGGCCAAACACAGATCCGACAAAACACAGCCTGGGATGTTGAAGAACAAGGAGGACACAGCAAAGGTGGATCATCATCAGCTACATCAAAACACCCATCTTCTCTCTGTGGTTCTTCTCAATATTCTGGTGGACCCAGGACCCTAATCAGTGATTCAATGGGACCAGGGCTCAATCCCTCCCTGGTTCAGTCTGCTGGGTCCTCTGGAGAGGGCTGGGAGAGCAGCAGCAACAGTAGCAGTAGTGGAGCCTCTCTGTCTGGGAGAGCTCCACCACCTTCAGGCTCCAACATGAGGAATCTTGGCGTCTCACAATCTGGGCCAGCGACCACAGCGGGACCGGGTATGGGGCCTGGGGTAATACCAGGACATAACCAGCAGGGGAAGGCTACAGGCTGGGGTGGAGAAGTGATGGGGGCTGGGGACAGCCAGGAGGCCAAGGGTTGGGGTAGTGAGGAATGGAGGGACAGTGGTAGAGGAGGAACTGGAGGAGGATGGGGTGATCTTGGGCAACAGGGTGACCCAGTGAGTGGAGGCTGGGGAGGAAGTCAGGAGGAGAAAGCAGCAGGGGGTTGGAAAGAAATGGGTGGGAATGGAGGAGGAAGTGGGTGGGGATCGGGACAAGTTGGGGCAGGTAGGGACTGGGGAGAGCAAGAGTCCAAATCAAATAGCGGGGGAGGGGGATGGGAGGATGAGAGGAAGAAAAGTGGAAACTCAGGTGGGGATTCAGGTGTGGGCGGTTGGGGAAGCTGGGATGACAGTGCTCCCCGGAGGACCTGGGGAGCAGGGGGCACAGGGGGAGGAGGGAGCGGAGGAGGCGGGATGGGTGTCGTGGGGGCAACGGGTTCAAAAACCCATCAAACCTGGAGTGGAGGAAACAAAATGCACCAGATGCCAAACAGCCAGTTGGGCTCCATCACAGGCCCACAGGCACAACTGCAACAGCAACAATCACAGCCCCGCAATCAGCATCCACAGCTGCAGCAAGCATTGGACCAAGGGGCTATGCAAGGGGGCGGGGGGAGGAAACCCATCTCTCAAGCCCAGAATCAGAACCAAAGCTCAGGCTGGGCCTCGGGACCCATCCCTGGCGGCGGAGGAAGTGGAGGCGGATCTGAACCGAGCGGTTGGGAGGAACCCTCGCCGCAGTCTATTAGTAGGAAAAACGAGATCGATGATGGAACATCGGCTTGGGGCGACCCGACGCATTACAACTACAAGCCGGTCAACTTGTGGGATAAGAACAGCACCCCTGCTGGCCAGCAGCCGCATGTTCAGGGTCAGGCCCAGCAACAGCAACAGCAGCAGCAGCAGCAACAACAACAACAGCAGCAGCAGCAACAGCAGCAGCAGGGACCTCCAATACAGCAACAGCCTAGCAGGCAGACTGCAGGACTCGGAGGAAACAGAGACTTCAACAGTGGCCATGGACCTGGGAAAACTTCAGCTATGGGTGAGCCTTAAGAGACTGTGGATTTGGCCACAATATTGTGATTTTTAAGCTGTTATGAATTATAAAAAAACTTCATATGTTTCTCTATTTTTAGTAGAGTTTTCTTAAATTGTAAAGACGGGAGGAACAAAAGAGAAGATCTGATTAGCAAACCTGTTTCTTGATATCTTTCTTTTTTTTTCTTTTTTGCTTTAAACATTAATATGCTGGCTGTATGTGAAAGTTTCACACAGCTGTTTTATGTTGAAGTTTAGTTTAACAAAGCAACAACTGAGTCATGAGAAATACAGTTGTTTTTCCAGCCAGGCAGCTGCTCGCTATCTCCGCAGTTTGATCTCAAAAACCACAGCAACAGCAGCCAGCCTGCCACAATACTGCACCGTCAGTTCGTGCTGTAACTAAGCACAGCTGAGGTTAAATAAATACATTTTCTGTAAGTGTGTATTTTCAGAGGACATGCTTTGATTCAGGATCAATGTGCCAGACCACATCAAGCTAAAAACTAATCAGAGGATATACTTTGTTTTCAATTGTTTAAACAACTGTAAACACACAGAGCAGTTCAGGTGTCATCTGCAAGAATGGAGCCCAGACTTGAATTGAAGGAAATTGGTTGGATCTCAGTCAGGTTTCTCCATCTTGACCTGTTTTTCGTCAATGTGTGTCTGCAGGTCCGTCAGGTTGGGGTGGTACTTCTCCAACTAGTCCTACAGTGGACAATGGCACAGCAGCTTGGGGGAAACCTAGTGATGCCCCTACAGGCTGGGGAGACCCTGACAGTGCTGGAGGGAAGACAACAGGCTGGGGAAACCCTTCTCCCAACCCCATCAAATCTGGTTAGAAAATCAATTAAAACTAAAGCAAACTGTATGTGGTTTAAAAAAAAAAACAGCTGGAAAAGAGTTTTAATTGAATCACAACTTTTCTTCTCGCAGGTTCAAAGTCTATGCAAGATGGCTGGGGGGACAAAGAGGGCTCTGTGGCAGCCTCGCGTCACTCGAGCTGGGAGGATGAGGAGGAGGGAGGCGGCATGTGGAACAGCACCGGCTCCCAGGGAAGCAGCTCGTCGTGGGGACAGGGAAGCAACGGCGGCGCCTGGGGACAGAGCCACACCGGGAAGAAGCCCAGCAACAAGGTGAGTTACTGGTGGGGGCAGATGGATGTTGATAAAAGAAATTAAAAAATAATGGTTTATTCTGAAGAAAAAGTGCTGAGGGGAAAAAAAGAAATTCCACCTTATCCATAGTTTTCCTCTGTTTAAACCCTGAAAGAACTCACTTTGTATTTGTCACTCAGGGTCCACTGAAGGCTGGTGGAGGAGACTCATGGATGAATCCCATCAACAGACAGTTTTCAAACATGGGGCTGCTGGTAAGACAGAAAACGTCTTAGCTCTTTTTTAGAGTTTTATTTTGGCAGGGCAAAGCAGGAAATGTTGAACAATGCTCGGGGATGATGATGGTCGTTATTTTCAGAACGATGATCCCAGTGGCCCGAGACCTCGATCTGGCGCCGGGTTCTCTCCAGGAGAAGAAGATGGAGGCGGAGAAAAGAAGCATGGGAATTAACGATTACAATGGAGACATGAGGAAGGGCGGAAGAGTAGGAGGAGGAGGGGGGATGGCTTATCGTCCACCTGGTTCCAAAGAGGCAGCACCTGGGGATGCTGGATCCTACTACGACAAGGTAACGCCCCTCTTCCACCTCAGCAGTCTTTTTGTCTTTCTCATGTCTAGATAACATTTTGTCCTTTATCACTATTCTCTATATCCTCTTGTGTTTCTACCTTTTCTTCCTGGTCTGCCCCATTTCTCCTTGTCTCACCCCCTCCGTTTACTACCACTCGAATTGGTCTCCCCCCTGGCTGTCACTGTGACAGACCTTGCCTTTGACCAATCAAGATGGGTGCCCTGGGGAGGAGGGTCCTTGCTCTCTGTACTCACCACCCACTGTCTACAAGCCCCATTCCCTCTTCAACCACACTATCCCTTTTAGACAAGTAAGATAACCGCTCCTCTTGTTTCTGTCCCCACCATCTTTACACTAGATTCTTGTAGTTGTCTGTTTTCGTAAAAGATAATCATACAGTTACACCCCCATAAATTTTCCTTCTCCACTTTGATGTCACATTCTTCCATATTAGTGTGCTTTTCGTGTCTGTTTCTCTGCTGTTATGGATTTTCTGAGGTTTAACTTTCCATCTGTAATCACAGGGCGGTCACAGTATCTTTGGCAGCGGTGGAGGGATGGCTCAGTCAAGACACCAGCCAAGTGTCGCACCCATAAACCAGTCCCCAGGGATACGAGCGCAAGTGCCTCATCAGTTCCTGTCACCTCAGGTACTTAAGCTTTCGCCTTCACTCTGCTAATCAGTACTCTTTCACCTGGTATGTTTCACGCTTAGGATTGACACAGGAAGTATGTGGGTTGAGTGTCAATTGTAGGCTGAGTCATCTTTACTGTTTATGTTTGACACTAAGTAAGCAGTTAAAAAAGCAGAGTTACTTCAGGTTGGAAATTCGTTTAGCTTTTTGAAATATCCAGTTCTGTATTCTTGCTTGTAAGGGCAATGTCCGAGCCTCTTGTTGTGATGAAGCTTTTTTTAAAATACTCAAAGGACTCAACGGAAACCAACATAGAATTTGCTACTAGTGTATGTGTTGACACGTGCTGTTTATGAAGCCAAGATGAGAGAAAACACAACTATATTGCGTGGGAAAAGAAAATGTAGACACCTGCTTTCGATGACATTCGCACCTCCGTTCTCTTAGCACGTGTTGATTTTAAGGTGAAAACTTGCACCGAAGTGACGGTGGTGCAACTTTTATTTGCACTTTGCCTCAAATGTGGGATCGGCACAGTATATCCAGGTCACGCGCCAGGTCGCTTGCATACGTTAAAGGCTTTCTGACATGATGTGTAATTGCCTGATTCTTCTTTCTATGGGCTTGTACAACAGGGGCTCTGCTGGGTGTGTTCATGGAGTCCATTAGTCAGTGCATAATCACTCCTCAGGACAACACTGATCATGCTTCCTGCTTTAAGAATACAAAGTGAAATGCATGTCTTGTCCAGGAATTGAATCAATTACATCCACTCTCTCAGGTCGAGTCACTTGTTAACACCAGCTAATGAGAACATGAAAGAGAATCATTGTTGATTTGGAAGAAACGCTAAGCTAATGCAGTTGCCACTGGTTACAGCACCAAAGCGTTTCTGTGGTAACAGGTGTGCCTGCCTGCCGTTGTGTCTGTTCTCCAGGTGCCAGGCTCTGTGCTGAAGCAGATGCCCCCTCCCAGCGGGAGCGTGGGGGGTGTTGGCGGCGTGGGAGGAGTGGCAGGAGTCGGGGGAGGTGTGTTCCCTCCACAGCTGTCCCCCCAGCATATTGCCATGCTCAGCAGCATCTACCCACCTCACATTCAGTTTCAACTGGTGAGAAGCAGCAACAGTACATCTCTGAAAGCCACTGCATGGATGTGGAGATTTCACAATAATAAATACTGAAACATATGTTTGTACTATTCAGATAGATGGTGTGTGTACATATATATACATGACAAAGTTGGGATTTTACTCTCCTTGTATCTCCTGTTTTCTATCAAAATCATTCCAACGCTGATGTTTCCATAAAAAAAACTTTTGTTAAAGCTGTGATTCACTGTCCAAATATTTGGATAATGACGTTCACCTCCTAAAGGAGCCCAGAAAAAATGACACTTCCTCGGTCTGCATAGCATTCAGTCGACAAATGGGTTTGTCAGTGTAAAGCTTGAAAACCGCCGTGCAGATTACATTTTTGTCTCTGTTGCCGTCTCACTCCTCTGTTGTTTCTTTTTCTGTTTCGTTCTGTCTGCGTTCGTTCAGGCTTGTCAGCTCCTCCTCCAGCAGCAGCAGCAGCCACAACAGCAGCAACAGCAGCTGCTGCAAAACCAGAGGAAATTCACGCCGAACGTGCGGCAGCAGACTGACCCTCAACAGGTACACACATACAGAGTAATCCCCATATATCACACACTCCTTTGTTAGCTTTTTACTTCCACGTTCCAGATGCTGACTTTGACTTTTTTTGGGTCGTGTCTCTGCAGTTGGCCAGGATCATGGCAGTGCTCCAGCAGCAGAGGCAGCAGCAGCAGGTTGGGGGTTTAGGCGGCAGCTCCAAACTCTCCCCCTCCCACCATGGAGGTGGGTTAGGGGGTCCCAGACTGCCTGTGGCTGACCCCCTGCCCCATCCAGGTCTGGCAGGGTCTGTGGCTGACCTGCACCAAAAAACTCTTGGACCGTACTCTGGTGAGCAATTCTTCCTACACTGTTTTTTTATTTATGAGTTGCACTACATTTCAAATAATAATCCTCCCTATTTTTGCCACTGTTCTCTGTGTCTCTTCCTGTGAGCAGGTTTTGGTTCTGGGGTGAACTTACCAGGTCTGGACCTTGGTGGTTCTGTGGTGGGTGGGCCTGGTGGCATGAAGGACCTAGGGGGTCAGCAGTCCCGCTTCAAATGGATGATGGAGGGCCACTCTTCTCCAGACACATCCTTACCTGAAAACGCATTCCATAAAAATGGTGAGCTTGTTTTTTGTTTTGTTTGTTTCTTTACACAAACCTTGTGTTTGATAAGACCTGGGATGAATGAGCGTTGAGGCACATTGAGCGTTAATGTGATTAGATGTGAAGTCACATATTGAGGTGATTTGTGAACCCATCTGGTGTTCAGTGATGTAACACACATTACCATCGCCCTCTGACAACCTCCCAGGTCCCGTCACCCCCATAAAGATGCCGGGGGGCTCGCCCTACTCTCAGTACGACATGATGGTTGGAGACGGGCTGAGTGACAACTGGCATCGCACCCCTGGCAAGATGGTTACCAAGCCTGCTGCCACGCCCAGCTGGCCCCCAGGTTAGTGTCGCGTTAAAGAAGATCCACGCAGGTTTAAAGTAAGATAACAAAACGCTCCAACAGACCTCATGTGTGTTCCCTCTGTAGAGTTCCAGCCTGGCGTGCCCTGGAAGGGAATTGACCGCGTCGACCCTGAATCCGACCCCTACATGACCCCGGGGAGCATGATGGGAAACACGGTGTCCCCCAACCTCAATGATACTGAGCACCAGTTGTTACAAGACAATACAGGTACGGCGTTTGTGTGATGACACTGCTTGAACTGAACAATATCCAGCAGTTGATTTACTGTGTCATTTAACTGATTTGTTTTTTCTAAGCTTCCCGGGGTTATTATGTTTCTTCAGTTTCCAAAATTGTGTGTGTAATTTGGTGTTGAATTTTGTGGGAGTTTTTTTTTTGCATTCTTAAACAAGTCATACAAGTCATGTTGTTTGTAGGTTAAGATTCCTTCAGTGTTATTATCATTATTATCCTCCTCTCCAAAACAAACAGACCTGATAATTAACACTGGTAAAAACACTGAATAAAGTAGTTTCACATGAAAAATTGACGTCTCTCCGAGATGTTCTTGGGTGGACACAGGACATCGAGAGGGAAAACCCTGGAACTCTGTTTGAAAATATCTGATTTGAGTAAAAAGTCAAAGGTACAGACGAGTATGTGTACATAACAATTTGAAGGTAGATGTTTACTCTGATTCTCAAGATGCCCTTCAGCAAGAAACATCCAGTCACTTTATGTAAAATTCTGTTTGCCACTAATGGTGAGTGGAAACATAAAACTAAATAAAACAATCTGCAGCTTAAATATATTTACTTTTTTAAAGTCAGGGTTTCAGTTTTGGATGAATTCAGAGAGTTTCCTGTTTTTCTTGGTTCAGTAGCTTTTAAAGAAAAAGATGAAATGGGAATAAAAACACTGAAGCAGTGGCCCCTCCCACCACAAAACTCCATCCTCTGTGTCAAATAGAAGTTTCTTAGCCAGTAAACAAGTCTACATAAATGTGTATGAGTTTGATTTATTGGAATAGTTTTTAGTCATTCGGTGATAAAATCATTTCTAACTCTGTTTACAGATTCCACCCCTCCCCTCAACACCTTGCTGCCTTCACCTGGTGCCTGGCCCTACAGTGCCTCAGACAGTCCCCTCAACAACGCACACAACTCAGGTAACCACACACGAGCATACACCACGCCAAACAAGGAAAAACACATCATTCCTGCCATGTAAGCCAGACATAATGTTAGTGCGTATTAGTAATCGTTGACTGACACATCTCTGATTACAACACCGCTGCTGTTACAGGTTGAGCTCACATTTGTCTGTATACGACCCCTCCACACCCTCATTCACTTCTCTGTCCCCCCCTCCCCTGCAGCAAAGTACACAGACTACAAGACCAGCTGGCCCCCAGAGCCCATTGGACACAAATCCTGGAAAGCCAGCCGTGGCAGCAGCCAGTCCCAGCTGTCCCGCCCACCTCCAGGACTAGCCAGTCAGAAGCAGCCATCACCTTCCCCCTGGTCAGGAGGAGCCCCTAGACTGGCCGGCAGGGGCTGGGGCGGTGGCTCCAGCACCACTGGTAAAGCCCTAACGCATTTTTCATGTTGTTTCAGTTACAGGGTTGTCCCCCTTTCCCCACTCAGCTGATTTAAATGTCCACTGGAGATTTAAAACAAACAACACAAAACAAAACCCCTCGCTCTGATTGCTGAGATTCAGCACAGTGCTCTTTTGAACTTAAGAGTCCATTTATATTTGATTTGAAGAGCAGCCAAGCCTCGGTTAAAGCAGCAGTCAAAGTTATTCATCATTTATTACATTTCAGAAGCCGAGGGGAAAAACAGAAAAGGGTTGTGTTTACAGGGAATGTGGAAAACTCACACTTCTTTCCTCTCTCTCTCTCTCTCTCTCCTCTCTCTCTCTCTACAGGCTCGACCTGGAGTGACGGCAGCTCTCGGGAAAGCTGCTGGTTGGTGCTCAGCAACCTCACACCACAGGTAGACACGCACACACACGTTTTTACAAATACGACGACTGAAACTACTGAGAGGAAAAACCAGAGTGACATGTTTTTAGTCGTGGTTGTTTTGTTGCACACGTATCATAAACAGGCACAAAAAAGTAATGCCACGTGGAAACACTGCTCTGCATTCTGCAAATCATTATCACTCACTGTCGTCCGTCTTGTATATTCCTTTAGATTGATGGCTCTACACTGAGGACCATCTGCATGCAGCACGGCCCCCTGCTGACCTTTCACCTTGGCCTGACCCAAGGAACAGCCCTGATTCGCTACGGATCCAAACAGGAGGCAGCCAAGGCCCAGAGCGCACTGCACATGTAAGACTCTTACAACCTTTCTGTAATGTCACTGTCATGTCTGGATGGTAAATATGTAGCTGTAGTGAGCAGCCAGTTAGCTTAGCTTAGCACAAAGACTGGAAATGGGGGGAAACAGCTAGCCTGGCTCTATCCACAGCTCACTAATTAAAACACATCTTGTTTCTTTTATCTGAACAAAAAGGGTGATGTGCCAGACTGTGTCTTGGTCTGGACTAGTTGCCAGGCAGCCAGGAGAGACTCCAGGAAGTTAATGGTCTTGACCGAGAAATAAGTCCAGCTGAAAATAAAGTGTAATTTTTAAACTAATGTGATTGTATAGATCAAACAAACAAGATGTAACGTGTTAATAAGTGAACTTTAGACATGGCGGTAGGTGGAATTTTTTTGCTTCCAGTATTGATGCCAAACTAAACTTCATTTTTCTTTATTTCTCAAACTATTCACAGACTTTTGTGGGAGGCACTGTAATAAACGTTTATCAAATGTATTAAATGTTGATGTTTTTACTTTGGATTTGATGAAACTTTCAAATATGAGGCCAGAATAAGCTGGAATCTTCTCTATATTCAATAATACTTGACAACTATTAAATCCTGAAACAGGGAAAACAGTACCTCATAAAAACAAGAACTTGTATTACATTTAAATTATAATTTATTGTTCAACTTTTTTCTTATGCCAGGTGTGTTCTGGGTAACACCACCATCTTGGCGGAGTTTGTGAGTGAAGAGGATGTGGCTCGCTACATTGCACATTCCCAGGCCGGAGGAGCAGGTAGCGGAGGAACCACAGCCGGATCTGCAGGCTCCGGGCCTACGGCGGCCTCCGCGGTGGGGGCTAACAGTAATGGAGGAAGCTGTGAGAGAGGTGGAGCAGGAGGCAGCAGCAGTGGAGGAGGAGGAGGAGGAGTAGAAGGAGGATCCACAGCTGGTGGAGCAGGAACCGGAGGAGCCGGGCCTTCCAGCTCCGGGTGGCAGAGTCTGGACAGCACAGGCAGCTCATCGGACCAGTCCGCCACCCAGGGGCCCGGGCTGGGCATCTTCGCCCAGTGGAGCAGCAACGGGACCGGGGTGGGCGGGGCTGTAGGCGTGGAGGCCGGAAGGCAGGGCCTATGGGGGGGAATGGGTGGGATGAGCGGGGCGGGTTACCCTAGCAGTAGCCTCTGGGGTTCCCCGGCGCTGGAGGATCGTCACCAGATGGGCAGCCCCGCCTCGCTGCTGCCAGGGGACCTGCTGGGCGGGGGGGCCGACTCCATCTAAGGGTTTGACTGACACAAACACACACACACACACACACACACACACACACACACACACACACACATATATATTTTACACCCAAGTTGTAATACATATGTCACACTCTGTACTCATTTACATGCAGAGGTGACGTGAATTAAAGCTACACTGGTCACCCAACATTAATACAACACACAGGCTACATTCAGTACATGCACACATTATTTTGACACATACACATTAAAACCGCTTAACTTTAAATGAAGACAACAGTAAAACTTGAACCGGGGAAAAAGGTGAAATCCATTAAACTCTTTAGGACTCAACTGGATAGCTCTTTGTCTTTTTACTCCAAATCCCACCATCTGCATTCAGAGACCCGATCACTCAGGCATGCACTGTAGACAGGCTCAGCCAGAGTCGTACATGTCAACAAGTTTAGCTATTGCTGTTTTTAGTGTGCCACAATTTTTCTTTTTCTTTTGTATTACTATTTAATGGTCGAATCTAAAAATTCAGACTTGCAGACTGAGCCCTCGTAGACCTAGCAGGCGTACTTCTGAGTTCTCACGTTTGGAAGCTTGAGAGTGGGGGAAGGATATGGAGTTTGTAGAAAATTTGGGACGGCGCCACACTACTGAGTCAAACGGACGATCAGCAACTTTTGAGATCTGGAAAAAGGAGAGCGTTTTTAGTAGGTACCGACACCTCTACCTTGGTGGAAATATGCCATCAACATGGGACCCAGGGTATTAAAAAACAAAAAACAAAAAAATCTAAACAAAAACAACATTAGCCAAACTTGCACTATATGCCTCTGGGGTTGTTGTTGACACATCCTCCACAAATCCCTCCATGTTTTGAAAGAGAGCTACAACACAACAACTACACAGACCTTACAGGACGACTAAATGTTACAACAGCAGTGGCCTTGGCTAACACCCAGCGGCCGCCCGCCCGCCATGTCAGCAGCATCACACCTTCTCATCAGTTATACACTGCTCTTATATTTGACAAGCAAAATTGTATCTCCTTGTTGATGTACGTCAGTTGTTTATCATTATTATTTGTGTTTTAAAAGAAAAGAGAAATGTATGAAACTTTGTGGAAATCCAGAGATGTCCTCTCTCTCTCTCTCTTTTTTTTTTTTTTTTTTTTTTTTGCCCTTCAAACACTGACCTCGCTATTGTATTTTTTCTTACTCGAGAAATCAAGTTGGTTATTATATATTGTCATGATGTTAATGATGACTATGATCACTTATTTACTCGCTGTACAAGGTGCCCTCCTTGCCTGCCTGTGTGTGCATGAAAGGAGTGTTGACAGTATGACCGAATGGAGGAGGATGCGATGAAGATAATGATGATGATGATCGGGAGTGTCTGTGTTATTGCTACAATGTTGAATGTTTTTTTGTTTTTCCTTTCTTGTCCATGAGAGATTCATGAAAAATGTTTGTGTGTGAGCGTGTGAGTGTGTGTGCGCTTGCTTTTGAACACTTATCTGCTCCAGTCAGGGAAGTGAATAGACGTTAATCTGACAGCTTGCATTTGAGAGAAAAGGTGTGTGTGTGCGTGTGTG
Organism: Lates calcarifer; assembly: GCF_001640805.2. NCBI lineage: Eukaryota > Metazoa > Chordata > Actinopteri > Centropomidae > Lates > Lates calcarifer. The sequence continues at coordinate 3,546,578 of NC_066855.1, forward strand.
CGATTATTGTGATGGCTAAAAAGTTCAAAAACATTGGCACTATTGCATATGTCTCTTAAGTTGTGTTTTTTAGCAGCATTTTGTTCCTGTTTGTATTTTTTTTTTCTGTCAAATGCAATAAGAGAATGATATTTTGTTTTTAAGACGAAGCAACCAACTGAAGGCATTTCTGTTAAGATGCCAAATCCTACCATACCAAGCTGAGCTGGAACAGTGTTTTACAGACACGTTAAAGACATTACATGTTATGTTTTACTGTTTGTTTGGTAATATGTATCAATTTAAATTAAGTCAGTCTTTATTATCACTCCTGTTCAGGATGTTTTCATTTATTTCAGATGTTACAGAAAGGTGAGGAAATTAATTTAAAGCAGAAAAGAACAAGATAATAAAGGTTGAATTGAAGTCTGTGGTGGTTTGTTTGTTTGATCTGTGCGATGGAAGTTTCCACACTTAAGAGGATGTCAGAAAGTCATAGCATATTTTCTTTTGCTGTTTTAAATGCCGCCATGTTTTTTTCTGTTTTAACTTGTATTTTTAGGATGAGTAATTTAAGTGATTACAAAGCAGAAAAAAACTTTCGAAGTTGAAGATTTCCCCTTTGATTTACTGCTTTGGGAAAATGTATCTTAATTTTGCCTTTTTTGTCCTGCGAAAGTAGCTTTTTGGAAAGGAGAGCGGCTTTTAGGTGTGTGGGGATGGAAACATGTTGAAAGATACGATGAAAATGCTTTTTCCCTATGAATATTTTCATGACAAATTAAGCTAGCTGTTCTGTTTTATTTCTGGCCTAGCAGGTGAGGGTGTCGTTTCTTTGCCTTCTCACGTCGCAGTCAACATGTAAGGTAAGCTAACAGCAGTTTTGCCAAAAATAAATATGTATTGCTGATAAAATATTAGTGTGTTTTTTGTTTCTTATCAATTACTTCTTAGTCCAACCGATGTTGAATTAATTAGCCGTTAGCCTTCTTTTGTTAGGCTAACGGCTAATTTCATTTGAGCTTATTTACGCTCCATTATTGGCATTAAAAGTGTAATAAAGTCACTATCACATATTTTGTCATGTTTATTCCCTATTCAGTGATATTAAATGATACTCATGGCGGTGTTACTGCTTCATTATGTTTTTTTTAACCGTTAATTTTGCGCCTTGCAAAGATTAAAAAAAAACTTTATTGGTAGTTTTTGTCAGGGCATTCAAAAAACTTTATTAATCGAATGCAGTTTTATTTCTTCAGAGCCGAATTACAACAGAAGATATCTTAAGGCTCTTACCATATAGAGCAGATCTAACCGTATCCTTTATATAATAATATTTACAAAGAGAGACAGTGTGTGTGATAACGTGTAAAAATACGTGGAAGAGACTTTTATTCCCCATTCAGTTATATTAAATGATACTCTTGGCTGTGATACTGCTTAATTATATTTTACTCAACCATTTATTTAGAGTCTTATATATATATGAAGAAAGTCAAGTATAAAGTAACTGTGTATTTTGTAACTATGTATTTTGTCATGAACACCAGAGGGGGCAGGTTACACAAGTCAGTCCATGAGTATTTTGCATCCTGAATATGGGCAGGTAGTAAAACACACACAAGACACTGACCTGTCCATACAATAATTATCTTTTTTGTCTTTTTTTTTTTTTTATCATTTCAGACTTAATTTGACAGTAGTGTATTGATGTGAACGCATGCAGCAGCTTTAAGTGAGCGGTTTGGTTCCTGCTGGTAACTGATCGGTGCGCTTCATTCATGCCTGCACAAACCAGCAGCAGCAGCAGCAGCGGCGGCTTTAAGACAATCCGGGCATCTCTGCAAGTCTGTGCATGACATCATTGATATTGTCAATGGTGTAAGCTGAGAGAGGGCTGGGTGGGGGTGTGTGAGGGGGGAGAGAGAGAGGAGAGCAGCCAGAGAAGAGAGAGAGAGAGAAGGATCTCAGTGTCTCGTTTCGGCGTTTTTCCTCCGAAAAAAATCGTGACAGTGACAATCTTCCAGAGTCGCAGGGAATCGGGTCCGCTTGGATTGATTGTATTTTTTTTTAGATATACGGTGGGAAGAGGACTCTTTTTTTTCTCCGGGAGTGGGAGCTCAGGTCACGGATCTCCGAGGTTATGAGCCGTCCGAAGCCGCGTCGGTGCGTCGCTGTCCAGGGTCCTGAGTGAGACAGAGCCGGGGCGACCACGGAGCCTGACACAACCCGGTGAGGAGGAGGAGGAGGTGGGATGGGAGGTTGGGAAGGGGGGGTATATGTTGGCTAGTCAAGGTGTCTGGAGGTTTGTGTGTGTGTGTGTGTGTGTGCTGGTGTGTGTTTGGGTTAGATAAATAGAGTCCAAATAGGGTCGTGTTGGGCGGGAGGGGTGTAGCGCTTGCTCAGAGGTCCTATAGGGAGGGTGCGGTTATGGGAATTATTACCACATTTGATGGTCAGTGAGGGATGAACGGTGTGGGTTTTTTTGCATTCAGCACCTTCCCCCTTTCCTCTCTTGTGGTATCTGGGGCAACTGCATGAAGTATTCTCTCTGAAAATATCACGCCTTGCCTGTTTTTGCAGTCCTTTGCAGCAAAAAATAGTGGGTCTCAGTTCTGTAATACTGACTGTAGCAGCTTTGGAGGCTGAGAGAGGAAAAAGAGCTGGAGAAACCTGAGGTAAAGGGTTTGGTAATGTGCAGCAGTGGCTTGCTCTGCTCTTATTTTCCCTGCACTGTGTATGTGCACGGGGTGTATGTAGGTCTACAATGCAGCCAAAAAAAATGAACTTAGTCAGCGTTTAGTGCAATGTCAGACTGGCTAGTAAAGTGTAACCTCTGTCAAAAGAGCCATGAGTGATTTCCCAGTTTTAAGTCTGTATTTCATGGCTGTTCAGACAGACTGGGGGGGCTCTGGGGTGAGGAAAACATGACTCATTGGAATTTTGTCAGGGGACGCCAGTCAGAAATTAGGAGTTCATGCAAATCGCTTGTGTACAGGACCACACTCCTTTGAAGTGCTTTGGGAAGAGTGTGTGAGATGCTGATCCAGCTCCCCCCCCAACCCCCCCAGCTCTGAATAAATCATGTTACACAACTCCATGCTCTGTTCTTCTTTGCTCCCACCTTTTCCCCATGCACTTTATAAACACTTCAGTGGCCTACATTGTTGTCCTCTGAGATCCCAGAATTTATTATCATGCCCTCTGAAGGTGTAATGACTCTAACTCAACAAAACATGGCTGGTAGGAGCAGGGGCTGCTGCAATGAGGTCTTGCATACTGTGAAATGTTTTGCTTCCACTATGGGGTTTAGTCACTTTCTGGCTGGGAAATGAGCAGCATTTTCCTTCCCAGTGATTCAACTCAGGCGGCGCTACGTCACTGTGTTGGCTCTGTAATTTTTGTACTTTTCATTCTTTCTCATCTCTCCGGGTCGATTTTTCCCAAGCTTCCCGTTTCGTTTTCTTTCATGAAACAGCAGCCTCCAGGGCTCATAGCTTTTGAGTCTGAAAGTCTGCAGCTTTGCACCACGGTGTCCTTTTACTCTATTGATCAGCAGTGATTGATGACAGCTTTGTGTGTGTTTGTATCTGTGTGTGTGTGTTTACCCCTTTCAGTGAGCTGAAAAGCTCAAGAGCCATGGAGTTGAGGGTGGGGAACAAGTATCGCCTTGGGAGGAAGATAGGGAGTGGATCCTTTGGTGATATTTACCTCGGTGAGATTTAATTTTTTCATACCTCTTTTATACTATATCTCATGCTTAAATTTCAGAGGCTGCTGATATGTGGTAAATCTGCATTTCCGCTGTTTCTCCCATCAGGCTCTAACATCGCTACAGGAGAAGAAGTAGCCATCAAACTGGAATGTGTGAAGACCAAGCATCCACAGCTCCACATCGAGAGCAAGTTCTACAAGATGATGCAGGGCGGAGGTGAGAAGTTTTTCAGGGGTTTTAGAAGTTTTACAAGGAGGCACTGAGAGGCAGGGAAGAGTTTCAGGGGTATTTAGGAGCGCTGATGGGTAGATACAACTGTTGAGGGGTACCTTGAAAGGCATTTCAGGACATTAAGGGCATATGAGGGTCATTCAGGGTCATACAGGACACTGAGAGACATTTTTGGCTGGAATTAAAGAGCATTTAAGTCAGTTTAGGGTTTTGTTGAGAGATATTAAAGGTCATTCTGTCCAGTAGCCATGATATGTACTATAGATGTACTGTAAGTATGAATAATAAATAATATATCAAAGTGTGTAGTGTTACATATATGTGCAGTGTTACAGTACTCTACTATGAAATATTTATATGGTAGAAATGGAAAGTAATGAATAAACAGTTAGCTTAAACTATTAGATAAACAGTTGAAACAGCATAAAATAACATAATGTTCAGATGAAGCAGTAAAAACAAAAATCTTTAATTCTAATCTGTTTGTAATAAATGTCTCCACCCTGTGTTCTGACGCACTGTTCTGTTTCCTAACTCTCTGATTCCCCCTCCTCTCCCTCCCAACAGTGGGAATCCCGTCCATTAAGTGGTGCGGAGCAGAAGGCGACTACAACGTTATGGTAATGGAGCTGCTGGGCCCCAGTCTGGAGGACCTGTTCAACTTCTGCTCCCGCAAGTTCAGCCTGAAAACAGTCCTGCTGCTGGCCGACCAGATGGTGAGACAGACCGACTGACTGCAGTCCACAGTATAAAACATAATAGATCATCAGGGTTTTTTTTTTCCTGAGATCCTGAGCCAATGATCACCACACAGTTCCTCAGTCCTCAATTACCTGAGGAGCACAGGGTTAGATTATGCAATTTCAAACATATTTAAAAGGGTCACATCTGTCCATCCTTTCACCTTTGTTGAAGTCAACCTCAGGCTGTGAAGTTATACATATTTCAATGAAAGTGTGTCTCTATTTTTAGACTGCGACTAAATGGATCATTTGAAATCGGAGAATAATTCTCGTCTAAACCTCTCAAACTTGTTTCCTGGCTCGAGACAAAGCTTATCCCCTCACTATCTCCAACCATTCAGCTCCTCTGTAAAAAGTCAGTTCCAATCTAGGACACGGAGGCTCCGTAAAACGGCCTAATCCTCGTCGCATAGGTCAGCCCGTGGTGTCTTTTATGAGCCGCTTTAATCCGTCATATGTCATTCTTTAGTCTACAGCTGGCACATTTGTTCTTTTCGTCCCATTTTCTCTTGGCCACTTTGACCTCTTTTCCTAATCTCTCCTCTACTCTCCTGAAGGGGGCAATAACTAAGATTTTAACTGTCCCATAACATAAAATGACCCCTATATATCTGCAGACAGGTGACCCGACTATTATTTCACCAGGGCAAAGAGAGTCGTGCCCTTTGAGACTCCCTCTCAGTTTTAGATGAAGCTCTCTATAACTGCTGAATATAAAGAATCCCACTGTGGCAACTCTTCCAGTCAGCACCAGTAAAGATAATTGATTATTTGAAAAGGAGTAACTGTTTGTTGGATGTTAAGGCCAAAGTCCTCACCAAGCTGGAAACCTGAAGAAACACAGATTCTGTTTATTATATTATTATATCTATCTATTTATTTCACATGACCGTGACTCTGACCATGACTCTGATTTTCTGTTTTTAGGGTACAACGTGCAAGAACACCGATACCCTCCTTTAATCCCAACTCCCTGTCTCACTCCCTGCAGATCAGTAGGATTGAATACATCCACTCCAAGAACTTCATCCACAGAGACGTAAAGCCCGATAACTTTCTGATGGGGCTCGGCAAGAAGGGCAACCTAGTCTACATCATCGACTTTGGCCTGGCCAAGAAGTATCGAGATGCCCGAACGCACCAGCACATCCCCTACCGTGAGAATAAGAACCTCACTGGCACCGCTCGCTACGCCTCCATCAACACCCATCTGGGCATCGGTAAAACAGCTTCTGCCTCTTTTCTTTCATCTCCTTATCTCCCTTTTCTCCTTCTCCCCTCACAAACCTTTTCTCTCTCCTCCACAGAGCAGTCGAGGCGAGACGACCTGGAGTCTCTGGGCTACGTTCTCATGTACTTCAACCTGGGCTCTCTGCCCTGGCAGGGGCTCAAGGCCGCCACCAAGAGGCAGAAGTATGAACGCATCAGCGAGAAAAAAATGTCCACCCCGATTGAGGTGCTCTGCAAGGGATACCCCTGTGAGTAAAGATGTGACTTTGACAAACAGGATGTGATAGGAACAATACAAAAGCCAATTTACGGCGAGACACTACAGGTGAATAGTGTAAAAAATTGAACAGATGTCACCATGAAGTTTCACGATTTGATTATTTACATTAAGACAATCATTATTATTTTTTAAAATTTTGTTTAGATATACAAAAATGAGGCGTTATCTAATTAAATATGTGCTCATTTGTATTAACTTAATAGTCACTGGCTATGTAGCATTCCTAACTATTTACTAACATAATTTGTAATCAAATTCTTCTTGTGAGTAACAATTGGTTTTAGCTGAACTTCCTGGTGAAGGTCCCGGTGGCCCAGGAAGTGTCAGGGCACGTCACCTGACGTGTCTGAACGAATCACATTGTCAGACACCAGCCAATGGGATTTTGTATTTAGAAAAAATAAACACCTAATTGTGTATTTTGGAGGTTTTCTTTACACTAGTCTGAAAGAAAACATGTTATACACGTTCTATGGTTTTGTCTCTCCGGCTTTTGCAATATTTGTGTCACATTTTTTCTCAAAAGGCTCAACAACTCATCTGTCTTTGCTTGAAATCCACATCTCTCTCCCTTCTATCTCTCCCTAGCTGAGTTCTCCACTTACCTGAACTTGTGTCGCTCCCTGCGATTCGATGACAAGCCAGACTACTCTTATCTGAGACAGCTCTTCAGGAACCTTTTCCACAGGCAGGGCTTCTCCTACGACTACGTCTTTGACTGGAACATGCTGAAGTTTGTGAGTGTCTTGCTTTTGCAAACTAATTCCAGCCTTTGACTCTGTTTCTGTCCTTTCACTTACCTGTACTGTCTGTCTGTGTTTCAGGGGGCCAGCAGGACAGCAGAGGATGGAGAGAGGGAGAGGAGGGAGGGAAAAGAGGGGGAGGAGCGAGCAGGAGGGGGCCAAAGAGGAGCTGGAGGTCGAGCTTTGCCGCCCGGTCCGAACCCGTCAGCAGCCAACAGAGTCAGGAACGAGGCAGATGCTGCTCCCTCCAATCCGGCCACGCGTGGTGTCCAGCAGTCAGGTCAGTGCGTTGCTTTGTTTTGGATGTAGCTGTGAGATACAACAGCCACAGCATTAAATCTGTTATTTTAAGCATGTGTCTTTGTGTGTGCAGGTAACCGATCTCCTCAGGCGGGGAGAGCAGAGCGAGCCGAGCGTGAGAGGAAAGTGGCCATGAGGCTTCATCGCGGGGCCCCCGCCAACGTCTCCTCCTCTGACCTCACTGCTCGCCTCGACCAATCACGCATCACTGCATCACAGGTAGGAAGACTGTGACTTGACAGGCTCTTTAAGACTTTGCTGTAGAGGGAGTTGGCACAAATTTTATGCGCGTCAGTTGCTTTACATTAGAGTGTTTCAATTAAGAAATGCATTCAGATCAAACCGTGGCACCGAAACACACCCTCATAAAACACTGTGTGAGCAAACACTCCTCATCATCACCGGTTAAATCCTTTAGACTTAATGCTGCATGTGTCTAACATTCAGAGAGACTGATCACATCTTACTGCTGACTGGAATATCTCAGTAACTGTCAGATGGATTGCCATGAAGTCTTGTTGTCACATTTGTGCTTTTGTTTTGCTTTTTCAAAATTTCTCAACAAATGTCAGAAGGATAGCCATAAGGTTTCCTTTGCGTACCAGGATAGACTGTAACAACTTTGGTGATCTTCTGACTTTTCATCTAGCAGCACCATCAAGTCAAAATTGATTTGACCAGTACTTTGGTTAGCATGGTGATGTTAGCATTTATCTCAGAGCGGTACCTCCCAGAGCTGCTAGCATAGCTGTAAGTAGCAGAGATTGTTCTTTTTTTCTTACGTAGCAATAATTGCTTTTTTGTTGACTAAAATGGATCAGAGGGATTTTCATTACCTTGGACTGCTGACACTGTTTCGTAACACAAATTCGTAATTCATGGTGCCAAATTGGAAATACTGGAGCTGTGAAAATATTCAAACATAATCTACTCATAATTACCATCAGGATATTGATGTGAGGAGTTTTTGTTACAGTGCAGTTTAAGTCTGATACGATATGAACACAGAGTAGACTAATCTACCGAGGCAGGATCCTTGTGTCCCACAGCCTCTTTGTAAATTGTAATTGGACTCTCTCCAGTGCTTCTTCATTTATTAGGGATCATGTCTACATCCTGCAGCAGTGACAGCAGCTGCTCTAAAAGTCCAGACTGACTGTGGCGTAACTTCACTTCTATTCAGCAGACTGCACCAGTGATTTTTTTTCTTTAATCAATTTGTGTGCTTCTGTTTCTTTGTGGGTCTGTCATCTGTTCTTTTTTTGTATGCTAGCAGCAACCTCTGCAAGAGGAAAACCTCTGTGAAACTGCTAACCAGTCTCATCCTGACCAAATAGCACAAAAGAACTAAAGTCAGGTCATAAATCAAGAACTGAGAAAGGTGTTTAAATATAGTGTCTTCAGGTTTCTGTCTTCTCCCTTTGTTCTGCTTCAAGCGTCTCATCTTTCCCCCCACACTCAGGTCAGTGTGCCATTTGAACATCTGGCAAAGTGAGTTCATCCTGGCTGGCCTACAGGTCAGTGGCAGGTACGGACATGCATGACACACACACAGCCTTGTGCACCTATCTTTGTGGGGACCCATCATTGACATAAAGCATTCCCTTACCTTAACTATCACAACTGAATACCATAACCCTAAAACCAAGTGCTAACCATCAAACAACCGTTCAAACCTGTGGGATGCAGCATTTTGGTCCCCACAATGCTGATGGACCCCACAGTGGTCTCCAGTGTTTGGACCCCATGACTGTCTTAAACACACACACACACACACACACACACACACACACACACACAAACACAGCATGTTTTCCACCAAAAGTTCCAAGAACTTTAATTCCCCAAGAACTAATGTCCAGGAACTTTCCCAGGGGTACATGTTCGCATTGTGAACTGTGTTTCCACAGCAGGGCTGTTCCTGTTTCTGCAGTGGAAACACACCTACTGTAATTTATTTGGAGCTGATCACACATAGACCATCCTGCTCCCTTTTTCAAAAATGAAAGTTTGTATTCATGAACCATTTTTCACTCAAAAACACTGACTTCTTCACTGGGAACAAATTGCAAGTCAGAGAAGTCAGACTGACGTGTTTTTAGTTTTGGTCATTTCATGAGATTTGTCCTTGAATTTAATCCAAAAACTGACATTTCTCTTGTTTGTTTTGTCTCTTGCGGTTCAGCAGCTGCAGGGTATCAAATACCCCTTACTTTTCAAATGGGTGAATGAAAACATGAATGAGTGGAGGAGGAGAAGAGGAGCAGGAGGAGGCGTTGCAGGCCCTCAGAAGGGGGACGAGGGTGTCCGTGTGTCTGTCAGTGCTGTGTGAGCATGCTCAGTGTCAAAAAGAAAACGCTGAGATGATGGAAAACCAGTGGGGGGACTAACAAGACTCTTGGCTGGAACTGGTTGGTACTGCTTTTTTGGGGGTGCGGCCGGGAAGGAAGGAGGAAGTGGGTGAAACAACACACAGGTCCCGCCCCTTCTTCACTCATATTCACCTGCCCATCGACTCAGAGGCTCAACTTGCAAAAAAAAAGAAGAAAAAAAAGAAAGAAACATCAAAGTGCACAAAAAGGACTAAATTTAAATTATTCTGTGGTTTACACCTGTGTTTAAAAAAAACAAAAAAAAAAACAACTATCAACCTGCTAATGTTTGAGAGCTACATCCGCTGCTTATGGTGTTCTTGATTATAAATGAATATGTAAACAACTATGGAGACGAACACAAAACAAAAGTGTATTTAAGGCCTATTATAGATGAGACAGGAAGATGCTTAAAATGGACCAAGGATGCGAAGGAGGGAAGGATGTGGGGGCGACTGAGAGAGTGAATTTGCGGATGAGCAAGGCTGCTTCTTGTCAGTAAATGTCAGTGTCTGTCTGTGTGTTATTGTCTTAAGTATTTGTTTTGCCTCCAGCTTTGCTTTAGGGAGTCTTGAGGAAAAGAGGGAGGGACAAGAGGAGGAGGGAAAAGCGGCTGTTGACGAATTTATCCACAAATTATACATAACAGAAGATCTGTCCCTGATGTGATGACCTTTCAATTAAAAGCTTGTCTTAACCGAGGTGAGGTTGGCGAGGAGTAAAACGCTCACTGAGTGTGAAAAGAGAAGGATAAGACGGCTTTGAGTTGAGGACAGGATGAAGGGAGCTCCACGAGGATTGTACGATATGATTAAGCCTTAGTCCAGCTTGTAACTCTAGGAATGAGAAGACTTGAGAAAGTTTTAAGATCTTGGTGGTGAACAAGTCTGGTGTTACATTAGTATTTTTGTTCTTTATGTTCATGCTTTTTTTTGTTTTATAATACATGTAAAATGTGTAGATACCTTTTGCCAGAATGTGACAGATTGTTTAAAGATGTGGCTGGAGAGAAGAGTACTGTTGACCTCCTGAAAGCCCTGGGAGAGCAAATAATCAACCTATAACCTTGAGAGTCTGCCACAAGTGTGTGTTTTGGTTTCCACTGTGGCAGGCAATGACAGAAAGGTTCTTGCTGAGTGTTTGGACCCAGAGCTGTCAGGATGGACAGACGTCACCAGAGGGGACGAAGCTGACTGATGTCCTGTACATTTCTTTACCATGCTTCAACTTTATTACTATGATATTTGTGTATATTTTCTGAATCAATAAAAATATACACAACTTATACTGACTTCTCATAGTGTGTTTTATTTGATGGATATTAATATTCTTAATGTCAATATTTATTCATATGTTATCTTTTAACCCCTTAAACTTTTATTTTAAGCAAGTGATAAATGTTAAATTCATCCCTTTCATATAGATACAGTTGATTTTCTTTCATTTTTTTCTTTTCTTTTGAGAGTTGGACAATAATTCTTGATACTGGAGGCATTAGTTTGACCAAAAACAAAACAAAACAAAATCTTAGTAAGATGTTTTACTTTTAACTCCACTCCATTTATCTGACAATATGGTTATTTGTTACTCTGCAGATTAAAATTGAACAAAGAAAACACATTTTAAACACAATACACTTAACAGAATATCATGCATTGTTGCAGATTTAACTATAAACAGTGTATTAAATATTTTTGGTCCTTATATGTTAATATATTTAATAATTTTATAAAATAATACACAATGATAACTCTGACAGGGCCCATTCTGATGCATAATGATACTGGTACTCTCTAAGTACATTTTGCTCATAATATGTCTGTAGTTTAACTTCAAAAACTGCAATAAAATACTTTTATATCATAGTAATGCTGCTTTGATGGACACTGAATATCTCTTCAACCACAGCTTACTGAGGCATAAAGATGGCACCTATACATTTTTAACCCTATTCATTACACCTGTCTTTTTCCTGCTATTACAGGTGGTGAAAATGATCCACAGAGGGGCCTTGAAAGTCCTTGAAAAAAAATAACAAAGCTTAGACAAAACAAAGCTTTACATAAAGTTACTTGTACTCAAAATTAAAAAGGACAATATGACATAACAAAAGTACCACTTGTTATTATGGTGAGTATTTGTTGCCCACACACTCTGACTACACAATTAGGACAGGAAGTCCTAAACTAATAATTAATCATTGAGTGTGTAGGAGCAGTGTTCACCTTCCTCTGAACATCTCCCACAGCTCCACTGCTGCTGCTGCTGAACCAAGAATAGATCCGCGCATGCTCAGCGTCTCATTGGCGCAAAACCCGCCCCCTTTCCTGCGTTAGTCAGCGTGTGATTGGCTGAGCCGGCTCGTCCTCGCGGAGTGGGCGTGGTCAGTCTGATCTGCCGTTAATCCGTCAGGGATTGGTCTGAAGTCAGCGGAGTGGAGGAGCAGGAACGGAGAGGATTGACGGAGTTTTTTGTTTTAACTCCAGAAACACTGACTTTAGACAATGTTAGCGGACCGACAGAACTATTAAAACGATAATACAGAAAGTGTTTAACATGAGAGACAAACTTTAGGGGTAAGTTTTTTTCTTTCTTCTGGGGGAGACGCGGAGATTGACGGAGCAGTCCGTTCACGGCTCAACATGGATGTCCGGGGAGCAACGGTGCGACTCTGAAGAGGAATTAGGGCCGTTTGTCGGTTATTTCTGGTCGTTAGTTTGTCTAGCGGAGCTGAGGAGGCTTTTAAATCAGTAGCCAATTTTAAAAGGTGAGTCTAGTCTCCTAAAAGAGGTGAGAAATGCTTTTAACTTTACACCGACACGTTCTTAACCCGTCTAATTAGTGTTTCCTTTCTCAATTACAGGTTTAAGTTCGTCTGTGAATTGTTGCTATTATTAGAAAAAGGTGAGTCTTTTCAATCTCTGCACGTTTGTAGCTCACTTGTTTGTGTTTTAGCGCCATTTCTGTGTCACTCAAACTCGTTAAATCATATTTACCAGCAGCATTAAATCACAGTACAATAAAATCACTGTTATGGCGGTAATGCCAAAACAGAGGTGCCAACATGTTTTAGTGGCTTTCTGCTGAATAAATCCCTGTGTTGTTGTTGTTTCAGTCGGTATGATAATCCAGTCTGGCTGTCACCCATATCATTACTTATTATGAATTATAAACACACCCTGTCTGCCCCCCCTCCCTGTCGTCACCCCTTCCCATCTGTTGCTGTGCTCTATTACTGCCCCCCTGCCTCTCTGATATATTCTTCCCCTGTGTGTGTCTCTGTGTGTGTGACCTTTTTTGACTTTCAAATGAAACACACAGATGTCCTTTTGCTCCAACATGAACAGCATCATTTCACTGTCACTGGTATTGTGTGTGTGTGTGGTTGGTGATGCCTTCACTTGCTCTTGTTGACATGTGGATCTGCTGAGCCCTGGCAAACCAATACAAATGACCTGCCCTCGCTTTCTCTCTCTCTCTCTCTCTCTCTTACACACACACACACAAAGAAAAACCATAACTCCTCTCTGTCTCACATATAAATACATGAAAGCAGCCTAATTCCTTTTATCGAACCACTAAATTCAATCACTTGATGTTAACGTCATTAGTGTTTTAAAGAAACTAAATGGCGCCTCTTGTGTGAGGGATAGTATTATGTCAGCCTGTCATTGTCTCTGCTGTGTGTTCTCTGTGCTGTGTGACTTTCAGTTGTCACGCTACTCTGCCAGTCGAGACATAATAGGTCAGAACGAAGGGTGAAGCCATTTTTAGTCCTTATACCCACTCTTTCAGTATTGTAATCTCTGCTTGTGTCTTGTATTTTGTGTGTGCTTGTGTGGACACCCACTCTCCACCTCAGTAACATCAAGATCCCATCAGTCCCCCACCACCACAACCACCACCCCTAAAGCTCAGTCTAGCATGACATCTGTCTGTCAGAGCACAGGAACAAACGCACCCTGAGAACATGACTGTACCATCCAAGCTGCTGCTGCTTATGTAACATGTCTTCTGGCCACTTCCAAGTCCCGTCCTCTTCAGGAGCGGTGGACGGTGAATGCAGCAAGCATACATGACATCTTTCGTTCGTCTCCACCTAAATTTGGTCGGGCTGTAGGCTGTTGATTATTGTTTGACTCACTCGTTTGATATGGAAATATCTGTGATAGCAGAGGTGGGAAGATGCATCCTTATACGTGTTTCTGATAGTTTTGGATTTGACAATGTCACATTTCATTGATTAATAACACAAGACTTAAGAGTGAGATTTTGTTGTCAGCCCTAGTAGATTTTGTAGTTTTGTCCCCATATTTCAGCCTCAAAATACCAGAATGCCTTGCAGCTAAATTACACATTGCTTCTTTGTTAACTTGCTCCCATGCATGCTCCACCTAAAACAACAGCAGAGTAGTAGATGATGATGTTGGGGCATGTTAGTTGGCAGGGGTCAAACAGCATTCTGGGAGACGTAGGAACAGATTGATTTTCTCTCTATAGGGGGATACTAACACTACTGTGTAATTGTCATGCACACATTCTTGACTCATAGTGAAATGTTGACCTGTTGTGTGTCTGTGTTTGTCCTCTATCTGGCTTCCTGTCTCAGATCACACATTGCATTGATAACAGAGTGTGTGATCTATACTCCAGGTTGATGATTACCAGTAGAAATGTATGTTCATACTTTATGGATTGTTTCAGAGTTTCAGTTTCAGTGGTCACCGTCACATATTTTTAAATCTGAGACCCTCTGTGTCGCTTCCAGATGTTGAGGCTGTGGAGGCGAGACGTGCCGCTTTCAGAGAGGCTCGGGGAAGACTCCCCCCTGGCCGCGGCGCCTGGCCCCCCGCCCACGGCAGCCCCAGTGGGCCCCAACATTTCCTGGCTCCCTGAAGCCCCACGATTGAGCCCAGAGCAGCCTATCTTCCTCATGACTCCTGCAGCACAGGCTGTGTCTGGCTTCTTCGTCTGGACCGCGCTCATCCTCACCTGTCACCAGGTAACAACTCCCAAACAGCACGGGGGAGAGGGGAGGGGCTGTAAACCATCCGTGTTTTTAATTCCACTTAAACTGAGCGATACTGCTTTTATTTATTTATGAAAAGAAGTGATGAGGTTTGACTGGGCAGACTTGGTTTTCTGAAGTCAGTGCTTGCAGAGATGTAAACTTGATGTGGCGGCAGGTGTGTGTGTGTTTGTTGTTTAATGCACAGGTGATGTGATCCTGAAAACACACGCATCTGCTCAGGCCCAGAGAAGGGCAGAGGTTGCTTGGCAACATCCCTCAGCAGGTGTTTGTGATACTGAGCATGAATACGCACAAACACACACACATAAACGAAGGTGACACTTGATCCAGGTGGATGAAAAGCCTGTATGAAATCAGTGTGGGGAAAAAGAAAAACACATAGATACAAGATTTATTTTTTCATTCAAAACCTCCTACTCACTGTCTGTCTGTCTCAGGTTGTTTTCTCTGCGCTGTAAATTACGTCTTTGCTGTTGCACAATTAAAACGAGCCAGATCAACGTCAGCTGGTGGACCATCCTTAATAAATATTTTCAGTTTGCCACTGCCTTATATTAAATCAAATTGATGTTTATGAGAAATTTATTGCTCTGCATTGTAACTTTTATTCTTATATCCTATTTGTCTATTCTGATTTTTCTTTTTTTAGCTTTTTTAAATTTTCTAATCTCTTAACTCCTTAATAACTATATTTAATTGTGTTTAAATGTCCATTTATGTGTTACACATTGTCTTACTGTAAGTTTCACATAAGAAGTGTTGAATTTCCTTGTTGTTGAAATGTGCCACACAAGTAAACTCGTTTGACTCGCTCTCCCCCTGTCTGTCTGCTGTTTTCACTCTCTCACAGCACAAATGCAATGTATAATGGTATATATTGCTTGGTTAGTGATCATCGGTTGTACACTACTTTTCACTTTGAGTCCACTGTATAGAGTATATTAAATATCACTACACATTTGGACAGCACTACAGAATGATGAAGTGAGTGATTTCAGACACAGACAGTGACTAAATAATTTTATTTTTATCTTTTAAAGTTTTTAAAAGGTCTGTTCCAGCCTAACATGTAGACTGTCTTATCTTCCTATGTAAGAGTTTAATATACTTGTGACTATGTGAGTTTTACTGTAGCCTAGTGTTGATGTTCTAAACTTATATTCTCCACGGTTTCTAGTTCAACGCTTTATGTATAAAAAGTCAATTCTGCTTCAAGAAGTCTGTCAGTATTTAAACGTGTCTCTTCTGTCTTTTCCAGATCTACATGCATCTTCGTTTTTACAGCTCACCCAGGGAACAGCGCCACATCGTGAGGATCCTCTTCATCGTTCCTATCTATGCCTTTGACTCCTGGCTCAGCCTCCTCTTCTTCACCAACGACCAGTACTACGTGTACTTCGACACTGTCAGGGACTGCTACGAGGGTAAGGGCGTGGTCATGTTTTGACACTAGATTAGACAAGAACAAAACTCTGGTCTCTCAACTTGGATGTCTTCAATAAACACACATTTAATGGCATTCTGTTCTGATAGAATTTCCTGATTAAAATCTACCTCATTGTCGGCAACTTTTCCAGCTGAGTTGCTGATACACATTGTGATCCGATGAGATTGGAGATGAACAGCCATCGTTAAATTATTCCACCCACACAGTGAATGTTTATTTTACAGAGTGCCCTCTCACCTTTATTAGATTTAGATTTTCTAAAAGTTTTAATGGTCTTGTAGCAGATAAAGAGGAAGCAAGCTTTCCTAGCCTTGTTTATTTGGCTACATTAAAGTTAATGATCATCTCATCTCTCTATCAAAGTCTGTACTTTATATCTTTTACAAGTCATTTTTATAGTACCTGCAGTACTCTCCTCTTTGACCTTTAACTGTAACATTTTAAACATCTCAGACATGCTGATTGTTGTCCTGCTTGTTCAGAGTTTTCTGAATGTTTTAAACGTCCATATGTATTAAGACAGGAGCTAGTTTTCATTCCCAGCTCATTTTCAGTTGCTATGATGCTGGATATTTTTGTAATTTTTATGTTATTTTGAAAGTTAATGTGCCTGGGATCTAGTGGAAGCTCACTGTAGCCTGACTCCGTTAGAATATGGACTTTATTTATTTGTGTCATGTCAGAAAAGTCTGGCATGAATATGGCAGCTTTGCTGAGCTGATGGATGACGCAAATGCACAAAACGCCGCCTGCCGCCTCTGAATGTCTGACTGTTGCTCAAATTTTGAATGGGCATAAAGCAGTTGACCGCCTCCACAGTCAATTGTGACGCTCAGGATAGAAATAGTCAGCTCACTGCGACGCAAAACGGCTCGGGTGTCACTTCCTGTGTTGGCGAACCGATGATGTCACACGCTTTCGGATGTGGAGTGGGGGCGCTGCTCTGTGTATGGTTCTGCTTTTGGCAGGAAGTGGCGTCAGTATCAGTGGTCGTCATATCACTCCCTCACACAGATGGCTCTCCTCCTCTTCTCTTGGCATCATCCTCCCTCCTTCTTCACTTCTCCTTCTCTCCCTCCCCCTCCTCCTTCTGTTTGCCCTCCCTCCTCCTCCTCCACCTTCCCACAATGCTTGGCGAGCCTGCTCGATCTGCTCCTCGGCAGGGATGACCAACCTGTTGCATGGCAACTGTGCTCACAAATCGTCCTCATCAGCTTGAATGGCCACATTAGATAATGAGTTTCTCTCAACCAAACTTGCTGCAAAGTTCCTATCCTCATTGTATGTAGGCCTACTGTATCACCATGGCAACGAACAGTGCTGACAGGGGAGGGGGGGGGGGGGTCCTCAGGGAGAGGTGAAGGTAAACAGCTGAGACTCGGAGAGCTCAGCTCGGAGCACATCGACCAGTTCTCAGCACTCAGCTCTGTGCACCAGCTTTTGTGTTCAAGTCAGGCAGTGAACAGGCATGTGTGGCATCTTATTACCTCAGTGTTGTCTGACAGGTGTCTGACGTCAGACAGGACACCAGTGACGAAGTTTTGTGAGTGTGTGTGTGTGTGTGTGTGGGTGGATGGGTGGAGTAGAGGTACTGTCAGGGAGGTAGAAAAGGAAAATACTCAGCTGACATAACAAGAATCACCGTCATTAGTGCAGCTGAGATCTGCGCTGAGACGTGTGTGTGTGTGTGTGTGTGGTGACACACTACAGCACACACTGAAACTTCCACCCACCCTCACACACACACACACACACACACACACCGCGGCATACCCAAGATATAACCCTTTTTCACACTTTCACAGCGAACTGATACACTCACCCTATTTCACCTCCCATGCACAGCCACACAAACACAACGCGTGTGTGTGTATGTGCAAATGTGCACACACACACGCACACACACAGGGTTAGGAAGCTCCTCAGGGGTTTACAGGATTAGCCTGGTTGTGTTTTTTATGAGCGTCTTGGTCGTCATCGGCCTCTCACCACAGCGGCACAGAGGGGAGATGATCCCCCGCTCGCAGGAGACTGTCAGGTGAAAATAAGTCACACGGGGGAAAGGCTTGATGTTGATGCCAACAGAGACGACTTTATCTCATTCATAGTCTGTGATTTCTGTGACCACAATTACATATACATGGACCTGCTGGGATTACTGTATTTAGGAGGACCTTTCCCTGACTGTTATTGTCTGAACAGTGACCTACAAACAGTGATAAACCCTGTGAAATCTATGTAGGTTTAATAGATTTAAGCAACAAAATCATGACTTAATATTTAAGAAACTCCTTCCCCCTTTAATTCATCTACTCTCATGCCTGTATATTTAACTACATCACCGTGAAGACACATGCTTCTGTAGAGGTTCTTACAGTTTATGAGAAAGTATATTTCAGCCCTCTCTCTCTTAACATTCCCACTACAGTTCATATATCTTCATTATACCCTTACTTTGGTCCCCTACTCTCAGAAAGGATTATTGTGTCACTTACATATCGTCTTATTTCTTAATAAGACACCCAAATAAGACTTCACCAGAATTGCAGAATTAAGCAGAATTTGTTTCCAACATGTGCTGGTCCAGTCTGTTGCAATATAAAGGTTGCACAATGAAATTTAAGAAACTCAAGACACGACAGATATGAGGCGGCGTGCAAAAATCAGGAATTCAGGGAATTTTTGTCGATTTTTGAAGTGAAAAAAGTAAATACAACCTCCACTAAATGTTAATGCACTGTTACTTTATATTTCACTTTTAAAAAAATAGATGATAAATATAATAATTGTGGCATGTGCAAAAGTTTGGGGTTAGTCAAGTCAACTTATTTGTAGGAGAATATTTAAAAACAACAAACACAGACCAACGTGCTTCACTTAGAGATTAAACTCTGGGATTATTTGACTGACGATTGAAATGAAACTGCTCTTGTCGAGGAGGCCTCCACCCTGTGACACCTGCCATTTACTGCTGCCTTTACATTCTTCTCAGGAGATTTGCAACAAGTTTGTTTCTTTTTCGGCCTCATGGGGACAGCACAGCAAACTATAAACACAACACTGACACATTATCACCCTGTAGGAGTTAATATGGTAAACATGTGACCAAACATATGTCTGCAGCTGCACATGTAGGTGATAAATTGTCACACTGTTTTTACATTGTTGTTTTTAAGTTATTGTCTTGACTGGTACAAAGTTTTTAGATGAGAAAGGAGGATAATTCTGGACTCTGATCATACTGATAGTTTTAGATTATTATGATTAAATAAATGTGGAATGAATCAACTGATAGCGTGTAAAGCATTTTTAGACTTTGGAGTCACACCCTAGTTTATTTTTAGTGACATCTTTAATGTAATATTTCATGTTGTCATTCCTTAGTGTCCTGCTGAAATAATACAAGTTGAACACCTCACTGCAACAAGTGTGGTCAGCTGCTGTTTTTAAACTACAGTCAGCACGTCGGTTAGAACATAACACATAAATAACTCATGATTCTGCAACATGTTTACTTGCAGAAGTCAAAACCAGTGTGACAGGAAGTGTTTTGTGTTTGTGTGACTGTGGGGGGTTTGTGGGTGATTCACTCTGCTCTATTTTTTTCTTAGTTTGTGGCATTACAGTTTGAACTGTTTTCTCAGTGTTACTACATGTCGACAAGTGTACCTTTAATATTCAACTCTTATCACGTCTAGAGAAATATTACATAAGATTAGGTTGGAAGCTGTTACATTAGCATTTACTGTCAGTGTCAGTGGCCTGTTTGGGGCTACCGTGGATATTAGAAATACAGTCTGCTCAGAGGTAATAACAACAAATCCTTTCTCTTTCCTTGTTTTCCCTCCAGCGTTTGTGATTTACAACTTCCTGAGTCTGTGCTACGAATACCTCGGAGGAGAGAGCGCCATCATGGCTGAGATCCGAGGGAAACCCATCGAGTAAGTCTCAGATTTCTCCCGCAGAAGGATTCGATTCCAAAAACCCCTTTTTAACAACAAGTTGTTGCAGCCAGGCACAAATTAAAGGAGATGAGAATTTTCCTGCCGTATCCTGCACGTTTTGCTGCTGTTAATCCCCCGCAGATATCAGAACCGACTCTTGTGCTTCAGTAAGAGTAAACCGAGCTCTGTCCCGTCAGGTCCAGCTGTATGTACGGTACCTGCTGCCTGAGGGGAAAGGCCTACTCCATCGGCTTCCTGCGCTTCTGTAAGCAGGCCACCCTGCAGTTCTGTGTGGTCAAACCACTCATGGCCATCATCACCGTCATCCTGCAGGCCTACGGCAAATACAAGGACGGAGACTTCAAGTAAGTGCTGCAGCCAAGGAGGCAGGAAGGAGCTGAACCTGGACTGAGTTTTAGGTTGATACAAAAACAAACAGTGGACTTGAGGATTACTCCTTTTAATTTTTAGATTAATTGAATGTCCCAGACTGATCATCACCTCCTCCCTTAATCAGTTCAGACTTTAATCTCTAATGGGGAATTTAGGCTTTTAGCATGACCTCTAACAGCAGATAATAAGAGCAAAATCACATTAAAATGACATGAATTAACACCACTAACATCACTCTCTGTGACTTCTCTTTCCCACAGTGTTGCCAGTGGTTACTTGTACATAACCATCATCTACAACATCTCTGTCAGTTTGTCTCTGTACGCCCTTTTCCTCTTCTACTTCTCCACGAGGGAGCTGCTCAGCCCGTACAGCCCCATGCTCAAGTTCTTCATGGTCAAGTCGGTCATCTTCCTCTCCTTCTGGCAGGGTAGATAAACTGGTACCAGCACTGACAAAATGTCATCTTGTGCTGCGAGGACAGATTTATCCTCATTAAGTCCCCATCTTGTCGTTTGCGCTCAGGCATGTTGCTGGCCATCCTGGAGAAGTGCGGGGCCATCCCTCAGATCAACTCCTCTGAGGTGTCTGTCGGCGAGGGCACGGTCGCCGCCGGTTACCAGAACTTCATCATCTGCATCGAGATGTTTTTCGCGGCGCTAGCCCTGCGACACGCTTTCACGTACAAAGTCTACATGGACAAAAGTCTCGATTCAGCAAGGTGAGAAGATGATGTTTGTTGCATGTTTATGAAAATATTTGTTGTCAGAAGAATCTAAAAACAGCCTTTCATATGTTTTGTCTCCATTTTATTTCCGTCTTTTTCAATGTGAACTTTCTGCTTCATTTCCTCCTTTTTAAAACGAACAAAAATAAAATCCACCTGCTCCTTTATTTTTCCTCTTTATTCTTTTCTTTTCCTTTATTTTTAACATCTTACTTTTTGCGCCCTACCCCTACATTGTTCACATTTTCTTGACAACAAATGGGTCGTGTCCTTTTTCCTGTTTCTACACATCAATCTTCATTGGTCTCTTTTCTCTTTCTGCTGCACCATAAAGGACCTGTTCCCACATACGGAGAGTTTGGTAGGTTAAATACTGATGATGTATTGAGTTAGTTTCTGTTTTGTTCTTTTTTTTGGGGGTGAATCTGTTTATCTGTAACCATTGCTCTTTCTTTTTCGCTCTTACAAAACCATTTCCTATTCATTTCCATCATTCCCACCTGTTTTTACTCTTTTTATTCCTTCCTGTCGTGCATCCATCTCCATCTCTTTCCCCTTTCCGTCCCCTCTCTTTAAATCACATCCTCTCTCCCAGTGCAATCCCCCCTTTACCCCCTCTTTTCTCTTTCACCCATTCCCTCCTTTTGTCTCTGTTGAACATCCTCTAAATCACTGATGCCCCATTCCTCTCTTCTCTATATTTTTCGTCCCTTCTTTTCCTCTCCCAGCCTTTCCTCCCTCCTCTAAATCACTCCTCTCTTCTTCTATTCTTGTCTCCTCTCTTGTCATCCACCTTCTTTTTTCTTCTTTCACTCATTCCCTTCCTTCCGCCCCTCATTTGATTAATGTTAATGTTTTCCCCTTCTGCTGTTTTTCTTTTAACCCTCTACTTCCTCCCTTTTCTCCCTCTCTCTACTATCCTTTTATACCCTCTCCTTTAACCCTCTTCACACTCTCTCTCCTTCTCTCACCTCCATTTCCTAACCTCTAACGCTCTGCTCTCGTCTGCCTCCTGCAGGCCGCTGCGCCCCCATGAAGAGCATCTCCAGCAGCCTGAAGGAGACGATGAACCCGGGCGACATGGTCCAAGACGCCATCCACAACTTCTCCCCGGCCTACCAGCAGTACACCCAGCAGTCGACGCTGGAGCAGGGGGCGCCGCCGTCCGTCTCGCGCACCCACAGCGCCGTCAGCGCCCGTGGCGACACTGAAAAGACCCTCCTCCTCAGCTCCGATGACGAATTCTAAAGTGGGAAAAATGACACAGACAGGCACTCATCGCACCACAGCTGAGTCTTATTCAGACTGATGTTTTACTGGCGGATGGAACCTGAATCCTCCCGTGCAGCCAGCCTTCTTAAACGTGTGGTTGATTATAGAGCTGCGTGTTTGTTTTTCCTGTTTTCAAGACTCGCTCGTGAATGCAAGGACCTTCCTGCGTAAACATTTCTGCACCCACATTTCCCAGGGCGTCTTATTCAGTGGGAACACTCTAAGCTGATTTTGTGTTAAAACCGCCGGCCAGAAACAGGGTTGTGTCAGCTTTTGGAAAGTTTGTGAGTCACACTTGCACATACTGAATCATACTTGACTTAAGAATGAAAGTTTTTTGGCTCAGATAGGTGCATAAATTCACATTTCAGCTCAGTCCTGTTTCCTTCGCTCATATGTGTTTCTCAGAGGCAGTGTAATCATCTTAATGGATGTTCATGTTTTTAGTTTTTGAAAGCCCTGTTGCTTTCACATGCTCATTGACTGTGTTTATCAAGGTTTCCCCAGTCAGGAAAATCCTTAAAAATTGGAAGTAGATTGATTTTTTTCCATAACTGGCAATGAAAAATATAATTTAAGTTTTATAAAAGTTTTAAACTTTTAATTTTATGAATGTGAGAATAATATTTAGAATTTAATTAGCAAAAAATAGACTAATTAATTGGTCTGAAAACATATAAATGTGCTTCAGACAGAAGCTGTTTTCAGTGTTGTGGCAGTCTTGTGGTACAAATGTGGTGTGATGTTATGGAAAATATTAGATTAAGTGTAAGTGAACCCTGGCGTGTTGTGGGATTTTTAAGGGACATCCTTCACTGCAGTGAGGGGATGGATTTAGAGGGAAGCCAAGTCAGAGGCACGAGTTGTATGGATCAATGTTGTTATTGATATTGATGGAACAGATAAGAGTGAGGCAGAGCAGATTATAGATTATACAGTACATCTGCTCCAGTGGGCAGCAAGAGTGAAGGGCGGCTGCAGCAGCAGAGCCGGTCAGGATTACACTGGTGTAATTGGGGCGTTATTTGAACGGCTGGGATTAAAACTCGAGCTGGTTCTCTCAGGCAGCAGACCACAATGTAGGTTAACAGGATTGAGGGAAAAACAGAGGAGGAATATAGGTTAAAGCTAAGTTTAGATGATTGTCCTCAGTAGAGCTCTTTCTTAGGAATTAAACCTTTCCTCTGTTAATATAGATACATGATTCCAAATGTTAAAGGCAGGCATTTAAAGTCAAACTGAAAGATGAATTCAACTCTTTTTTTCTTTTTTTGTAACTTTCCAAAATGATTTAATTCATTCTTAATAATCAGAAACTCCCAGTGTTGTTGTTAGCCTACAGTATAGAGAGGAGAGGGTCTAGCTAGCTAGCATTAGCCTGAGTTTGTCTCTGTTATGAGTGCAGCTGAGGTGACTGTTAAGTGTCAGAACTCATGGAAAGGAGTAGTCCTGTAACCCCAGCAGGCCACGTGTTACTCTTTTATTCTTGTGACACACAGAGTAGTGGAGTCATACAGGAAGTGCTGGAATCACAGATGGTACACATGCTAACAACGTCAGCCCTAAGCTAGCTAACATCCTGCATGGTTGTTGGAAGCAAAGCGATATTACGAGCTGTTTTCAACGCCCGCTCAAACAGATATTGGACTAATCAAATTATCCGGTAATGATAATGTCAGTCGGTACCAGAATTTTAAACAGCACGCCCCCTGGAGACACTTAACATGGGGGGAGCTATCACAGCGAACTTTCTACTTTCTAATAATTACAAATTTGACCAGTACATGAATTAAAACAAACACCAATGACATGCATACAAAGATTACTTAGCAAAAAATAAATAAAATAAATCAGTTTGACTTTAAATTAGTATTTAAAGGTGATGATGGTCCTGATTGGATCCAGGTACTTATTTGTCCAAAATAAGTGAGTTTCCTGCTTTTGCCCTGACACGCCCACTGTAGGGACTTCTTTGTCAGCCAGTAAGGTTTCAGTATTTTAAGTTTTTTTGCTTGAAAGGACTTAAGTCTGCAGCTTAGCTACATTGTTTGCACATTATACAGTTCTTATCTGATGTATATTGAGGTATATCTGAAAGTTAAGACCTGAATATTAGCGCTATAATATGTAAAAATATATTCTGTGCACCACATTTCCATCTTATGCATTTACAGCTATGTCTCAGTTAAAAATAACAAGTGCGTAAACTTGACATTGTTGTTTTTTTCTTTTACTTCGATGCCGTTCTGTTCCAGTCAGGCCTTTTTTTGTCTGATTTAATTTCACCGCAGTCAGAGCGAGTTATTTTTTACTCATAATTGGAGTTCTTGAGTCATCTTGGATGAGTCAGAGCAAGTCTGCCGACGTGTTTACTGTAACTACTTTCACTGCGCTGCAGTACCTCTGTGTGAACACCAGGGGGCTGCGTGTTGATGACAAGAACACATTCACTACTCTTATCTGCCAGCAGACAGGCAGTTATTATCACACACTTTAAGCTCGGTGCACATGTAACGGAAAAAATGCTTTGTTTGAGAGCCAGTCTTTCTTCTTTTTTTTTTGTCTGATCATCACTGCGTGTGTGTGTGCATGTGTGTGTGTGTGTGTGTGTGTGTGTGTCAGCAGAAAATAGAAAGCCAAGGCCTCAGACAGTGGTCTGTCTTTTTTTTTATTTCTACTTCTGCTTGACATAATATTAGTTTTTAAATAGGAGGGATGCCACGTCTGTGCACAGAAGCCGCAGCCTATTTTTAGACACTGCTGAGTGCTGTCTGTGTAGTTATATTACTACATTTTGACATGGATACAAACTAGATTTTATTTTTGATTTTTTTTACTATGCCTGAGCTTCATTCAGCTACAAATTACTCTCTAACCCTAACCCTCATAAAAACTAGAGTTTTCTGTCTTTAAAACTGCATCTTCACGTTGGAATCACGAACAAACACAACAGATGTTTGACAATGAGTGCTGATATTTTGGGGTTGATGCGTTGAACCTGATAGTGCGTCTTAAAATTTGAAGAATGTTTTCTTCTGCACTTTCTTATCAGGGTGGAAATGACGATGAAATCCAAACCAATGCACTTTTTTTGTTGTTGTTGTTGTTGCAAGGCAGGTTTCCTCATCTGATATTACAGTAATTCACTATTTGAAAACAAAGTAGACAGTGTGTCCGTCTGCACTCTTAACGCCATAATTCACTCTTCAGCTAAGACTCTTTTTCACTTTCTCGCTGAGATGTTCTTATCAGATGTTTATGAATATTGCTGAGAAAATGCTGCCGGCTGTTGTTGTAAATATAGTTTAAAGTGCTGTCTACAGGAGGAGTTGTAGTGGTGTTTGATTAAATAGTCACATATGCTGTAAAGCACAGGACAAACAAAGACCTAGTTTTGTATTTTTACTTTCATAATTGACTCTTTTTTATTTCAGCGACTTTTGGTTTGTAGTTCTTTGTATATTTTAAAGCTGCTCATGATGCTACTATTTCATGTGTAATGGATGAATATCAGAAAAGAAATAATAAATGATATTTAGTCTGGTATTTAAGTTAAACCCCTTTGATTTTTACTATTTATATCTGATGTCTGATTCACATGAGGTGCTCTGTGGTTCCTCAAGTAAGATTTAAAACGTTTATGAAACGTGGGCAGGGAAGGTCTAGTGACACGGCTGAGTTGCATTATGGGAAATGTAGGATACCATGTTTTCCCTCCTTTGTCCCCATGCTGCATTTCAAAAGGTACCTAGCATACATTGTTTTTTACATTTAGATGCCTTTTTTATATTTTCATTGGAGAATTAATCTCTGTGGTATTTGTAGGATGTGTATCATATCTCAAAATTAAAACCACATTTCCCATAACCCTGTCACTTCCTGCCACAATTAGAATGTGCTAATTTTGAAGGCTTCATCATTTTCTTCACCTGCCATTACGAAATAGAGTGAACTGGAAAAACAGCATGTGTCTGTTGTCCATATACAAATATAGTAGTAACACAAAGCAAAATAATATGACTAAATAAACACTAACGTTAACTCTGTGCTACTGGTCAAAGTTAAAATCACAGAACAAAACTGTTGCATTGAATTAAACATATTATTTTGTTGTGCAAGTACTGAACAAAGTAAAAACACAAAACAAGCATGAGGCCGCAGCTGAAATCCCCCTGACACTGACAGGAGAGCATCAGGGACTCAGCAGAGGAGCTGAAGTAAACATGAGTGCTGTGCTCATGTACCTGAGTCAGCAAATTATGCTGCAGCACACACTGCAGGTGTATATCGAGGCGATGACTTAGAATTTATTCGTTATGATTTTGGCAAAAGAATTAAGAGCAATTACGCCTTTCTAATAATTATTTTTCTCATGCCACCGACTCGATTTGTCAGTGTTATCCTTGGTCAAAAGCAGCAGCTCACCATTTATACTTAAACCCTGAGTTTATCTTGTGATCTGGAGCGATCACTTGTGCAACACATCACATCCTGCAGATCCACTTCCTTTCTCTACCGCACTGTGTGCATCTACTCTTCCAATCTAGCTGATAATCACAAACACACCATTTTATGTACAATATGTACAACATTTATTATAATTAATATATAAAATAGACAATGTACTTAAATTTTCACAATAGAAAAAATACATGTAATAAATACAAAGACCATTTTTGTTTTGCAAGTTATTACAAAACATCCAGCACAATTTGACAGATGTGAGACGTTAAAATATTGAGAATAAATGCTTTGCCACACTGATATTCATATAGCTAAATATATGCCTCATATCTTAGGGAGTTATTTGTCAACACAGTCTAATGTGTTACAATGCCTGCTTATAAATGATATTGCTAGCACTATTCAGTGGCCTAGACTCCATGAAATCCAGACCTGTAAACAGGCCTATGACCGATGGAGGTGTTCAAGTGAATAAAACGCCACCTCTCTCTCTCTCTCTCTCTACCTTCTTCCCCAGTCCGCCTTGTCTACTTTCTTTCTCCATCATCATCCTGACAACTCCTCGACCTTCTTGTCTCCTCCTCGTCTCCATCTTTCTCCCTCTCGCTGTTTCCCCCCCACTCGTCTATCCTGCGTTTCCGTCGACCCCAGCCAATCAACTCATAAGTGACCTTAAGCTTCTCACACGAATAACATACAAACCATCATAGAAAAATAATATCCCTCCAAGAATCCACTATGACAAGCCAGTACAAACATGGCAAAAACATACACACAAAAATCATCATACAGCAATATGGCCATTGGCTTTGAGCATATTTCTACATAGCTAATAATTAACATTTTGTAAAGTAATCATCGTCGCCACCACAACACAATAATTAGACTTGAGAATATCCCCAGACTAGTCATAAGTAAGTACTTCTGAAAACAGATAGAACATCACAGCACTCGTTAGCTTGTCTTTTCATAATATCTACCTTTAAATACAAATAAAATATAGAATATATCTCTGATAAATGTCACTCAACATTTTCGTCTCTCAACGGCACGTACAAACATTACAAATAAGAACACAAAAAAACGGGAATGTATGCAGAGGATTTGCATCGATTTCG
Organism: Lates calcarifer; assembly: GCF_001640805.2. Taxonomy (NCBI): domain Eukaryota; kingdom Metazoa; phylum Chordata; class Actinopteri; family Centropomidae; genus Lates; species Lates calcarifer. The sequence goes on from NC_066855.1 coordinate 3,574,568, forward strand.
AGCGTAATTCCTACCAGATGCGACTCCGCTTTGACACGTTTTTAGCAAAATGACCAACATCTGTTGTTGGGAGTCTACCAGACATGAAAAAAAAGGGAAGCCACAGTAGACTGTAGCAAAGTTACTGCACAGTAGGGATTGTGAAATGAGTAATGTGTGGGATTAGAGCTCCGAAAGTAGGAGAATCGAGAGGAATCATAAAGACAGAAGGAAATGTGTGGTCATGAACAGGCAAGAAGGAGCGATTACAGGCTGTTTGTAACCTTTTTCCCTCTTCAGGTTTTGCATTCTTGTAACTCCTGCATACGCTGAAGGCACTGCATTAATGTGAGAAATGTGAACACTAGTGATACAAAACTACTTTCTCCTCACATGGAGGGGAGGAACAGGTAAAGAGCAGTGACAGGTGAATCCCAAAACTAATAAATAAACAAGTTTGAAGGAATTTATGATTCACAAATGCAGTGTTTCTCAACCTTTTTCAGGACTGTGTGATAACTCTTGCTTCCAAAATCCTCTGCTGTATTTTATTTTCAAGAGAACGAAGGAAGCTCCAGATTTATTGTGCAGAAATGATCCTTAACCAAAGCGCCCCCCCCCCCAAAAAAAAAAAAAAAAAAAAAAATGTCATTAGTCTAGGAAATCTCCCATGATCCGCGCCTGGATATCAAGTGACACCAAGGTTGAGAAACGCTGCAGTAATGACAAGTGATTCATACTTTGGGACACTTTCTTGCCTTTAGCAGAAACACATGACCCCGGGAGCTGGTGTGAGGAAAAACCCAGTAACTTCAGACAACAACTGCACCAGGAATGCAGACTTTGTAGAGCTGGAGTAGGCAGCACCTACTGTACGTCTGCTCCACCCTGGTGTGTTTTTTTGCTGTTGGTCAGGTGCCATAAAACTGAAGCGGGGAGAAGCCCTGCTCTTGTTGTTTTCTTTTTTTCTTTGCCAGTAGCACAATCAGAGAAAGTGCCGGCCGGCGTCGGCCGACTTGGGTTTTGCTGAGCAGTGGAGATGTACAGTAACTCTGGTTGGGTTGGTCTGGCTTCAGTCAAAGAGTCCAGTTTTAGTCTATGTCTATGCCCCCGTGAGGATCGGGGCGAGGATGAGCGTGAGGGTTTTGTGCATGTGTGTGAGAGTGAGAGTGTGTGTGTGTGTGTGTGTGTGTGTGTATATATTGGTGCTCGACGCCTCGTTCGCATTTACATCTCCTGCATTGTTCTGAGTGTTTCTAAACAAACGCACTTTGTGCAATTCAGTTGACTAAGCTGCAGTGTCATAAAAATAGCATTGAGTCGAAGACTCCTCCACTGGTCCGACGTGATTTTTCAACCGTTCCTGGCTCTTACTTTGGAAAATTAAGCACAGCTGTTGTCTGTTTGGTGACATTACACACCGCTCTGTCAGCACTGTGTCACACAGGACCAAACGACTCCTGCATGTCATAATGTGAACGAGGCGCGACGCATACAAGCGCTTAGTATTTTCCTACTAATATTGTCTTCCTGTTCTGAGCATGTATATGTGTATATTATGTGTATGCCTGTAGGTGTGTGTGTGTGTGTGAATGTGTGTGTTTGCATTGCAGGTTGTGCGTCCCTCCCCCCGAGTCTGGTTCCAGCAGCTCCTTCTAGGACGGCTCCTGTTCTCTCTGTGGCTGAGGCTGTGGTGGACTCTTGACGATGGTGATGACTGAGGCGGTGTTGAGGCGCGGGGCCGTGGCCAGCAGGTTGCCCCCTCCTGCCTCCAGGCCCCTGGCGAATCTCTGGAGAGCAGCCAGGCGCGCGCCGAGCCCCTCCAGCTCCTTCCTCATGCCGGCGTTCTCGGCCCCGAGCCGCTCCACCTCCCTCTGAAGCTCCATTTTCTGCTGCTCCAGGGCCTCGCGCTGGGAGACCCGTTTGACCCGGCAGCTGGCGGCGTAGCCCCGGTTCTTCAAGGTCCGGCGGCGCTGCTTCAACTTCTGGATCTCCTCACGGGACAGGCCGCGCAGGTGCAGGTTCAGCTCCCGCACCGAGAGGGACATGAGCTCACTGTCCGACAGGAAGGGCACGTTCTCGCCACATTCCTGCTTCACCTGACGGGAAGAGGAGGATAATATGAGGAGAGGGGAGATGCAGTTGGATGGAAAGATGGAAGGAAGAGGAGTAAAAGACACTGACAGATGACATCAAAGAACAACTGAACTGGGAGGAGAGTAAAACCTCTTTTCAACATTGCCATTTTCCCTCTTGTAAAAATAGCTGAGGGCCATAAACATGACTCATTCTTCTTGAAATAATAAAACCCAGTTTTATTTCTGGCTGTGTGTTACCTTCAGGGCTTTGCTGTTTCTTTCTGTCGTCATGATCCAACTGTCTTCGGTTTTTCCCCCCCAAGCACCAGTCAACACAGATACAGACACTCTGGAAGAACAGAAACAGGACACACACACATTAAAAAAAGGTAAGTTATCGCATGTGACTCAGGACATCGTGCTGTTTTGGTCCATATCTGGCCTGACATTTACCATCCGCTCACAAGACAGCCAGTCATGCACGATAAAGAAAAGGAGAACCCGCAGATTGTTCATGCTTCTCCAAAAGCGCTCTCTCATTAAACTCTGCGGCTTGATATGAAAGGAAGAGGAGGTTTTGAAAGCGACATGCCTTTTTCTGTTAGCTGGAATAGTGAGGAGGAAGTTATCATGTGTCTGCCCTTTGGTTGCTCAAAGCAGGTGTCCTAACCAATTCCCTCCACACTTCCTCTTGTCAACACAATACCAACGGTTCAAAGCTTTCATTGTGAAAACGTCTAATGGAGGACCAGGCGGCTATTTTTACATGATATCTTTCTCTCTGTTAAACATTAAAAACCACTGTAAAAACGAGACCCAAAGTGAAACTAAAGCAGAGATTTTAACACACTAACCCAACTTTTTATTATAAGTTGGGAGCTAAAACACCACGACAAGGCAAAGTTTGCACAACCTTAAGTTGCTTCTTCCAGTAACACGCTGTAATAGCAGCAGTCAGAGTGTTTGTATAAGTCCTTAACGCACTGTATTTGGACATTTTCTGCCATTCTTCTCACCAAACAGTTCACACAGACCACATTTGGACTTCCTGCTCTCCTCATAAGGTCAACTCACTAATGTTGTTGTGTGGGATTAAAGTCCAACCCTCTATGTGAGCCAACTTGAACTGTTATTTTTCCCCTAAGTCACTTCTTGGTTGATTTGGCTTTGGGGTTTAAGATCATTGTCATCTTGATAAAATGACTCCGCGCTTCACCTCCATCCTGAACAGAGTCCACATGGGTGAAAGCCTCTCACTGTGTTGATGTGAAGCTGCGCTCTGTTGGCTGCATAGCTCGAATATCTTATTTCATTAATATTAAATTTAAACCAACAAGTTCAACTTTGACATCATCAAACCACAGGGTGTTTTCCCACATAGCTTTGGGAGACTGACTCTGTTTGCTTTCTTATTTGTTGTAACACTGGACTTTCTTATTAGCGTGAGTTCACTTTCATTTTGTTACACTACAGCCCAGAACGGTGTTAAAAAACAAAAGTTAACAAGCAAAACTGCATGATACCACATATGCGTGGCAAAATACAGCCCTGTGGTTGCTGTTGAACTTTTGGCAGCTCGTCTGATGAGCTAACGCTTCACGCTTCAATCATTTTTCTTTGAGAAACAGACAAATCCAGACAAGGTCATTTCACCACTTCTTCATTACAGTCTGTGCTAAGTTCCAGGGTATATTTATGATCTTTGACATCTTTTTTTGGCATCTTAACTCCTGTAAATCTTTCAACAATAAAATTTTAAAGATTTATGTAAGATAATAACAAGTTAAAGTAAGTTGGGTTCCTGCTTGCTTTTGAACCCTCAATTATAAAAGCTTATTACACCTCTATAAATTAGGTATTTTCATCCTCGATTTTAATCTTGTTTGCTTTGCTATTATGAAAGCTTTCATGACCTTTTGTTTATGGCTTCAAAGCTATAAAATCTAAACATGAAAGACACAGTAACCTACATTACCAGATGATGCAAAGGCAAGATTTGATTTATTCTGCTGACCCCAGCAATACTTCAGAAAACAAAACTGCACTCCCAAAGAGTTGACCATGCAGACAGGAGGAGGAACCATACAAGCAAAAGGGAGGCATTTAAGTTATAAAGTCACATTTCCTCTAAAAGGGTGTTTCATTTTTAAGGGTGCATTCAAGTTCAGTTACAAATGCAAACCCCCTGTTAAACCCCAGCTGAGCTCCTTCACAATAAAATGAGCTTTAACTGCACATTAGGCCTGTAACTCATGAACAATAGGTGTTGATGCAAATAAAGTAAATAAAACACTTGTTATTAGTGGTCGGTAGCGTGCTGACAATAAACTCCATTTCCCGAAATGCGTGGGAAGCGGAGGTTGCAGCAACAGTGGTTGTCCAACCAGCCGGCGGACTCCGGCTGTAAACCGATGAGACCGCCGTTTCGTAAAGTCAGGGTGATTCAGCAATAAACCGTTTGCTCAGCTCCGCTAAGACTGCCAGTCAGTCCAAACCCTGGAAAACCAGCTGTGACCACGTCTGTGTGTTTTTGTCCAAACAGCACAGGATATCCACGTTTGTACTTTGCTATAAATATCACTTTAGAGGACATAGTACTTTTGAAGTAAAGCGGAACGCAACAAGTGAACGCAGCACTGCCAAACGCAAGCTACAACAGGGTTTGTGAAGTTAAAACAGCCTGATGTCTTTTCTGTTTAATATTACATAGCTAAATAACAAATACCTAACACACCACTCCTGGAAACTGTTTATTCATCTAACTACATCCAGAATCCACCCTTGTCCTTATAGGGAGAGGAGCTGGCCAGCTTGGGGTGAAGGCGCTGCTGCTATAGTAAACAGCCATCACGAGTGCCCTCGACATCCATTTTAGTAGGACTTTAAATTATCAATTTAAATTGTTTTAAAGCATACAGTTAAATAGGGAGGTGAGAACACCCTCTGGCTATCAAATGCTACGAGTATAGAGGCTTAAATGCGACGAGCGGGGCCAAAATATCCGCATCATCTTAAACATGCTAGTAATGTTAACTGTTAGCATCTAGCATCAACGGTTTCTGGCGAGCTAAGGGAGATTAAAGCAAACAGCTGCCTGCTCACTTGTCCTTGGTTGGTTGGCGAGTCCCCCGGCGGATACCAGTCCCCTAGTGTTCGCCTGTTACATATAAACACCAGCTAGATATTTTAAATGTTAATATTTTGAGAAAAATGATCATTTACCTGCTGGGTCGAAGCGACTCTGGCGACAAAATGTCAGTCCGCCTTTTCCCGGAATTACTCCGCTGCTCTCTGAGGTTGGATTCTTTCATTCATAAAAAACACAAGCGACAATGACGTCAGGCCTAAAGAATGAGGGCGGAGCTAACCCCGCCCCCGCGGCGTACTCCGGGAGGATGTAAACAAGGAATCCCTGCATCCCAGAACTTTTCCATGACCACCCGCCCTTCCCTGTTCCCAGCAACAACAACTTCTCAGGAAAAAAGATAAAAACAGTCGGAGAGAATTTAGAGGCACCCTTCACTGACACTGTCTGACTTTCGAGCCATGTGAGTTGTTGGGAAAGTTAGGGAATCCAGCAGAATCCGACAATAACAACAAATAACTTAAGCTAAAACCTTCACAGCCCGTACAAACATAGACACACTCGCAGTTTACAGCTTATTTAAGATTAATTAAAGCATAAAAGCAATGATAACTGAAAAACTAAGGGGAAAGTATTTGTCTCAAATAGCCCACTTCAGAATAAACTCGGTTGAAGTATGAATTGCCAAAATGTATTTCCTTTGATAACAAAACAGTGGATTTTTTTTGTCATGTCAGGAACTCAAAAAATATAATATAAAACATTACATCTGAAAGGTAATAACCGTATATATAATGTTTTTGTGCTTCATTACTGTTCTTAAAATGTAATAGTGTACAATACAACGTTTTGGTTTTCTACCAATCCTTAATAAGCGTGATAACTTATGTTTTAGTGATCTAACAATGCTAATTTAGTGCTCTAATGATATACAGGTGTTTTACTAATGCTTAATTGTGATATATAACAATTTATATTCAACTGCAGTTGTCTCTATGGTGAACAAATTGTTAAATTATCTTTTATTACTACCAATGTTGCAATACGAGGTAAAACGTACATATATTACGTTAGTATTTTTAGCTAGTTACGTTTTTGACACCTCAGACTGCCGTTAGTCAGTCTTTACGACAGGGGGCGCTGTTTATTTTTTGGTGAAGTACAACCTGACCCCTGCCCTGCTTTCGTCATCCGACCCTGACAAGCCTCACGTTTTCTAACAGTGACCTCGGACTGCTGTTGGACCGATGCGCTTCTCTTAGCCTTAGCTTTACAGAAAGCCGGCGGGAAATAATCAGAAATACACAAAACTGACTGTCGCCTTTTTCTCGCGACTTGTTCGCCGCGCGCGCAGCTGATCCAGCACAGAGAGACAGAGAGGAGCGGGGGCTAACAGGAGACATGGCCACAATCGAGGAGCTTTCCCCCGCTGCGGGCCCGGTGTCTACCCGGCCCCCAGAGGACGAGATTGACGACGATGAGGACGAAGATGTAAGTATCTAATAACTCAGGAGTACTTCGCAAATGTGACAGAGAGTAAAATTAAGCCTAGTCCTACTGTTTTGTGTCCAGTTTGTCCCAATCTTGGCTAAACACTGCTAGCTAACATGGCTGCACAGAGGCTAATCAGCTAGCTAGCTGTCTGTTCGGTGCTCCCTGTCCAAGAACTCCGTCTGTTGCAAGCATACACACATATTAAGCTGTTTTTTGGTATTATTTAAAGTAATGAGCAGTTTGTTTCACTATCATGCAACTATATTGACGGTTAAGGCAATAACATGAGAATTTTCCATTGTGGTATCAATCAAATCAACCTGTAGCAAAGCAGGATATACAAACTTTATCAACAAGTTGATCAGCGATGGGGATTTATTTGTTCTTATTAATGGGACACATAGGTTGATTTCCTATTTACAGTATTCTTGTAGTAATAATATACGTGTTTGTTGTTTCCATCAGCTGGACGAGACACTGATGGAGAGGTTGTGGGGCCTGACAGAAATGTTTCCTGACACAGTGCGCACAGCTGCTGAGGTGTCTGCACAGTGCTCAGTATCACTGGTCAAGAAGTTTTACAGGTATGTCTCTGAAGCGTTTACCTTATCATTGCTCTGATGTGTCCAGGCCTTCAGGTTAGTTCAGGTGATCGAGAGATTAACTGCAGATTAGTCCTGTCTTTGCATCCTTGGGTCTTATTTTCTAAATGATTACACACGGTTGCTTACTTGTATTAGTGATAACCTATTGTAGAAATGGGACATCTTGAACTGAAACTAATGAGGTTTTTGATTTGTTTCAGTTTCTCCCGCTCTGCTCTCTGGGTGGGTACTACCTCCTTCATGATCCTGGTGCTCCCTGTGGTGTTTGAGACAGAGAGACTACAGCTGGAGCAGCAGCAGTTACAGCAGCAGAGACAGGTGAGTGTTCATGAATGTGCGTATGTGTAAAGCAGCAGCAGCAGCTGAGAGAAACTTGGTGATGTACTTCCTGAAAATAAACTGCTCGTGACAAGTCAACAACCTCTTTTCCTCATAGATCCTGTTGGGGCCCAATACTGGAATGTCTGGTGGGATGCCAGGCATGATGCCTCCTGCACCTGGTAAGATGTGAGGGGGACAGGAAGGGCCAACATGAGCCTGAGATCTGCTGCCAGCGATACAGCAGGGCCGCTCACAAGGAGAGACAGAGAGACCATGGAGAAGGGCAAAGAACTGCAGCAATTAAAAAAAAAGTAAAGCTGTGTACAAACATTAGACTCACTCTAAGTTTTGGGTTGTCTAATGGGATCGCAGGAGGAGGATATGAAGCGTGACTAACACTTCTCTCTCACTGTCTCTCCTTACTCCCAACATCATGCAGAGACTGATTTCCAGAAGCACTGCTTCTGTTTTCTTTTTGTTCTTTTTTTAAATAAACACTTATATCAGCGTAAATAATGTGTTCTGTAGAGGAAAGCAGATAAAGATGGAGAAGCTGAAAGAAAAAAATCTGGAGGATGCTAATTGCTACATCTTCACAGTCTGACGAAGGTTAATATACTTTTGTCTGCAGTCCTGTCGGTTCCACTTGTATGTGGAGAATTATTTTTAATGAAATATATGACATGTCTGATGAATGGTGACAAATGGAGCATACTGTAGTCTATATTAATTGATAGGGATGTGGTCTACAGAGTGACTCTTCTCTCTGGTGTATTTCTGACTGTACATTTGTCACAATTCACCACTGTACCATGTATGTCAAAGTGCAATGCCTCTCACTTCAAAGTAGCTACAGTTACTGGTTTTATTAAATTTATCTGGTTTTCAGCAACGGATTGTATAAGGCATACTGTTCAACAATTCAGAGATTGAGTATCCTTTTCCATCTATAGCATGTGAAATCCAGAATTATTTTGTCAACCCGTCATCAGTCGTTGGACAAACGTGGTTGTGGTGGTTGATAAAGGTTCAATACTAAATGTCTTATATTTACCCAGAGAGAGAGAATGTTGTGTTCTTTTCTCTGTTGCCATCCATGTGACAGTTATCAATCTGTATTACCTCTGTTCAGCAAGCAAATCTGTCTCTGTTTTATGTTCAAGATGACTGTGGTAATTAAAACACCAAATCAAATGGAAAGCTCTGTGTTTTCTCTCAGCATGTTAATTGTGTCAGTTATGCAACTGCTCATAAAGCATTAAGACTAAATGTGAAAAAGATTAACAAGAAAGCAATTTAATTTTTAATGTTTTTAACTTTTAAATAACTGTAGGGATTGTAAGATGATTTTCAGAGTATATATCTTTATAATACCAGGAACTGGTTCAGTGATTATGATTAACTGAGAGCTGGAGCCAAGCTCTTAAATGTGATGCAGCATTAATTAATGTTGTTACTTACACATGAGATTTTCCTGTTTGACATGTCAACATGATGATGAAGTTTTTATCATTGTGTCATTAACACAATTATACCCTGCACACAAATTAATACTAATCATAATCACTTATAAGAGTCCAGACAATTAAGAATATCTTTTCACATATTTTGCAGTGTGCAGTGTTGCCTTCACTGTTCTTTTTCAGCTCCAGGTCCTGAGGGATTTAAAGAGAACATGTTGTCCTTTTTAAACTAATTGGCAATTTTGTGAATTCAATCCCTTTATGGATTTGCTCACCAGGTGCGACATTGCCACCGGCTATTGAAATCAAAACTTATTAACGTGTAGGTCAGCCATGTTTATGTTCGCCCAACCTGTACATTTATTTTTTCCGACTGCGCATGAATGCGTCTTAAGTCAGAAATTCCCGCCCGATGTAGCAAGAAAGTTGCTACAAGAACAAAAGAGCAGCTAGCCTTTTCACTTTAAACGGTATTTGTTTCTCTGTCAATAACTTAATATTGTTGTCGTTTGCTAGTTTATATAATCTAAGGAGCTAGTTTGCAGGTTTTACTAGTTTTACTGACAGTCGTGTTTATTTTGTGAGCCACTGAAAGTCCGGAGAACAGAACTAGCTAGCAGTTAGCAGTTAAGCTAACCTAGACAAGTTTAGCTAACTGTCATGGCCATGGCTAAATAATATCCTTGCTGACTGACAGTAACTGAACCAGAAAATGCATTTTTATCCTCAGCCTTTAACCTATACTCCACTGAAAATGAAAGTAACAGAGGATCAAGTTGTTGAAGAGGACACTGGTTTCCAGGATGAGGAGGTGAGATATAGCTAGCTAATCTTTTCATTTAACATATTTTTGCTAATTCACAATGGCTTTCCACAACTACAAACCCCCTCACAGGCATAAGAGGTGTAAAGAAGTTGCTATCCCGTTCAGGTATCAATTTACACATGACCTATGTTAATATACAACATTTATATGGTACGAAATACCGTGACAATCTACTTTTTAAGCAGCAGTCAAGGTAAAGTTGTATTCTTTCCCTCAGCAGCTGCCTCACATAGATGTTGTTTTTCTCTGAACAGGAGTCTTTCTTCCAAGACATTGACCTCCTACAGAAACATGGGATTGTGAGTAACAGCAGGGCTGAAACACACTCATCAGATCAAAAGTCTGTTGTCTCTGTGTGAGCATCTCTCTGCTCTTCCCCTCCTGTGACCACAGAATATGGCAGACATCAAAAAGCTGAAATCAGTGGGAATCTGCACTGTGAAGGGGATCCAGATGACTACGCGCAAGGCTCTGTGCAACATCAAGGGCCTGTCAGAAGCAAAAGTGGAAAAAATCAAGGAAGCTGCAGGGAAAATGCTGGTAAGATGGCATTTTGAACTGTGAATTCTTCAACCTGGCCTAGGACTGAATTAGTTCAGAAATAAGTTTAACAAAATAACCCACAGAACAATTTCTACGTTACATAATTTTCTTTACACTGTAGAATGTTGGTTTCCAGACCGCCTTCGAGTACAGTGCAAAGAGGAAGCAGGTGTTCCACATCACGACCGGGAGCCAGGAGTTCGAGTTAAGATTTTCTCTTTAACGTTGAGCGCATGTGACACAACAGTTCATTCATTCAGATATAGAGCCTTTCTTCTCATCAGCTACTCTGCTCTAGCAAAGTGAGATTGATAAAGTATCTATTTAGTGAATGGTAAAGTGGCAGATACTGTGGCTGGGTGGATAAAAAAGAAAAGTTAGTTTCTCTTAGGTATTGTGAATCTGTTAAATAATACATCATACTGTTTTTTATCTTTGCAGTAAACTTTTGGGTGGAGGTATAGAGAGTATGGCCATCACAGAGGCATTTGGAGGTGAGATGTCTCATTATAGTCGAATATACTATGTGTGATTAGACTGATTTAAATTTATTTCATAATTTCATCATGCACAGAGTTCCGCACAGGGAAAACCCAGCTGTCTCACACACTTTGTGGTGAGTAAGGAGCCTTTTTAATGTGTTAAGAGTAATGTGTAAATGGCATAAAACACACTCTGTGGTGTCTTTGTCCAGTCACTGCTCAGCTGCCAGGCGAGGATGGTTACTCAGGTGGGAAAGTCATCTTCATCGACACAGAGAACACTTTGTATCCTCTCAATAATGGGATCAATCACACCACATTTGACGAGCATTATTATTTTAATTGCTTTTGTGAGAACTAATTTAGAAAATGTATTAATAAGAGATATTTCTTCAGTAGGTATCAGAATGTAATTGTACTATCACTATTCATATATACGTGACTGTGTTTCTACGTGTTTATCTGACATTATCCTTGACTTGCACCTGTCTGGTTTCAGTCGTCCAGACAGACTGAGAGACATTGCTGACAGGTTTAATGTGGACCATGATGCTGTGCTGGACAACGTGCTTTACGCTCGGGCCTATACCAGTGCGATCATGCAGTACACTTCAAAACATTGATCGTGTTTCTTCTTACATTTGTGTTGTGTAAAAACTGCGATTTCTGTAGAAACACTGTCTCATAGTAAATGTTTGTCTACTATGTTTCTGCTGTCTCTGCAGGTGAACACCAGATGGAGCTGTTGGACTTTGTTGCAGCCAAATTTCATGAGGAGGGAGGAGTGTTCAAGCTGTTGGTGCGTTAAAAGAAAAAAAAAACTCTAAAACATGTTATCACATATTCATCATTTCTTTGGTTTTGCTTCCCTCTCTACTTACGTCATTCTCTAAGTGCAGTGGTTGGAGATTTAGATATTTTTTGGTTTCATTTTCACTGGAATCCAAGTGTTAAACATCAGGCATGAATTCTAAAAGTAGGATTCATTCCTGGCTTTCAGCCTTTCAGTCTCCTTCTTGTCTGCTCCTCCCTGTTGCCAGATCATCGACTCCATCATGGCTCTGTTTAGAGTAGACTTTTCTGGTCGAGGAGAGCTGGCTGAGCGGCAGCAGAAACTCGCCCAGATGCTCTCCAGGCTGCAGAAAATCTCTGAAGGTCTGATGCTGTATAAATGTAAAAACCACAAGTATCAGACACATACATGGTTTATATTTAGCCATATACAGGGAATGCCTGCAAGGTGCATACACAATTCCTTATAATGATGACTAATTTAACTTAATGCCTTTCATTTTTCTTTGCCTTAGAGTACAATGTAGCTGTGTTCGTCACCAACCAAATGACAGCTGATCCAGGAGCAGGAATGACGTAAGAGATGGCAAATTCTACATAGGTCAAGCTTTGTGTGCTGGAATATGCTACCACATTTGAAGCTTTGATGGGAACATTTAATTTCCTCCCTGCTGAAGGTTTCAGGCTGATCCCAAGAAGCCAATTGGTGGGCACATCCTGGCTCACGCCTCCACCACACGGATCAGCTTGAGGAAGGGACGTGGAGAGATGAGAATTGCCAAGATATTTGACAGGTAGTTGCCAGATTTAGTGAAATTTAATAGCGTGCTGCCACATTTAAAATGTTTTTTACTGTTTTGCTTAAATTCAAGGAAGGTTGAGTTGACTTTTATCACTGTTTTCAATTGCTGTGATTTATAATATTGATAATAATTTATTAATATTGTTATGGCTTTTATTAATTTTCAGCTCAGTGAGTCATAAAAACATTTACTATCTACATTAATGACAAAGCAATCAGTGATCTTAAATACTTGAGTGTCAGCTGCAAAAGACAGCTGCAGTTTTACCTCCTGTTGCCATGAAGTCATTGACATGTGATTTTTCACATTGAAATAGATGTTGAGATATCAAAGCACGATCTTACATCTATCATGACCCATCAGGTCTGAGAGGATATTGATCATGGTTTAACGTAATTCCACAGAATATCAACAACAAAAGCCTGCAAACAAGATATGAAAATTAATCTTAAAACACAACGGAAAGGAACAAAAGAAGCCGTGGGAAATATTAAGCTCAACAACAACAAAAAACGAGACGTGACCTCAGACCTCAGTCACCCAGACTTGGACTTTAATTTGAGCAAATGAAAACATTTGTGACGCTGATCTCAAGCTGAACTCACAGCTCTGTTCACTTATCTCTTTGTGATTTCCTCTAGTCCCGACATGCCTGAGAATGAGGCCACTTTTGCCATTTCTGCTGGAGGAGTCACTGATGCCAAAGAGTGAGAAGAGAGGAGGAGACACTGGTGTTAGCACAGTTTCCTGTTCCAGTCAGTTTGAAAGTTATGTAATGTATTTCTAATTAATTTATTTATTGATTTTTAAAAGCTTTATATAACTTATCACAGTTGTACTATGGTGCTCTAATCTATTTATTTATAGTTCTTGTGGTATTTTCTGTGTATCAGAGATGTTAATATAAACAAACAAGTTAAGACAACAGTTTGTTATGTAATTTTTTAATGTATAAATTTATCGGGATGAAAGTGAGATTGCTCAATTTACCTGCAGAGGTAAATAGAAATGTAAAGTTAGTGGTGAGTATGGTTGTAACGTTACAGTCAGCAGAGGTCCGGTGCTGGCCTCTAGCGGTGTTCGCAGGACGTGCAGCGGCTCTACACCACTTCTCGACGGCTACGGGATCCATATGCTTTGCTAGGGCAAGGCTTAACAAAGCAATGGGGACTTCACCAACCGTGCTGCTAAGAGTCTAAAACACACCAGCAACTAAACGCGTTTTAACGGAACTACGAAAAACGTTCGCATTCCCCGGTAGTGGAAAGCTTGTCAACTCTGGAGAAAGGAGCGATGGACCCGAGAGACACAGCCCCGGATTCGTGGGAGCTGGAGGAGGATGCCGAGGCCCCGGCTGCCGCGGCGGGGCTCCCGAGCGCCTTCGCCGCGCTCAACGTCAACGCCAAGCCGTTTGTTCCCAACGTTAACGCTCCGGTGTTTGTACCGAGCTTCCTTCAAACCAGCGCCGTGGAAATGCCGGCTTCAGACGGTAGGTGAATGCCAAGACAGCTGCCTGGAAGTTAGCTTAACTTGCTAGCTTGCCTGCTAATCCAGCTAAGTTAGCCTTCCTGCCTGTAACTCGCTGTGCTCAGTCCAGCCAGTGCCACAGTTATCGCATTTCCACTAACTAATCAACAAGTCGGCTTGAGTGTCAGTCATGTATAGCGCAGTAGCACATTTATAACGCAGTAACACTCACACCAAGACGTAAAACGTGACCACCCATGTCTAATTAATATTTATGAAAGTTTTGACATGCTTTGTTTTCTGTCCTCAAAGGTGCCCCTGATCCAGTTGCCAGCATGGAGGTGGCTGAAACAGCTGGTATGCATCCACAGTGTACATCATGTTCAGGTTATTGAATTACAAATCTGGCTGTCAGGCAGATTTTTACCACATGACAGTGTGGTTATAGCCTCTGGTGTGCGTGTCTAACTGCAGCCAGATTTGAAATCTCACACCAAACTTAATGCAGACTAGGAAATTTGGACGCTCACTTTTGATTCTTTACTTGTCTAACTTACTGAACCATATTTAGATTGCTGGCATTGGTAAACCCATGTGCACAGGCCTACGTTCAATATGATGCAACCTCACTTGTCCATGCCTGAAATAGACATCCCATTGGCACGCTGGGATATGTGTCAAGTGCTGCATGTCCAAGGCCCTGGCCCACTGCACATTAGAGCAATCTGACTGTGTTTGGTTGCTCCAGAGAAATACCGTGACTTTGTGCTGACTAGTTTTAAATTGCCTGAGTCAGATTTATTCACATTTTTTGGCCTAACTCAGGATGCTGTGCACCTCTCCTCAAGTTACAGAGAACTGGTGGTGTTTTTGTTCTTTAACAGAAAGAGGGCTGAGCACTGTAGCTGCAGCACGACAAAATGATCAGATATGGTGAACACAAGTGACAGTGATTGTGGTCTGGAGAAATCTTTTCCTTTTCACATTTCCTGCAGACATATTCATGATGAGGTTTGTTCTAATTCTCGCCCCTTCAGATTTCTCTGAACACGTCTGAAAGACAAATCCTAATTACAGCGTGATGAGGCTGTCGACAAAGTCGGGTCACAAATGGCTTTTCTGACTTGCCAGTGACAATTTCTCACAGGCTGATTATAAACGACAAGGCATGAGAAGAAAATAGGCATTGTACATGACTGCTGGGCTGCATAATTTCTTAGTTACGGAAATGGGAGGCTTATTTGTGTGTTGCCATGAGAAGATGCTTCTTCTGCAGGGCTCAGCAGATTTCAGTGTACTCCTGTTACTGTTTTTTTTTTGTTAATTATTTATTTATTTTTTGAGTATTTGTTTGCTTGGTGGAACAGTCTGAGCAGGACTATCAGACAACACACAGTGAAGTCTTGCAACTCTTTAGATTATTTGTTATTTACATGTATAAATTCAAGGCACAGCTACAGTGGTCGTTGGTGCACCTGAAATTTAAATGCCACTGCTAGAAGACAATCAACAGTTTACCCTAGAGGGAAACTGAAGGGGAATGGGCAGCTGTTGTGTTACTCTGAGGTTACAGTCTATTTCATTTAATTAGTTTTCTTGAGCTGAAATGTGGGAAAGCCTGTTTTACAACAGGTTCCCTACAATGAAGTAAAATTATAACAGAATAAACAGCATATCCAGACCTGCATAATGTGTAATGATTGCTAATAATAACACACAAATGAAACATAATGTCTAAGATAAAGCATGTGAATATTGGTGCAGGAGGTGCAGTTGAATGAGGTGACTTGACTCAGCGCACTTCTGTGTGGGACATGTTTGAAGTGTGCATGAGAGGATCTCATTCCAAATTTTTGTGCAAATGTGGTAAGATGATTTAAGTGTGGTGATAAAACTGGCAGAAATACCACAGCTTGAATAAAGTCCAGGATTTAGAATCAGTCAACATTCACTCATGGTCTGTCTGCAGGTTTTCGTTCCAGCCAAAAACAAACAAACAAAAAAAAAGTATGTTCTGTTCCTCCTCCCTCCAAGCTGTGAGTCTGTAGGTGTAGTAAATGTGTATGGTTCCAGCTCCAGTGGAGAACGGGGGCACGGAGGCAGACATGACCACAGAGGAGGAGACGTGGGAGCAGAAGGAGGAGCCGGGGGGAGGCGGAGGAGGCGGAGGACAGGAGGACCTGGGGGCAGGAGGAGCGTGTGAGGAGGGCGCTGCGAGGAAGGAGGATGAGGAGATGATGGAGGAGGAAGAGGAGGAGATGCCCATACCCAAAGTGGCTCCGGCGCCGCCAGATGCCCCCAAGAAAGAGCATGTCAACGTGGTCTTCATCGGTCATGTGGGTGCGTGTCATGTATATGTGTGAGTTTGTTTTATCTGAGGAAGATAATACGATGTTTTATTCATCTAATACCATCATCACTTGTTTTTTAGATGCTGGTAAATCAACTATTGGAGGACAGATCATGTAAGTAATCAATTTTTTAGTGTATGGTTGGCTGATCGCAGTGCTTAGGAGCTCCACAGTGAATAAGAAATCTCTAAGGCAGTATGAAGTACTTGCATTTTTCTTAAATGTGCTATTATGTGTTGGTAAATTAGCCCACTGCCTAGAAAAACTGTTCAGACACAGAAAACTAAAAACAAAAATTCAGCTGTCGGCTGCAGCGCAACAGGTTGCTGCTTCCACAGCAGTGTTTTTCAGGTTAAGCTTCAGTTTTACTTTCGCTCTGATAATACCATGGATAAAATAAATATAATGCCACTTGCATGACGCCCGTTTTGCCAAGTTTCCCTTTGTTGTATGTTCTCCTTGCCAGGTACTTAACTGGAATGGTGGACAAGCGAACCCTGGAAAAATATGAACGAGAAGCGAAAGAAAAGAACAGGGAGACATGGTGAGAGAGCCTTGTGTTGTTTCTGTGATTCAGTAAATGAATTGTTCTCCA
The DNA here is from genome assembly GCF_001640805.2 of Lates calcarifer. Lineage (NCBI taxonomy): Eukaryota > Metazoa > Chordata > Actinopteri > Centropomidae > Lates > Lates calcarifer. Next base: position 3,591,452 of record NC_066855.1, read on the forward strand.
TAACAGCTGGTGGCTGGTGTGTTTTCTTTAATTTTCTTTCTTTTATTTTTTTCCTCCCCATGTTTATCTTTAATATATGTGAATTAATTTCAACACACTGCTTGAAATATGTTGATGAAGCGGCTAGAAGTTCTAAATTTGACCCACCATATTTGATCATTTGTTTTTTTCCCAGTTGTTCAGCAGCTAATCAACGTGACATTAGATGAGAGTTATTCAAGCAAATATGAAAAAGGTTGATTGTGATTACAGTCACCTGTACAGTCATTTTAAGTCCTTATATTGCAGTTTTGTAAACCATAATAAATAAATGTGGTTGCTGCAGGTACCTGTCGTGGGCTCTGGATACAAACCAGGAGGAGAGAGACAAGGGGAAGACAGTGGAGGTTGGGAGAGCTTACTTTGAGACTGAGAAAAAACATTTCACCATCCTTGATGCCCCTGGACACAAGAGCTTTGTCCCCAACATGATTGGTGGAGCGTCACAAGCTGACCTGGCAGTCCTGGTGAGATGGACATGGACACAGAGCCAACCATAAACTTCAGACACACAGATTAAATCACATTTACATATAGAGATTCTTGTGAATTAAACATGTTCACAGGATTTATTTAAAGAAGACAACACTTCCTCTAAATGTTTGTCACTCATTTGTTTGTATCAGGTGATTTCTGCGAGAAAGGGGGAGTTTGAGACCGGCTTCGAGAAGGGTGGACAGACACGGGAACATGCCATGCTGGCTAAAACAGCAGGAGTCAAGCATCTCATTGTCCTGGTTAACAAGATGGATGACCCCACTGTCAACTGGAGCCTGGAAAGGTGAACAGGTTCTGGATGAAAATAGATTTGTGTTTATGTTGGCTCTAACGCTGTGTCAGTGGGAGCATTTTTTATGTCATTGTCATATATTTGTTAACTTCCCACAGGTATGAGGAGTGTAAGGAGAAGCTGGTGCCATTTCTGAAGAAGGTGGGTTTCAACCCCAAGAAGGACATCCACTTTATGCCTTGCTCTGGACTCACTGGTGCCAACCTCAAGGACCCTGTACCTGAGTGCCCCTGGTACACGTAAGTCAGCTCAGTGAATGCTTTTCAGTGGTTGCACACCATGTAGTATCGTCAGGACTGCACTTAAAGTGCTTTTCTAGTCATGTTGACCACTCAAAGCGCTTTACACTACAGGTTACATCCACACACACATTCATTTAGTGTGACGGGAGACTAACTGACCGTGAGATACAAACACTGGCTGTTTATTATGGCAACGATCTCCTCCACTGGAGGCTGAAGCTACCCTAATGATTTTTTTTGGTTTGATAATCAGAGCCACTAAGAGTAGAACACACTCCATTGACCTGAGCAGTGATGCTTTGTTATATGTTACTACTACTATTAAAATTATGATACACTAAGGTACCACTTAAGTCAAACCAAATGATATTTGGTTTTCTCAGAGAACGGAAAGATAATTTATACATAAATACCATAAGAGTGGATTTCTTCCTACAACTGCAACATTGTCTGCTACTTCTGACTTTACACTCAGCTGCAGTTTGATCAAAAGTTTAATATAAAAATCAAGTGTACTCTGAGGAATAAAATGTGAACAAGTGGATTTCTATAACTCTGGTTAATGGGCGGTCTCATTTGTTTTTCTGTACCAGGGGTTTGCCATTTATTTCCCACCTGGACAGTTTGCCAAACTTCACCAGATCCAGCGATGGACCAGTCAGACTACCAATCGTTGACAAGTACAAGGTGAGCAGCTGCAGGGCTTTGATGCTCTTTCTCGAGAGGAAAAACAAAAACCGGTGACAGCTTGTCTTCTCTGCGCTGTCCCCAGCAGATGAGTGGGTGTAAAATTTCTTCTGGTTTTTGTTTACGTTGCCAAAATCTTCTCTGCTCCCTCTCCAATTTGTCATTTTCCTTCCTCATGGGCAATTTTCCAAGAGCACACACACAAACACGCTTATATACACACACACACACACACACAAACCAGAGCTTCTACATAGTCATCTCTCTTTAAGATAATTCAGCTTCTTGGCATTCGTCTCTGTTTAGATGTTGGAAGCAGTTCAACACATACTGTAAGTGTCAGTGGAATGGAGTTATTTTTGAGATGTCTCATTGGCTCTGTCCTCTCTTCATGTCATCTTTTCTCTCCATCATCTTGTCTTTCTGTCTCGCTGCAATTACATAAGAGCCTTATGTAGCAGTTATATGACTAAGTAGTCCCAACTGGTGTTGTCCTGGTGTAAGGGGATTATGGTGCAGTTAACTGGGAACTGCATACTAATAAGACTTCCATACCGCACATCAAGTTTTGAGCAGGGCCACAGAGCTGTGAATAAAACAGCTACCCTCATTATTTTGTTGGGCACTGGAAATCATGACTGTCAGCCATGATCATTAAATTATATTTACACTTCCAACAGAGATGAATCATATTTTGCATTACGTTGATAATGCCTATAATAACACTAAGGCATTTTTTCTCAGCTAGCTGCTGTCGGTTAGAAAGGATTCCTTAAATGTTCCTTTTCAGAAGAGGCCTGCAGTAGAATCTCTTCCAAATGTCTGTTGTTAGAGCTAATGTAATCGGCCATCATTGTTGAAATAATGAAGGAGTTTTCTGAGCTAGGATGTCTTCACTGACTCTAAATGTTCTGGGGTGCCAAGTGTAAAATATATATATATATATATACTCAATGGACCCAGGGTTCATAAATTAGACTTTTTAACTCGAGCTTTTGCTCATCACAAGTTACTGGAAGTTAAGATGATAGTTGATTTGAATTGCTCTGACTTTTGTCATTGTGTGTGTGTGTTTGCAGGATATGGGCACAGTTATCCTCGGGAAGCTGGAGTCTGGATCCATCAGTAAAGCCCAGCAGCTGGTCATGATGCCGAACAGGGTGAGATCTCCTCTGTATGACTTTGCTCCATCTCGCGTGGGACCAATAAACCTTTTACTAGAAATAACTTCAAGGCCTCGTTCTCTTACATTAAGTGTGCTGCAGCCCGGGCGGAAACAAGATCCTGTGACCGAAAGGATCCAGTTTCACTTCCATCACCAGCCATGTATCCTGTTACAGTGCAGCAATAATGTGTTTATTTGAAACATTTATAAATAGCTGTGTGTGTGTGTGTGTGTGTGTTGCAGCACACAGTGGAGGTACTGAGCCTGCTGAGCGATGACGTGGAGACAGACGATGCAGGTCCAGGAGAGAATCTGAAGTTGAGGCTGAAGGGCATCGAGGAGGAAGAAATCCTGCCTGGTTTTATCCTCTGTAGCCCCGACAACCTCTGCCACTCTGGTCGCACCTTTGACGCACAGGTAAAAACCAGTGTGAGGGTTGAGGGTCCAGGCAGCTATAGGCCTGATTAGTTCTCATTTATTCCATTTAATACCAACAGATGAAACTCAACTAAACATCCTCCTGTCCTTTAATCTCCTTCCACCCTCTCCAAAAATGCATGCTTTTTGTGCGTTGGCATAGCAACAGCCGCAAGTGGTTGGTGTTAGGGTTAGGTTCTGTCCAAACAGGGTCTTTGTAGGCAGGATGGCTCAACATCACACAGCCACTGTAGCAGTCTTAAAAAACATGTTTTACTGGCCTTTAAGTTTTAATTTTGGAGCTTACGTTTGAATATACAGAATGTGAAAATATGGGGAGTGATTATTTAAGAGGTCCTCCAACTCATACAACAAGACTGTTACTGTGACTCCTAAAGTACTGCCCCTACTGGTGGCAGGATGTATTGCAGTGTGGAGCTTTGTCATCATGTTAACAATAATAAACATGCAGTTAACGTTATGTAACAGTCTCTGTTTGGTCAGAGTACCTGGTTAGGTTTAATGAAAAGCTTAAAAAGAAACAAAAACTGTGAGGTCTTAAACAGGAATTAAACCCAGGTCTCCCATGTGAGTCGATCCATCCACCCCAGCACTTTTTCACCATTTATACTCCATGTACTTAATAGATCTCATAATTACTATGGCTACTAGATGCTGCTTAACAAGACAACATTACTGTGGGTCATAATAAGGTGCTGGGCACAAACAATGTGTGTGGTTGTTTTTTACAGGAGGACAATCTCTGATTATCAGATTTTGTTCACAGTAGATTCTGCAATGTATTTAGGAGAATGTCAGATAAACTGATTGTATCTTCTCAATTGCTCGTGTTGTTTCAGATTGTCATCATTGAGCACAAATCAATCATTTGTCCTGGTTACAATGCAGTCCTTCACATCCACACCTGTATTGAAGAGGTGCAAATCACAGTAAGTCGCTGCTCTACTTTCCAAGCTGCTGCTGAAACATTTTTTTTGTAAGTTTGTGGTGTACACAGTAGTTTTTTTGATCTTCTCCTGCCCTAGCTTTAACTCTTCAAATCCTGTCCGCAGGCCTTAATCTGTCTGGTGGACAAGAAAACTGGGGAGAAAAGCAAAACAAGACCACGCTTTGTTAAACAGGACCAGGTGTGTATCGCCAGGCTCCGGGCAGCAGGGATCATCTGCTTAGAGACCTTCAAAGACTTCCCTCAGATGGGACGATTCACACTGCGAGATGAAGGTGAGGACACTGCGTGTGTGTGTGTTTTTAAGCCAGTCTGAGTGTGTTTATCTGAAGTATCTTTGAATCTTTGAACCGCTTAAAAATAAGGAAACAAAGTGTGCTACAGCAGAGATATTGTAACAGCCTTTCTACTTATTTTTCACCCCGGTCATGCACTACTCCTCCAGGCAAAACTATCGCCATTGGCAAAGTGCTGAAGCTGGTGCCAGAAAAGGACTAAATGCAACAGTGGCAGCATGCATGGAGTTCTTCCACTCGTTACCAGAGGAGAAACGCTGCTAGAGCCGACCCAAACAGCTACTCTCTCTTTCCACACAACTATGCTGAAGAGAAGAACAACGACAAACAAGGAGCGAAGGAGGAGAATTAAATTTCGTCAAATGAAGAAAACAAGACTGAATCAGTTTTTATGATGAACAATAATGAAACGAGAGACCAAGTCCAGTGTGTCAGCTTTCTCATATTGAGAGCTCAGCTATGCCACTAATGTAGCTACATGTCCCCCTTTCTGTACTCCCACGGCTAACCGCGCTGTCGGCTGGCCACACCATTTGTTTTTAGAATGGAGATGGATGCAGTGTTACTGAGTTTGGGGAAGAAAAACAAAAACTACAGAATGATGTCATGTCATGGAAAAAGAGCAGAGTTAGCCTGTAATTATAATTTGCAAAGTACATCTCCCTTTTTAACAGTGGGATTAAGAATCCAATGGACATTTTATTTGGTTTTAAGGATTGCTGTACCAAAATTTTTTAGTTTGGTCTCTCTCCACATGAGATGGTTTGATTGGATTGAGCTCACATACTACTCTGATGAACCAAGGATAAACACACTCACACAGACAGACACACACAGCTGTTACATAATCTAAACTGAAAATAAATGATCAAGCTGCAACGGAAAGCTGTCTTTGTTTTCTTTTCTATCTACCTGACATTTTCTTTTTGAATAGTAATTGCTCTAAAAATATCAATACTAGAAAGTTTTTCTTTTTTATTCACAATGATTTTGCATTATCAATGTTTGAATAAACTGCCTAAAATAAAATTGTACATTTGTAAATTACTTTAATAATTGCTAAGACTGATGAATTTAATATTTTTTCCCCAAATCATTATTGAAAACCATTGAATTATACACACAGTACCTTAATTGTATACAAAGAATCAACATGACATTAGATAAGTAAACAAAAAAAAATACAAGTTAGCTTGTAGCAGGCTGGTTAACTATCAAACTTTGTGTTTATTCCAAAAAATAATGGCCCTGCATTAGACTATTATCTTCTTGTTCTCATAATCGCCAGTTCTTTCGGTTGACATCTTGTGATTTTTATCTTTAGCCTCAGTAACTGGAACTCACAACTTTTGGGAACTCAAAACAAATCACGACTGGTCATCGTTTTGTCCATTTCCGACACTTCCTGGATGTTCAGTACACATAAAGTTTGCTTTGTATAGCGTGACGTAGCGCACACGAATCGCGCATGCGTAGCTTTGGTCCACACGTGAAGCAGGCAGCATGGCTGATAAAACAGAAGTTGTGTTAGACCGGACTCAGGTAAAAACTGTCTTTTTGTTGAAGTGCAAATTCTTTTTAAATAGCACAGGTGGTCAATAGACGATTATGTTGACTTAGGTTGTTTTTAATTTCACAGCAGCCACAAGCTAGTTAGCATTAGCCGGCTTGTTTGCGTGATGGCTGGTTTAGCCACAAAGCTAATTCACAGTGGCCCTGTCAGAGTAGAAGGAAACTTGGAGTTAGTTTGTGAGTTTGTGTCGTCTTTTATAACTCTGGTATTAATGTCTGTGTCAGGTGAAAAAGGCCGTTCAGGCTCTGCAGGCTTTCCTGAAAACCAAGTCCACCAGCGCCTCTCTGTTCCTGGACGAGGCTCAGCAAATGAGCCTGCTCTTCACCCTGTGGAAGGTCCCCAGACAGGCACAGACCATCCGCATGTGAGTCCCACACACAGGAACACAAAGCTGCTTTCATGACTGACCTGTACTTCTTTTTATTTCCTCACATCATCGATGATAACTGACGCTTCATTTTCCGCTTTCAGTCCCTTGCCCCATGGCCAGCGGCCTGACACAGACGAGGTCTGCCTCTTCACCAGGGATGAGCCCAACATGACCTCAGAGCAGACACAGAGGTTTTATAAGCGGCTACTGGAGGAAAAGGGCATCAAAAACATATCTGAGGTACCTGCCAGTTACCAACAAGGTTCTGATCTACATTAAATCTTATATTCATGCTGAACATAACAATGATATGTCTCTGTGTCTTTGTCAGATCATCCCCTACAAGGTCCTGAAGACAGAGTACAAACCGTATGAAGCCAAGCGACGTCTGCTAGGGAACTTTGACATGTTTCTTTCTGACGACCGTGTCCGCCGCCTGCTGCCGTCCCATCTCGGAAAACATTTCTACCAGAGGAAAAAGTAAGAACCTGCCCGTGTGAGTTTTTTTTTTTTTTTAGATGTGGCGCTTTGTTAACGCCATAAGAAAAGTTTTATGTTTTGTTTCCAAAAAAAACTGAGGGATATCTGAGATATAAAATGTTTTCTGGTGTTTGAATTGCACTTGCACTGCTGCAGTTCTGTGAGCATAGAGAGAAAATGTCAACCAATACTGTGCTGCATGAGGAGAAGAAAAGACAATCAGAGTTATTTGTCACAAGGTGAAGAAAAATGTCTGACATGGCTTACACACGTACATATAAAAAAAGAAATATACAGAGAAAAGTGAAGCTGTTTAGGACTGATAAGTAGTGAAAGATGATTGTATTCACCCCTCATGTAGATAAATGGAGCGATAAAAGTCAGATTAAAGTGTGAATTCCTTCCTTTACTTGTTTTGTCTGTGTTAGGTTGTTCTGTAGCTGCAGTTCTATTCTTACCTTGTTTCTGTCTGTACCCAGAGAGCCGCTGTCTGTGAACCTGCAGAGCAAACATCTGGCCAGAGACATCCAGAGGCTCATCCAGGGAACCAACCTGAAGGTCACCAACAAGGGCTGCTGCTGGTGAGATTCGCTCTGCTGCCCTTTTAATCTCAGTGTTGCTTCAACAAGGAGGAAAACATTTGGTTTGAGGTTTGATTGGATACATGTTGTCTTGCAGTTGAAACAGTAGCACCTTCAACAACCCTGTCAATTCTGCTCAGTGTCTGATATGGGTCACGCTGGTGCCATAGAGACTCAATGTAAATCCAGATGGACCTCCTCTTCCTGTGGAGCCTGTCTCTACAACTTTGATACACAACACTTAATGTCCAGTGTGAAATTGACTGCATGTCTTCTTCTTGTGTTTATCTAACCGGTGCAGTGCCTCTTCAAAACCTGCTTGTTGTTCAACATTTTATTCCGTCACCTTTATCTAATTTACTCACTGCTGTGTTTTATTAATAACACTAATAAACCCTATTTGTCAGATACCTGATCAGAAAACACAGGACCACAAACTCAAAAGGATTGCTACGTCTCATACACTCACATGCTGATTAATTGGCAAGTGAGTGTACGAACAGATTCAGTAAAAACTGAACATTAATATCCCCATTAAGGGAGGATTTATTGCAGGGCTGTTGTATTATATTGCATTACTTTTATTTATGTGTACTTAATGAATTGGTGAGTGAGAGTGGATTGATTTAATCACTGTGTCGCAGCCATCCTTTCCCTGAACTGTAGAATCACTATTTTTACCCAAGACCTTGACTTAAAAGTTAAAACAGCCATGACATTGATTTATTTCAGCAGATAAAAACATGCAGAAAAACTTATTTACATCAGCAAGGAAAATGATTTACAGTCTGTAACCTTAGTTTAGGCCATTTTCTCCCACATACAAGGTTATTAAAGGAAAATATACAGTGGCTTAGTTAGAAGACGCATGGTGTAATGTTACATTACATTAACAGCAGCAGTGCTTGAACTACTTGTTCTGCCTGCTAATAATTCTAATAAATCATGCTTGGGTGAGAAGTGTCAGTTTAAGGTCTGGGGCTGGTCCTCCATGGACACCATGGATATTTGTACAGTAGAGGGGTGAAGGGTGAATCCCACATGAGGCTTTGTTGCTGCAGCTTGACTGGGTGCAGCCATCTTTGCGTCAGTCCAGCACCCCAGCCCTAACCGGCTGTCGTCTGATGTTTCTCAAGAACCACAGACGGACAAAGACTCCTCTGTTTATAGTCCGGTTTCAAGCGCTGTCCACACTGTCCCTGTAAAATTTCACAGTGTAACCGTGTACTATCTTGTGTTATGGTTTCGTGTCGTAGCATGGCTCGTGTTGGCCACTCCGGCATGACCGCAGATGAGGTGACAGAAAACATCCAGGCTGCTGTCCAAACAGTGGTGGCCAAATTACGCATGGTGAGTCTAAAACCAGAAGTTTTCATCAGGGTTGGTTCAGTCAGTTAGACAAAATCAGTATCAGGGATTTGCTCTGTCTTTACCAGCTCATTAACAAGTGAATACTCATATTTTTCTTCATATACATGTAGTAGAGCTAATAATCTAACATTAATCTGGCTTTTAGCTCGTTTTATTTTAATTCTTCAGTCACTGCTCTTTGCAGAAAGGACCAGTGATGAAGCTCATCCATTTAAAAAGTCAGACGTCAGTCGCCCTGCCCATCTACACCTCAGACCTCAGCCTCCTCACCGCGGTGAAGGGGGCAGATAAGCAGGCTCAGACTCCCAAGGAAAAGGTTTGTCCTCAAGTCTTTGTCTTGTGTTTCAGAGCCGGATTTGTCGAAATGAGTAAAGTAACCAGGTTGTGAATTTCAGGGAGGAGCAGCCAAAAAGAAAGCAAAGCAAAAACAGACAGAGAACGACACAAAACAAACAGATACTGCTGCAGAGGGGAAAGGAGTGGAGAAGAAGGTGAAGAAAAAGAAGGCAGCGGAGGAGGAGGAAGAAGAAGAGGAGGAAGAAATCCCACAGCTGGTTCCCATAGAAACACCAAGCAAAAAGCCTAAACTGGAGGTCAGTGCTGTTCGCAGCTGCTAGATTTTTAAAACTCAAACTACTTTTCAGCGTTTTAACTGACAGCTTGGGGAAAATGTAGGCAGCTCTGTTTTGTAATGAGGCGGATTTGCAGACACTGATTTCCTCTGTTTCTCGTAGAAGCCGTTGAAAAAGAAGCAGCTGGAGAAAGCACCCAAACCTGCTGCAGCGAAGAAAGGAACAAAAGCTCAGAGCAAACTGACAAAGAAAGCTGGCAAGGCCGACTCCAAAGTAAAAAGAAAAGTGCCTAAAGTGAAATGAGTCTCTGCAGAGCTTCTTTTGCACATCACCCTCTGAACCTGGACATTTGACACAGTATACAGGACCAGATTGTTCATAGAATGGTCAATATATTCAGTCTGTTTGTCTGTTTTTCTCATTATATAAACTTTGTTATCTGAAATGATCTTTGTCTATGTTGTGTTTTCTAAAAGTAGACAGACTTTTTTTACTCGTCAAAGCAGGAGGTGGAACTCATGTTGTGAGCCATCAAACACAATGACAATGTCCTGACAGTAGTCAAGTACTTATTAATATTATTAATTAAACATATTTTCCTGCTTTGTCATGTCAGTATATCAGTGTGAAAAGGTCTAAAAGTATTCATATTTATATACTAGTTTAGTTATAGTACTTACTTGTGAACGGCAGATTGAAATCCAGCAAGGTTATTTTTGTTTATTTTGGTTAATGTCCTTTTTTTCATTTAGAGCTGCAGCTGTTTGTCAAATTAGTCAGCAACTGTTTTCACATTCAAGTAGTTGCAGGTGTTTTTCAAGCAAAAATGCCCAAAATTGTCAGGTTGCAGTTTCTTGTGTGAAGGATTTTCTGTTTTTCTCTATTCATTATAAATGTAACTTTTATTTTATAAACACTGGGTTTAGGTTGGATGAGAGAAGACATTTGCCACTGTTATTTACTGAATAAGTGGTTAATTGATTAATCCAACATCATAGTTGCCTGACTATTTGCAGCCCTACTTCAACTCAAAATCACAGCATTAATGTTATAGGAGTTACACAAATAGTAACGATGAACCGTTTATAAATCGTTTGTGTGCATCAGCCTTGAGAGGTGTTTGCTCATGGTGGATGCAGCCATCAGAGCTGTATCAGATGACATGCCTATTGTTAATGGGATTATACTCAGGCTTGTACAGCTGCTACCTGCTACTTGCATGCAATAATGCCATGTTGGCACAGTAACATCCTGTGTGTGAGACACCTGAGTTTTCTCTGTGCTGTACGTCCACAGGCTGATCTGTGACACGAGAATATGAATTTGTCTGCATTAGTACGTTGGAGGTATAATGTAACAACATGATCAGTGAGTGGCCAGCCATTGAGTGGTGCTCATACTGCTGCTGTCAACAGGTGGGCTGGGTCTGTCTGTTCATCCAAGCCCTCCCTCTGCTGTGTGGGTGTGGTGGGCCATCTGGAATTACAGTGTGTTCACGGGTTACTGGGCAGGAGAATAAGAGATGCATCATGCTGACTCTCTTGTTGATCATACAGATGATATATCTGCTTCGTGTGCCTGTTGGGAGGTGGCTGCATTCACGACTGATTTCAGCAGGGACTGGTTGATCGAACAGGACTACTCGAGGCAAAGTTGGGGAGCTAGTGGCTGGTGTTTCTATTATTCATGTGCTGAAGGTTGTCAGAGGGGAGAAACAAAGCGGTAACGAGCGCTGTTCTGCGACGCATCCATGGAAGTAACTGGAGAAACTTCAATTCCAGACGACTCTGGGAGCCTGTGTCCAGACCCTCGCTCGGGCTCTGCGGTGGCCTCAGGCTGGGCCTACCTCCACAAACCCATCATAGTGATGGTGATGGGATCTCTGATGGCGGCTGTGGGCGGACTCCTCTTCTTGCTCCAGTCATCAGGGGTGACCGAGGCCTCCCGCTCTGTGGCCTCGGCCTGCCTGTCCATTGGGCTGATGTTTGTGGTGATGGGGCTGGTGTGGATCCCCATATTGAAAGAGAAGCAGAGGAGGAAACGGTACAGCCAGGGGGCTTGAACAGAAGATGGAAGCGACTGCAGAATGTGAATGTGGGAATGCTATTTTTGTCAGAGATGATGCAACTGTTTCCCTTGAATCCAGTGTAGTCACAAAGCTGGTGTGGTTTGTGCTGATAACCACTTGTGTACATTGCACTTTGACCAGTGTCACATCAGATTGTTTTATGTGTTTCTGTCCGTCAGTGAGGATTACCCCTCACTGTCCTGCAGCCACATGAGCTGCCAGCACCTGTTGCTTACTCATTTCCACATCTGGATTCTGCTTTGAAGGATCTCCACTGCCACCATGTCAACATCTGTACAGATAGAGCCGGTCATGGAGAGGAGGTACGGGGGAGTCGGCCGCTGCAAGTGCTCATTCTGGTTCGCGGTGGCTCACGACATACTCGGTGTCTTCATCATGATGGTGGGGGTGTTTGGAGGGCTGGTTATCCACGACTTGTTCATCTACGCCGGGGCCATCGTCATCTTCCTCAGCCTGATCTGGTGGGTGTTCTGGTACTCCGGCAACATCGACGTGCCACCGGAGGAGCTGGAGGATGACGTGGGGATGATCAAGCTTAAGAACCGCAGGCTCAGCCGGGTCGTGAGGCGAATGTCCGACCGTCTCTCCAGTGGGATCAGGAACTCTTTTAGAAAGAACGGCAGGTCCATGAGAGAGGGCAACAACAGACCTTCAAACACTGGTACAGATGTGTCGCTCTCCACCATATACAACCCCACCATCGCCTCCTCATCCAAAGAACTCGTGAGAGAGACACTGTCAATATGAACTAATCCATCACAGACTGTAAATGACACCAAGAGACACTGAACTTGGATCTTTATTTTTGTTTCATCTGCTCGTCTGTTTATTCTGGTGAAAAGAATTCTGTGTTTGCTCTGCTAACATGCACTAGTAATCATTAGACAACACTGAAGTTTTGTCTAGATAAGATCCACATGTTCTTATCTAACTGATAAGAGGTACACTTTGCACACTATAACTGACACTAATTTAGAGACCACAGCTTTCTAATCTGTCACTATTTAGTCATGTCTAGTTCATTCATTGGCTTTAAAGAGTGGGACAGTTATTTATTTTATGTATAAATGTAAATTTCATAACCTCTAATGTACCATCTAACTGATATAGTATAATTATATATATATATATATACACACACACACACACACACACACACACACACACACACACATATATATATATATATAATATATATATATATATATATATAAAATAAACAGTAGTGCTCTTTATGTATAGTGCCTGGAGATAACTTCTGTTGTGATATGGCAATATATAAATAAAAATTAACTTGACTAGAAAATAACATTAAGTATGTGTGTGATTCAACCCTGTTCCCCCATCCTTAACCCTTCCACGTTGACTCAGTATGGAGGTGGAAGGTGTAGCCAGCCACATACTCAGATGACCCAGCATGTAACAACACATATCAATTCACTGTTCAACATGTATTTCTCTTGGATTAAATGTTTGTTTGTTTAGATTTGACTTGACATTCCATATTCTAATGAGTAGAACTTCTCGGACAGTGGAACATTGTGATGTTACTGGTTGTGATGTCACAACATTCCGAGCACAGAAGATAGGTACCACCCTCCGACAAATTCTACTTCTTGAGTTTTAGACATTTCATTGGTGAAACTGGTGTTCGAGAGTCATGGCATCCAAATCGTGGCCCATGGCAAATTCTTCGCGGCGTCGGTCTTCTACCCGACAGCTAGGTAGGTAGTAAGGACAATACTCTGACAAATGTTCAGTCTCTTTTACTCACTGCAGCAAACAAAGTAACCTTTTTTTGTACCTGCAGGATTCTACAGTGATCCCGTCATCTACATTGCAAACGACAGCACATCGTTTCGAAGCAACGCCTCCAAGAGAAACTCAGAGGAGAGTCTTGAAAGGGAAAACAAGAGGATCAGGACAAGTTCCTCCCCTTGCTGCAGCAAGACTCTCTGGCGGCCTTCGACCAGCGACACTGCCGCCACTTCAGTGTCAGTACAAACTGTCCCACCTGACACCACAGGTAAGAGGAGACAGAAATGATAGAAAGATACATTACAACTGTGTTTTAGTAACTAATGCTAAACTGTAAGAGGATATTGAGTCAAACTTCAGTGAGAGGGTATTTTCTTCAATTTGAGCCAATCATCAAAGCTCATACTACGGGTCAGCAACTAAAGCTGACTGCTTGAACTTTACTTGAACTTAACCTTATAGACTGTGCTGAACTTAATGTCTAATGAAATATTTCTTTAGAGATCTTAGTGGTACTTAGAGTGGTGCAGGGATGACAACCACCTTTTTTAAGACATGTAAAAGCTTAAAAAATCACAAGTGGGGTATTTTCTGACATATTTTATGTTGCAGAATAAGACGTAAACTTTCTCCTGGGCTTTAGGACTCATTCCTGCACCAATATATAGATAAATGTGCTCCTCAACTTGTATCTTTACTCTGAAACAGAAACACAACAGATTCAGGAGGAGTGGTAAGAAGGAGAAGTCCTCCTCTGATGAGAAGAAAGAGAGACCGAGGAACAACTGCCGCTCTTCCTCCACAGAGGATGCGAGGACATCCACACCCGCCATTCCCAACCTCAGCACATGGAGCTGAGGGGAGGACTAGCACAAAGAGGAAATCTGATGAGGCACAAGAACCCAGGAAGAGGAGCAGAAAGACCTGCAGACGCTCTGAGAGCGACAGCCCCCCCGTCACCGCTGAGGCCTCCACCAGTGAGAAACCCAGTACTTCCAGCACTTCTCTGCCGGAACAGGCGCCTAAACCTGGCAGCAGAGGTAAGTTGCATGTACTCCATCAGTAAATTCAGCTGTGTTAAGGTTTAGTTCCTTAGTGCAATCAGTGCAAGTTGTGAACTAGTTTAATTAAACTATTTGTGTCTGTATTTGTTTTCTGCAGCTGCCTTCGAGGCCAAGTACAAGCAGGAAAAACTGCTGGGTGAAGGAGGCTATGGATCAGTTTATGCAGGCCATCGCAGAGACGACGGTCTTCCGGTAAGACACACAAACACACACACACCTCTATGGTTCATGTAGCCACTCTGCTTTTAGTATATGCTAACCCAGTGTCTGTGTGTCTGTCCTGTAGGTGGCCATAAAACATGTCCCCCAGATTGACGTTAAGCGTACATTTATAGTAAGTGATTTGTTCTTTGTTCTAATGCCGTTATATTATCATAATTTAAATTCTTGGTATGTTTAACAGTTCTTGTCATGTATGTATGTGTATGCATAATGGTTTTTAAAATGTCTTGTCTACAGCTTCTGAATGGAAGGATTACCTGGGTCCCTATAGAAGTTGCGATGCTGCTCAAACTTGGACCAAGAGCAGCAGCAGAGACCTGTGCGGCCGTGACCCTGCTGGACTGGTATGACGTGGACTACGAGCTGATTCTTGTTCTGGAGAGACCAGTCCCATGCATGGACCTGATAGATTACATCAGCTCTAAAGGGTTCAGCCTGCAGGAGCACGAGGCTAAGGTAAGTAACCGATGACATTTGTATTTCTGTGTTGTATAAATATGTGTCCACACCTATCCATAATCTTCACGTCTCTTTCCCTTAGATTATAATGAAACAGCTGGTGGACGCCATCATAGAGGTCCACTCCAGAGGTGTGTTCCACAGGGACATCAAGCTGGACAACATCCTCATAGAAACCGGCTCTGATGTCCCGCGTGTCAGGCTAATTGACTTTGGCTGTAGCACATATCTGTCTGAGGGGAGCTACAGCACCCGGCAAGGTAGGCTATCTTTCTTATCATTCTTTTCTCTAAACTAAGCCGGTGCTTCTGTCACTCACCATCGAACTTTGTCTCTCTATGTCTGTGTGTATTCCAGGCACTTACTTGTACATTGGCCCTGAATGTTTCCTGCGGGGTTGGTACACGGCTGAACCCACAACGGTGTGGCAGCTCGGAGTGGTTCTGTTCGGGATGCTGCACGAAAATCTCCCCTTCAAAGACAGCTCTGAGATCATCTATGGAAACCCTAAAGTCAGTGAGAATCTTTCAGATGGTAAGTAATAAATACATGTGCAATCAAACACACACACACACACACATGCAGATTACAGTGTTTTATGTTTTTAAAATGACTCCTGTTTGTCTGTTCAGACTGTCAGGGTTTTCTATTAAGCTGTCTGGTCAAGAGCCCGGAGGCCCGACCCTCGCTGGAGACACTTAAGCACCACCCCTGGCTGATGTGATCCAGCATGGACCTCCAGACCTGGACTACAAGTGGACCCTCCAGGACGATGATGGACCCCCAAGACAATGACGGACACCCCAGGATGATGATGGACCCCCAAGACAATGACGGACACCCCAGGCCGATGATGGACCCCCAGGATGATGATGGACCCCCGAGAAAGACAACGGTTCCCCCCAGGATGGTAAGGGCTCCTTCAGCTTCAAACACCCAGCCGTCTGTGGAGAGGGGATCTCTCTTTGAATTGCCTCTCCCGAGGTTTCTCCTCTTTTCCTTGTAAGCGAAGGTTTTTGAGGAGTTTTTCCTCGTCTTCTTAGAGAGCTTGGGCTGGGTTTGGAGGGTCCAGGTACAAAACCACCAATCAATTTTAGTTTTGGAACAATTAAATCAGAAAACTTTATGTTAACACAAGGAAAATGAGAAATCTGGACAGAAAGGGACAGTGCTAGCTTACGGGGGTCCTGGCTGTCGTTCATTGGATGATTTCAGGGGCAAAATTAAAAAAAGTTAACTTGTGACAAAATGATTTCTCATTTTCCCTGTTGTTCTAGTTGTTTTCCAGTTTCATTGTTCCAAGACTTTAAAAAAAAAAAAGAGTTAAAATTTATAATTTAATTTATAGTACAATACTTATTGCATATACTCTAAGTATAAACACTATACGCAATATAGTATATAGTGTACACTATATACTATATTGTATATAGTATATAGTGTATAGTATAGTATAGTATTTTATTCTTTTGGTTCTATATACTATATACTATATTGTATATAGTATATAGTATATAGTATAGTATACTATACACTATATAGTAGTATAGTATAGTAGTATATAGTATACTATATACTATACTATACACTATATACTATATTGCGTATGGTGTTTATACTTAGAGTGTTTATATATTTTATATTGACATATATATTTATATTTTATATTGATATTTAACAGTTAAAATTTAATTTAATGTAAATAAAATATTATATTTGTAACACACACATATATATAATTATATCATATATTAATTATATATAATATTATATGTATAATAATTTATTTAAATAAAATACATTCAGAGAAATAATAATAAACAATAAACTTTAAAAAAAACTTCAATTCAGTCTGATCTTCGTTATTCATTCTGGTAGGTGTTTTACGTGTTTTAAGATAGCATATAAGTTTTATTCTTTTGGTTCTTTTATATGTTTCAATGTTCCTAAATGAAAAATGTGAATAAACTTGACCTTACTGTAAAATTTCTGTGGAACTGCTGGTTTGTTAAGCCACACTGATAAAAAAAAAAAAAATGCTTCTAGTTGAGTCATTTCACTTAAGATCACAAATGTCAGCCTCATGGTGGCGCTACACGTGAAGGAAAGGCATCACCAAAGTCATAAAGATTCATTCTCAGGGGACCACAAATTTCATCCCAGTCTGTCCGGTAGTTGTTGAAATATTTCAGACCAACCTACTGATAAAAACAATTTAAGCGTCATTAATTTATTTTTAATTTTCAGAAAAGCAACATAATGTATGTTGTGATTCATTGCACAAACTTCAACATATTTAAGAGTTAAATTGTTCTTTATCGCCCACACATCCACCTCTCTGTGTAAAAACGATACTTTTGTAGTTCCATAACACTTCCACAAAAGACTACAACTCCCGCTCGGGCTTGCATGTCACATGACGGCGGTATGTTTTGTCATGTGACCTTGACACAGCTCAGTCGGTACTCAGCTTCCCTTTTTCGCAGTGTCACAGGCTCCAAACTGAAAACACTCCATTTCCCTGGTGAACAGCCCACCACGCTTCAGTCAGGTGCTTTCATGGCTTTGAAATTACATTCCGGTTTTCGCTTTGCACGGTTTATCCGCTCACTCGGCTTTGTACAACTCTTACATGTCAGAGAGTGGTAGACTCTCCTGCTTCCCGGCAGGCCTCTCTGTTCACCGAGTGAGTTTCAATCCCCACGCCGGTGTTGGGTGGGTCCAACTCGGCCACTGAGGCTCCATGGCTAGCCTGTGTTCTGGGTGAATTAAAGCCACACAGAGGGATGAATCACATCGGTGGGAAACTGTTGAGCTTGGATGTCACTGCTACCACAGTTTGGCTGTCAGAATGAACGGTGAGTTTTGTTGTTTCATTGCTTTTTGTTTGTCATTCAGCCATAAAAGCATAAAATGTCAAATCATGCATGCAGGAGGAGGCTGACTAACCTGCTAACTAGCTGCTTAACTAACTAGCTTTGTGTTCAGACAGTTAGTTAGGATTTCTCCTGACTTCTTCACAGCTAAGGACACAAGTTCCCCAATGTCAACATCCACCTAATTACACTTCTGGTGGTTTAAATTCATGGAGTGATGCTCAGCTTTTGCTCCAGAGAAAAAAAAAGCTTCTCCACTTCCTGAGGTTTTAAACTGTTACACCCATGGACGATCTTTATATAAATATATACATCTGATCATTGCATCACTGTTCAGGTTCAACCTGCAAAACACTTGGTGGCCTTAAAGGTCGTTTTCTTGAGTCTTGTGGTTATGACAAGTTTCCAGCCTGAAGCACATGTTAACATGCATGTTAGAGAACAGTGACTGCTCCAGCTTTCATTAGTCTGCAACTGCTGAGGTGCCTTTGAGCAAGATACTTAACCCAGAGCAGACTGACAGACTGTAGAAGAGTGTGTACGAGCAGGAAAACTCCTGGTTAACATTTATAACATTACTTAACAGCATAGATGTAAATCAGAGAAATGCTGGAGCATTAAACATTAAAGTTTAAAGCTAACCGCTAATTACCAGTTACGTTTTTGGTTTATCAATCATTAGTTTAGTTAATAAAATGTCATGAAATCATGAGAAATATTCATCACTGTTTCCTCAGAGACTTAAATGACTGTCCACTGTCCAGAAGCTAAAGATATTAAATTTAGAGAAGGAACAAACTCTCGCATGTGATAAAGTTTAATAAAAGAGGTTTCTGCACAAAAGAGTTATAAATTATTTTATTGGTGATCAGCAAACTGATGAATGGTTTCAGCTTTAATCAAAGTATGTGATTAACACATTATTTAGGGATGATATACAAATACTATATGAAAAAAAGAAAGTCCCTTGAGCAGTATTGCAGAAATACGAGCTGCTGTAGCAGCCAAATATCGATTTTTTTGTTTGTTTATTTAACAAAGATTGTGCACATAGATAAACTCAACTCTAAATACTTTAAAAATACCCAAAAGGTTGTTTTTCATCTGTAGTATAAAATAATTTCTCTATTCCAAACATGCTGCCTGTGAAAGCTCAGGACTTCCCCCAGCAGTTAATTGCTTTCCTCTCCTCTTAGGCATGTTGAATTAACACAGAATCAAACAGAGCCTGAGAAAATTGAGTCAGTATTACAGCGGGTTGTTTCCTGCTTTTGTTGTCTCTCTGCAGGCACTCAGCAGAGTGATACCAAGAGACAACACCTCCTGGAGAGGCTGCTGGATGCTGTCAAACAGGTGAGTCACCAGTTATTCAGCAGAGTCCCATTAAAACGACACATGGCTCGTGGCCAAATATTGCACAGTAGCTTGATTGGAAGGAAGGAGGAAGGAAATATATACAGATTTTATCAGTAATTCAGATATGTGAATTTCTCTTTTCAGTTCATATAACTGTTTAGAAATGAACCAACAGAGAAAAGATGAGAATTCCAAAGTCAGATGGTAGTGATGTATTTTGCTGGAACAAGGAAATGGGCGATTATTTGACACCTGTTTAAGTTTGTGGTGTCTAAACACCTTTTAGTTCCCTAATTTACTGGACACCAAAGTACACAACAAGAAGTAAAACTGAGCACTTTTTCATGTTCATCTTCTACATGTTTGGTAGATATGTGGCAAAATAAAAGAGTGGATTTTGAGTCATATTCTGTGAAATGTGTCCTTTTGCCATTGAGGAAGAAATAAAGCAGTGGTAGATAAAAGGACAAAGTGGGAACTGCACGTACAGCATCAGGGCTAGTCTGGATTAGTATGAAATGTTGGTCTGAACAGAGACTGAAAACTGAAACTAAGATCAGTGCTGCAACCATAAAGAGCCAGAGTCTCTTCCTCATGATGTGTGTGTCTGCAAACAACCATTAGGGGCAATTACTCAAGTGATGATTCCTCTGCTTAGGTTTTTACAGGTGGCTCACGAGGTCGCTTTTAGTTATGTAAGTGAAACGAATCCACAGCCCTGCGTTGTCTGAAAGTGAGACCCATGTCCTTGTTCTGTCTTTAATCCCTTCTCTGCAGTTTATTTTATCTGGTCATTATCAGGACTCTAAAGTTTAGCCACTAGCCAAATTACAGCCTGCTGGGTTTGTGATATTATATAAATAACTTGTGTGCAGCACCATGAAGAAATACTGTCTACTTCACTGGCTGTTGAAACTGTTTAGAAATGTGTTCATTGTGTTGCTGGAGCAGGGTAGCAGCCAAACACTGGAGAGAAAAGTATTTCTTGGGCAGCTATTATCATTCCCCTCATATCTTTTCCAGTGCCAAATTCGCTTTGGAGGAAGAAAAGAGATCGCCACAGACTCAGACAGCAGGTAAGAGAAGCTGCCTGTTATCAAGAAATTTTGTTGTTTATATCTGTGTCTGCTCAGCACCCAAGAGGTTGCGTGGCTTTAAGTGTGTAGCTCCAGGTCAGTCGATGCTGTAGTGTGCTCCGGTAGGTGTTTAACTTACTCCAGCCTCCTCTGTGCAGCCATCTGGCAACATGCCCAGCTTGAGGATCGCTGTCTTCACAACAAAACTATCTTAAAATTAAAAATATACAAAATATTTTATCACTTTTAAGCAATAATAAAAGTTAAGTTTTTAAAGTTGATGAAATTCAAAAAGAGAAAAGTGGCATATGTATGAAAAATGATCTCCCAACTTTGTTTCATCAAACCACAGTGATTCATCATCATCAAAATTTCATATCCTATGCCTCTTAGAGCTCATATTCAGGTTGTAACGTTAGCTTTTGCACATTAATTACCACTCAAGATTGAAGTAGTTCTTCTTTGTAGCCAAGAAAAGTTGCTAATGGATCTCTCCGAGGCATTTTTAAAATGATTGTATGCAGGATAGAATCATAATCAGAAAACATGAGCGCTGTATGGACTGTTTGTAACTTAGTGGTGGCCACGTTCACGTCCTTATTTGATCTCAAGTGGCATAAAAACACTCAGAGGTGGACATACTCCTTCATAACATTGTACATGTAGTGTTCACAATGATAACTCCGCCTCCTCTCCTCACAGTAACCTGTGTTTGTCTCTGCAGAGTGATCTGTCTGTGTGCCCAGTTTGAAGCGGTGCTGCAGCACGGCCTGAGGAAAAGCAGAGGTCTGGCCCTCACCGCCGCAGCTCTCAAGCAAGCTGCGGGCTTCAGCAGCAAGACTGAAGCAGGTAGGAAACTTAACTGGCTGTTTTGGTTTGCTGTTAGAGGAGACACAGTCTGTTAAACTCAGGTCTAAAGTTGAAAATCACGCCAGAAACTTGGGGAAAAAGGAGAGCAGAGGAAGCTATAGCCTCTCTGCAGGGTAGCCTGGCTTATTATTTTGGAAGTCGTGAAGGGTTAGAGGATGCAGATGTGTCAGCGGGAAGCTCTGTGCTGCAGGATAACCACATGCACACACACACACAACCTGACTGTGAGAGCAGATGGTTTGACTACAGATAAGACCTACAGTTCAAAGTGGTGCTCTACTGTCTGTCTTTAAACCTCTGTCTCTGTCTGTGGTGGGCTGCTCACATGCTGTGATCTCGCTCTCTGAACTTTTGCCAGCTAGTCTGTCATTCGTAATGTATGACATGTATCCAAGCGTTGTTCCAACTCACAAAAGTTTATTTTGAATTCCAGTCAAGATCCCAAACTATGGCATGAGGGACTACAGGAAAATGAAACGATAGCTGGTGCAAAAATGCAAAAGACATCTGGTGTATTTCTAGTTGATGTGATGCTGCAGCATGTGATTTTTAAGCTGGAATGTTATTTAACAATTAATGATATTAAGTGAGTATAACGCAGGATGTTACTTTTACTTTTACATACAACTGACCTGTCACTGTTAATGTCAGTTTGGTTAAGTGTGTATTTATTCTGCTAACATTCATTTAGTCATTACTTTAAGCTGGATTTAATCCATTTATCCATTACTCTAAGATAACTCTTTCAGCTGTTAATCCTTTATCTTTTTTAATCATTTATCCATTAGTTAACAGTTTCAACTGTCTCAACTTCAGCTCTCTGTTTTAACCATTCATCTTACTTTTAGCAAACTACAGTTAAGTTGGGCTGTTTAAACTGTTGATCCATCTCTTTTAGACATGTATGTTGACCATTCTTACCGTCTCTGTCCGCCTCTATGCTTGCTGGGTAACTGTTTTCACACACTCTTAAGCCCCTTTTAAGCAGAGATCCTGTTATTTTTGCATTAAGAGGACCCATGATTATACCATCTTTACTTGTTTACACCGAACCAAACGAAAGCGGCATAATACCGTCACATTGTGTCTGACTTCCTGTGCTGAACAGCGAGGCAGAGTAACAGTGCAACATTCCCGCCTCGAACAAGCTGTACAAAAGGGGCTTTAGTCACAACTTGTGGTGTCCGAGTGTTAAACTTGACCCAATATGTCGATATATATTTTTAAACTTAAATTATAATTTCTATTTTATCTAATTATTTGAGCTACTCCATCTTTCCCAGCATGTACGCCCCAGCAGCTGCCCCCTGGTGAACAAGTAGTCCTGGGAATGAATAATATGAAAAGCTTCAACATTCACTTTCATGTGCAGCCATCATAACTCACTGAGAGCATTGTGCTGCTTGAGAGACATTAGTCTCACATTTTACTTAATTGTTTCTACTGTGTCATACTGAAGAACCTTGTGGCCATTAATTCCACGTCGGAGAGGAGAAATGCATGACTTCTGTAATGGCTGCCACCCCATAACCATTAGCATATCTGACGTTTCCTGTATTTCACAGTCAATTACAAGAAAGGATTGTGGCTGGACTCGTGAATTTGGAGCTCATTAATGAAGCCAAGCCCTCACAGCCAGAAATAGCAGACATCATTTTAACACATTGTTCTGAGGTTATATCCTAATTACATGCAAAAAAAAAAGTAGCGTAGCTCTCATTCCTATTAATTAGAGAACCACACCTTAGAAAACTTTACACAAAAACAGACCCACATGGGTTTTTCTTTGTCTTTTATCTTTTTTCTCTTTGTTATAGAAAATAATAAAGTTGTGTGTGAGTTCTCAGGTTGGTGCAAACTATAGAGAGGTGACAGGCAGGAGGTCAGGATGGAGCTGTGGATATTTGTTAATGAGAGAGTGAAGATGTGCTGACTCTCAGGACTGTTTTTGCCTCTGCCTCACTGACCCTTTGAAGTTGTTGCGTAACTCAAAAACAGTTGTTTTCCATGAAGGAGATAGAAGTGATTCTCTCCTTCCTTATCTCACCTTGCTTCACTCTTGCATCCACCACGCCATTTTTCACTCCTTTGTCTCTCTCCTCTTTCTCACCTTTCTCTTCTCTTCTCAGAGTTGACCTTCTGGTTTTATGTGAAGGAGCATCTGAACCGCCACGAGCTCCAGCGCTTTTACTCACTACGCCACATTTCCTCCGAGCTGGGCCGGGGTCGTGCATGGCTGCGTTGCGCCCTCAATGAGCACTCGCTGGAGCGCTACCTGCACACACTGCTGGCTGACCGCCCACGACTGGGGTTAGTACAGTGTGTGAGTGCATTTGCAAATTTTTATATGCAGGGATTTCCTCTTTTTGACTTGATTACAGATGTTACCTCACCTTCTCTCTCTTCTCTAGAACTTACTATGAAGACTGGGCTTTTATTCTCGATGAAGAGAGAGCAAGTATGCTCCCCACCATGGCTGCAGGTGAGTTTGTGTTGTAACGTTTGGTAATTGCAGGTAAACAATTTTTTTGTCATGCTAGTGCTGTACCTAAACCAACTAATGTTAAACAATCCAAGTGGCATGGCATATGTTTAGCATTAGCATAAACATATCATGATATCGTGGTGATTTTAGCAAGCTTGATCAAGTGGTGCAGTTAATGTGTTAATGATGTAGCATTTAGCATGTTAATATGCTAACACCTGTGATAGACTGCCTCGCCTAGTGTTAGCTCAGATTGGCTCCAGCCCCTACACAGGGAAAGCATGTAGCTCATGGCTGGATGGATGGTGAATGCTAACGGTAGCAGTAAATAAAAGTAAAGTAAAAGTAAAACAAAGCAATGTAAATAAAGTTGGTGAGTTACAGCTGATAAAACTGATTAATGTTGAGCCAAGCCTGATGAAAAATTTGATCTCCTGTTGTGTAATAATGACCGTTACAGCCTCACTTTCAGTCTCACTGAAACTCAAACATACTTCACACAAACACAGCTGCTATAAAAGCAGTAAATTCACTGACTCTGCACTTTGCTCGTTAAGCATGGCTGGATTTCCTGAGAATTGAAGCCATAACCTCATTAATGTTAATGTCTGTGCTCTTACTGTAGAACTATTGATGAGCACAACTTAAATAACCACAGTGTCTGAAATATTAAGAATATGTAGCACTGATCTTATGCCAGAGCTTCTCCTCTCTTTTCATACACAGTCAGACGGGCTGAGTTCATCTTAGTTTGCCCACGTTCACAGTCTATTCCCCAGATCTGCTTACCAAGCACTTTGCAGAAGTTCAAAAGCTTCATATGATTTAACAGGCCTGATCTGTGTTGAATTATATTTTGCCTCTCTCTCTCTCTCTCTCTCTCTCTCTGCTGCACTCAGGCCTGAACTCCATCCTGTTTGCCATCAACATCGACAACAGCGACCTGAACGGCGGGGTGGCGCGAGGAGGGGGCTCGTCGGTTTCCCACCTCCTCAAGGAGTCGACGCAGGGCATCGGCAGCCTGTGGAAGGAGTCGACGCAGGGGGTCAGCAGCCTGCTGCGAGAGATCAGCACAGCCACGGCTGTGGTGCCCGGCTTCACCCCCAGAGTGGACGGAGCGTCAGACCCGCTGCCTGTCCTTCCACGCAGCACCTCTGCTGGTAGGAAACAGCAACATTTAATATGACTTAGCAGCAAAGTAATCCACAATACCATACCTAAGCCTTAGACTGTGCTGTGTTCAGCTTAATATTTTAGCCTGCATGCATGTTGTATTTTATTCATGCAGAACTTTTATGCACTCCTCGAAACTGAGTTTATGTCACAAAGTCATCCCAGAACCAGCACAAACCCTAAAACAACATATGGTTCAGGTTGAGCATGCATAATGAATGCACTGGTAGAACAAATCCAGTGAATACAACACAGGGCATCTGCAGTACAGAGCTGCAGCTGGGATGAAATCCCCCATGAAATGAATAAACTTCCAGAATGTCTGCCTCCTTATTTGACCTCGTTTAGCTGTCTGCCCCGCTCCTTCCCATCGGGGAAAACTCGCACCATTTTCTCTCCATGTGTTCTGCTCAGTGAGATGAACAAGCTTTTAAATTTTAACTGTGTGGTGGTAAAACTTTCCACTGGAATGAATGCAAATGAAATTCTAAGTTGGTGCACCAGCTCCTTAAGGTGGGATGAGCCATTCGGGTTATTCGCTGGTAGAGGACTTGCTAATGCACAGCCAGGCTCTCTGGCTCTGAAAAGGAGGAGAGTTGAACCATAAACTTAAGATGCTGATGTCGCCATTACTAAACTTTGTGTGCACATTTGGAGAGAGACAGTTGAGAAAGGTGAAATGTACTGAATTCATTTAAGTTTCACTCATTTGAGGGTTGAGATTGAGGTTTCTTCATCTTTGTTCTGCCCAGACTCAGGGCTGAGGAAAGAGCGCCGCAGGAAAAAGAAGATCACCAACATTATTTCCTTTGATGATGATCTGGATGGAGGGGCGGAGGATGAGGAGGAGGGGGAGGAGGACTCGCAGAAGATGGGCACGATGAGGAAGAGTCATACAGCTCCGGCTCAGAGCAGTGTAGAGGAAGGGATAGACCCTTTGGAGCCGGCATTCTCCCAGTCACCGGCCCAGAACGGCCTGGTTGAGCCGGGCATAGTCAGCTGGGTGGGGTCCCCACATCCCTCTCGTACGCCTCCCACAGCTACGCCTCCTCTGCCCGACAGTAAGAGTATAGACAACGAGGAGGAGGAGGAAGAGGAGGAGATGTACAAACCCAGAGCACAAACCCAGGAGGAGGAGAGGATCAGCTCTGATCAGTGAGTCACAGACTTCAGCTCAATGCCAAGTTATAAACAGTATGAAGAGAAATATTTCACCTCTTTCACATGTTTTTTAAATGACAGGAGTTAATATAGGTTGTCCATAAAATGCTCCTGAAATTAAAAAGGAGGATCATCATTAAAAAATCCAGTTATAATTCAGGAGTAATGCTGCTTTAATTAAAAGCTCTCTGCAGCTGATTAATAAAATCTAAGAGCTTGTTTGCTCAGGGCAAAATAAAGGTGTCTTTTAATCAGAAAACAAAGGCAGTCTGAGGCTGAAATAATAGATAATCAATCAATATTAATAAAGGGTTGTGGGGGTGGGGGAAGAGGTACTTGGGAGGAAAAGGACAGGCGCATGTTGGTGTTCCAAAAACAAAGAGAAGTAGTTTTGTTTGCTGTTTAATGGACTTCAGCTTCATAACTCGGTCAAATCTGAGTACACAGACGTGATTCACATCTTTTAAAGTTCAGTGTTTATGAGGATATTATTATGTCTGATGTCCATTGTGAGTAAACTTCCATAAATCTGCTGAGAAATCAGAAAGGAAGGTACTCCTTGTCACATGCAGAACTTCTGAGAATCATTGTGTTTTTATGTTTTATTCCGTTTCACAGTAATCCGATGATAGTTCTCTTTACAGCACACTGCAAACAGGAACTGCTATTAGCTAATTCAGCATACTTTTAATGGTGCTAGTTTGCAGCCCCCAGCCCAACTCAGTGAGTCCATATTTCCTGTTTACGTCCCCTGAAGTGTCAGACTAGAAAACAGACTGCAGTTGTGTTGTGCAGTTGATGTTCACGTCCAGAACTGACCTGCAGGGCAGAGTGGAGCTGACGTGGACTGATTCGGACTGAAACTGACTGAGATTATAATTCTCTTTGGTTCAGGGTGGTGGTGGGAAGTCTGTCCAGTGTATCCACGTGGAGCCCTCTACAGGTGATGACAAACCACAGCAGCTCAGACATCCTCATCCCCCTGAACCCTGCAGACCCTCAGCCAGGTACAACACACAGCAAAACACAGGCTGTATTCAGAGTCCTGCACCTGCAAGGAAGATACAAGCATATTAAAAAACACTTCCTGATGCACTCTGAACCAAACCAGTTTTTAATCTTTTCAGTGCTACACTGATCCCCATTTCCTACTTGCACTGTGAATATTTTACAGAACTTGTCTGACTGTTTTTACTGCAGCAGGCCTCAGTACAGAGATCAGTTTTCTATCAGATGGAATTTAGGGACTTTCTCTGTTACTCTGTAACTTTACTTTCACTTCCATTTTGTGTCAGTGAGCTCTGTGGAGGACACGGCTGCATTTCCTGCTCAGTGTGAGTCGACAGGACCGGTGGGAAACTGCGAGAGCAGCAGATCGGAGCTCACATTCAAGTAAGCCACAGGCGCGAGTGATGTGTTGTCATGGGAATGACTTGCAGTGCAGGACTAAATACTTATCAGGTGTAGTCACAGGACTAAACAAGGCAAGTCTAGTCAAGTGTGACTTTTGTGTTGAAGCTTTTGGCGTTGTGTACAACAATAAATTATGGCATAATTCAAAAAAGTGCTTGATTCCTCTTTTCATGTGTTTCAGTATGGAGTCCAGTCCACCGACGCAGTCCGCTCCACTCTCCAGCGCGCTGCCAACATCTGGTCTGCCAGAGTCCATGACAGTGGGTGAGTGTTTCTGCTTCTCCCATCTGTCTCTTACTGTTCCTCACTCGCTCACTCCTCTCGTTCGGGTTGCTCTCAAACCTGTTCTGTGGAATGAATCATCTCAGATGATCAGCATCATGTGAACGTTTTTTTTTCACAGGACTTCACTTGTAGCAGTTAAATCACTTAAACTGCCAAAACAAGGTTTAACATGCAAATCAGCAAGAAGGATTTCATTTCCTAGGAATGATGGCTACAAACGTAAGGACTCGTAACTGTTGCAATCTGAAGAATTCATGACTCCAACTTCTTAGGGATGCACTTCGAGATTGGATCGTCTTCTGATAACACCTGGAGCATCAGTCATGAGCTGCAAATCTCCCCTTACAGAGAAAACACAAGCTTTTTGTGAACTAATTAAATTTGCAGACTTTAAGCCAAAAAGGATAAATGACTTCTGAAGCTTTCTTGATATTAGCATTAAAGTCTAGCCACTAAAAACACAATTTCACAGCTTTTACATCAACAAAACAAGTAAAGACTTAAATTGAAGCCTGTTTAGCTTCATATAAGCAAAAATATCTCAAAATTCAAATGAAAGATAAGTAAAACTAGATTATTTGTCCATGGACTGCACTTATTTTGTACTTTTCTGCTCCACAGCAAGTCACATCAGTGCCATGGAAACTGAATATTTAAGTGTACGGCCTGGTGCAAAACAAGTCTCCACAGCCTAAGTAAATATAAATCAAATCCGACATGCAAATGATTCACATTAGATGTGACAGTAAAAATCACAATAGTTGATTCACCACTTCCTCTTGAGGTTTTACCAGAAGACAGTCTAATCTCAGAGCGTTTTCCCAAGAAGTTTGTGATGGTAATGAATCTTGTGGAAGTCCTGACATGTCTTTGTCTGCAAATTTCACCACAGCTGTTGCCTGTCGCAAATTAAATCAAGCCTGCTGATTAGTGTTTTCAAACCTGCTTGTTTTTCTTTGCAGTTAAAAGTGATCTAATTGCAATGAGTGAGGCCCTGTGCCAAGAGATTGCTCAGTTCTTTTCCATTATTTTTTTATCATAGTAAACAATCCACCAGGTGGCACTGTTGGTCCAGAGAATGATGTTACTGTGCACGCTCATCTGCTCCCATCAAAGGATTTCTGCTTGTGAGAAAGTCAGATTGTGTGAATTCCTGCTTACTTCAGCTGTGAGATTTCAGATGTGGATAAAAATTAGAGATTCAAAGGAAAAAGAAAAAAACACTTGATGAGCGTTTTGTGCGTGTGGCTGGTGTTCTGCTTGGTGCCCTGGAGCTAATCAGAGCTTAGACCCTTAGCCGCTCACACTGGTGCTGTTTGGTTCCTTGGATTCTGTGTGTTTGTGTGTGTGTGAGTGTGTGAGGGAGAAAGAGAGCCAGGGGAGGAAAGGTGAGCGCAGCTGCCTGTAAGCGCTGGGATTGAGCCGTCGCCCAATCTATTAGCCCTCAGTAAGAGGAGGTCATGGGGTCACAGAGCGAGAAAGTAGTTCTCAAGATAGACCTTAGAAAGACAGAAAACAGCAGACCTCAGTTAAGGATTAGGTTTTGATTAAAAGACAAATCCTCCACCGTAACATCACCGCAACGTGTGGTTTTGGTGTCACCCCTGTGAAATCAAAGAGCAACAAGCTTTTTCTCCAGACTCTCTGACACCCAGGAATCACACTTGGAGGAATCCATCGCCACAGAGTCGAGATACCAATTTCTACGCCTACTGTCGGCTCAACGGACCAGAATGCAACGCAGCCAAAACAGATTTTTGCATTTTGAGTTAAAGACCATGACTTTTTCTCGATGGAAACCTCTGCTGCTTCAATTTTTACCATTCGTTTTTTAACTTTCACCAACTGAGGTGCAATAATAGACGTCTTGAGCTTGTTCATTAAGTCAGGAATCAAAATGAGCAGCTGATTGGCTCATATTCTGACACAAGCCAGTAATGAGACAAATTAGCAATGTATCATCACAGCCTGTGTATGCTTAGTGATAAAGAATAGTGAAGACAGCTAATGACAGCTCCTCTCACGATAAAGGCTTTGTGAAACACACACACACAGATGAGTATTTCTAAGAGAGAAGCTGAGAGGAAAGTGGTGTTAGAGAGGAAGAGGCAGAAGTGTGTAGCACGAGCCCTCTCTCAGTGATTTCCATCCAGATCTGACAGCGTGTGAGGCCAAGCAGTCCATTGATTGGAGAGTATGGAGTCTATAATTCACAAGGCACCTTGATTACATGGCCTAGCTCTCTGCTAATGCCTCTATTATTGGAACAACCGAGCAAGAGTGTGTAGCTTCCGGTGGAAACACACACACACTTTTCCCAGCAAAGGTGGATGTTACATATATGAGTACAAGGCATATGTTTCCTCACTCTCAAGCACACACACACACACACACACACACACACACACGCACGCACACTTGTGCTGTAATTTGTCCACGTCCCCCTGCGAGGACAGAGGGGCGCCTGGCTCTACTGAAGTCCCTAATGGATCGTCTGTGGCACCCGCTGTGAACGCGTGGTCGGACTAAAGGTCACATTTATTTCTGGCCTGCTGATGTGGAGAATGGAGCTGTGGAGATAATAGACTTACTCTTTTCTGCTCCTGTGTTGTGCTCTTCATCACACTCCTCCTCCTCTCTCTTCTCCTCCTCCCTCCTCCCTCCCCCAACCAGGCACTTTGCTCACGGCTGGAGGAGACCTACTTGTGTCTGGGGCTACATTGACACCCTACATTAGTTATGAGAATGGAGTTGTGTGTGTGTGTGTGTGTGTAAATGTTAGGATGCAAAGTGCAGGGTAGATTAACTCCTTGTCTCATGGCTGTTATTTTTGGAAATTTGTGGTAACAGCCTAGTTAGGGGCTTTGAAACCTTGGTGTGCACCTCCAAGCATAACTAAGAAGATGAGTCACTGTACCACCACACAGCCCGGCCCAAATCTGTCCTTAACATCAGAATGGAGATTAACATCAGCCAGCAGCTGACTGCTGGCAGACTTTGCCTGTAGCTGATACAGTTCAACCGACAGATGCTGTTAAGGCTGAAAAAGATACTGAAAATTTCAGACTGAAATTGGTGGTATCTGATATTTTGGAGCACTTGTAAGAAAGTAAGGCTGCAGCTAACATTTTTTATTACCACCTTGTATCTCAGTCACTGTTTTCTTTTAAAAGATTGATTGTTTAGACCATAAATCCTCAGAAAATAGTGAAAAATGCTCATCACAATCCCCCAGAGGTCATGTAGGGACGTAGTCAAACTGGCTTTTTTGCTCAACCAACAGTCCAAACCCAAAGAAAGTTAGTTTTTGATCATTAAAAAATAAAGAAAAGAAGAAAATCCTCACATTTTAGAAGCTGGATCCTGCAAATTAAAGAATAAATTGAGCATTCCATTGATTATTATTGTTGTTGATTATTTGACTACCCATTTCAGCAGCAGTTGTAAGAGTTTCTAATGAATGGGATCTAAATAATGATGGTAACACATTGAGAAGAAATCCAACACTATTTTACTGAGAATTTTGAGGACTCAGACTTCCCACTCACAGTTTCATTCTACCTGTGGTGGGAAAAATTCATTTAATGATCCCCTCCAGACATGTTTTAAGATATATATAGAAATACTCTGATGTGGTTTTTCTACAAAAAAAGTTCAATTACTTGGTTAAATTAAAAATAATAATAATTAAATCTCCCTCATTGAAAAATCCAGAATCTATGAATATGCAAACACTTTTTCGTTTGAAAAGTTTTACACCTGGATGCATGATACCTTCCCACCTCACAGATAAGTCTGTTCTCAGTGTGAAGTGCACCAGAGGCTTCAAGTTTCACATTGAATCCTGACTGTGAGTACACCTCTAAAACTTTAACGTGAGCACAGAGAAACTTCTTCAGCAGATGGATGTGAAAACAAACTCTCTGCATACATCAGTCTGCACAGTGAAGGCCAAACATCCAAGTAATTTAACATTAAGCAAAACACATTCTCCATCCAGACAGGAATGCTGCATGTTATGTTCATTTATAAGAAGACAGTATTCAATCACCAGATGACTGTATAACCACAGCTCTTATTTATTATGTGCTGACACTCCAGTATTTTAAGCAGCATCAGCTCGCTTTGCCAGGGTGAAGTCAGAATAGCTTGCAAGATCTTGATATTTATAACAGCTTTGAAACAACATCAGAAACCAATACTCTGGGAGTTGTGTTGGATGACTTTGCAGCCTCTTTACAAGAACAGTTTCTGTGATGTTCTTTTATGTTTTTATATATGTTTTATTTTTCTGTCAGTGAGAATCTACAGTGATATCAGGGGAAGATGACAGTTATAGCCGGCTGTATTTTCTAAAGGACAAACATCACCTGCATATATCAGTAAAATCCTGAACATTATGGTGGTTTATGCCTTCTTTACCACCTTCTGTTGCTGGCAACTGTTCTACAAACCCAGCTGGTCGGTAACAGATATCAGTTGAAATGACCAGCAAGAGGAAAAGAATGGTTTTCTTTTCATGGTGACAGTAATAATAGTGATAATTATAACCCTGATGACACTAGATTTCTGCTGTGTAGAGGGTTTGGAGTGAGCATGAAAGAGGTTTCAGCTCCTTCAGATCCCAATGATCAGTGGAGTAGCTCAGAATTGCTCAAATTACTACAGCAGCAGGTTTTGAAAAATACAAATGACCGTCACACATTCAGCCGACTATAATTTTCAAGTAATTGTGTTTTTTAGTTGACATTTAGCATGTGTTAGCCTGGCTGTCTGACATATTAATGTGTAGCCGAATCTAACAGTAATGGCCAAACAGAGTTTTCTTTTTTTCTTTCTTGATAGATACAGTGGCAAAAAAATTAGTCCCTTTGGAATTAATTGGTCATAAAATTTGATCTGATCTTCATTAAAGTTACAAGAACAGACAAACACAGTGTGCTTTAACTGATAACTGGTAGCTGTAGCACGTTGGTATCCTGCGCGCTGTTTTCAACATGTGTAATGCTGCGTGATCTTCCCAAACACAGAGCTTGTTGTGTGTTGTGTCAAGCTGCTCTTTGGCAAAGTAAAGGCGTGCAGCAGTATTTTATATTCTCCTCATGGTGTTCTGCGTTGGACGTCATGCTCCATGATTTGTGTATGGTAGACATAAGAATAGAGATGCTTTCAATATGGACAAGGACAATGCAGTTATTCATGGGCTATATGTTAAAATAGATTGTGTTTGTTCATGATTGTAAGTTAGATGAAGATTTGACCATATATTAAGATACATTTATACATAAATGCAGATTATTCCAAAGGCTTCACTTGTTCTTGCTGCTCTAATGCAAACATTATCTAGTGTTTTCCATCTCTACATTTGTCTTGGATTACTTTCTTTGTTCAGTGTTTTATAGTAGCTACCATAAAAGTATGATTTAGCAATAAAGATGCTGTTCTCTGAGAGTCAGATAGATGCTCTGTGTAACTTCTCTCAGTGGAAAAAAGTAAAACCTAATTTTATCAAAGCAGTTCATCTGAGGAATGGAACAAAAGTGCACCATTAATCCAGCAAGTGGGGAGTGAAAAGTGGGATTTTGTTATTTCTCCATTTCAAAACTGAAGGTTATTAGTTTATGCATATTGCTGTGTGTAGTGCCTGTGTTTTTTTTATGCATTTGAAGTAGTTTTAGTGCAGAAGTCTCACCCTGGTCTCTCTCCTCTGCAGTGGAGCTGCGTCAGGCCATTGTAGCCATGATGAACAGGAAGGACGAGCTGGAGGAACAAAACACGTACGTTGGGATATATCCTTCCTTATCTGCCGTTTGCAAACCCTCCAAAACACACACACTTACACACACACAGACACTCACACTCAGACTGGAAGAAGATATCGGATGACCTTTCTGTATAAATTGTGCCAGCTTGTTTTCTTTTCATCCTGAGACGAGAGGCAGTTTTGTGCTGACTTGAGGCAGGAGACAGTTTTGTTGTGGTTTTGTTTTTCGCAATAAGCCACCAGAGACTGTGATTTACACCCATTTAACAGCTGCTGAAATGGATCGTTGAGCAAACTGCAAAGCGTAGCTCAATAAAATTCAGCTGGAATGACCAGAAAACCCAGTATTATGTTTAGACATCTTTGTGAATAATCGTAATTAATGTGAGTCGTCTGCCAAGCAGTATTTAGATTTTTATGATAAACTGTGATTTGTACTTGTGGTATTAAATTAACAACGGTGCAGTCACAGATGTGTGTTAAGTGTTTTATATCAGAGCTGAATGTGATTCATCTACTCAGTTATTACAGCAATTACAGAAGCTTAATAATGTTTATGTAATCTAGTGTTTATGATACAAATATTACCAGAATGTCGACATTTAGTGTGTCTAAATGGAGAGGATTAGGTTTGTGTAAGGCGCATCACCTGAATATAACTGGGACAGAGAGCTGTATTATTTTCTATGCAATCGTGTTACATGCATGTGATCTACTTCCTGTGGTTGACAGGTCTCTTCGCTGCCTGCTGGATGGGGAGATGGAGCACTCAGCAGGCCTGAGGCAAGAAACCGATCTGCTGAAGAAGAAGCTGGCAGAGCTGGAGGAGAGACACACAGCCAAGGTCCAGGCACTGGCCAGGTAAGCAGCAGCTCGGATGTCTATAGAGTGTACTTTACTGAGCCACTTTCTCACAAAACTGCCAAAAATTCAGTTTCTAGCTTCTCAAATTTTAGCCATTGCTGCTTTTCTTTGTCTTAATTTTAAGTAAACAAAGTGACTTTGGGTTTTCTGCTAGTAGGAAAGAAAAAAGCATTTGAAGATGTCACCTTGTGCTGTCCTAACAGACATTTTTCAGTATTTTCTGCATTATTGTCTTGCACAGAAAATGGACCCACTTATGACTGAAGACGTTGCCAAAAGATTTTCCAAACTCCAAACAAAGTTATCCTCTGTTTGCACCTGTGGTAGTTAAAGCGTGAAGTTTCCTAACAGAGTTCTGTACAGTAGAGTCATTACTGTCTTTTGTCACTATCTGCAACCAAGAAAATGCAACACTGAGAGTTACGTTGCACAAAAAAGAACCTCTAGTGAGGAGGAGGTAGTACGTCTCATGTCCAGTAAACACAGCTTTGAGTTTTTGTCTGGTGAAGAAAGGTTTACTGATGTTGTTTCTGCAGTCTTGAGCTGGTAAGCAGCAGGACGGTGCTAGTGAGAGGAATTATTCCAAAGCAGAGTTCAGGAAAACATTTTAAAAACGTTATCACTTGACACTGTAATGGTTGCGTCATTGATACTGACCATTAACCTGTCAACCCCCTGCAGATAAAATGTATAATGGCTGTTTTGTGCTGTTTGACAGTATACATTTTGCATAATGTGGATTTAATTCCATGGCCATCCAACCCATCTAAACTGACCTTTCTCACAGCAGATAGTTTGATCTGTCGTAACAGGAAACACACAGTGTCCCTAATAACATTAACAAAGGCTGTGAGGGGTAGAGTTGTTTTTTAACATCAGTAGTTACACCTGTGTGGTCAGAGACGACGAGCCAGTTCGTGAACTTTTGTTTCCCTCCGTGTATTTGTTGTACTGTATCTACAAATTTAAACAGAGAACTTTCCAGTCAGCACAGCATCAGTAAACATTGTGTAAAAGCTCTAATAGCCCAGAGGACCTTCATGTCTGTGATTAAAGCTGCTTTGTTGCTGCTGATTGTGCTGGGCTGTGCCTCGTACCTACAGTAGCTGCATCACTGTTTTACACATAATCACAGTAATTACTGCTATACCCAGACAGGAAAAGGAACTGTATTTGTGTAAGTATCAATGTTAAGCCGCCACATCCAGTTCAAACCGCTCATGATTAAAAAGTATTGGAGGATGAATGTCAGGGACTTTTTCCCTTTCGGGTGCATTGTGGAGTGTAACATTTTCCTTCCTTGGATCAAACATGCGCACTTTTGCCAATAAGTGACCACCTACAGTTTCCCTGAAAGTGAATTGCGTCACCTCAGCATCTACAATTGATTGCCTGTATGCCAGGAGTCTTCAGTTGAGCCCTGAGCCCTTTAAATAGAGGATTAGTCATCCTCCAGCAGTCTAAACAGAAAGCCCCAGCAAGTCTGTGTTCAGATTGTAGCCACCAGCTAGGATTGATCGAGTTACTCAAAGTTAAGTGTGTAGGGACTGCTAAAGCTGATGGGTTTGTAGTCTGGAGAGGACGGTGCAGATGATGAGGGCTTTTTAATATGTGGCGATTTTCATGTTCACATGGAGCACTTTAACGGAGTGGAAATGGCGAGAGAGGAGTAGAGGAGGATACGAGTGTACCAGGAGCAAATGGTGGCCTCACAATTGCCTGACTTCTCTCTGCGGGTGACTGTGACATACTGTGTGCTTCTCCACACAACCAAACACATGCAGACACACAAAGCCGATTCTATAGTCTGCCCGCTAAATCTCAAGTGCTGCTTTTCCTTCTCAGCCAAATCTGTCTCGATCAATAGCGGCTATAAATACCACTGAAGGAGCAGCTAGCCACTGAATGAGGGTTTGAAGCTGTCAGCATCATTCAGTGAAAGAGGCTACTGGCAACCGTTGCTACGTACCCCACAATTCTTTGTGATTCTCTCGCACTAAGGGCGAACTGCGAACCAGAAAGCCTGACATAAAATCTGACACCGAGCAGTAACATCTTAACACATGAATGGACTGTTGGCTTCCTTGTTGACCAACAGCTCGCTCAAGTGCTTTGCAGCTGTTGAGTTAATTGAGATGTTATTTGAGACAGATTATTTAATCTGCTCTAACTTTGACAGGAATCACTGCTGCTAGCAGAGATGTTCAGGTTTAATGTTTATCTTCAGCACCAGATGGTCTTGCTGTTTGAGGAAGATGCCGCCAGTCATCTGCTTATTTTAGTGCTTCTCCTAGTAATACTACTTTTATAGTAGAGCGGCACCCAAACCCGAAGAAGTGGCATCTGTGTATGTGTATGTGTGTGTATGTCTTGAGCCCGTCTGTATATGGGGGTGGCAGAGGATGAGCGAGTCGCCATAGATAGGTTTCTGCTGACGTAGGCTCCGGCAGAGGGGAGTGGGCTAAAACGAGCCCCTGCTCACTTGCTCAGTTACTCACACACAAAACTCGGTTATACAGCAGGACCCTTACTCACACAACCGTCCAAATATAACATGAAAATGTAAGACCCCTACTCGCACGTTGACACATAGCAGCCCACATCCTCGCTCCCAGCTTCTTCCAGACTGTAGAAATCTGTGCGCACATGCAACAATCCAAATGTATACTCGTACTGAGTGTGTATGTGTTGAGTGGTATTGCATTTGGCTAAAAGTTATGCAACAAGGAATTACTGCAGGGCTTTAGTTTTAACTAGTAGTAACCTAATAAAGTAGCATCCACATGTAATAGCTATTAGTTAAGTGTATTATTGTCTAAATGCTAAATTGATGGAGAAGTTTCCTTTTATGTTGAAAACCTTAACAACAGACAACTGTGATATTTTTTGTTGAAATATGTTTGTGATTATGCTCGGCACAAAAATATCTTGTTTAATAAAATGGAAACATCCCAGTGGAATTGTAATTCATAGAAAAGTAGATAAATAGTTATTTAATAAATGTAAAATGTAAACAATGGGTTTACTGAATTTTTATGATAAGGAAATTCATACACACAATATGTTTTGGTAAGAAACGCTGAATGTTAACGTCCTTTTATTTACAAGAAAACTCCACCGAGCAGCTTGAGATCACAGTTGAATATTTGTCAGAAACCATCGCGATGAAATATTTCCCTCAAATTTTTCAGCCCTGAGATTGAAATTTAAACATTTCTGAAAATCAAACTCCCACATGATCTCTGGCACAGCGCCTTTTATTTAGTTACTGCCACTGCTAATGATAACAGACATTGAGTCATTAAAAAAACTGTAGCCTTGCTCTGAATGTCTAACCCTCACGCTCACTCCCTTAAGGATGGCAGTTCAGACACACACTCACACACACACACACACACATCCACAAACTCTTTCCCCACAACCATTTCTTGTCCCCCTTTTTAGACGTCAGTTGGCAGAGCAGAAAGCAGGCCTCTCGCAGCAGGAAGACGGGAAGGCAGCCAGTCGAGTGGGCTCGGGCCAGGAAGTGGTACCTCGTCACAGAGGAGTGGGGGTGGTTGGACAGGCGGACACATACTCAAACACACACACTCACGCATATACACTCACACACAAAAGAAACGGGAGCAGATGCCTTTTTCTTAGCTGGCAGAGCTGTCGTCTTTTCTCCAGGCAGTCTGGTGCGGCTGATCTAAGAAGTGGCAGAAAGCGCGGCTGTGAAGTTTGCCTAGTTTACTTGTTGGGAGTGTTTAGGCTCGCTGTTTTCTTTCTTTGGGAAGTCAATTATGTCACTCTGCCCAGGGGGGTCTTTTGCCTTCAGTGCTGAAGTTTTAACAACGCAGCCCTGCACCCCAGCCTACCCTTGTTTTGCCAGAGTTTTGTGGATAAATATAAATATATATGTTTGTGTGTATGTGCTCATACAGCTCTGGGCATCGGGCCTTTGGAAGTGTGACACAACAGTGTGTGCTTGAAGTGTTTTTTTCTCTCTGAGAGGCTGAGCAGTAAATTGCACTCAAGAGCATTACCCAGCGACGGAGCTGTCTGTCTCTGAGGGCGTCTTTGCACCTCTCATTTACTACTTCCAAACAAAACCAGACCGTACCTGAAGAACAGCCAATTTAGCTGTGTTTATTGCACATTAAGACGACTACCGAGCACAGGGATAATAAAGGAAAGGGGGCGGGGTATAAGAAAGAGAGAGAGAGAAAAAAATCACCCCAGGGCATCAACTCAACTTAGTAATTACTGCGTGTAGTCTAAGTTTAAGTTTTCCTCCTGAGATTCTTTTTTTTTTGAGAATCCTCCATCCTCTCTCTCTCTAATAGTCTGTTACAGTATTTGCTTTTTATAAAGCACACTCACAAACTTTACAGTCGTCGCTGACTTTTCCTCTTTTTCACAAAATATTAACGACTTCTTTATCTCTCAAACACAGTTTCCTGTTCTTTCACCATCTTCATTCGCTCACAGAGCAGTCGCAGTTTCTTTAAATCTGTCTCTGAGGCACACAGCCTTCCTCTCTCCCACTGTTTCTTTTGCTCACCAAAACAGCCACAAACTCTTCTCATGCACATGTCTTTCTCCCTTTGCCTCTCACATGGAAGAAGATGAGATGACTTCAACAGTTTTATTAACCAACATAGTTAATAGGCTTATCCTCTGAGCAGACATTCAATTCTAACAATATTTCTGGGTCAGGCTATCGCCCCTTAATGAGAAAGCGGTTTGTGGCTGGTCCCACATCAGCCGGACGAAAGGATGCAGTTGTCGCACACAGAGATGCCGACGAAGTACTTCACTTCCGACGCACTCTTTTAAAACTTTGCCATCCCTGAAGGCGGAGCAGAGTTTCAGATGAGTTTCAAAACACTCGATGTTTGCAGCGATCCAACATTCACCAGAAGCATCAGACAACGTAATGGATCGCTCTCAGTTAGAAAGCATCGGCAGAGAGCCAAAGCTGCAGTTTCTTGATACAGTTTTGGGGTTCAGAAAATTGCACAGTGCTGTAGCTCCCAGGGGGCTTTGTAGTTTAGTTATGTTTCGTATCAGTCATTTGTCTTCTCTCCTGTGAGTCTGAATAATGCTTGTCCTCTAAAGTGAGTTTGTAAAGATGGACTTGCCAGAGGCCTTTAGGAAGTTAACGAAATGTACGATTGCATTTAAGCGTATGGATGCAATGTACACACTGTGTATTCAGGTACACACAGCAGAATTCAGAAGAACATAAAACAGAAAATACATAACATTCCTCTGCTGAAACCCTGCATTTGATTTAACATATGGTGGCTAGAACTGCTGTATGACCCGGGGGAAGCCACTTCAATTCAAACAGGACACAGAGGGTGCGTTACACACCTTCAAGTTGTGTTTTTTCAGTCTGCTCTGAAATTGCGTTTGAAAACATACTGCTCAGCTCAGGCTGTTGTAAGAGCGATGCTCCATCATAACCTGCAGGACACCTGCTTATTTACATCGTGACACCGACAGCTCCTGTAATATCAGCTGACAGCAGCATCAAATTTCCCTCGAGACCTCTTATGTTGTGTACACACATCAAGATGTTGGCTTGATGTACATCCATGTCAGGAGTTTTATTTTCACGTGTGCTTGGCTCCTGTCATTGAATGTGGAATTTTTTCTTCTGGTTATTTTGTCAGTACATCTTTTCATGCCAGAGGTGGTGCACTGGGAACATGCATGTCTCTTTACGCGAGTATCCATACATCGACTGGCTGCTCCAGTTGATATTACAGTAGTAACATTTACTTACAACTTATGTTTGCTTTGAAGTTGTAATTGGAATCAGTCTCTAAAAAAAATCTGTATTAATTACAATAATAGCTGATACTCGTCTGTCTAATTATCAGTAATTCTCTTTTAGTATTGAACAACACTGAGGCTGACACAGTGTATTTCAAATAGTGACATTTTCCCTGTTTAAACATTCCTTTTGTTTTCAGTTCGAGCTGTGTTTGAAATGACAAGCACATTACATCAGCAGAATTTCTTCAGCTGTATCAGGAGCGATCCATAATTCAGCAAAATGTGTCCATTCACAGGTGTAACACTTTAAGTTTGTTTTGTTTGGAGAATCATTTATTCACAGCAATGAAGATTTGCTGTGAATAAATGATTCTCTGAACAAAGACGACTGAACAAACAGTCGTGCTCTTGAATAACTGAATAACTTTCGACAGCATCTAAACTTGTGATGAGTTGTTAGAGCTGTTGACATTATGTAGGTACATAATGGATTGTAAGCATCTTAAAAACACAGACTGATAGAGCATGTTAGACCTCAGAGTAGAGCCGCAGGATAACAGCCTGTAGACACACTGGAA
The DNA here is from genome assembly GCF_001640805.2 of Lates calcarifer. Lineage (NCBI taxonomy): Eukaryota > Metazoa > Chordata > Actinopteri > Centropomidae > Lates > Lates calcarifer. The sequence continues at coordinate 3,632,264 of NC_066855.1, forward strand.
AAAGCTGATATGGCTAATGTGTTAGCAAAAAAATCCTTATTTACTCAGCCAGAAAATATGGAGCAACATTAGCATGCATGTGGAGCCTTGTTCCTGGACACCTGAGGAATGTTAAGTCCAGTTATTTTATCTTCTTTTTGCTCTGATTCACCAACCCCTGAGAAAGATATCTGGCTTTTTAGCTGCAAAATGCTCGACTATGTTCACCTGCTACAAGATTTAAATGTGCACAGTGGGGTCCAGAAGTCTGAGACCACATATATATTTACTGTTTATCTATATTGTACCAGCCAAAAGTTTTAGAACACCCCCATTTTTCGTGTTTTATTGAAATTTAAGCAGCTCGAGTCCAGTGAATAACTTTAAATGGTATAAAGGTCAGTGGGAAACTGCCCGAGGTAGAAAAACAAAAAAAGTTTAGGTCACCAAAAAAATTAAACAGAAAGCAGGACTTTTTCAGCGATTAAGAACTCACAGCCTCCCAGGAGCAATGGAAGTAAATGAGGCCTTGAACATTAATGCAAACAATTCCTCCAGGTGCCTCAACGTTTGTCTTTACAAAGGCAGTGCTGGAACAAACTGTAACTACACCTTCTGATGCATTATTAGGACAATTCTGTACTTCAGGAAGTGTTATTCTATATTACTGTCAGAAAGGTGGACAGACTGTTTGGTCAGGGGTTCATCCCACAGCAAAAATAATGACCCAAAACATCAGAGGAAAAGAACCAGACAGTGGCTTCAAATGATGGAAGACCAGCACAGTCTCTAAACTTAAACCCCTTTGAGATGATTTGGGGATGAGCTGGACAGAAGGTGAAAGCAAAGTAACCTACAAGTACAACACATTCATGGGAACTTCTGCAACAGTGTTGGGACAAACTTTCCAAACAACATCTCAGTTCCATTGTAGATTCAGAAAGAAGTGTGAGTGCAAAGTAAGCAGATGTGTTTATGTGAACTTGATGATTGATGTTTTCTCCTTTGTAAAGATGAAGTAGTGTCACCTCTGTTTGTGTGAGGCTGAAAGGAACAAACAAGACAAAAGAGCTGAGGTGATTAAAGTATTAGTAAAAATAATTTAGTGTTTGCTAAAAGAGCATTTTAACCTGAGCTTTCGCTATCAAAGCCAGTTCACTCACATTACTGTAATCTACCTGCTGGTATAACAACAGACACAATATTCATTCGCAGTAAAATGAGATGGTTCTGAATATCCATGTATCTCCCCAAGCCCGGGCACAAACACACACACACACACACTTAGAGCAAGTGGTGTGTATTAGCTATAATTTAATCAGGCTGGAACAGCGTCTGGGCTGCGGGTGGTTCTGATAACAACGATGTGGACGGCTCCTCGGAGAGCTCGTCGTGTGGATTCAGGAGGTCTCCCGGCAGGCGCCTCTTTTGTTGTTGGGGAATGAGGGCTGATAAGCAGGGCACCAAAAATCACCCATGGAGAATGAGGGGTTTGGGGGGGGGGCGGCGGCGGCGGAGCAAGACAAAGGCTGTTAAATTTAACTGCCAAGGGCATAAAGCCACACTCCAACTCTGATTGATTTCCTCCCCAAAGTCGATGATGTTCAACCGGTTACGGCTTGTAAAGAGACTGCCTCAGCCGCAGTCTGACACACACACACACACACACACACACACCCCACCACCACTTTTCTGAGCAGTGTTAATATATGATTGTAGCTTAACTGGGCCGTAACTTTGATCCCATTTACACCTGCTATTAACCTACATCATCTACCCGACTCTTTATCTGACATGGCTGAATTTACATTTACACACACTGTTAAAATGCATCTGCAACAATACTGAAATGCAGTTTTGCTCTTGCTTGACAAAGGTCAGAGTACACACATTTCTTATTTAGAGTTACATCGAACAGACCTCAGACTGAGACTTTTGTCATGTAAAACTTTCTTGAATACTCTGCATACATAAAGCTACTTCCAGCCTGTGGATTTTGATTTGAGCATTATGCAGCAGACAAAGTTAATTTATGTGTTGTCAGTGCTGCACTTTATTGCAGCTTCAGAGATGTTTGTGCAGTGTTTCCCTCCCTTTCATTTCTTCTGATATGAATTTATATTGTTGATTTGAGTTTCTGACTGCTCTCTGATTCCCTAAACAATAACCGCAAGTGACTTGAATGAGAAAACACTGGTTTACACCACTGGCTTTGCTTTTGTCCAAGCTTTGCCCTGATGAAAGTCTAGCAAGTGAAATTTAAAATTTAGTTTGTGGACACCTGAACATCACACCCTCGTGTGACTGTTAAGCGTCTCCTACCAAAGATCATGGACGTTAATATGCTGTTATAATAGCCTTGTAGTAAAATGACTTTCCACAACATTTTGTGGCTCTGGTCAGGGCAGTCACTCCTCTACTACAAGCTAGGAAAACCATTTCTTTTTATGGCATTTCATTTTTATAGACAGTGACAGCCCCCAGCAAACTGTTTCTGTACTGAACTTGCTTTGTGGACGGGGACATGTGGAAACAGAAAAGGGTCATGTCCAAACTGTTACCTCAAGATTTCACTAAAGGACCAAACTCAAATGAGGAACAACAACCCCAACCCAAAAGTAAACAAAAGTACGTGTACAGGTCTTTTTGCCATTCAACTTAAGATGTTACTACCCAGGCTGCCTGGATTTGGATTCACATGCAAAAGTTAATGATATGGTTTTGACAGTTTCTATGAGGTGTGATCAAAAGGTTCCAAGACTGCGCTTCTAACAAACAAAAACCATACCTGATATAAATTCGGCTGCCATCCCCTTCAAAGTAGTCACCTTGTGCAGGGATATATCGCTCCCAGCACTTCACAGCCACACTTGGAACGCTCCCTGGAAGTCCTGCTCAGTAAGTGCGTCAAGCACCATCTGCGACACACACTGGATCTCCTCCACTGTGTCAGAATGACAATCCCTCAGCTTGAATTTTATTTTGGGGAAGAGGAGGAAGTCGCAGAGAGCCAAAGCTGGCGAGTAGGGCGGGTCGGGAGCAACAGTTGTGTTGGTGCAGCCAAAAAAAAAAAAAAGGTACACTATGAGAGGTGCATTGTCATCAGGGAACACCCAGTTTGCTGAATATCCTCCTTCAGACGCCTCAGAACGGTGCAGTAGAACTCTGTCTGACGAATTCATGGGGCACAACCCCAGGAATGTTGAAGAAAATTACAAGCACACTCTTGGTCTCTTGGTCTGGCTTCTTTGGTTTTGGAGACTGCGGGCTCCTCCGCTGTGAAGACTGCTGTTTGGTCTCAGGATAGTAGCTGTAAACCCAGCTCTCGATGATCCTTGATCTGGAGGTTGGGTCATTGCGGACACTGCTGACGCACATCCTCACAGACTTTGACAAAGTGCTGCTTCAGCTCGATGTTGACATTGCAAATGCGCACCTGGAAGTGGTCACAGAAACTCGTGCAACACAGGTCCCAGTGTTGATGGCCTGACGTAACATGGAATTCTGACTCTCAAGAGTTATCGCTTGCACCTGCTACATGCAAATTAGCATACAGGAAGAGGCTCAGGACTTTTTGACTGCACCTCGTATATATGTAATTTGAATGCGGATGTCCAGATCTGTCTCTGGTTCAAAGGATCTGATTCAATGCATCTTTAGTGCATCTGCACTTCTGCGCAGAAAATCTGATTTAAGTCTGATCATCAAGGATTCTTGCTAATATCAGGTGTAAAGACGGTGTCCGAGCCACCTGCCACTGGACTGTGACTGTGCCGTAGGTGGGTCGGAATATGAGTCAAGTCACATCTCTGTAAATATCCCCCCACCTGACCACCTGGCTTAGATTTCAAGTGTTTTTATTTTCATTGCTTCTCAGGTGACAAGATGTCACAACAAGTTTCACACCGTCTCCCTCGACTGCATGCTGTCATAAAACAGAGTTAACAACTTCCTGTAACTGGCTTGTCGCAGCTCTCAGAGTTCTTGCGCAGGAAATGTGTCCTCTTTGTCTAAAGCCACACATCTGACCCACAAATTAAAGTAACGATAGTTGACATTAAAGTCTAAATTGCTTGCATACAGTGTATAAAAGCCTCCTTATTTTTTTATTAGTCCTTGGTTATGAGCTGTGTGTGTGTGTGTGTTTTCTTGCAGGGAGAATGAGGTCCTGAAGGTCCAGCTGAAGAAGTATGTGGGGGCGGTGCAGATGCTGAAGAGAGAGGGGAGCCAGGGCAATGACGGTAAACCACACACTCGTGCATACACACACACATACACACACGCTCACACACTCTCTGCATCATTATGACCTGACATCAGATCTCATATCTGTGTCCCAGACCATCTATTTCGCTCACAAACAGAAACGCTTATAAATGCATACACAGAAAAATAAGGTCATCAGTTTTCCTCCGCATCCCAGATCAGTTCTCATGCATTTCTCAGGGACTCAGATGACTAACCTTCCTTTTTTATGGTGTGAAGCTCTGTCAGACTCTTCACCCTCTGTCTCTCTCACTCTGACGTATCCTTTTCTTTTAGTTTTCGGGTAGATTTGATAACTTTGACTTTGCTTTCCTGTTGCCGGGGGGATGTAAGCGGTGCTCTGTTTAAAGGCTGGCAAGATAAGCCCCTGCTGTATCAAAGGCAAATAAAATGAACATGGCAGATTATGGAGGGCCACATAATGGCTAATTGCATTTTGGGAGAGCTGTTATCTGTGACGCCCCCAGGGGTTGATGTGTTTGTGAGTTTTTTGTATGTTTTTGTGAGACAGAGAGGTAAAGAGAAACGTAGGACTTTGTAATATGCTGCCCTTGTTTTTTTTTTTTTTTTAGTTGTTTAAGAACAAACAACTAGAATTTGCTGCTGTAATCCTTTTAATCAACCACCACAATGCCAGCTACACACTATTTGTTTTTAATGAGGCGTGGATTGTGTTGTTTGTGTCATTTATTTTATATAGTTTAAGGAATATTCCAGTTTATTTCGACCTGTGTTTCCATAAGTGGACAAATTATACCATCAGTGTCTGGTATGTTTCTGAAACTGAAGACATATTGAAATTATTTTAACCTTTTTGCATTCAGGTCATGTCACTGTTCTTGCTTGTCTTTTATATTTATGACATGTCTGTCCTGCACTATGAGCGCTACAAGGCAAGTTACTAACTGTGTAGCTGTAATAGGCATTAAAGTTCAAGTTCAACAGCATCAGCGACTAATTAGATCACTCATTACATAACTTTGGTTACTTATCCCATCTCCATCAAAAGAGCCTTTAAACAGCTTTAAGTTGTCTCCACCCACACATCACTTGTAGGTCAAAGACCCAAGCTTCATGAAGCCCTAATTTCCCTTTATCGTGCACATGTTTTGCTTTAAGACACATGCAAAAACTGGATCACCCAAAAAACTTTAAAGATATCTTTTATGTAGAAGGTGTAGTTATCCAGCAGAGTTCAACAGTCAAATAATGTTGTCAGGAGTTGACAACCCCCTCTCTTGTTATCCAAGCACAGACCTGTGCAACTTTGCGCTACAACGGCATCATGTTTAAAACATCACAACGGCTTCAGGTTTCATCTCTCTGGTTCCTGGCAATTACCGTGTTCAGCCTGTCAAACTCGGCCGCCCGGCCCGCTGACACCGGAGAGCACGGCGGGGAGGAGGGGGAGATGATTGGAGGGAGAGATGGTGATTCCCTCCCACATGAAAACACGCATCTGTTATCATCAGGAAATAGCCATCACCTGTTGTGGTTCGTCACTGGGCTTTTCTCTTTGAGTTTGCGGCGTTCTCTTGTTTGTTTTTTTGCCCTTCTTTTTTTTACCACCACTCATTATCTTTCTCGCTGATGTTGACTTTTCATTTTTCCCATCCTTTGTATCCTTTCTCCCTTCCTTTCTCACCCCTCCCTCCTCCCTCTTTTCTTTCCCTCTCCTCCCGTCCCCGTTCCCCTCATCCCGACAGGCATAGTAATTCCCTCTCCACAGCGGCGTCTAAATGATTTCATCCTCCCTCGCCCCTGTCTTCTCCTGCTAATGATGTGCCTCGTTCCATCATACTTTGATGTTGAATACCAGAATCTGCTGGTATATATGTGTGTGTTGGGAGTAGAGGAGGAGGAATGATGTGCGAGCAGTTTAGGGGGAGCAAAAAATTGTGGAGGGAAAGGAAAAAAAAAAAAAAATGACGAGGATGAATTGATACACAAGCGCCCCTTTTTCATGTGCTGTCAGCATGCTTCCCCGTGATCAGTGCTCTGCCTTTCTGAAACCCCTCCTGTCTAATGATGGCGCTGCAGACGTGATCTCTTGAGCGCTCCTCAGGCGCTGTCAGCCCCACTGACATGCCACAAAAGACGGTTCTCCTTTCCGTCTCTTTCAAAGGAGTGATAATTATTGTTTCCTGTGTGATGCCGTCTATCTCTGTTTGTTTCGGGGATTTCCCCTCTCTACTTATACTTGCATATGAGAGAATCGTATGTTTGTGTTACTGTGTGTTCTTAATATAAAAGTTAATTACAATTCATGTAACATACATGAATCAAATCTGTAAATCTGCATATGTTGCCATAGTGGAAGACAGGAGGTACATATACTTTACATGTCACATTAGCGTAACTCCAATCTGTGCAGCGTCAAAATGTGTTGAATGTTTAAGTGCCGTAGATAAGTGTGTGTATGTATGTGTGTGTTTCTATGTGTATGTCATTAAGGGAAGCCATTAGTCGAACCCCAGAGGATTTGTAGCGTAACAGTGACAGTTATGTTTACTGTAAGGCAGAGTCAGATGAAGGGAAGCCTCCAGGGAGTGACACCGAGTGGCACGTGGAATTATCACACACTGTTTTTAAACAGTTCCTGTGGGACTTAAACATCCTCGAAGGTTTGTGCAAACCTTTTTTTTTTTTTTTTTACAGAAAGCGGTGGCCTTGAAAAAGCACTGAATGATTATCTTTTGTACAAATGCTAGTAGGAGGCCAGTGTGTAGTGTTAACTTTGATGTGATGGTTTAGTTAGTTTGTGCTCTAGCACCCATTTGCATCATTTTGTCCCAGCTCTCCGCATCTTTCTCTGCTTGGGATCTGATCTGAAACGGACCTGTGAAAACCCCCTGCCCAAGCCTGACCTGCTTTAATTCATTTTCAAAAAACATAAGAGACCCAGAGATCAGAGCACTGTCATACTGGATCCAAATAAATCAGATAATTAGACCTGATCCAAACTGCAGTCAACCAAGACAGACCTAACTAGAGAGAACATTGATAATGATTATGACGCAGCATGTGATCAGAGCTCAGAGCGAGTGTGCTTAGATATACACACACACACACACACACCATGCCAATACAAAGGCACACTGCTTGACCCTATTAAACTGACTTGATTAAAATATAATTTGGACCTCTCCCCACTTGTGTCCTGGGTTGGGTCTTGGTTTCGCACATGCATTTTTGTTTTAATATCGCAACAGTTTATTTTGACCGGTGTCGTGCCATGGGTGTGTTCAGTTTGGGGAAACATGGACACTTGCAGTTGCTCTTGATACAGGACCTTGCTTCATCATGTTTATGATGCATCCATCCATTATTTACCCATTACCCATTGACATATCTAGGCTTCCTTACCTCGGCTACTACCTCTGTTTTTATGGTGCATCAGATGTGTGCTACAAGCATCATTTAACAACGCACCAGTACCTTCAGTGGTGGTTCACTTCAGGTCAGCCAAACTCAAGTGCAGCAGAGACGAGGAAAGAAGTGGTCCAGGGGGAACGAGTGTTAATGGAAAGATTAATGGCAGAGCAGAGATGACAAGCTCATGAAATCTTGCCACAAACCCCCCAAAAATGAAGACGATTATTAGGCCTGCGACTACACGTTTCTTATTTTTGTCAGTCAGGGTTAATTTGATGTATGTTGATGTAAAACAGAGACCTGGGGGATTTATGTAAAAACAAAGTGTTCAAGGTGTGTGAGTCTATTTATTTAAATGAGGTGAGTGTGTGAAAACAAAAGGGGTTAAGGACAGTGGGACTTGGAATAGAGTGCTGTTGTCTGAAGTCAATTGGTGCAATGATAGAGGGCCAGGATTCAAAATGAAGGCATTGCCTGGATAAAAAACACCCTCAGTGGAAGCTCTTTGTCTCCCAGGTGATAATGTTTCAAGGCATTTCATTCTCCCAGGAGAATGACTGGCTGGTTGACTGGCTGTTGGTTGACCGACTGCTTTATCCCCGGGGGATTGATTCCTCAGGGAGACGGTCGACGAACCTGAGGAAACGGTTTTCACCTCCTCCCTCTGAGATGGCTGATTGCTGCATGCGGTCAGCTGAAATTGGCCTGCAGTGCTGTATATAAAAAAAAGATTGGCCTGCCAGTGGTGGGATAGGGATCAGGAGTTATTAACCTGTTAAGTGCTGGCTGGGCGCGCCAAGGACTCTCGAGGAGCTCGATAACAGGTCAGAGGGCAGTTAGCCTGGTGAGATGGAATTCCCTCTCTTCCATTTTCTTTTTAAGAGCTTTGTGATATTTCTATTTCCTCTCGTTTTTATCTGTTACATTCATACATACACTCTTTTTTTGTTGAAACAGCAAAAATAGGAAAGTGACCTTAAGATGTGAAAGGACAATTAAGATTTACAAGACTGGCTTTGTTTGTTTTAACCATTCCTTCTCTCACCAGCTCCCGTGTATTTTTTTGTGTTTGCCCAGTTTTTGCGATTCATACTTTTTGCCTAAATATACTCAATCTAAACCCCTCCCTGTTCTTTTTTCCTCCTCACCTGTGTTTTCACTTCGCCAGGATTAGACATGAACAGTGGCAGACCAGCGCTTTGATTCATTCTGCTTTTTTCCCTGTCACTGCGTACGTGTTTAATTCGTCCATAAATAAACCCCGCCGCAGACAGCAGCTTATTCATCTCCAATAAGGAAATGGATTACATGGCCGTTTAAAACCCAATAAGCTTTCCCTCACTCTGCCTTGGTCTCTCCTGCTTCCTCCGACAGCCAGTGGCTCTAATGAGTGAATGAGAGGCATTTGTCATCGCTGCCTGCACTAATAGGAGTGTGTAACTTATTCATTACACACACGGATCTGCGTTTATTGTGACTCTTTGCCCTTGTACGGCCTCGGGGAGGTCAGGCATCCCGCTGCGAGGTGTCAGCTGTGTGTGTGTGTGTGCATCCTGTGCACAGGTGTAAAGGTGCATGTTAATAAGAACTTGGGATGTGTGTACTTATGTTATTTCAAGGTGCTGACCTGTTATATGTTGTGTATGTGTGTATGCTGTATGTGTTAATATGTGTTTGGGGGTTAATGTGAGAAAAGCAGGTCATGGTGGTGAGAGGGGAGTCGTTATTAAACAAATCTGTGTGGGTATGTGTTTTGTCAATGTGCATATGTGTGCACGTTCATATGGTGTAATTGTGTTAATTGTATTTTTGAGTCCCATGTCCCCTTGAGTGAGTGTAGGTGAGACACGGTGTGTATGGTAGTGTGTGAGTGGCCTAAATTAAAGCGTGCATTAGCGACCGTAGGTGGGGTATGAAACTGTTGTAACTGGTGTGTAAGTGGTTTATGTTATAAAGTTATTTACATCCCAGTAGGCCGACTGTAAAAGAGCAAATGATGAGTCATTCTCTATGTGAATCGAGCTTAATTGTGCCCACACGCATTGAGCTGCAGCCTCTGAAGATAACAAGAGAAGCCGGGCAGCGGCTCACATTGTTTAGCCTCTCAGGTCTTAATCCAACAGATTGGGCATGTTTACGAGCTCAAAGGTGTGAGGGACTTTTCATTTATTCAGCAGAGGGTGGTCTGTTTGTGTGTATATACGACAATTAATCCAACAGACACTGTTTATTTTCCTGGCACGAGAGAGGTGACATCGCATATTGTTTGTCACAGGTGGGGCCAGGTGGTCAACGCCCGAGCGTAGTGTGTGTTGCGTGCGGCCGCCGGTTTGTGCGTCTGGGGCGTCATATCTCACAGGCGTTTCCATGTGGGCGCTGCAGGGGTGTGTAACAGATTTCATCACCTGGACAGATCGGTGTTAATGAACATTTTAATCATCTCGCCGAATGCCAGAGCCTGCTGAGTGTCATCACGTCCGCCTTTCCCAGAGATAAATATGGAAAATCGCGGCTGAGGAGGGAAAGCACTCAGAGTGTAGATTCCCATCTGATGCATCTTTTGGCTCTTTATTGCCATTTTGTTGTGATATTTGATAACTCAAATATTGCAAAGTTTATGTGTCTCTACTGTTAGCTGTTAAAAATGTCACACATTAAAATATAATAAAGAAGCTTTTAATATAAGAGTGAAATCTAAGTCGTTACTAATACTGCACTAAATCAGTGTTGTTTTTCCTTTAGCTGTGGCACCACATCAGTTTTTACTGACTGTTAGCTTCCAGTGTAAAAACTTATTTTTATTTATTTATTTTTTTTAAACAGATGAGATTGTTTAAGCTCAGTTTACAGTGACAAATCTTTCCATTGCTCACTCTGATAGTTTTTCTCTGACTGTTGTGTACCTAGAAAACGAGCCAGGAAGTGTGTTGCATTACCAAGACAACAACTGCTGTCTGCATAACTTCTTATTTAAACTGGTTTTGATACAATACTTGATATAGAATGTAACATAAAATGTTATAAAATGTATATCTATATTAATGTTATGAAAAATGTACGATAAAGAAATAGAAGTAAACAAATTTTGCAGCTTTTGAAATCACTGCACTAGATGATGTAACACAGCAGTGACAGAGTCTCCACTGTTAGTTAATTATGTCTGAAACAGCAGCAGCTTATGGGAATGAGCAGAGTTAAATGGGTCGCTGTTGCGATGGCTGAGTGATGCCAGACAAGTCTCACCTAAAGAAACTTCACCTACATGAGTTTTTGATTGGCAACATGTGCAGCATAAGAAACATCCAGCCACACTGTGTTTTTGATGTGTATCTGTCTGGATGTTTTTTGAGATATGGTTCCCCTTATTTGAATGGTCACAGCTCGTGGAAAAGATGTGTCATTCCACATCGTGTCTGTCTGAAGATGGCCTCTGGCATCAGATCGAATGGCCTTCTGGATCTCTCACCCGGCTGTCCACTGACTCCCGGTCAATGACCTTTGACCCCTTCTCAGTTGATGCTGTGAGTGGTTTTTGTCTGGATGTTCACAAACAGCTGATGTTGTCTATTTCTGGAGTTCGTTCGACCTCTTGTCCTGGGTCCTTGCTTTTTTTTTCTTTTTCTTTTGTTCAAACCCTCCAGCCTCACTAACAGGCAGGAAAGTGTTAAAAGATGTGAGTTTTTACTAAGTTTGTTTAGCTCTAGGGGATTGTCAGGGGAATCTGTCACTGTGTAGATCAATTTATAAATATGATTTTCTGTGTTGTCGAATACAAACTATGTTCCCTGGTACAGCAAAGATAGGTTAATCTGAGTGAAAGCTGAGATTCTTTACTTGTTTCAACTATCAAATCATCTTCAAAAAGGATCAGAGAAGAGCTTACAGAGGTGCAGAGGGCTTTTCAAGCTTTCAGGCGACTGAGGCATTGTGTGCAAAATTTGAGAGCAACTCAATTTAAGGAGGACGGTTCTAATATTCGTGCTGGTTCAATCCTCTTGAAGCTTTGTAATGGAGTGAGGCATCCGTCTCCAAGACTGGATTAAGCGAAGAGAGAGCAGCTATGAGTCTGAAGAGAGAGAGAGAGAGGGAGGGAGCAAGAAGCCTCTGGGTGATGCATCTGGAGTTTTCACCTTCACTCTCGCCTCAGGGTGTCCACACACACACACACACACACACACACACACAACATATGCCTCCAGGCTGTTACTATACCTGCCTCTCCAAGTCTCCTCAAGCTACATCTCGCCACCCTGCCCTGGTTTATACGTGAGAATGGTGTGACCGCGTTTTGCATACCACCTCTAAACCAGTGTCCTCAAACACACCCACACAATCATTCTTTTTAACCCCCCCCCATCCTCCACCTGCCTCCCTCCACTGTCTTGGGAGTGATTGCATCTGGTCCCTGCTTGCCTCCCCTTGCCTCCCAGCCAGTGTAGGAACTGGTGCAGTATGAGCAGAGGCCAGGCTAGCCCATCATTTACTGCATGACTGCCCACGCTGATGATAACACAGCACAGACTTACTTTAGCACGCTGTCCAGCAGAGTGAGGGCTGAACTGTCCGGGTTGCCGTGGAGCAGATGTCGGGGGCAGAGGGGCGGCTGTCGCTGTACGTTGACATGTGTTTTCTTTTTTTTTCTTTTTTTTTTGCTGTGGCTACGCGTGGTGGAGCTGTGACGTGGCATGACAGTTGCATGTGTGTGCATCACAAAGTACAGAAGGAGAGTTTGAGGTTAAGTGTGTGTGTGTGTGTGTTTTGAATCACAGAAGGAGAGAGTTTAAGGCGGGAGTGTCTGTGCACTTGTTTAAAGAAGGCGGATTTTAATCACAACAGCAGCTGTGTGTCAGATACCTGCGGCAGTCCCTCTGATTTCCACCTCCTCTCACAGTTGTTTGCAATGCACTCTGGGCAGGAGGTGGAGGCTTACAAGCGTGCTTTGGTCGCCATGATGTCATTGGCTCGGGTCGACCGAGGGGGATATTAATCAGAGCTGATCGGTGCTCCGCGACAGCCAACTTACGCAGAGTCCCACACACAGAGGTGATAATGAAATTGTTGGAGCATCTGTCTCTGTTGTCCTTTCCCCTCTTAGTGTTGTCTTCTCATGCTAGTAAACATTTTTGGTTGGACGTAAACATGTTCAGGATTTATGACACAGTTCTTATTATTTCCCACCTTGGCCTTGTTTTGGTTTTTGCAACATGTTCGTTAACAACCATAATTTAATTGACTTCACTGTAGGGTGTCATAAATGATTACAGGATGTAATTTCAGTACAATACAACTGCTGTAGTCTTCTGTATCAGAAGAAGCTTTAGCTTGAAAGGATTCATATGTTTTATTTGAAGTAGCAGCATCAGAAAATGAATGAATTTAAAAAGGACCACAACGGAACGGCAGCAGATGTTTCCCGAATTCCAAAAGTAAAGTTTGAATAAATTCATTTGAACGTTGAGGATAATTTTGATGCTCATTACTTAAGGCAGCTGACATCAGTGGAATCGCTGTTACGCAAAACGCCTCTTTCTGTTTCATTTCCACAATTTGTCATGCCAGGTGGAAAATATCAAAACCAGTTAAACATCCTCAGATCCACCACTTTGTGATGTCTCTGCTTTTACTAAGGTTTTCTGTTTTTCCTGACGTTGCGTTGCGCCGCTCTGATAAATCACCACAAAGCGAATGTACAATGTGATCAGTCATTCACTGTCAGTTTGACATTCAACCCGTATCATATCTCATCTTATGATCGACTTAATTACTCAATGACTGTCAAAAACCATGTATGTCTTTTGCTGTGTGATATAGTGCATGTGCTCATTCATCTCATTAGATTATTCGTTGTTCAAGTCACTCACTGAGTTTACTTTTCCCCTAACACGTAGCCGTCTGCTAATGATGATGTGTTCATCAGCGCCCACCCCTACCCTCAGGGCTAAGGCTTGTTTGCATGAAATTTAAAAAGTTCTTTGGGACGAAGCAAAACCCACTCAACATAAAATGGTTGTTCACTGTGTCCTCATTTTTTTTAATGAGGAAAAAAAATCAATAAACACATCCATTAACTCTGCAGAAAGGAAAATTGAATCAAAGTGTCGTAATGCTACATAAGTTAACATGACTAAAGCCTCAGATATGTTGATGTCTATAGTTTTGCACATATTTAGTCATAAAACAAAGTAAAACAAATAAAGAATTTGACCTCATCATGGTGAGGTGAAACATCAGAGCAGTTATTATTTCAATGTGGAACAAAGACCAAAGTGGTGGACCAACCAACACTGTCATCCACAGACGTCTACTGGCTTCATGGCTAAAACCTGAAGGTTTTGATGAAAGCTTTTGGGCTCAACTGTTCCCACTTTGCTGTGTTAGATTTTACTGGAGTCCCTGCAAACTCAAAGGGAGATAATTGCACAGTGACGTGAATCATGATCAGGACTGATTGTTGCAATTGACAGGAACAAGGAACATAATGCCCAGTATGAAAACTAATATCTTCTGGTCTTATCCTGAGTAATTTTCAGTGAGTACAGACAGATGAGCTTCTGTTCTTTAGTCAGAGAGATTACAAGCAGACAGTACAAGGACTACAAAGGTCAATGCTACAATGCTATGACAAATTACTGCAACCAGAGCAGCTTCATGTGGGTGTACCAAGAGAAGAGTGAGTGCAACGAAAATGGCAGAAAATAAGAGACACTCAAATTTATTCTGCTCGCTGGCATTCCTGTAGTAATAATAATGATAATAATAACAATAAATTTAGCTTGGAGTGCCTTTTAAGGAACCAGAGGATGCCGCACAACACAAAAGGATCATTCTTCTTGTCTGGTTTCAGATTGAGTCTCCAAACATGTGGGAGTAATCTGTTTTGAGTGATACGTCTCGGCTTGATTACGAGTTTTATTTTTCTTTTTTCATTTTTTTTGGAGTGCTGCTGGGATTTGGATATGAATATTTAGAGTCTTACACAGATAACTATCCACGCTTGTTTGGAGCCTTTTCATTCAAAACCCCACGGAGCCTTTGAGAAGCCGCCGCAACTCTCTCCTGAATAAGTGCCACCAGCAAACCAGCAAATCTCTATCTCTTTATCGCTGCCTCATAGCACATTTCACCCCCCTCGCACTGAATCACTGCTTGTGCTCCTAAGACCCCCCTTCATGTATGTATATGTGTGTGTTTGAGTAAAGTCTGAGTGTGTAGCTTGTTAATGTGCTATGTGATAACTGTCCTGCTCTATAAACAACTTAATCCTGCTTCTTAGGTGCCTGGGAGCTCTCTGCTCCTTCAAAGACCTGGAGGCTTAAGAGGAGAGGTGCAGGTTAGGTTGGGTGGCGTTAGGGATGTGTGTGTGTGTGTGTGTGTGTGTGTGTGTGTGTGTGTGTCTTGGTGTGTAAAGAAAGGTTTGAGGAGTGGGATGTAAGTAGCAGTGAAGTTCTTTTACTTCACTTGCAACTTGGAGATTTTAAAGTCGAGCTGACATTAGAATTATTTTTTGCTGAGAAGTCAGTATACACATCCTTGGTGTTTGTACTTGTTCTGGTGAGTTTGGGATTTTATAAGTAACTGTGAGTTGTATTTTTTTTTTACTGTACTTTAAAAAAAAAAAAAACAAAACAAAAAACAATTCATCTTCCATTTTAACTTATAAGCTTCTGTCCTCTGCGATGCCAAAATTGAATTTCAGCTTGCAGAAAACATTTGGTGAAAGAATCAAAAGTGTGAGGATTTAAATATTGAATCCAACATTGTGCAACAGCATTAAACTTATATTGATATGTTACTTTTCAGAGAGTAACAGCACAGGAGGGTCCAGGCTTGGAGAATAATGAGCAGAGAGGGAGAGTGGAGCGAGTGAGGAGATGATAAGTGATGCTGCAGAGCTTCTTGTCCTAACCACTTCCTGATAACCTTCTCGTCTTCACTCCAGATGGCTCTTTTGTATTGGTCAAATACCTGTGCAGAGTAGAAGAGCTCTCTGAGGGCCTTTGCAGCACTTCCTCTCATTTCTTTATCCTCCTCCTTGGACGGGACACAAGCTGTGCCTGTCTGTCCAAACAGTTGTACCACATGAGACTCAGAATACTGATGAAGAATTGAAACGGTTTTGTCTGCTGAGCAGCATATTCTGCAGCCGCACCCAGAGGAGAGGAGTCATTTGCAGGTAGTTTATGTTCTCCTTTGACACTAACATACGTCAAGGGTAATCAGATTTTAATTTGTGAGCTAAAGATCCAGGCGTAAATGCACCGAGGATGTGTTGAAGATGTAAAGTTAGATGCAGTTAATTTGACTTGTCTTTACCAAGTGTTGATTTTGGACAGCCAGTGCTGAAATATGATTCATCTGAGCTGCTGTAATCAATTCATGGATCTAAGTAGATCCTGCATCAAATATACTCAAGGCCGATGGATGTGACTGAGATAAATATAATTTCTGTTTTTGGCTTGTCTGATCATGATATTGGCTGAGATCAGTGGGTTTAGAAGTGGAGGCTTTTGAGATTAATTTGATTCACAGTTTGTTTTTAACATCTCAGTCCATAGTCGGGTTCTAGTATTCACAATTTCACATCTTGCTCAGCAACCTTGAATTATATGTGTTAACATTTACATGTATACAAATGCAAACAGTCCCTTTTCAGCTTTATAATAGCATCCCAGCTATGGCGGAGAGAATGTAGTGATCAAAATAACCGAGACGAAATTAAAAAAAGCCTCTCTTAAAAATATAAATAGAAACAGACATTTGAACTGTGTGCTCGATGCATATGTCAGTCCCAATTGGTGCCAGATTCAAAGGAAGGAATAGTTTGACTTTTTGACATATACCTGTTTCTTACTGAGAGTTAAATGAGAAAATTTTAAACCACTCTCCAGGAGGTGATTAGCTTAGCTTAGCATGAAGAGTAAACAGCAACTCAAATGTAATATGATAAAGTTGTGATTTTTACAGGGATTGCCATTAAACTTATTTGATTATTTTACATTACAGAGTCAGGTTAGCTGTTTACTTTTGTTTCTAGTCTTAACTGTGTGCTACACTACGCTAACGGGCTGCTAGCTTTAGCTCCATATTTACTGTACAGTCATGTGACAGTGATATGAATCTTCTCAACTCAATCTCAACTATTCCTTGGTGGTTTAGATGCTTATTTGCTTCCAGGCAGAGTAATCTACACAGGAGGTCCCTCTACAAACAAACTCTGTCAAAGTTTAAAAGTTTTACTTTATAATGAACAAGTCTCCGACCATTTGCTTTAGCTTGTTTGAATTCCTTGGATATAATTTGTCACAGACCTTCACAGTTAAATACTACATCGGATGTAGACACTTTGGGTTCATTAATGTGAAATGACTGAATTTCTGAGACCAAGTTCTTCATTATGATGTTATCCTCCACATGCCCCTGCTCCCGCCCATTCCCTCTTAAATTGGAAAGTTCTGTTGCTCTGATTAAATCGAATCCTCAAAATTAGCATGTTCCCAGTGTTCAATACACATGCAAAACCCATGGCATCTTTTATCTTGGAATGAGAATAAAACTGTTGAAGATGAAAAGCTAACTTTCTACAACATAATGAAGATAACTCACTTGGTGGGAATCCACTTAGTGAGAAAGTTATTTTTTTTCCTTCAGAGCATTTTTTGGACGTTCTCCCTTGGTGAATCCCACTGTGCTGCAGCCAACTCAAAGAAATGCTTGTTTTGTAAAAGTCCTTTGGAGTCTAGATCAAAAGCATTTTCATAGCAACTCAATCTGTGATTGAAATATTTAATACTGGCACCAAGCCTCATCCAATCTCTTCCACACTCATGCTGCTGCTCGCTTCACTCGCTCGCATTTCCTCTCCTTTACATTTAGTTCCCCCTGTTTCCTCCTTTGCTGTCCCTCCATCTCTCATCTTTACTCTCTCACGTTTATTCTCTCCCTCAAAGCCTTGTTGCATTAATAATCCACGCTAATGCAGAGTGCATGTGAAGATATAAATAAGATGCTGTGTATAGATATATATATATATATTTGATCATCTTCCGGACCTTTGACCAGCCAGTGAAAGCAGCTGTAGCAGCTAATATGCTGCTGCCGCGACTGAGCTGTTGTCACAGAGAAAATAATGGAGGTAGTCGGAGGAAAAAAAGAAACACAAAAGTTCACTTTAGAGTGTTTTTGCTGCACTTCGTGTCTCTTTCATCCTTTGCATGTGTGAAAAGCTTCTGAAGTGCTGTTTTTTTTTTTTCTTCCTTTGGCTTTTTCTCGTTGTGTAAATATGAATATGGAAAGAAGTGTCAGGATGTGTTGGGTGGGGGTAGAGCTGTTGACATCAGAGAAGTTGCAGACTACTTCCTGGAAGTACACTGCTTAATGAATGTATGTATGTGTGTGTGTGTGTGTTTTGCATATGCCAAGGACAAGACAGGTGATCTGATGTGCCTTTGTGTTGCTGAAATCATCAGCGCAATACAGATCTCGCACATACAGCACAACAACACAACAGCAAGGACTCATTTCACTGTTCAGTTGTTGTTTCTTCCTCCTGCCTCCAGACCACACTGCGGATTAGACTCAACAAAGAAGAAGCTTGGACGTCTGCAGATGAGTTAGCATGATTAAAGGCCACCTAATAAACTTTGACAAGTTCTGGTGTCAGAACTTATTAGCTACGGCGCCCTGAGCCGGTTTGTGGTTATGAATGAGCCGTGCGCCCGGCTCCCACACAAGGTGAATTTGAGGAGTTTACACAAACAAAATCTAATGCGCCGCAGTTGTTTTCAAGAGCAATGAGTGAGGAGCAGGTGGTGCTGATTGAAACTTGCTGTCACCTCCAGTGATTAGCTATGTCTGAACTTCAGTGTGTAATAGCACCCTCATCTCCTGCGTAATTGGCTCTCGTATTGATTAAATAACGTATGCAGTCGGTAATGTTTGTTTAGGAACTCAGGAAGTCAAAGTTCTTGAACTTGTGTGGTTGAGGTGTTGAACGTCCTCTGCGCCGGGGCTCAGCGTGAATGGCAGCTGTATGATAAAAGGGAAGATGCAAACACTTAAGATATTATCTGCGCTGTTTGATATCATCAGTTTGTAATGCCTAACACGTCCTGGGAGCCATTTTGTGATAAAGTGGTAATTTATTTTTGTGGCTTATTAATTTTTCCGTCACCTGCCTCATCTGTGTGCAGCTAACTGATTTCCAGAATAGTTTTTGACAGTCTTGTAACTTGTCTGAACTTTTAAGTTTTCAGTTAATACTGTAAAAGTTGAATGTCAGCCAAAAGATGTACACAGTCACCAGCTAACAACAGATAAACAGGGTGGTGGCTCATCATTTGATGACTATATTTTCTACCTGTAACATGTAACATCTTTATTGTCAAAATCGCTTTGCATTCTTTAATGCCGTAATTTAAAGTGAAATCACGGTGTTGACGATGTTGTTTGGTCAAATCAACACAAACACATGAAAATCTGCTGCTTGAATTATCATGGAAAACAGATTAAAGTAGCCACAGACATGAGGCACTGAACTAAACAACTAAGACACCAGCGAGTTTCAACCCTACTGGTGCAAATATCAGGGAGCACCAGCTCCAGAATCAGCACCATGGACAGCGGTCGGTTCTTCAGCACTGATTTAACACGGTTAATGGGATTATTAGATGGGTTATTCCTTTAGTTGTGATTTGACTGGAGGTTTAATGACGTCATTTCACAGCAGATTTTGTTGTTTCTTCACAGCAGCTAAGGAAGCA
This sequence comes from Lates calcarifer, assembly GCF_001640805.2. Classification (NCBI taxonomy): domain Eukaryota; kingdom Metazoa; phylum Chordata; class Actinopteri; family Centropomidae; genus Lates; species Lates calcarifer. Next base: position 3,651,643 of record NC_066855.1, read on the forward strand.
CTAGTGACAAAACAAACTCTGTCCTCAGACTATCCGCTGTATGTCTGCGCAGTCTGTACACTGAACACACAGACTCTGCACTTTATTTCCAGCATGACTCAGAGTGAAAGTGCAGGTAGCAGCTCAGTTATGGACATTGATGAACATGGCGGCTTTTATGAGAGTAGAACCTATGGCTCTCCATTAGAGGGACAAGCTCTTTTGTACCACGCACCACCTGCATCAGCTCTCCAGGTCTATATCTTTTACCCATAGATGGCAGTGTGTCCATGAGTCTTCAGCTAGGCATCTGTGTGTCTCCTGGTTTGTAATGGTGCGAGGAGAGGCAGACAGCCACTGACAGGCCTCCGTAATGTAGATTTACTGTAATGGCCTGCAAGGAAATGAGATGTACACTGTTAAATAGTTTGGAAAGACATCTTGCTCCGCTCTGCTGTGGCCTGACCTCGCTCTGTGAGCCAGCGAAACGGCAGACCAGATCATTGATTTGACAAAGGCTTTGACTAATGATACAAGTGAATAAGTGGGAAGAGAGGACAGAGGAGAAAAAAAGCTGCCACAGTCGTCTGTCTTTCTTTTTTATCTCCGCTCTTTTGTCAAGACGTGCGGTGAAGTGATCTGAACCTGTTGATAAGGTCATGGCAACAGAGGGGTCGTCGATTAATGAGCGCCATCGACACACGCTCATGTGCCGCCTCCACAACCGCTGTGAATGTGCCGCTTCTTTCTTCCGTGACCGCCTCTTTTGTCCTTTCACTTGGGTCCTTCAATTAAGGCTGCCTTTTGTTCCTGAGGCTCATATGGAGCCAGTGGTCTGTGTCATTCTCTTCATCCATTATGGATCAGTAGCAAGAGAAGTAAGACCAGAGTTCTGGGAGTTTTATTAGAGACACGTCTTAGTTTCGTGTCTCTGATAGACTTGATAAGGAAGGTGTCGGGACTGAATGTCAGAAAACACACACACAGGTGATCATGCATGGATTCTGTTTATTTACCTCATTTACCTTTCACATAGATCGACTTTGACTTATAGTCAGGTGTCAGAGAAACATTTAAATTCATCCATGCAAAGCCGCCTGTTTCTTGACTATCTTATGTGGGGCTAATTTGCAATGAATCCTGGGAAAATAAAGCTATAAAACATGGCTGACCGAGCAACTGTGTCAGTCTGTTCAGCTCTGTTCACCTAAGCAGAAGTGAACAGAGCTTCCTGGAAAAAAATCAACAGTTACAATTACATTTTACATTTTAACCATATATATATATAAACCAAACAAATAAAAGCTGATGTGGAAAATAACTGCACAACAGTAAACCAGATTAATTCCACTGTCAACAGAGCATCAAAGACAGGCTCCAGATAGAGTTTCCTCGGGCAAATAAAAACACTGCTGTGTATTTCCAACAGGTTACTGTGGTTCCCTTCTTATTGTTCACTCCACAACAGTATATGCAAGCAATGAATTATGAACCATGTTTTGCTCTTTGTTGTCATTTGGTTCACTGCACACTGAAGGAGGTCACTGAAGTGGGTTATTCCAATAGATACAGATTATATACCATGTGTGATGGAGGGATGGATGTGTTGTATCGTGTTATATGTGCTGCCTCATCTTTCCCTTTTTTCTTTTGTGTGTGTGTGTGTTGCTATCATTTTACACTCATCCCACTGGTACCATCAGAATCAAAAGACCTCTGCTGATCCTGATAATAACCTCTGTCCTGTTGCTCCCTCTCACTTTCTGTCCCCTTGTTTCTCATTATTGCTCTCTTTTCATCCAACTCTCTTTTTCACATCTCTCTCTCGCTCTGTCATTTCCAGTAGCCTCCCTCTGTCACCATCCCTCTGGCTTTCCCTCAGCTCTAAAATAGGAAATGCCTAAATTACACTTGCTAATAGGTTGCAGCAGCCCTGTTTTTTCCTCTCTGCCCCCCCCCCCCCCGTCATCTTCTTTTTAATTTAGTGTTAGGGACAGAACACATTTCATTTGATACTAAATGAAAGGATTGGTCTTATCAGCTTTTGGAAAAGAAGGAAAAAAAATCCTCTCAAATCCTCTTCCTTTTCCTCCAGATGGATCAATTCTTAATGCTCGTTCTGCCACACTGTCCCCCCACCCAATTTCACCCTCCACGACCCCCCCAGCACACAAAACCAGAGCACAGGGTACCATTCCCAAACACTTAGGTTCTCATCTGAAACACCTATGAGAAGATCTCATCTTCTCTTTTACTCCCAAGACACCTGGGCGAATTCCTCATTAAAAGCGCCTCATGCAGTGCGTACACATCAACAGATTATTAACATATTAATTTTGAGACATTAGAATAACTACTCTCAACAAACGAGGCAATCACTGAGATGATTGGCAGCCTCCTTTGGCCTCTACAGTGTATTTTACATGTGCTGATGATGGCAAAGAGACAGATTGTTTTTTGACACAAACATGAAAAGCCACTGTTTGTCCTGCGCAGATGGAAAATAAAAGAGTTGCTGCAACAAATAATTATTGTTGCATTGATGTAGAGGTGGACTCTGTTTGTGGGATGAGAACTGGATGTGACACTGAAACACTGCTCTTCAGACTGGAACAAACATTAGGGTTTTCAGTTCATGAATACATAAAGCACAGTATTACCAAATCCTCACATTAGAGAAGAGGTAGATAGAAATGTAAGTTCCACAATGAAAAATCTCAACAGCTAATTTTGTGCAGACGTTCCCCTGCATGATGGATAATCATGACTTTGGTGATTCTCTGACTTTTCCTCCAGTGCTACCCTAACATTTCCCTTTGTTGTCTTTTTGGTGTATGACCAAATTCCCATCAGCCCCAGCTGCGCTAACATTAGCTAAATGCTAAAATAAGATGGTGAAAATAGTAAACAGTACACCTGTAGCCATTGCTACTGTGACCATGTTAGCTTGCTGTTGTTAGCATTTAGCTCAAGTACAGCCTAACAGACAGTTTTGTTATCAGATAGATGACATGACTGATTGATTAACCAGTAATCAAACAGTTTTCTATTGATCATCTGATCTATTAATCAGTACCACCAGCTCATTAGATGGGTATCTGTCATTGCTGACATAATGTGATTTTTTTTGTTCTCACAGTTAAACCAGTGTAACACAGCCTGCTCTCTCTTGCATTATTCATTATTTCCCAGCAACATTTCCAGGTCTTACAAGTGTAGTTTCCTTGTATTCTCTGGCAGTGGAGTCATTTGATTCACAGTAGATGCTGTTACCTCAATGTATGTTTGGGCAGCGATCCATGGCAGACAGGATGGCTAGACGTGCTCATTTGTTACTAAGGCTTCATGTTGCCTTTTAAGTACACAAGGAACTTAGCCGCTGTACACCTGTAAATGTCAGGCCTAGATGTTTTCTGGTAGCTACATTTTTGTCTTGCCATGGTGATGCATGGCATGTATTTTCACATTGCATTTAATATCCATTTTCTTCCATCGACACGGTCTTTGCTCTCGACGTAGTTTGGCTGAGATGGGGAGAATTACACATGCTGCTATTGTGAGAGCAAAGTGACTGCTCTGACCAGAATTCGAACTCTCCGCTTCTTTTCCATCCTACAAGTATTTTAACCTTTATTTCACTAGGGAGGGCTGACCCAGCAGACGGCTCTTTTTTCATAAGCTACACACTAAAGCTTTCCTGCTTTTACTGCCGTCTTTTTCCACTTTGTCCTGAATTCAAACCCTCCAGTTCTAAACTCTCTAAGTCTAAAGGTGAAGGCCACTTAACAAGTCTCTCACTTGCTTCCTGTACCTACTGTCTAATTGTGGTTTTGAGGTTTTGCTACACAGAGTGTACGTAATGTAGGTTGTTAAAAATTGACCTCTTTAACCTTTCTCATTAGTCATCAGTGCTAAATGGTAGTAGTAGTCAGTGGGCGTCTCCAAACGAATGGTCTGTGTGATTAAGTTGGATATTAGCAGCGCAGGTGCCCTTTAACAGCACAGACACTATTAACACAACAACAAAAAAGCAATTAGATTGACTTTCTAAAATGGCAGTCAATTAGCAAAGCTTCTGTGCCGCATGGTGGGAGAGGTGAGGAGAGGAGAAGAGAGAGACTCAGAGGCAGACAGAAAGTGCTAACTGGCTGCCTCTGCTTTTTGTGACGAGAGGAGAGTGGATCCTGGACGGCCTTTGAGGTTGTCAGGGAATTAGCTGTTCTGATGTCAGAGGGAGACAAATGTCAGATTGCAGCTTGTCATTTGATGCAGTTTAGACTAAATCATCATTTTTATTTACTTTAAGTTGTCTAATAGTGGCCGGGAGTATTTACCTCAGCGGCAAAGAGAATTATGCCTTCCTTTTGAAGAGACTTATAAAAGAGACTAAAACATCCTCCATGTTTACCAGTTTTCTTTATAAATTTAATAGAATATGTATTATGTCAAAACCAATTCCACTAGTACAAAATAAGTTCTGTTTTATTTTTCTTCATTAACAGAAATATCATTGTTTTTCACCAGTCAATTCTAGTCCTTTCACTCTGTTTTTCCCGATCACTGTCAGCGCAACTAAAAACACATTCGCATTAAAATTCTCACAGCCTGCCTCTTATCAGTAAACCTTTAATGTGAACAAGCTACAGAGAGCGTGTGTTTCACTGACAGTAGCTTAACACAGATGGGAAACAGAGAAATGAGGAGCAACTGGAATCAGTGGGTGGATAAAACAGTTATTTCTGTTAATAATAGAAATTAGGCGCAACAAAGCAACTGGCCACTGCTGACCAATTTACAGCAACAAGACCTCTTTCTCCGTCTTTTACTGTCATTGTTAACACTTCTGAAGGAGATTTGCCTATCTATACTCACCTGCTACATTCTTTTGTCACAGTTTTGTGTGGTGTACTGAAGCATATTGTCCTTTTTTCGCTACACTCTCTTTGGTCCAGTCACACATTAAAAGAATTAGGTTTTGTTCTTTCAGAAGTGCACACTGAAGAACAGAGGAGAAACCTGCTCAAAGCACTTTTTGTAAGATGCTACAAAGATTTTTTTAATCTTTCGAGCAAACTTCACCAGGCCTGCTCTCATGAAGTTTCTTTGTTTGTGGATTAAACAGTTTCAACTTTTGTTAAAAGTGTTGTTGTGCAGCCATCTGTCACAGTCTAATGCCTCCCGTCAGAACAAAGAAAGACCCAGATTGACAGACATGGATGTTTGTTTGTTACTTGTGCTTTTCCTGTTGACTGATAATATTTAGCCATAAGAACTATTCTATGTTCCAGTCTGTGTGTGGAGCCCAGTGTATTTTTTATTGAAGGGAGACGTACACAGCTTTTAAAAAATGATGGAAAAGCCGCTCTCCTCGCCACGCAAATTAAAGGTATTAACTCTCTGAGATGTGTTGGTCACATCCTGTTTGGAGGTAAGGGCACTCTCCCACTTGGAGAGTGACTGAAGAATAAATGTTGTCAGGACATCAGCAGGTGTGATTGTGTGCTTTTGTACGTGTGATGAAGCCTCACAGTGTGCGGTCTGTCACTAAAAGGAAGCACATTTGACAGGAAATAAGAAGCTAATGTTGTCATGGGAATAAACAAGATAATAGGCTGGTTGGCCTTGGCCAGGCATCAAAGGTTGATGCCTGTTTTGAACGTAGGTCGTCTCTGTTTAAGTCCCCTGTTCATGTTAGTCACTAATGGGTCTTACAGGTGATTGGATTATAAGTGGATGTCTGAATACAGCTGGGATCTAATCACAAAAACCACATTCAGAAGTAGCCAGGACTTTGTCAGCACACCAGGAACAAATACCACTCTCTTCTGTTAAATTATCCAGCTCCAAATTGGGATTGGGATCCTTTCAGCGTTATAGAAGCTGGAAATTTTCTTCTTCTAATTTATTGATGTTTTTATTTCCATTATGCTTTCATTATCAGTTACTCATTATTGATTAATCTGTCTAAATAAAGCAATTCATTGCTTGTGAGCAAATGGTGAAAAATGTCCTACACAGTTTCCTTTGAGTCCAAGAGGGTGTTTTCAGATGTCTTGTGTTGTCTTACCAACAGTCCAAAACCCAAAGATATGAGGTTTACTTTTATAGAAGACATGTTATTAACAATGCCGCCCATGTATTTCTGAGGTCATCTTAAGTTCTGTTGCAGTCAAAACAGCAACTAAAGACCCAACTTGAAGCAAGATGAATTTCAAAAGGAGCTAGAACCCAGTTTGAGTTTGGGTCTTTGGGCTTTTCAGGGATTTGGGGTCTGCAACAAGACCTCAAGTCGGTATCTGTGCCATGGCCCCAGAAAATCAGGCCGAAGCGGGAGAAAGCTTTTCATGCCAGTTATCAGTATCTGGGTATTTCCACTTTACTGCCTGAAGTGGTAAATGTTCAGAACATCATGTTCACAGGAGAGAAAAGCCTCTGACAGAATGTTCAGATCATAATGGGGCATTGAAACCTGCATTAAAACTTAAAATAAAATAATTGTGGGTTTCAGTCTTCCTCAGGTAAAGTTCTGACCTTTACTGAGCTATTTAAATACAAAATAAAATTTCCAAAGAAACATGAACTTAACCGCAGAATAAAAGCCTGATATCAGTCCAACTTGAACAATAGTTCAAGACCTTTACTGCACTTTACACAGTTTTTACTGTGCACTACAGAATATGGGTTGCAGACCTGAGTACGCATGGAGTCACGACTGTATTTATTTCTTCTTTCTGTACTTTCTGTATGAATAACAAATGATGTACAGTACATGTAGGTGTAAACGCAGTAGTTTTGGTTTAGTACAAGTTGTTTGTTCCTGTGCTGTCTAGACCACAAACACAACATGTCATCTACATTAAAATGCATGTGTATGTGTTTATATGAAGGCATATACAGTATTTCATGCATAATCAATCTCAAATTCCTGCATGCAGCGTTATGAGAGTGGTTTTGTAAGCCACTCACATCAGTGTGTATTGTGTGTTTGTGAGCCACTTTGTAAGTAAATGGCTGAACACGGCGTACGTGAGTATTGTTTTAAGTAAACCGGTTCCCTGCATGCGACTGGTTCTGTGAATGTGCGAGAATTTTATCATGCACACAGAGTGTGTGTGAGTGCTCTGTGAATGCTTAATAACTCTTTTAATAGGTTGCAGCAGATTGAGCTGTGATGTTTTCCAGCTGAGACATTTTTGGGTCAGAACGTTTTCTTTTTTTTTTTCTTCTAATAATTGCTTTGATCAAAGGAATAATTAGGTTTTCTTCTGCTCAAAAATCACACACTCACGGACCCCAGCACCTGTTCACACACATTCCTCTCCCCTCCTCCAGTGACATACCTTTAGAGTACAGACGATAGACAGAGAGAGAGAGAGAGAGAGGGTTGTTTTTGGAAATAGCTATGAAACAAGTGAAGCACTGTCAGGTCAAAGATTTAGAGGAAACTCAATCTTCTTAATGCACGCAGATAATGTGACTTTTAAACAGAGGCATCACTTTACAGAGCCAGGATAAGAAGCGAGAGTCACTCTGCAGCACTAACATATTTGTTGAATGGAGCTGGGCATGCTGTGCTCAAGGTGGAGACTTATAAAACCCAAATTCAATTACAACACCCCCCACAGTGTTTCTTTCCTCCTGAGTCTTTTATCTTAGTGGCACAATCATATCGAGTGATCTGGCAAGTTTGAGTTTATTTTGTTTTTGTTAACATAGAATCATGATAATTCCCTGGTAAGGAAAAATATAACATTTAGGCAACTCCTATAATTTCCCTTTTCCCCTGTGTCTTTGCCTGGAGCTCCACAGTATGCAGAGGTGAAGCAAACCAGCCGTGAGCAGAGAGAAGACAGTTCGTTACTCAAAATATGATAAGAAAAGAAAAAGTTTGGACCACCATAGCGAAGGGGTTTATTTTTCTGCTGCCGACAGAGTTTTAACACAACTGAGTTTCCCCCCTGTGGAAACTTAAGCCATCAAGGTGCTAAATATGCACTGAGTGAGGAAAGTTCCTCCACAGGTTTCATTAAGTGAAATGAGATTTTGCACGGCCGAGTTGGAGAAGTGAGCTGTGCTGTTTTGGATTCTGTGTATGTGTGTTACTCTCTATATGTATCTGCAGCATGTGCTTGTGATGCATCCGTGCATTCATGACACTGACAGTGACACATGCGCACAATAATCCAATTTCTGTTCTCACCTGGATTATGAGCCTCCATGATTAAGCCCATTATATGCCTTTACATTTCCTATAAATATTTATTAAATCATTCCACTGCACATAACCTGAATATTGATTGCCTGCCTTTCCCCTGCATGAGCAGTCGCACAGTGCTGCACGCTGCTTGCATGCAGCTGCACTCGGTAACCTCAGCGAACGCTCATGTAACGCTGAGAGGTGTGAAGGACCAAACAAAGGCTGAGCACTTCAGATTGGAGCAGATGATAAAATGAAACTTTAATAATTCCCCTTGGGGAAACTGGGTCATTGCAGGAGTGAAGAATAGAAGACGAGAATAGAGCGAATGGAGACTCTGGAAGATAATGCAAGTAATTACAACCAAAGAACATACTGTGCTGAGGGTAAAACACAGAACGGGTCAAGATAGGGCCGTATCTGTTGGCAGTGGCAGCAGGTTAGAAACGTGATGTTCATTTGGACAGAGCTTGGAACATATGCTCAGAACATATGCTCAAAGACATACGCCGTCCCCGTCATCGCATTTAGGCACATCCAATTGCGTCTTCCAATTTGAACTGTGAACTGTGTGATAAAGCAGAAAAGCCTCAGAATAAGCTTGTCAAAAAATGAACAAATGCTGAAGGCACACACCAGGTTGCAGCTTGTTCGGGTCACGCTGTCAGGCTTACTCAGATTATGCGCTTGTCCAAACAATCAGCCCGCTGATTTGATCAGTATTGCAGTAGACGAACAGTTTGATTGCAGACTGAATCTCTCATTACAACCTCAGCGTAACATAATCAGAATTTAATCGTCTGAGTCCTTATAAGGGCGTCGGATGAACTTTATTGATCCTGGCAGCTAAATTGGGTCATTACAGTAACAACTATTAGGGGTGTGTGTCGGAGGACATAAAACAAACTAATTTTCTGATTCTCTGTTGATCCCTGAACAAGAAATGAATGTTTTTGTGTGACCAATATTTTATTGAAAAATGAGTAGGAGGAGAATTTTAACCCAATTCCATACTTAATACTAACACCATTTAGTATTCTTAATAGTATTTTTTTCTTGCAGTTAGTATGTGAGAAATTAACGTAATTTTGTTTTGTGCATGGATGAAATGATAGAAACGACACTTCATAGACACTTCAGTCATATGTTGACTTTAACAATCCTGCTACACTACTTATTTTCATTTTTCCATTGTTGGACAATCGTGTCAGTGAATAGTGTCTCCCAAGCAGCTGGATTTAGTTTGCATTCTTCTTCACTTAAATTTGTTGCTTCTTCAGTGTGTACTCACTGCATTCTTAAAAATGGGATAAAATGAGTAATGAGGATGAGCTTGAAAATTACTTTTTCTAAGCCAGTAATCTTCTTAAGATTCACTTAAGATTAATGGTTTTATAAATTTATTAGTGGTCTGTTTTAGCAAACAGTTGCCTAGTTACAAATCCAGAAAATCCAGAGCAACACTAACATTACTTTGTTTCTGGCTACCTGACAGCCCTTTATAGCCCCTTTTTTACTCTCCACCCACAGCTGAGGGAAATATCTGACTGTCTTCACCAGGCACTCACTGACTCTGTCTTCCTCCTAAATAATGTTGGACAAATAGTGTCAATTTATTAGGTTTTTTTTTTACTTTAAGGTGCCTGTTGTGTTTTGATGTGAGAATAAGAGCGGAAACAATTTGCATAAAGGCCTAAAGACTCTGCAGAGCTGAGGGAAACTGCAACGGGTATAATTCCCTGTGGGTTCATCATTAGAGTGACACCTGTCTAATTACATGTTGCAGTTTCAAAGAAGGTTATACAGCAGTGGTAGTGGCCTTTACATAGCAAAATATTCAAATATTTAATCTCACGCTTCTGCTGACGTATTACTGACTGTGTCCACATGATCAACAACAAAATCTGATTACTGATGTAAAAAGCTCACCAACGCACTGTTGCTGTTTTCTTGCCTTTACAAATGTTCTGCATGAGTCATGGCCATCTTTTCATGCTGTTATGTCACCAGGCCTGCGACATCTCGTTACTATGAGTGGATGTTGAATAGGAAATGTTTGTTCATAAGTATTCCTTACCATCTGGCCGATGCCTGATTTTACATTCACGTTTTTCATCTGAAGTTGTTCAGCTCAAGGTTCGACACTAATAAGACATTGTGTTTAGGTAGCTGGTCCGTGTACAGTCAAAAAGTACAATCAACTAAAATCATGATCATTTCTGGGGGGAAAAAATGTTTTTCAGATTTCTATTCAAAGGGCTTGGACATAATATGTCCGGTGTGTAGTGTGAAAATGGATATTCTGGGGCAGAGGGAAAGTGCTCTCCACCACTTTCCACCTTTTGTGTGATTCTGGGCTGCATAACTGGCTGTGGTTTGGTCGTGATAGAGGGTAGATGGTGGTGGTTTGCTGTGATTGGAGCTATTCTGGACACTTTCAAGAACAGAGGGGAAAAAAAGAAGAAGCAGCTGAAAGAGAACTCTTGAAATGAAAGTAGAGCATACACACAAACAGTTGGATGGTTCTGAAATTATAGGTTTGAGGGTGTGTGTGTGTTGTACATTGTAGGTCCATTTTTATACACTCAGAGCTCTTTCTGCTGTGAATATGAGTTGATAAATCAGTGACAACATCAAATCTTGTGTATTTAATTTGTTTGATAGTTTACTCAGAAGAGAATCTGATGCTCTCAGATTCAGCCTGTGTCAAATCCCTTACTAAGCTCAAACTATAAGACACTGCTCCTCTCGTTTTACACATCTTTTCCCATCATAATTGGGACGGCCTCTTTCATGTCACCTCAGACGGCTCAGGGACGTGTGCATGAATGTGTGCATCTATATGCGTGTGTGTGATGAGCATCCACTCATGATCAGCAGGCCTCCCTGAGCGAGCGAGCCGGGCCGGCACAGAGCTGATTGGAGCCATCAAAAACAAGGAGAACAGCGATTTCCGCACCTTCTGCCTCGTGTCTGTGAATGAAAATCTTCTTGTCTTGTTTGTCCCATGTAACAGGGGCAGGCTGGTCTGCCTCACCCCCACACCCCCACCTCAACACACACACAGACTGATACACAGAGGCGTTTGTTATCTGAAGGAGGGGAACTCGAGAAATGAACTATGAATGATTAGAAAATGAAAGAAGATTGCTTTTGATTAGCACTCGTTAATTAACTCCGCCAGCCGCCTGCCTGCTCCCCAGCCAGCCCATCGACAACGTATGGTCTGACTGTGTTATTAACTCAGCTTTGTGTGTGTGGGGGTGTGCACGTGAGAGGGATGCATGCTATCATTAGTGCGGCAAGGTACAAAGACATTTTTTGATTGTGTAGTTTTATAATGGAAAAACAGATGAACTTTAAACCTCAATTTACTTTGACATCTGTCAGCGTGTGCGCCGCTCACCTTCGTGTGCTGGTGTGTGAAAAAAAAATCTTCTTATGCATGTTTTTTCATTGGTATGCACGATGGAAAGTGGCAGGCCTTCACAACATGCATGATTAGTGGTATGGGACTGCTGTTAACACACCACAGCACAGTACGGTGCAGAGAGAAATTGAATGGTGATGAATGATTGATAAGGGGGAAAAAAGGAATTAAAGGAGAGATGAGAGAAAAACAATGAGGAGGAGGATGAATGGGTAAGGAGTGAGGAAGATTTCAAAGGTAAAGTGAGTATGAAGAGAAAGGATGAATGAAGGTTGCATAAATGAGCAGAAAGCACGGAGTTGCAGGAGCTTGGAAGAAAGACGCAACAAAGACGAGAAAAAAAAGGAAACTAAATCAGTTTTTCATAGAGAGGACTCAAAAACAAAAAAAGAAGGACATGTTTTTAAGTCAAAGAAGATGAAAGAAAGTTAGGGGCACAAAAACAGAAAGAACAAAGGATGGGAAGCAGGAGCTGGGAGGGATGGAGTGATTTCATAAGAAGATAAGATATGGAAGACGAGATTCACAAGAGCCCCAATTTCACAGTGGTGTGAGTGCCGCGGGTTTTGTGCTGTTCCGACATTACAAGGAGCGCTTCACTTGATTGCGCATTAGTCCTATTGTGGTGGGAGCCCGGCACATGTTTTATTTAGCGGGCTCGCTCGGGCTCGGCTGGAGCGGGATGGACGTTTGTTTGCTCTGCAGCCCGCTGTGTGCTCGGGGTCGCCGATGCAGAGCCACGTCTCCTTACTGCTAATGGACGGAGCAGCATTAGTCAAGTGTGTCAGCCTCTGCCCCGCTTTCTCCACAGCTGGCACCGAGAAGTTATTATCACCCATCAGAAAGCTTCTACTTTTGAGAGGATATTTCAGGCTTTTCTTGATTTCACAGAAGGGCTAGGTCAAACCTGTTGGTGAAATTTCTGTATTCTTGCCCTTCTGCTCTCGTCGAGCATGATACAGAGCAGGTTGAATATGATAATACTTTTAAGGTCAAGCCGAATTAAGCTGTCTCCTCTCGTCTCTAACCCATCCTTCCAGCTGGCAGCAACAGCAGGTCACCAGAGAGAGGAAATGTCTCAGCTCGGCCGAGTTTCACCCTGTGCCATCCCCCCGTTCTGGTGTGAATCTTTCTCTTGATCTCTTGACCTCCAGACAGTAGGCAGTTTTCTGCAGCTTGCCCTCAACACCCCAGGCCAGAGAAATGAGAGAGACTTTGCTTCCGACAGCAGTCTGCTCTGTAACGAGCTGTGATGTCCATCTGCTCTGTGATTCAGAATTAGAGTCATTTTAATCTGCGAGGAAAAACAACAACCATGTGGAAAGTACACTGAATGGAAACCTGACCAGCTGAAACAACGAGAACCTTGCTTTTCTATCTCTTTTAACGTCTTTCACTCCACCTGCCTGTCTTGTCTTCCTCTCATTGAAAGTCTTGTGTGTTGTGTGTGAACAGTAGACCATTATCTGCGTATGATCGTCATCTTGCTGCTGCTCACTCAGCTCTGTGCTCCTGGGAGTCTGAGGAAAACAAAGGACTCTCTGAAACAGCTGGACTTTGGGAATCAGCAATGACCTGAATCTATTATTAACGGAAAATCTCTTGCTGACATTTACATTTTTTTCCTGTTCTGTACAAAATATAATGTTGCCAAGTGCAAGACACATGTTCAGTTTAAATGTGGGGCAAGCTAAGCCATAGTTAGTGATAGGTGTCTGGGCGATCTGAGTGGAATTCTGATCAGGTGTGTTTTTCCTTATCCAGAAAGGATGTCCAGATTCAGAGCGCCCATTCCTGCCGGGTGTAAATAGGGTCTGAAATTGTAGGTCCTCATGTGGACAGTACTGTATCCCAGTTATATAACAAACTTCCATGCTTTCAGCCCCCAGTAAACTTGTCAAATGGCTGCTTGTTCCCAGTAAACATGGAAAACATGGCTTTGTATCTAAAGGCAGCTTCATGATGTCACCAAATGAACTGACAGTTAACAAGAGCCACTGAAGCAAAACCAGAACCCAGTTTTTGGGAAACTCTCCATCAGTGTTGAGACGCAGCCACTCGCCTGTATATGTGTGTGTGTGTGTGTATGTCATCTCTCAGTGGACTCCCCCCCACTAAACTAGCTCATTATCTTGCACACTGTGATCACTGGAGAGATGTCTCTAGAGATGCACACGCTCATGTGAAAACCCACGGGATGCACACTTCTGGGAATGGGACAGTACAACACAACACACACACACACAAACAAACACACACACTCCAATAAACAGTTTTATATGATCTGATACTCTTTCTGCAGCAGTTGCATGTGTCATACAGCGCATGGCTCATACTGTATGTGGGAGGGTTTCTACATAGCACACACATACACACACACATCTGCTGGGGAGTGTTGCTCAGTTAGTTTTGTTATTACAGACCAGCTGTCTGCCCAATTTCCTTGAGTCAGGAACATCTGTGTGTGCCCCCCCCCTTTCCTCGTTCGCCCACACACCCTCTGTGTATGTTTCATTATTAAGAGCCTATCAATGTGACAATGTGACAAAAAAAACCTCTGAGCTGAGGCAAATTGGTACCACAAGAGCAAGTGTCAGCATTCCTCTGTGTGTGTGTGTGTGTTCAAGTGTTTGTTTGCTATTTTTAAACCATTGTTCCCATTTTTGTTGTGTGTGTGTGTGTGTGTGTGTGTGTGTCTGTCGTAAATCCTTAGGTTTTTTTTTTTTTTTTTTTTTACAGTATATATACATTTATATTTTCATTGTGTGTGTGTGTGTGTGTGTGTGTGTGTGTGTGTGACTGCGGTGTATAGTAAAGTGTTATTAGTGGGCCAAAGATAAGCTTGAGCATTGCTGTGCCACTGGGGCCTTTGCAGGAGCCATGATAATGCATTTCTGTCAGCCTGTGTGTGTGTATGTGTGTGTGTGTGTGTGTGTGTGTGTGTGTGTGAGTGTGAGTTAATGTGTACATACAACTTAATGTGTGTGTGAGCCGGTTTGTGTGTGTGTGTAACTACTGTGTCAGTAATAGGCTAAAGTGACAGAACTTTGATTTCATTATTAGCACTGAAACAACAAATTGACGAGCTGATAACTCATTAAGAACAGCAACTGAAGTAAATAGTTAAATAAAACTGCCAGATATAATGATTTGCAGCTTTCCTCCAGCTCATGGCATTACAAACTGAATCCCTTTGGTCATTTTAATTGTTGTTCAAACAAAATAAGTAATCTGAACACCTTGAAACATGTTTTCATAAAACAATGAAACCCCAATTGACAGTCACGAGGCAGCAACAGGAACTCAGAGAACTGGCAACTTGTTAAGACCTGGAATGATAAAATGAATTCAAAGTTGGACAGTTGAAAATATGTTTTTTAATTAAGTGTGTTTCTGTGGTTCCTGTGGCTTCAGAAAGTATTGAGAACCCATCAGTTTTTGCACACAGCTATGTGGTAGATTTAATTCTAAACTGATACAACAAATGACAAAGTCGAGAAATGTTTTCAGACATTTTTGCAAACTTATTATTTATTATTCTCATTAGTGGAGTCCACTTGTGGCAAACTGAATAGATTGGACACTAGTTTAGATTAGCCACTGCAGTGCCTTGCTGGATGATGTCACATTGCTTTGAAGCAAACATTGATCTAGGTTCAATGAGAGAGACTTCATAGTCACCATCTGGACTCCTAAGCCACAGGGGGCACTTAAAGTGTTTGAGAATTGACGTATAATTCACATATTCACACTGAGATCCAGGACTTAAGTTCTCTCAGCGCCTTACCCTGTATGATTTCTCCTTAAAATAATTCTCACCCCCTCATGATGATTCCAATTGAGTTGATGGAAAAGTGGTTTGAGCATGATTTTTTTCCCTCTGTGATTTGATTCAGCACTGTTTCTCTTCTCCGCTACAAGTACTGCCATGTTGCCTTTTAATAAAGCATTAACCCACCTTGGTTTGATGCTGGTACCCTCAGTCCATCAGCTCTCTTATTTGTGTATCCCTTGTGATTCTCAGCAGCTTTTCCCCCTACGGTCCTGTCTGTTGGCAACCACAATGAGCCGGCCTCCTTCATCAATATCTGCTTCACTCTGTCTAGACATTCAGACACTTGCTCGGGGTTCACCCTTTATCTAATCACAGTTCAGCTGTATATTTTCTAAAACTCCTCCCCAAAGAGCCATCACCACAAGTTTATTTGAGCTCTGTGCAGCCTGTGGACACGCTTAGTTTCTATCCATGGACTTAACTTCTGCTCCCTCTCCCTGTCTCTACCTCCTCCTAGCCTCAGTGTGTTTGTCAAGGTGTTAGCTGTGTGTGTTGGCAGTGAAATAACGGTGTTAATTTGCTTTTGCTGAGGTGAAAAACCAATCCATCTTCCACCCCACCCCTCAGCAAAAAGACACAGAGCCCCTTCTTCTAAAGCTCTGCTGTTTTTTTGCAGGGGGAACCTGATTAGTTGATGTTTATGGGCTCAGAAGCAGCGCTTTAGGCTCTGACATGATGACTTTAGCTGGTTAGCAAGCTACAGTAGTGCAAAGAAACAATAAACTCTGTCTGAGCAGAAAGTCAGAGTAGAACAGGCGATGGTGAGAGAGGGAGAGTTTGTCATCTTGACAGAACAGAAAGAAGTTTCCTCAGAAAGAAAAACGTGTGAGTGCTATAGCATTTTATATCGTATGTACAAGCACGTATGCATGAACAAGAGGATTTGTATGCCTTTCTGTGGGTGTGTGTTTCTGTGCCTTCCCTGCATGATTATATGTTTTTGTGTGTGTGTATGTGTGCATGACTCATATCTTCCTCAGTGTCTGACATTAATTAAATAAAATGGGGATTCATGACTCTTTCCTGCCTGGCTGGTAATGTGTATATTATATAGATTTGCTGCTCCCTGTGTATTGTTCTCTCACTGCTAAAACAAAAGCATCAAACAACCACAGGTGTCACAACTCACTACAGAAAACAGCACAATGTGCATAATTGGCAGAGACCCACAGTTTATAATTAGTTGTGAGAAGGGTTTCTCCGCGCAGTGTGTGTATTTTTGATATGTCAAAGTACACATGTGTGTAAACATACCTGCGTCCTCTCTCTCTCTCTCTCTGCTGTAGCCCTGTCAATGTTGCGGTCAAGTGAAGAGCAAGCCCCTGTCCAGCAGAATAAGTTCATGGGTGACATAGAAGAGCTGGCTGCCAGCTATGAGCGTAAACTCATAGAGGTGAGTGCTGTCTTTCTCTCTGTTTGTTTCTTACTGTGTATTAGTTCTGATATTCATTCAATACATTATATAAAAAAAAGAATAAGAAGTTCAATATCACTCTCATGTCTGTAAGCTAAATATGAGGCTAGAACCAGGAGACGATTAGCTTATCTTAGCATAGCATAGCATAAAGACTTGGAGCAGGGGGGAACCATTAGCCTGTAGCCTAGAATCCCTGCTGGTTGCCTAGCAACCTCATGGCGACAGCTAGACTCCAGGACTGGTTTAGAAATAGCCTGACACATAACTAACCTTAAAAAAAAGACAAACTGTTGCTCCTGCTGTTTGGTTTGTGTACAAGTTAAACATTGTTTATGAGATGGGTTTCTTTGGACTCTGGACAAAGACAGGCTAGCTGTTTCCCCCTGTTTCCAGTCTTTATGCTAAGCTAAGCTAATTGCCTGCTGCCTCTTCCTTCATATACACAGTTGAGTACAGGCATGAGGGTGGTATCTTTCCTCGGCAAGAAAAAAAATGACTCTGTTCCTTTACACTACATTATAAGAAATTCAGTGTGACATCTGTGTGTAATTGCTGTAAATGAATAAACCTCAGTTAAGACTATGTCCTCATTTCAAAGTAGATTATTCATCAAAGCCTTATCTTGTTTGGATTGACATGTTTTTTTTCGTTTGCACTTCACGCCTTGTATCACCTGCCAGAGCCAGAACCTCAAGCGTTAGATTTCACAATGTAACAAACAATGTAGGGTAATTTAAATTATATGTGGTAATAATTTATTGACATACACTGGAACTTTGTGTTTAGTAATACCTGAATTTGTGCACTAGCAAGTAAAGTTAAAGAAAAAGTGATAAGATGAAGTTTTTCAGCCTGTGAGAGTTATGTAGAGAATGTAAAACTCTCACTGAGCTGCTTTATCTAAATAAAGTAGAGAATTATATTTTTCAAGTGCATTGATTTAAAATGCATCTTAACAGCTCCAGAAGCTATTCCCTGAGCAGGCTCTTCTTAAATATATTGATTACAGTGCATGGTGAAGCTCTCTAATAATTGGACATGAGGCGTAATGTTGCCAGCTGCGTGAGTGTTGATGGGAGTTGTGTCCAGTTTTCTGTTAGATTGACCAGTGAAGCAACATTCCCAGTGAGAGTGATATCTGCAGAGGAAACTAAAGGCTGCGTCTGTGTATTCTAATGGGTAGTGAGGTGTGTGGGGGCGTCTACATGAATAATTAATCCATGGTTTTATATTTCTTTAATAAAAAATAATTCCCCCTGTGTTTGGCCAAACTACGTTTTCACTTATTTATGCACATGTATGTGTGATGCATTTTTAATGGTGTTGACTTATTTATTTGTTCATTTGCTTGGCTGTCAGTCTCGATCGGGCTTTCACAAAGAGTCTGGAGGACGGTGGTGGGACACAATCACTCTACAGGCTCTCCTCTGCTCCCAGGCCAACTGGGCCCTGATGGCTTTGCTTAAACAAGCCCGTCATGCAGAACGCAGCTGTTTTCCTCGTCCCTGATGTGTAACAAGTTGTCCGGCAGAAATATTGTAAAATGTGAAAGTGGCTGCAGTGGCGAGGCTAGTGCTGGCTTTTCAGCTGGAGGAGCCAGAGCAGAGGGAACAAGAGAAACATGCGGCAAACAGGAGATTCAGGATGTTCTCATTACTGTTCACCACCAATTTGTTGTAACAGGAGCTGCTGTAATATTCAGAGGAACAGTGGAACAAAAGTGTGGCTTTTTATATAGTTAATAGTGTGTTGTTGTGTGTACAGGTCTGTGTGTGTGTGTTCACTCTCTCGGTCCTGATGCGAGGGTTGAGAAATTGTTCGATTTACATGAGCAGCTGTGAATACTCCTGATTCAGCTGCCTGGCTTCAGCAACTGAGACAAAATCTGACCGACAAAGTTATTGATTTTTGAAAATGTCACATCGGGCCTTGTTGGATACATACAGGCCTGCCAGACACAAATAAATATTGGACGGGGCCGGCCTTCATTAACCTGGGAAATACGCCTGTGTTTGTGACCTACTTCAGCTTTAATTTAATGATGCTAATGCATTGTATTGACTTTGACTTTGTTTATATTTGAGCCAGATCTCAAGTGGCTGGATGCTCTTTTCCTGCTGCATCCTCATCTGTTCGTCAGGCTGTGCACCGTGCACGAGTCCATGATAAAGTCTCACGATAAATCATTTGAATAAAATGTATTTAAGGTGACAGGACAGAATCTTTCTATTGGCCACTGTCACAACTTTAACTGGTGAATTTGTAGTGGTGGGGATGTCATGTGAAAAGCCAGAGTGCAGCTCTGCAGGTGAGTGGTTTTATGTCTTGTAGGACATTGTGCAGGCGAAGCTGCATTAGCTACGTGTGGAACAAGCTGACAAAAAACATCAACATATAATCCTCTATAAAATTGTTATTGCAATCTTATTATGAAACAATTAGTAATTTACACATCCAGCAGCTACGAAGCAGCATTAGCGTTCATTTGTAGTTGTGTTTCCATCCTCTTAATCAATTGAAATTAAATATTCACTCTCTTCGCTCGCTCTTGAGGGAAATATCTGATCTGGGTTTCTCACTAATTAATTATCCGCTAGTAGCGAACTTTGTGTGTCTGCTGTTGGGCAGGGAGCTGTGCAGTGGGTTTGCAGCTGCAAACATGGCGGGTCAGAGGAGAGTTTATCGACCAGAAAACCAAAACGATGAGCTTAAAGAGTCTAAAATGCTCAGTTAAGCTGAGGGGAACTGCAGAGTTGGATGATAGTTCCTCTGTGGGTTTGTAACTATGAAGTGACCTCTTTCACACTGTTCACAGTCACCTGATCTTTTTTCATCTCTTACTTAAGTTTCGTCCACCCGTGAACCATTATTTAACCAAACTGACTAAGAACGATGAACTGATACACAGCTGTGACTTGCGGAGGAAGTGTTTATTTTATCTACCGCCTTCTTACTCGCTTCTTCGTGCCTTTTACTCTCTCCCCTCACTCCTTTAGCTCCTCTCCTTCACTTCTCAGCTGTCACAGCGACAAAGTGATATGAGGTGTTTGTGTTCTTGTATGCATGCATGCACTCACCAGGTGTGTAAAATCCTGTCTGGATGAGTGGGATCTCTCACACAAATCTGTATGGATGCTCAATCTAAGTGGGTTTAAAATTGTCAGGGCGCTTCAACATATCCCAATGGACCCGTGACTGTCAGACACAAAAGACAATGAAACAATGAAATGAAAAGACTGACGGATTCAGAGAGAGGAAGTCAAGGGGGGAAGAAAGAAAAGCACAACTCAAGGGGAAAGATGCATAAGCATTGTAATTTTCATCGATATTGCGTGGTGCTTTTCATTGTGCGTGAGTAATAAAAACTAATTACATAATGCAGTTAACACGTCCACTGAGATTTTTCTGAGAAACAGCAAAACTGCATGACATTGATCTGTGAGGCTGGAGTGATAAGGAAAGGGTGGGCAGGTAGTGATGTAACTCGTCCTCTTATCAGCGCTCACAGGCTGTCGGGGTCGGGCTGAAGGTATTTAGTACACAACCGCCTCTCTGGACTTATCGGCCTGCAAATCATTCACTCTCACCAGCATGTGACTGTTCGTTTTTAATTAGATTTTTACTGAAGTGATGGTTGCATGGATGTGTCATTTTGTTGTTGAATTACTATTGACTGTTAGTATTACTGTGATGTTTCTTATTATATGTTACCAAATGATGTCAGGATTCTGTATGTATCGTTACTGTTGATTTCTTTCAGTTGTCGTACACACAGTGAATTTCTAAAATAAATGAATCACTTTTGAGTATGATGAAGATGGTGGAGGAGGGAGCTGTAGGAAAGAAGCTTTCTCAGTTGTGGTCTTAGATGAAACAGACAGAAGGGGTAAAGACTGCCTCTCTGCAGGCTCTTCAGATTTTCAAACTCACCTGGAATCTTTTAAGCCACTTGTGGCCGGTGTGAAAGAGACGTTCAAGGACTGCTCTCAAGTGAAGCGAGGGTGTATTTGTGTTTCAGAAAACCAGATTTGAATCTTTTTAAGAAATTATTATTGTTACTCACAAGTGGTTTGAATGCTAATTTGCCAACCACAGTGAAATAGAATAGAATAGAAAAGCTGGCAACAGGAGACGACTGTATGTCTGATTCAATGTATTATGAATATACAACTTCATATTTGATCTTTTATCACACTGGATACACAGTTCTATACTTGTGTAGCAAAGGGTAAAGATTATTTTGTAAACTACTGCTCCCAGGGTCAAGAATGAACTTGAAACTTTTGGTAGAAGTTTACTGATTAATGAAAATAAATCACTGTAAAACAAATTATTCCATTTAAATAGATGTGGCTGTGGCTCAGGAGGTAGAGCAGGTTGCCCACTAATCAGAGGATCAGCAGTTCAATCCCCAGCTCTTTCAGTCTGATGACAGTTGGAGGACTGTCAGTCAAATCAAAGCACACAGTCCTGATGGAGCAGATAGTGGAGTTTTTGATCTAAACTCTCAATAAAAAATAAAGATAAGATGTTTTTTCAGCTCTCATGTAGCTTATTGAGGCATTAAGATTCTCAGGGGATTTAAAGATGTATGAGGTGATTTGTCTGACTTTTATTAATGTCTGTTGATCACCAAATTAAACAGATTAGATTAGATTACTGTAGCACAGGCAGACTTTGAATAGAATGAGACTAATTAGAGAAGCGATTCAACAGAATTATCTGAAAGTGATAACATCACTGGGCAAACTATTACTGTTTTGTAATTTGTCCATTTGGCCCATGAACAAAATGTGTTACAATGCTTAAATGTAATACAGGCTGAACAAGCTGTTTGTTAATCATGCTGATGCAGCACGCTGTTGCCAGTCTACTCCTACTTAAAGCACCTGCAAATTTCCTTCATCATTAGAAGGTGCCTCAATTATTTCGGTATTTCAGATTTAGAAAAGAGGCTTTTGTGCTTCAGATTGAGGCCTCATTACATCATACACTAGTGTTGTAAACGAACTCGTCTGTAGCTTAAAGGCTGGATCATCCTAACCCAAATTCTTCAGCAGACGTCTGACTCACATCCAATAAACAAACAGACTCTAACTACATTAGGAGTCTCGTTACTATGCATTTACCAGCACATATTTTTTTGCTGTTGTTTTGTTTTCCCATGGTGTTATTTTTGTTTATTTATTTATTTCTGCTGCGTTGTATTGATAAGTCGAGGGAGAGTGCTTTTGAAGGATAGAGAAGAGATATGGGTCGAAACTTCCAGTGGGATCAGGGATTCTCCCTTTGATCCACAAGCTCATTAATTAACCATAAACAACATCAAGAACAAGAACAACAATTACAAGCCACCGACTCAGAGTCTCCTCTGTTCAGGGAGAAGATGCAGTAATAACCAGGAGAATATGAACCGATGTGCCTGTATAATGCCCCTTGTCTTTGCTGTGTAATGCACGTGAATGTGACCCCTGAAAAGGCGAAATCCTGCATAATGCATGCTATTCTTCTCAGAATAATGCAGGTGAATCTTCTTTGAAGTGTTTGCACATACTCTGAGCACAAAAGCCTTCCTGGGCCTTATTAAAATTTCTCTGACACAAATGATTTTTTTGTTTTGTAACTCTTCATGTAAGAATGTCTTCATCCAGATTGGGGAGGTAACACGTTTTCTCTCATGCCTTGGGATGTAAGAGCAAAATGCTATTATGATTTCATTGTTTCAGTTACAATGTATGAGTATTTTATTCCTCACTGAATGAATCATTGAAAACAGACAGCACAGTGCAATCGTCAAACCAGTATTAAAACTTAATGTCCTTGCTATGGAGCTTGAGGATGTGCATTTATGTTAAAATCATACAGCTTGTCTCTGCTACTTTCAGTATCGAGCATCTTACTACTGAAGCTCTGTGAAAGTCTGTTAAGTTGGCACAAAAGCAATTTATAGTAATGATGGTGGCAGATTTACTCTTCAGAACTTCTAGTGATTTTGAGTCAATAGGTCCCTGATTTCAGTCAGAGGTAGACAAAAGAAGCTTCTAATACCTGGCTACAGACAGTTGTTGCTATCAGAGTCCATCCAACCCATTCTGAAAATCCTGAAAAGGGGCTTCTTAGGTATTCCTTTTATGACTATATACGTGCCCTGCCTTGAACTGGCGATCTGTCTAGGATGTACCTCACCTTGCAGCTGGGATAGGTTTAATCCATTCCTTACACGTTTGCTTTTTAAGACCACCTTCTCACTTTTAATGCAGAGTATCACTCTTAGTACAGTCTTTTTGCCTCATGGACACGTGAATACTTACACTTGCCATTTAATGCCATTTAATCCCCAACCTTCACACTGGGAATGTCCTGTCAGACTATATGAAAAATTTGGCTCTTGATAGTGAAAGTGACTACTTCCTGAATGTAAACCTAATCTTAATCTGTCCAAATACTTTTGGTATGTGTAGACTGGGAGAGCATGCACTAAGAGAGGGTTTTAGTTCTCTGAATGTTCATTCGCGTTGTGATGAAAATGCACCAAAATTAAAGCTGACAGACTCTACTTTAACACTGTCATCGCTGCAGCGTTTGAAAGTAATAATACCACATAACCCGAGCTCGCCATGTGATGCGACAGTGACAAAGAGCTACGTCTGTACCATGAGCCAGATTTAGCCTTTTCTATAAACTCCCATTTCTGCCTTTTCTATTGGTCCATCTGCTGCTCTCATGTGCTCACACTTAACTCATCATTCTGTATCTCTCTTTGTATCGCTTTTCCACCTCAGTTCAGAGTGGACAGCACAGCTTGTGATGTCTATATCGGTCCTCTCTCACACTCTTTTTCTTCCTTTTTTTTTCCAGTTTCTCAGCCTTGTCTCTTCCTGTTTAGGAGCAGCTGTGCTGAAGTGAGTCAGAGACACAGATAGAGACACAAGCTGCATTTAGATTTACAAAGTAGCCCAGTATTGGACCATATTCTGGTTGAGATCTCACCCAGTTTAAGATGTTTAAATGAACCTTTGATGCCCCTCGACGGGGTCTCTTCAGCCATGAATAAAAAAAGATGAAAGAATTTTCCTTTCAAGTCATGGTGCCCTGCCCACTATGAATGGTCGCAGCTGTAATATGAACACTAAAACTGCCTGCCATTAAGTTTTATGTAACATCACAGCATGTGATAACACATCCTGGTGAACATTTAATTTTTAAAGAAATTTTAACAGTTAAATTGGAAATGAGAAAAGCTCCCAAGATTTCACTTGAGGGACCGTTACTCAAAATACTTTCAAAGAAGAATTTTCATTAGAAAGAATTAAATTTGACTTTTGGACTAAATCTGGAGGAGTATGTGAAGTGATTTAAGGACTGATAGACTGTATAAACCAGAATAGATGGTGCTCATGTCTGACTGTAATTTAGACGTTTCATGACCTGTTAGCTTTAGTAGTGTTTATATACTGATATGCAGATTGTAAACACTGACACAATAAAATCAGTATGAAGTGTGCCAGTGTCTGTAGTTGAGTCACTAAATCTGATGTGAGTCCTGATTTTCCTACAACTGAACTGCACTAAATTAAAAAAAACATACAAATGCTGGCAGAAGGTCCAAGGAAAAGAAGCTGTTTTTAGACTGTGGGTTAGTTTCCAGTGCTGTCCCTGCTTCTGTATCTTCTTCAATGAACCAAACATTCATCTCATGTTGCCGCTCAACTTTACATCCCTCCACTCTGCTAGAAAACCCCTTCAAATCAAGTCCAGGCAAGGGTCCCATGATGCATGTCTCCCAGTCTAGGATCATAGCAGCTAATAAAAACAGATTTATTTATTAAAAACACAATTACATGCTAAAATGGGAGGCAGCAATGATGCATCAGAGTTACTGGTTAAAGGTCAAAGATTCACCTAAGCTTGTATGAATATACCTGGTCTGTTCTTTATATATATATATATATATATATATTATATATATATATATATATATATACTTACATCGGGCCAAAACCGAGTAACTTGAGCGCTTAAATCACAGAAAGACTTAACTGTGCAAGTAAAGGTTGCGGATATATTTGACCCCAAGTGCTGGTTTCAGACCTCGTCTCTGTCCTTTTCTTGCCCCTTGTCCGTCTAACATGGTTTGATATTCTTTCCCTCCTCCTGACCTCATTTTGCTCCACCCCTCTCATCCTATGTGTCCAGTCGAATTAAGGTTATTGGGTTTCAGAGAGGCTATACCACTGCTTCCCTTTCACTCTTTTACTTTCTCTATCTCTCTCTTTTTTTTTTTTGGAGGGGTGGGGGGCGGGTGTTCCAGCTCAGCCAGGGCTTTCTTAGCCTCTTTATTCAGGCCAGCTCAGCTTGGTGCGGCTCAGATCAGATCATACACTGAGGGAGAGAGGAGGAAAAGGCACAAAGAGATCCTGCAAAGATGGGCGAGGAGAGCAGAGGAGGATGATAAGGCGTTTGTTGTGAAGGAGGAGATTGTGTGTGTCTTTGTGTGTGCTTTTGAACAGCGTGGCAGAGAGTGTGTATGTTAGGGAGCGTGCGGTCAGCATCACTTGGGTGGCAGTTAGCTGTGATGACTCCAGCAGCGCCGACAGTTGCATCACACTAAACCAGCCCTGCAGCAGAGACAAGTGTCTGATAGCAAACAACAATTTGCATCACTGCTCTGTTGGTCTCATTTTCACCCACAACAGGTCATAAAACCTCACCTTATATTAAATACATTCACTCTAAAAATGTGACAGATTACATAACTCTGGCAAGAGCTGAGCCTCTTTCTTACATTTCTCACATTTGTTTTTCATGCCCTACATAAAACATGAATGACTCTTAAAAGAAGGCAATGAAGCTGTTGTTGTTTTGGGTGAAATTGAGATTTTTTCCACAATATGAGATTTGTTCAAGTGGTCCTGACAGACTCTGCTGTTTTTGTAATACACTAAAGTATACATCACTTTTTATTTACTTTTTAAGCTGCGCAGTTCCCCTCTGCAGTGCTAGAAGAAATAAATGGTACCAATTTATCTTTGTTACATAGAGAATAACCAACATAGATGGTAATGTTTACTGCCAAGCACACAGTATACAGTGCATTTGTCATTATTAATCACATTGGGAGAGGATGTTGTTAAAAATGGGGTCAGATCATGGTTATTTTTTTCCTTTCACGGTTCAGTTTCAGCCCTCTTGCTCTCATTTAGTTTAATACTGTGAAGAGTACAAATTATATCCATACCATAGAAAATGAAATATACTAAGAGAAACGTGTTCAGCCCTGAAAAAACATTGACACGAGTTACACGGTGATTCTGGCTTGTTCCGCTAATTAAATCAGGATAAGTGACTTTAATTTGTTGTATTACAAAATTAGCATTAAAGGAAGTAATGATATCTTTTATAGTTTTTGCTGGGTCTCTTTTTAAAAAAATTGATTTCAGCATCTGGCTTTCACCACACAGGATCCAGTAAATGAACAAATGCCTTGTTTGCCTTCCTCATAAAACCTTTGGAAAGGTGACTTTTTTAAAAGATATCTTAGGACCTGCATTGCTTACATCGTGTTAGCTAGCTAGCTTACTGCCACCAACTGTCCATCAGTGGAATAACATTGAATTGCCTTTAAACCTTTCATACACAGACATTCCTTAAACTGGGTTTGATGAGTTAAGCTGGTTTAGAGTTAGAACACTTGAGAAGATGTAATGATAAACCCATGTCAAGGACACTGTACCTCTGTAAAGAGATGGCAGTATTTAACCGTCCTTTACTTCTGTTTCCAAGCACTGAGCTGGGAAGAACGCACAATTTGCCGGGACTGCAAAGAGACTGCTGTGATTTGTAAACAAGTTGCTAAATTTGCTCGCTCCAGCTCCTCAGGCAGAACATCACAGCACATCCTGGTCACTTCTGTCCTGAGCTTTGATCGTGGGGATGGCCTTGGGAAGCTTCCTGCCTGAGCCACACAGCCGCCATGGCTTCAAGGCTGCGGGTAGGCTGTGGCCTAAAGCAGACAACAGCAGCTGACTGTTTGAGCTGTCAGGTTTATTCTGATGTTTTTATGGTTTTTACACTGCAAGCTTTTCAACTTGAAAACTGCACTGGCTTGAAGGAAACTGTCCGAAGTTACCGTACTGTTGAGGTTGTGAGTGTCCTGTACGCTCAGGCATGTAACACACTCACATGTTAAACAATGCACTGCTC
Organism: Lates calcarifer; assembly: GCF_001640805.2. Taxonomy (NCBI): domain Eukaryota; kingdom Metazoa; phylum Chordata; class Actinopteri; family Centropomidae; genus Lates; species Lates calcarifer. The sequence goes on from NC_066855.1 coordinate 3,678,704, forward strand.
TTCTCTCCTTTAGAATCGATATCATCTCCCTAGCTTGTTCATTAATTTAGTTTGGATGCCATGTTCCTTGGATCCCATTTATGTCATTGTTTGCAGTGTATTTATTGTCTTTGACGTTTAAATTATTTGTGTAATTAAACTAAAACCTAACTGGTTCTGACTGCACCCTTTAGCCCTCTAAACCTCCCTGTAGCCACTTTGTTCTGGACTCATCTCTATATTTCTCATTTATTTTACTATGTCGAAGAGAATTCTGCAGCCACTAATTAGCCCTCGTCCTGCAGATATCTATTTTATTTATTTTATTTGAGTGGCCTTCAGATGAGAAAGGTGAACGTTGAAACCTGGTTGTGTATCTTAACAACCCCCTGTTAATAACAGCGGAGAGGATTAACTTCACCGTTTAAACAAAATTGGCAGCACTAGCACGTAGCCACATGGCTGGCACCTAATATAGACCGCCACTTTCACGTAAAGCAAAACGCACATGTGCACTCACATACACATACTATACTGTAACATGCAGACACACACACATGCACCGCCAGAGAATGACAAACTGATTAGCTCCCACTCACTGAGAATTAATTGGGTCTCTTCACGCTTAAAATTAATTCCCTCTTTTATAATGTCCTATTTAAGAGTTGTGGCGGCTAAATAAATGAATGATGAATTGCTGGCGCGTTGAGGACAGTCAGTGTTTTAGGGTGTAACCACTTCCTGTTCCCGAGTGGAGAATGCCAGGAGGTGATATGCCTAAAATATGGACCTAAAACTCCACTTAAAAGTGTGTGTTCGGGTGTCCTTTCTCAGTTTTTTTAAACAAACGTCGGGGTTCTTCCAGGATGCAGACAGAAACATTAAGACGTCAGGTCTGGGGATTAATTTTTGAGCTGGAGTCGGCCATGTTTTATGTTCACAGATTACCATCAGTCGTACTTTATTGCTTTGTGGCCCTATCTGATCCAGAGATTTCTCACGTCTCTGTTGTTTAGAGTCACACAGGTATTGACTGAGCTTGCCGATAAATCAGTTTTATTCAGTTAAAATAAAAAGTCGAAAGACTGGGGATCAACTGAGCCCAACTGGTTGGATGCAGTTCGATTCCCATGGTCTCAGTTGAACAGTAGCCAGATTTCTGAAGCATAGTTGTCAAAGTAAAATAAAGTCTTGTTGTTTTCCATTATTTCTCTCCCTTAAGTAAAAGATACTTGATGCTGGGTTTTTTTTTTTCTTCTCTTTTTTCAATAACTGTGAAAATGATTATTGCTCAAATTAGCTGCAAGGGACTGACGGCCTTCCAAAACTAGTTTATTTTATACTTTGGATGATTTACCGCCTTTAGAGCTCAGGTTGTGTTTGACAGCAGAGAGATTTAACAGCCTACCCGAGGAGACGCAAGTTGTTATTCATTTCATAACTTCGGAACTGCAGTTAAACAGTAGCATTGAGAAACAAAGACACACAAATCAAAGAAGAGTCTCCTCTGTGAAACTTCTTCATTGAAGCAGCTGATTGCAGGAGCATCCATTTAAAAGTCTTATAATGAAGACTGAATTGTTATCATTATTTGTGCTATGATTAGTTTTATTTATTGTGTACGATAGTTGTGTAATCTGTCAAATCGGGTGAAGTCTTTATTGTGCTGCTCAGATTCTGCCTGATTAACACACAATACACTGATCAGCCACAACATCAAAACCACTCACAGGAGAAGTGAATAACATCACAACACAATGTTCTGCTGTGAAACCTTGAGTCCTTCATTCATCTGGATGATACTTTGACATGTACCACCCACCTAAACATTGTTGTAGACCAAGCACACACCCCCCAGGGCAACAACACTCCCCAATGGCAGGGGCCTCCTCCAGCAGGACCGTGCTCCCACCACACCACAAAAAACTGCTCAGAGGAACATGACAAAGAGTCCAAGGTGTTGACCTGGCCTCCAAACTCCCCAGATCCCAGTCTGATCCTGCACGACAGAAACCTACACAACGTTAGGAAGGTCCACCGCACTGCACCTTTTACTAGACAATGGCAGTGAAGCATTGTCATCCCAAGAGACCATGCAAGCAACACTTAGCATCTCAACCTAAATTAATGATGAAGTTGGCAGCGTGATCTCAGGTGATTTTCCTGATCACATTTTAAGCCAAACACGCAGCACATTTCCTGATGTGTGTGATCTATGCACATATAGGCAGCCTTGCCTTTGTGCTGGTAAATACTGCATTTGAGAGCAGACTTCTCTGTAGACTCTCCTGCTGTCAGGGCCCTCTTTATACTGAATACCTTGCCTGAGGAGCTTCAGCTGCTTAATTTAGCATTGTCTTAGTTTTTTTATGTGTCACATTTGTTCTTGTTTAAATGTCCATATTTACTGACAGTTTTTATTTGTGTTTCCAAATGATGTTCTCAGATCTCTGAATCACATTGCTCTTTAAAATTTCACTGCTTGACCCAATCAAAGGCATTCAAATTTGAGACCCAGAGGCAGTCTGCTCCTGAGGTGGGGACTGTAGCCTTGCTTTCTGTGTTTTTGAAATAGGGGTTGGAATAGGGTTGTCATGGCAACTGAAGGCTTGAAACTATTTTAATGCCGCTGCCAAAAACTGAATTCTGTTAATTGTCTGTAATTTTGAAAATGTTTGTCTCCCTAAAATCCCACAGCAGCATGACCTCTAGAGGGCAGCAGTGTGTGGCTGGGTCATACAAGGATTGATGGACAGAGCTGCATTTTGCTCCCTGCAGTGACTATAGTTCACCTTCAGTGATGGGTTCATGGTTTTTTCTTCTATTTCATAATACAGCAATGTTTATATATCCATATTACAGTTTTTCATAGCTGTGATTTTTCCTCCTTTCCATACTGGCAAAGAGACCCCCTCTGTTTATCATTCCAGTGTAAATGATGGGGACAAAATCCACAGTCCATTGACTGTGAAAAAAATGTCATCTGCTCTAGTTTTATTATTTTTACCACCGCAGTGTGTTAATTCCTCCACTGCAGCTGCAGGAAATGCTGTCTAGGGAAACACAAAGAGCTTTAACATTAGAACTGCATCAGGAAGGGACCATTAGCAAAAAAAACTGCCAGGTAGTCAGCTGAGACTTGTGGGAGTTGCGGCTCCCAGACAACAAACAGTGATGAAGACAGACTTTAAAGAATGTGAACCTGCCTTTAACAAGGTGAATAAACAGGAACCAGGGGTAAAATGACCTGGAACTCCCTCAGAGGGTCAAATAACAGATACATAAGAAAAAACAGAAATATAGAGCTAAAGATTAAAAGCGCCACACAAGTGTCGTCACAGTGTCACCCAAATGGTCATCTGTCATGTTGGCGCAGGTGCTGGCTTCCCCGTCATCACATGCACACTCGCTCTAAAGCTAAAGCTGTGTCACTGTATAATTGGATAAGTAGGTTTTTGTTGTTGTGCTTTCACTGCAGCCTTTGTTTGAAGTAAACCATGCACATTCTGTTCTGGTGCTTGACCTTTTTTTCAGTTTGGTGCAGTCGTAATATTAAACTTTAGATATAAACAGGTATCATTTTATTTGACACAAAAAGGTATTCAGTGAACTCTGCTTCAAGTGTTTGATACATCAAGTTTATTGTGATCATTATCATTGTTGTTGTTGTTATTACATAAGAGGCCTCTCCTCCTCCTTTGTGTCAGCGTGTGGGCTCTTAAATGGGATGTGAATAAGTTAATGTTTGAAGGTCGGTGTTGGAGCAGCAGCGGCAGCTCCGGCTCACCTGTCAGCCGGCAACGGCGCTCTGCTGGAGCGGCTGTGACAGCAGGTGTCCTCCATACAGCACAGTGTGTGTCACAGCTGTCAGTCTCCTGACAGAGACCTGTCCACACTGTCCAGCCTGGTTAGGCAGACAGGCTGGGGAAACACACAAACACAGCACGCACACACACACACACACACACATGGAATAGGTTGACCATATTTCGCAGGAGCACACACATACACACACACACACACACACAGATGTGAATAACACCACGTCAAGGTTAGTTAGAGCTGAAGACAATTGATTAGCAGTCTGGCAGGAGTCTGACTGTTTAGGATATGAACTGGTTTCACCCCCTTCGCGCTCTCTCTGTCTTTCTCTCTCTCTCTCTCTCTATGTCTCTCTCTACTCTCTCCCTCCATCTCTGCCATCTCTGTCAGGGGTTTGACTGTTTCCCAGAATCTGTCCTGCTGTCAGCATCTATTACATCTCACCTGGAGTGCTTCTGCCTTTTGTGTGTTAAACAGAAACTGAGAATCATATTTTTGAATGCGCTAATACAATACATAATGAGTTTACATGATTTTCTATTGTCTGTTTTTTACCTAATTGTGTGTTGTTGTATAATAATTTGTATAATAATTTTCTACAACATGATAAACTGAAGTGCTTTTCGTGTGTGTATTGTTTCTGTGTGTGTGTGTGTGTGTGTGTGTGTGTGTGTGTGTGTGTATACGCTGCAGGTGGCTGAGATGCACGGTGAGCTGATAGAGTTTAATGAGCGCCTGTACCGTTCCCTAATGGCCAAAGACCACCTCATTGTCCAGATGAGACAGGAACTCATTGACCTGAGAGGACCGGTGAGTGACACACACACACACACACACACACACACACACACACACACACTGATGTCCCCTCTCATCTTATTTCTCTGCAGGCTTTTTGTTTTTTTGCCTCCCCTCTCTGCCACCCTGCCATTTTCTCCACTCTCCTCCCAGTGATTTTGTTTGATTTTAATCTCCACTTCACCCTGTTTGTTTTTGCACTGGTGCTCTGCTCCTTTGTCTCTCCAGTCAATGGCTGCCAATAACGGTTAACTGCATTTTTCTTGTAGCTAATTGTGACGCTTCTACAGTGCTGCTCCCAGTGATAATCTGTCAGTCAAACAGTGGGCTCACATTTCTCTCGCTCTCTGTTAATGAAGTTTGATTTTCTGTTGATGCTAATGCTAACTATCCGTTTCCTCTGTTAAAGGGTATTTCAGGCTTTTTCTACTTTTTCTCAGCACTTTCTAAGTTGTCCTCCACAATAACAACAGTATGCCAACATCAGGTCGTGCTCAGGAGAGCTTGAAGCATTCTGGACACACACACACACACACACACACACACACACACACACACACACGCTGTCCACGGTGTGAGTTGATACAATGGCAGTGATGGGAGCCCCAGGCTGAAGATAGGACCTCTTATCCCTCAGCTTCAGCCCTGCTCTGCTGGACCGCTCACTGCGTCTCTGTGTGTGTGTGTGTGTGTGTGTGTGTGTGTGTGTGTGTGTCCATCCATCTCTGGCTCCTGATTGCTGCATGATTCCAGCTACCAAGAGCTGCTGCAGATGACCAAACCCTGGTCACTTTCTCCCTGCCTCTATACCTCAGTGTCTCTCTCGCTTTCTCTGTCTCTCTCCGCCTCCCTCCTCTGTTCCTTTCTGTTTGTGTGTCTGTTTGTCCGAGACTCTTGGAGGGTTTGATCAAAGCCTGGAGGCTGGAGAACCCACTGAAGGGGCTTTTGGTGACAGTGTTTTTAGCCCAGGTTTGGATAGTCTCTCTGGGAGAACTGAGAAGCTGACAGGCCTGCTCTGGATGAGAGAGATGGAGGGAAGACGGACGCACACAGACACACATTCATCCAGAAGGCTAACATCTGGGCCTGGTCATGTGGTTCCTCAGGGGACCTGGAAGCATGCAAAGAGTGAAACAAATCCCAGGCTTGATGAACTTTCTCTCTCTCTCACACACACACACACAGTGTCAGATTAGGATAACCACTGCCACCCGACAGCAGTTAACACTAATCAGCAATATTAGGGATCACACACACATAACACATATGTGCATAGCAAGGCATTCCAGATGTGTACTACAGCTGAGTAAACAGTAAATTGCCCCCAATCTTTTTTTTGCACCCTCTACAGTCCTGTTAGATGAGCTCATGACACCACCTGTCACGTTTCAGTTTATCAGTTTAGTGGCAGCTAACCATTTTACCATTACTTTCATCTTTGTCAGCTGTTTATACACCACTATTAGCTTACTTTTTCTACTGTTTAGTTCACTATGTTAGCTGTTTACAAATCACTTTCAGATACAGGAAGAATTACAACCATTTGTCACTTTTAGCTAAAGTAAATCATCACTTTTAGCTAACTATTTCAACCATTTGTTCAATACTTTTAGCTAAATTTCACTAGTTAACTGTTTCATTTGTTTGTTCATCACCTTTAGTTATTTTAGCCATATAAATGTTTATGTAGTACTTTCAGTGACCTGTTTTATATGTTAATACAGTTTTTAGCTCTTTATATTCCACAAATATGTGGAAAATAGTTTTCAAATGAGTTATTCCACTGTCAATCCATGCAACCCCAGCCAACTACAAAAGTACCTTCTGGTGCAGAATCACCAGCATATTGGACACTGTGTGTATTTCTGTGCATATGTTTTTTTGGTTTTGCATGAGTTTGTACTATATGTGTAATGAATGTCTATCTTTTTGTTTCTTTCTTGCTCACTATCAGTCTCCCAACTCTCATTTTCCAGGTCCCAGGTGATTTAAGCCAGACATCAGACGACCCCAGCTTGTCAGATTTTGAGACGTAAGATATTTCTCTTTTACTTTTCCTGTGTTTAACTCTCTCACCCTCACTGCCTTCCTCTCACTCCTTCTCCAACCTTCTCTCTTTTTTTATTAATTCACTCTCACCCCTGGAGCTTCTCTTGTTTTGAATCTTGCAGGAGCTACATCTCATCCCTGTAAAATATCTGTTCTCCCAGAATAATTGTATCTAAGTTACTCTTTCTTAAATTTATCAGTAAGCAAAGCTCAAACACTGTTTGATTTCATACATTCAGTCATTTGTTCTCCTCTCAGTTTGTGGCCAAATGAGATTTTGAGGTGTTTTACCAGTGAGCTGTAATTTGCTGTAACTGCCCAAGCATATTGCTGACACACTGTTGATGTTGCTGCTGCCAGTGATAATGATAATGATAATGATGATGATGATGATGATGATAATGATGACAATGAGGATGGTTTGTTGTTTGTGTCACTCAGGGCTCATCGCGCTCTCATCAACGTGTGGATCCCCTCTGTGTTCCTGCAGGGCAGAGCTGCCAACGCCTACCACGTCTATCAGGTACACTGAGCCACAACCATTTTAGTATTTTGATCTTAGCATTTAGCTCAAAGCAACGCTGTGCATATGTACGGCCTCACGGAGCTGATAGAATGGCTTGTTTTCCAAAGACTGGCTCAAAGACATGTCTGTCACATGAATAAAGTGAACAGCCAAATACTGTGTAGAATATTATCCTATATTAAGAAAAGAAAATAATTTTTAAAGAAAGAAAATGCTCCATTTTATCCTCCTTTTCACTGATATTTTCCATCACAGAAGAAGTCACTTTTTGTGTTGTCACTCCTCTGGCATAGCTGTGTGTCCCTTGTCATTGACTGGTGCCTTGCCAAAACTTTTCTAGACATAAATCAGTCCTAAAATAGTGACCCAGTAAAGTCTGTGCCACTTCTAAGTTTGTAATCAAGTCTTATCAGAACTTCTTGCATTCACACCAATGATAATAGCACAACTCCTCTTAACTAAAGTAGTGGTTCCTGAGCTCTGTACCAGGTACTTATCTAAGTGAGGTGTGTTGGGAACTGGACTCGAGAGCACCTTAACAAACCAAACTGCTGCTTCTTCTTGTATCTGTCAAGTTATCGAGCAAAGTCGACAACGGACTCATTCCCTCTGTGACTGTTTTACTGTGTCTGTCACATTAACAAGGTGTTACACCTCAGCTCTCTCACCGCTGCCGTCCCCCGGTTCCCCTCCCTGTGAGACAGAAACACACACACACACACACTCAGACACTCAGTCCCCTGGTTCAGCTTCTTGAGACAGACAGACACATGTGGATAAACACACGTGTGTATTGTGGTACGGACACAAATATGATGTTCACTGCAGGGACTACACACATACAGATGCTCACTGATACAAGAAAACACACACTTACCTGCTCACAGAAACCTGTGGAAATGCAGGTTCACACTCACATTACACAGATACACATAAGAACACATGCAAGGGAGGGTACAGTAGACACACTTCTTCATGCTGTGTGGAACCAGTTGTCAGACTAGAAAAGTGCACACACACACACACACACACACACACACATACACACACACACACACTGTGCTGTTATCTGCTCTGTAGCCAGGAGGTACAGCTGTAACGTTAGTCAGGGGAAACCATATGGGACAGGAAGAGACAGGTGACACATCCTCAGCTCTAACTGATAGTCAGGACTTGCTGGCTACCGAGCTCAGCCCGGCTCAACTTATACATAATAGATGTAAATTCACAACTCGGGGCTGGAGCTGAGAGCTGCCTGACACCTTTTTTTTGTGCAAAATTATCTCCATCCTCTCGACAGGACAGAAGCATGACGCGAGCAGATGAGACGCATTGTTTTAATTCCTCTTGTTCCCGTCATGTCCAGCCTCAGAGGTGTTTGCAGTCTCGTTGATAAAAATATCCAGGCGTTTATCAACACATGGGATGGAAATGCGTCAGAATTAGCATTTTGTGGCACTGGTGGTGGTGAAATGCAGAGTGGAAAGCAGCTCATATTTAAATCGCAGCACAGTGTCGGGGAAAGTGACTTGTTCCCTGCAATTTGGCAGCTTATTTATGCAGCAGGACTTATAGGTGGGTGCATCATAATGGTCATAATGGTGCTGTCATAAAAGCACAGTTTTGGAGAATCCATTACAGACTGATGCACTGACACTGTGCACCTCCAGTTAGCCCCGGTTCGCATCTCGCATGTGTTATTCTTAAATTTAAGTCATAGAATTAAGCATCAAATTTTCAGAAAAATAAAAACTTTGAAAACACTTACTCCTGTTGTGAAAGAGCCTCCACAATCCCCAAAGACTCTTTTTCCTGACTCAGACAAAGATAGTTGCTAGAAATTACACATCTTTTTGCTCACTTTGTACAACAAAAGGTTTTAGCTAAAATGGAGCAGGAAATACAGTTGCAACTTGAAAAACAGGTTAAAATCTCTCTTGTGGTGGAAGTAGGAAAAACATTTTTACATCCAGATGGTTAGATGAGTTTTTGAGGATTCTGGAAACACCTTCACAGCAGCAGTAAGTGTTGCTAAATGGCCGTCTGGGTTTTCAAATATCACTTCCCAGAAAATCAGATGCTTAGCTCTGTGACTCAAATCGGCACAAACTGGGGCTAATCACTGTCTTGAAGGTGTGAATTCCTACCAGCAAACAGTGAAAGAAATCACTGTCCTCCTGACAGTTGATAGAGGTTTTTTTGCCTGAGGAAACCCCACACTTTTCATTTGAATTAGAAATGATAATAGTTTGGTTTAAAGTATGTGAAACATGCTGGAGTATGCAGCTATCTGCCAAGCTTTGTGCAATAATCGGATGTCCACCTGCAGTTTCAGATTAGTGGACCAACTCCAGCATCAAACCTGAACGTTTTCCATGTGTTGCACTGATTTAGCCTAATTTCTCTCTCTCAATAACGGACTCAGTGCGACTGCTGTCCAGCCCTGGAGCTGGTATAAAGCACAGCCCATCTGGTGTATTGGATACTTCCTTTCCCAGAGCTATATTCGTCTAATGGCTCCCTATGGAAACAGCTTTTGTTCTTAGACAGGCTAATGGATGGCCAAGGTTACTAGGAGTCATTGTTGTTAAGGTGAGGTGGTTGTGGTGATTGAACACCAAGCCAACGGACCTGTATCATGAAGAGAAGGCAGGGTTCTCTTTAAAATACCCTCGAGTTTTCCCTCAGTCTTTTTCTCATTCTCAAACTTGCACACATGCGCATATGCTTGCAAAATTGAACCAATGATGAGAGCAATGAGGCATGGCCGGTGCTAGAGAGGGTTCTAGGAGGCTCGGAGAGTGAATGGGATTTTAGAAGCCGGAGCCTAAAGTTAGGTCACAGCAACCTTGTGGTTGAAAATAAGCACACTAACAGCTTTATGCTGCTGCTACACTCAACCAGAGAGGAGGAAAGGCTGATCTAACCACAACCTCTGGCAATGTGTGTGTTCCTGCTTCTTCTCTTTCCCTCCTGCGTCATCCCTCTCTCTCTCTGCCCTTCTTTCTCCTATTTCATCTCCCTCCCTCTGCCAGATTGCATGGTATTATAGCGGGGGGCAAGACTGCTTGTACTCCATTATCTCTTTTTGCATTTCTTCTGAGCCACTTTTCTCTCCAAGCTCTCTGAAATGACTTCCATCTAAAGCTCCGTAAGGCCTGTGGATGGATGACGAGAGACAGACAGAGATGGAGAGCGAGAGACTGATGGATTTGCTCCATTATCGGTCGGGTTTTACTCTCTGTGGCACGCCGTGCCTCTGGGCCTCCATCCCTCCATCCCTCCATCCCTCCATCCCTCCCTGTGCCTTCCTTTCCCCTTCTGAACTCATAATGAGAGAATTATACTGGCCGCGTCAAATCAGTGTCTCCCTCCCACACAATACCGACAATAGAGGCTATTATGAGAGGAGGGAAGGAAGCATCATTTGCACGCCGTCAACGAACACAAGGAGTCATCTGGCGTGTGCAGGAGTGTCTGTGTTTTCATTACCTGTGTATTTTAGGCTGGCATTGTGGTTTGAAAAGAACAGAATTCAGAAGCTGATGAGGAATTCTTTTCTTTTCACATGAAATGAGATGCTGGCCAGTTGTATGTTATCAGGATCTAACGTGTGTTGTGCGTGTGCAATAAGGTAGTTGGCTAAAATTCATATACAGAACAAATGAGGACTTTGGGAAAGAATGCTGAGGAGCTGGAATTAGGCTCTAGCAACGGCATTGTCAGTCAGTTTGCCACGGCATTCATGGAGGCATTGATGGTTCCTAGAGGATGATGGCTTTCCCTTTTGCACCAACATTAGCATAAGGGCAGGATTATGCTCCCTCTGAACTAGCTTGTAAGACAGCCATAGTGGAAGGTGAAAACACGACTGTCATAGAGAGAGGGAAGATGCAGTATCATTTAAAAATGGGGATTATGGTGCACATTTTCAGATAGCTTCTCCAGGGAGACATTCGGTGTTGCAGAGTGTCACACTTGGCTGTACACATGAAAAGTGCAACAAATAGTTGTATAAAAAAAAGAGAGGTAGAGAGAGAAGATCAATCTGTGGCTCCTCTCTCCTCCACAGAGCTGGCCACTCAGAGCACCAAGTGGGTGTTGATGTCTGATTGTTGGACTTGGAAAGTTACAGAAAGATACTCATTGGCTAACTTCAAGGTAAGCAGTGGTTGTTTTTTGGAGAGCAGCAGCATCCTCTGTGGTGTTCTGCCATGAACGCCATTATCCATGCAACCATGCGCCATAATTTGTCTATGGTAGACGAACAGAGATGTGAACCAGCTCCAGTGCTTCCTTTAGTTGTTAACTTGTGGTTCTTTTTACCTCATTGATCATTCAGTCAGCTGGTCATCCACTTTTAGGGAGGGTAGCCACAGAACTGAATCCTCTCCGTTTACAGACAGTTTGACTGACTGTGGACTGATGAATACCTAACCTCTTTGATATGACCTTTTCCAGCTTTATGCAAATCAGCACTTTATGATGGCACTAACCCATACCTCGAATCTTCTTTCACTTACTGCACTCCAGGTTTGCTGAAAGTGGTATCAGTCTTCTCATCTAAGTAAATGAAGTCTTTCTTTCTTTGTGTGTGGCACGTTCCATACTACCTTTATTGTGGGATCTACGTGTTTGAATGAAAAAGTTATCTTTCTCAGTCAGTTGTTGTTAAGAGCAACATAAACCTTTGGTGCGTGTCATTGTTTCAATCCAGTTCTGCACATGGGTGCATTGAGACACATGCTGTTGTGAGTATGACACAACATAAAAGCCTTTCGCTCTGAATCATGCTATTTGGCTGAAGGTATTTTACATATTTCTTTCTCTGGAGTAGTCCTGCTGAGAAACTCACTGCTGTGCTGCTGTCTGATGGGAGCTTTCAGGTCGTTGATTACTAGCTGTCATACCTGTGGTGTTGCAGCAGTAGGAGGGATATGCTCTTTGTATTGCAGCTGACATCATCGAGCTTTGATAAAGTTTTGTTTGCTAACAAAGAAGAGACACAAATAATTACTTCTTGCTGACTTATCTGTAGTTGCACACTGACTGGGCTTTTGGAGAAAGATTTCAGTTCACTTCAGAGTGTGAGCTGATAAATGCTGTTTCCTCTGCTGAATAAGGACATCTCCAACCTTTAAAAGGTTAGATTAGTCACTACTTAACCCCTCCAAATGCACCCACATACACACTGCTAACATGCCAGTGATGTTAGGGCAGCGTGAAGTGGGAAAGTTTCATTTTACACAACTTTTAATAAGTTGTAGAACACCCAAACCAATATAGAATCACAGATAAGTCACCTTCATCATTCTCTTCTTAATGTTTCAGCTGGCAGCGGGGCTGAGTGTTATTTAAGAGTTTTGGCCCAACAAACTCACTGTGTTTACTGCCCCTTTCATGGATTTAGTCGCTCATCATCATCCATCTCTCTACCTCACCCCCGCCCACTTGTACACTGTTTTCCTTTATTATGTGTCTCTTGTTCTATTTTTATCAGTCAGGCCTTTCTTTCCCTTTTCACCTCACCTCTCTTTTTTTTTCTTTGCCCTCTCTCCCACTCTTTTGTCAATCTTCGCCCAATCATTTGATGAGTTTGATGAGTTCCAGGATAAAACCCTCCCACCTCCACAGTAGTTTGGCAACAGCAGTGATTCACACACGTAACCTCACACAGGCTTCCCAGATGAGACAAAAAAGAACACTTCTTAGAGATGTTTCTTCCACAGCAGGGAAAATGAGGCACAGCTCTCTGCATAAACCTATTTTGTTCAGATCTTCATGCACTCGTGCGTCCGTCCATCCATCCATGTATACACACACAAACACAAACACTATCTAAGTACCAGGCACAAATATAATGCAGTGTGAATGGAGTGTATGTACAGAAATAGCGTGTGTCAGTGTTGAGAACTCACACCTCTGATCCACAACTCCCTGGCTGTTTTATATATACATTTATACTGTATGTGCATATATTCCAAATGAGCAATTCTCTTTGATCAGCAAAAAGCTGAGCCTATAATTTCCACACAAAGTCAGGGGCTGAATGCAAACTTCTGACTGTTTTAATTATGCTAATGTGACTGGATGATGTCTACTGTAACTTTTCTCACTCTCATTCTGTTCTTCACACTTTTGTTCTATTTCCATAGAAGTGCATCTGATTTAAGAGATACTGTAGGTAAAAAGCCCATGTGCACACGTGTCAACTGAATTTTTTTAAGTAGCTTTCTATTGTCTTGCATAGTGCAGAACCTTTGTGTTTGTGTACAGAGAGAAAGAGGGATAGAGGGTCCCAATTAATAGCAGTTATATAAACCATCTCTGGCTTCCCTGTGCCTCCCAAAGCTTTTAATATGCACCATATGAAACCACATAAATCAGCCACTCGATGAATAATTGAGACGTCCTCGCTGACACTCTTTCAGATGTGTGCACCCTTGCCTGCAGTGGACCGCCATCCCCCAGAGAAATGCAGTGTGGGAAATGTGTTAGCACCTTTAATTTCTATATTAGCAAGTGGGTATAGCTAGGTTAACTTGGGGGACTTGTGGCTGCCGAGGCGGTAAGCTTTACATCCAGACCTGCTCAGTTTGAGTTGCTCTGATTAGCCAGAGGCTCTGACCGCATGGTGATGGGCTGCTTTAGCTATGCAGATGAGATAATACATCCATATGTATTAATGTGAACTTCTGAGTGCGCATGTGCAAGTTCGTGTGCGCGTGCCGGTGTTGCATTCAAAGACAGTTGGATGTTCTGTTTTTAAACGCGTGTAATGCTGATGATCTTTTAAACGTGTCTGTGTGTTGTCATGCACATACAAGAATCTGAGTGTGTGCGGACATGCATGTGAGTGATTATGGTTATGATAATGGCTGGTTGGTGACAGAGGGAGATAACTATTATGTTGATGATGGTAATGATGAATGTTTTACAATGATGATGATGATAATTACGATCGTTGTCTTGGTCTTACATCCATCAGTCATAGATTAAACACCCTCGGGAAGGCACAGAGGCTGCTTTTACTGCTGCACGCTCAACTTCAGCATCACCGCAATTTACATTACATTTCCATTTCACGCACTTAAGTCATTGCTCTTATCCAGAGCGATTCACAACGGGGAAGTTGAGGTTCAGTTTCTTGTTCAACGGCACTTAAATAAGATGCATAGCTGTTGACAGACATGTTTACTGGCAGTATCACGGCTTATAAAGTCTGACCTCTTGGCCAGAGGGGCACGTCATGATAAGACACCTGTACAATACAGTGCAGCTCAAATAGAGCCTATACCAATAACAATACATGAGAAATTAAAAATCCGATGGCGATATATCACTCCTGGACATAATAAGTGGTTGTGGATAATTCATGGATAATCCTTTAGCTGTGTCTGTGTAAAAGTCTATTTAATTATTTTAACTAACAACAGCCTATAATTTGGAGTAATAATGTCAGGTTCAGTGGATACACCGTGCCTCTAACCTGTATATTAAGTTAGGGTGTTAATTTGCTTATAAGTGTTTTTTCTGATTATGCAGCACTTTCCCCCTTTGGACGGCATCTCTGTCTGTACATCATCAGGATTTAACCTTATTTAACTCAGCAAAGGAACACTGAGCTGTGCAGGCTCTTGAAGGAGCGCCCCAGCAGTCAGGGCTGAGGTGAAGCCCTGCCGTGGCACTTCATCAGCGAGCTGCCCTCCAATAAAAACTTCAAAGGTGTGTTGTTAGCTGGTGCAAATGGGATGTGAGAGCTGGGATGGAGACTTATGTTTGCGCTTTCTCCCTGTGGGGATAGCGGCGGCGGAATCGGGATTTGGCTGGTGACGGTGTCGTCCCTTCGAGGGAGTGTGATGATCCCTGCTTTAGCCTCAAGACATCTGATAAGATCTTGGGCTGGAACATAATTTGTCAGTCTGCCTCACATCCCCTCTCTGCTCGGCTCCCTGTGCTCCCTCTCCCTTGTTACTCGCAATTTATTTACCCATTTTGTTTGTGCCCCTAATTGTCTGCCTCTCCCTCTCATGCTTCATTTTTCCAATCACTCCACTTTCCCCTCCCCTCTTTCTTTCTGTCCCATTCAGCTCTACAATGCTCTACATCCTCCACTCCGCCTGTACCTTCAATCATTTACTCCCTGGCTTTCTTAATACGCTCAAAGCCAGATCTCAGGACCTGTCATTGACTCATTCATTCACATGAAAGAGGTGAGGGAGAGGGAGTCTCCTACCGCGGCTGAGTTTTTAGTCAAAATGTTTGAGGAAGCGACGCACAAAGAGGAGGAGTGGGAGGGAGGGAGATGACAGGAGAAGGGAGTGGGAGATGAGGAGAACAGAATAAAGGAAGCATTTGTGATAAAAGACGGAGATAAGAACTGCAGCTTGTCCTGTTTTCCTCCCGCTGTGGCGTCAGACAGTTTTTCCAAGGTAGCCTCCAACTTAGACACTGAGCGCTCATATCTGGTTACCACCCGCTGGTCTTAAAGAACTTGTGCTGAGTGCTCAAGTGATAAAAAGCTTACAGTGTTTCGGTGTAATGATGGCTGTTCCATATGACGAGGAGAGGAAGAGAGCTTGGAAAATAGAGAGAATTGTTTTCTCCTCAGGGCCTCAAAAGCCATATTTCATATTGGTGGAATTCAGTTGAGCACCAGTGTCCATTGTTTTAAAGCTGCTCCTAATCAAAATGTCAATATTAATAATGGATCACATGATCCTTGCTGTATGAAAGAGATCACTCGCAACAATAAACCTACAGAGCATTAACACCCAACACTGCAGTCCCGCTCAGCTTTACAGAGCTTTTTCACAACTTTCATCTCATTGTCTTTGTTTTCCAGCCCACAGCTTTACTCTTTTGGTTCACTCTAACCACTCTCATCACTGCCATTTCTGGCAGCAGGAGCCATTTGTTTTCAGAAAAAAACTCTAAAAACCATCTCAGTACTACTAATTGACAAAATGCTGCAAATTATCCATGTAGTCCAATGTGACCTTTGTTTATGGTCGGTATTTGTAGCTTGGATTAACTTAGCTTCTGATTTGTCATTAGATGTTTGTATTATTTAAATGATAAATGGCTGTAGATGTAGATGCAGGCTGCTAACCACCACTGCTCTATTCAACAAATCCCAATTTCAACAAAATTCTCTTTCAAAAGCACCAATATGCACTTAGGGGTTGGTAGCACATTGAGTGTTGTTTGCTGAGATTTGTAGAGTGATGTGACATTTTCCTCAATTCACACAGTGAAACAGAAAACAGAATATTTTAATAATAGGTCCCTTTCACATTTAGGAGTTGGTTTTGACAGGGATGTGGGAGAGGCTTGGGTAGTCAGTTGGTAAAATGTGAGGAAAAGCCCTCCCTGCACACTCTCTTTTAGCTTCAGTTATTAGATTTTAATGAGGATGATCCTCCTTGAAACACCAGATACTTCTCTTTTAGAGACTAATGCAAGCAAAACAAAAAATGAATGTGTGCACTGCACATTACCAGTCTTCCAATATTTTCAGTATAGAGATGTATGCACAAGTGGCCAACCTTGCTCAAATTACATGTTAGATTTTTTGAAAAGAAGTAACCAACATTAAAAATGAGACTCTCTTCAAAGGTCAATGCACTGTTTTAATTTCATGAAACAGTAACTGTGGCATGTGCAAAAGTTTGGGCTCCCTTCTGCTTGTTAAACTCTCTTCATTATTCCTGTTAGGAATTGTAAGGCAGGTGAAAAATTACCACTAAGAATTGTTGATGACATTTCCAAGGCTTGATCAATTCTCTGATTTCACACCTTGTGCAACAACCATTGGCTCCTCAAAGCAACTGACTGTCGATTTGAACTGATGCCCACAAAGCTATAAAAAGATATCAAAGCACTTCCAGCTTGAAATTTTCACTGTCTGAAATGTCATTAAGAAATGGGAGTTGAGGTGAACTGTGGAAGTCAATACAAGATCTGGAAGATCAAGAAAGCTTTCAGATGAAACCTCTCATCTGCTGGGCAGAAAGGTAAAGCACAGCCCCCTGTATGACTGCAGAGGAGCTGCAGGAAGCTTTAGCTGACACAGGAGTGCATGCAAGAGTCATTCGAAGTAAACATTACCTTAGACCTCATCAGAAGTCTGCAAAGCAACATCTGGATAAGCCGGGAACGTTTGGAAACAAGTGCTGTGGAAGTTAAAATTGAGCCACAATCACCAAAGAAGCAGCATTTGATGAAAAGAGCATTTTTGCCAACTGTGAAGCATGAGGGTGGAAATATTCTGCTTTGGGGTTGTGTGGCCGCCAGTGGCACAGGAATAGAGGGAAGAATGGATTCCACTAAATATCAGCAAATTCAGGATGTAAATGTCCTGCTGTCAGTTAAGGACGTGAAAAGAGGCTGAGTTCGACAGGACAATGATCCAAAGCACACCTCAAAATCAAAAAACACAAACTGAAACAGCCATCACTATGAGTAGACCTTAAACATAAATGATCTGTTCTTACTTTTTCTTCTTGTAAGAGAAAAAGTTGAGGCTAAGGTAATTGGCGAGGCAGATTTGAGGAAGAGCCTTTTTCCCTCTGTGTTTGAAGACCTCACCTCTACCTCATAAACTTCCAGCAACCTCCCTCAACAGAGACAGAGTGTGTAGGACACACAAAAGGTGAATGACTTTATTTTATCTGCTAAAATAAATATCTCAGGCTTTATCGGTAGATAGGGAGTAATTCTACGAGCACGATGGGGACCCATGGGAGGAGGAGTGTGATGAAAACTGGAGCTTGCTTCACCCAGCAGAAGGGTATGGCTCAACATATAAAGAGTATTATATTCCCATTTCACTGAATCCATATATCAAGTTAATTAAAAGCAGTAGTCTGTTGGTGTGTGGTGCAGCAGCTCTGTCACTTTCATTAGCTTCTACTCAGCAACGCAACAATGGAGTTGATGGAGTGATGCCACTAGTTGTTTTGCTTGTTGATTCCTTTGTTGACTCCGTCATTCAATCAGACCTAAATTTGCCCATTTAATCATTCATTCATTCGTATAATTTGAAAAGCAAGCACACTCATCAAAGGAACACTTAGTTTATTTTCCGTCCACACGCCTCCAGCCTCTCCTCCTCTTCACTCCTTCTTTCCTCGACCTTCCATCTATTTTCTTGTTCTTTTTCCTTGCAGGTTCGACTGTAGTTGCCCCTTGTCTAGATTGCATTTAGTTCCTCCTCCTCCCCCTCCTCCTCTCCTCTGTTCCAACAACATTCTTCTTCCTCCTTGGCTCTTCCTCATCTACATCCACTGGCTCCTCTCCTCACAGTGTCTAATTCTGTAGGATGTCAGGAGCAGCAGAGCACTAAAATAAACACCTTTACTGCACTCAAGGTAGTAATCACCCTCTCTTTTTTTGCATTGTCTCTGTATCCCTGTTTCCTTTTCCTCAGCTTTTCTTGATTTCGGTCTCCATGTGTTGTATTTTTCTGGGTCTTTACCACTTGTAAACAGTAGTTTCTTCAGACCTCTCATCAACAGTCATCCTGTCCTCAGGATAAACTGCAATCACTTTGGTGATCCCCTTAACTTTCAATCAAATGCAATCATCAGGTCAAGATTTCTGTTTGTCCAGTACAAACATCTGCAGGAATAATAATGTTCCCATCAGTTTGACCTGTACTTTGTCTTTCAAGTATTAGCATGCTAATATGTTCAACTAAGTGTGCATCTTAACTAACATGAGCATCTTAGCATGCTAACGTTAGCATTTAGTTCAAAGCACTGCTGTGCCCAGGTACAGATCTTTTTATCTATTATCAATTTATCCATGTTCACTATTACTATTTGTATTAATTATGAATTTATTTTATTAATTTCACGTTGCTTGCTTCAAGAAGGGTTTCAGGGACGTGACAAGGATGCACACATACATTCAGTTCGTTCCTTTTCTGTGGTCCTGCTGCCCCTCCTCTTCACATCCCCAAATCTATTTTCCGCCTAATTGGGCAAATGTTTTGGCCTACAATGATCTGTGAAGAGGGAGGGTTGATGACATGAGGATCTGCTGCCTTTGCTTTGCTTTGACTTGGCTGTCGTCTTCTTTGCTCAGTCAGTTTCTCCCTCTCACACCGAAACACACATACACCCACCTTTAAAGACGATTTGTTTCCTCTTTCTGGGGTTTCAAAGCCTCTGTTTTTTGCTTCCTTCTTTTCTAATTGTTTTCAGGGATTTAAATCATAGCCTGGCAATGAAAACATGTTCATTTCTTTTTGGAATTTGTTGCTATACTGTTTCTTTATACCGTTTCCCTCTGGTTTGATAACACCTTCAACTAGTTTTAAATTTCAGCCAAAGTCAAGCAGAACATGTTGTAACAGGTCAGAAGCAGAGGGAGTTTTATTGATCAGGTTGTTTTTAAATCTGTGACAGCCCTCATTACTACCTGTTATGTAGAACACACTAGCTACTTTCAGATGCGATTTGGTGATATCAGCCATCTTGTGCTTGTGCTCGGCAGTTGTGTAGTCCTCCAACTGTGAAGTGAGCAAGAGGGCTCTCTGTATGGGCCTCCTGTGGTGCTGGAAATGGTTTTCACACAGTTTTTTTTTTTTCTTTTACCACAGTCTGAACTCATACAGTTAGCCTGGCTGTCAGATGGGGGAACAACAGACCAGGGTCTTCTCAGAGAGATTCAGCAGGGAGAGAGACATCGTTATCATCTGCACTTTCTGCAATTCTCAGTTGTGGCTCATGACTACTCCTAGTTCCACCTGCTTGTTGGAATGCCCTCAGGCTTAAGAGCCCGTTAAATGTCAAGCAAAGAAAAACCTGCAATTATTCGTTCACAGGCTTCCTGTTTCAGATCTTTATTTCTGAAGTTATTTCACGGTATGCAGAGACTCTCCTCCTCCTCGGGAAGCTGTCGTACTGTGTCTGTTACCCTGAATAAGGCCACAGAGATGGGTGTTTGGTTTCCTTTGAGTTTTGCACTTTGCATGTTCTCCTCAGCGTCATGTGGGTTTCCAACAGGTGCTGGAACTTCCCCCCACATTTCACACAATACAATTAGAAACTTTGAATCATGCATCATCATGCATGTGTGTATGCAGACCTCAGACCGCTTTGCAGTCGCTGAGGTGTCTGCTAATGGGGATCCTAATGAATAAATGAAAGCACATTCCAGCCATTTTACAGCTAAGCAGGCTGAGCACAGGGCGCAGCTTCTGTTAAAGTGTCAGCATCCAGGCATAGTTAATATCATTTGATAACTGTCATCTGACATTGATTGTTGAAATGAATTATCACTCAGTGGAAGGACAAGAGATAACACAGACACACACATTCTCATAAGAGCAGGAACTGATTTCTTTTCTTTCTTTCCCAGTGACATTCTGTCTTAAATGTCAACAGTAAGCTATGGGAATAGTCTAGTTCATAGAAATGAGCATCTAAAAAAAGCTCAGTGTTAATGTTTCATGATACAGAGAACAAATAACAGTTATTCATAACAACTTAAAGATTTCTGATCGTTTTTGGAGGCTAGGAAATAATGATGCCCAACTTAAAAAGAATTTAAAAAGTGTCTAAAGGAATCACTCAACATTTGCAAATACACTTATTTGCTCTCTTGTTGTGAGTTAGTGTCCAGTCCCAGTCTCTGCTCTCATGGTGAAAACAAGACTCCAGGAGGTCACTGTTTCCAATCTAATGTCAGACTATTCCTACACATTTAATATTTTGTTTTGAAATTGCAAATTCACCAGTTTGAGGGGTCTGTAAGACTCATTTTTGGCGTGAATATAAAACATATGATTTGTCACAGTGTTGGATTCATCCACTATTTTTCAGTCGTCCAACTCACGTGCATCTGATGGAAGAGACTCACTCCTGTTTTAATCAATACTGCTGTCTACACAGGCTGTATAATACTCGTGCTTTACTCACATCTGTTTTCTTTACTTTTACACATGCAGCTACAGGGATTACGTGTCGGGCTCTGAACGCTGCCAAAGAGTAGGTGAACCCACACCCTACACAATACTGTCCCTGAATGCATCGTGTGCAGACACAAACATTCCTACATTAGATTCAGGAAACAAAACTGAAAGATGTTAGTGACATGTAGTATTAGGATATAGGAGCAGCATGTACGCTTTTTCTTGACCTTTCATTTTGCTACAATGGCCTGAAGCTGAATGCAGCGAGTTTCCACCTGAAGTAGCTGAGTCGATTTTGTGAGAGAAGTGGCTGTACCAAAGAAGTGAATCGCAGCAGTTCACCACCAAAAAGAAATTTCTTAGCATAATAAAGTGTTTATACTTCAGGAACCAAAGGTGGATTTTCCTCCTTATGTCGAGTCATTGAGGTCATATTTTCATCAAATGTATTATTATGCTTTCTCAGATATTCTCATAAGCCATTTAAATACTGACAATAGGACTGTGTCCATCACAGGCGAGCTTTCAACAGCAGCCAAAACCCATCAACCATTTTCCATGAGGTCCCTCTGAATCGTGATCAGAGACCCTGTCCCTGTTTGAAGACGGCTTTTATTGGAGATATCTAAGCATCGGTGCTGGAATATTCAAGGATGCTGCAGTTTGGATGTTGCCAAGATTTTTGTCAGAGATAATGAAGGACTATTTGTGATTAGTCAGGAGGAGGGAGCGGGTAGCTGTGTGCAGAGGCTAATGTGTTGCCATAAATAAGTATGCCAATGAGACGGTGTAAAGTGGATTAAGCTCGCTGTGCTAATACTGCCATATGTGAGGAGCCATTTGATGTCTGAGAAACTACAGACACTATGGGACTGCTTCTATTGTCACATCTTTGCTAAGGCAGCTCTTAATGTGCACTCAGACCCAACATAACATTGCAGTACATGAGGACATTTTACTGTATGCATCCACTGTAGTCTGGTCTTTGAAGCAGGCTAGTGTATGTTCATTGTGGATTATGTAGAAATATGGTAATAAGATGTGATTTATTAATTATTTTTACTCACACTCACTGAAATGTTACTTTTAGGTCGGTGTGGTGGATTGTATCAAATATTCCTAGTTATAAGACACCATAGGTTGTTATTCATCCCGCTTATCAGGGCTTTATGTTCAGCAGAGCATTTCAGAGGACCATATGGAATATTTAAAAGTGCAGGCCTTGCTTTTCCCAGCTGAACAATAATGTATAATACATTATGAAATGTCTAGCCCTCCACTTAATGCTACAGTAATTGCTCAGTGTGGCCTTCACTCTGACTTTGACATGCCTGTTTTTACGCTGATGGATCTGTGCTGGAAGCATGCTGATGTGGATGTGTGGAAATTCAGCTTTCCGATGTTGTTTTGTCCTTATGTATGACAATCATGAAGGAGAGTCAAGTCCGACTGCTTATTTTTCAACATGTTCCTGCACATAAGTTTAAACACTTTTGTGCCAGACTAAAGTTCTGAATTATGAAATGTTGATCAAGATTATAGTGTGAACAATTAATCTACCTTTAGATGCCAAACTCACTTGGTGACATTGACTGATTGTCCTTAATTTTCTGTGATCTATCAAATGCGAGGTGTGAATGTCTTTTTTTTTTTACTTAATACCTGAAATATTTTCATACAGGAGACTTTGATTCTTCCAGAAGAAGCATTTATTTTGGCCCAGTTTAGTCAGCTGAGCCTCCATCCCTCATTTTGATCAAGATAGAAGATGCCACAACACACACACACCACACACACACACACACACACACACAAAACCAGATCATAACAAGTCAGTGCTTTTCTTAACTTGCAAAAAAGAAGTTGGTAAAAACTTAGATGTGCTTCTGTAGGTCAGACATGAAGTGCTGATCTGACAAGTCTTCAGTCCATTAGTGGCCTTGTCTGCTCCCATCTTGTCAACCACTACTGTCATTTACCAGTTTCTGGTCTTTCCTTCAGCGCAGCTGCTCTTAATACAACAAGATGCTGTAAAGCAGTAGCCCAAAACTGTGGTACCCTCCTGAGACAAATTCAAGACAACTGCACAAATTTTAGCAAAATTGCACCAATATGTATGCTGAGTTAGCAAAAGGCACTGATGTACATACAATTTATACTCAGTTACTTTAAAGTGTGATGATTCTCGGGCAAGGAAAAGGGTTATTATAAAGATTTATTATAAAGATTTATTGATGTTTCTCATGATGGCCATCACAGAGTATGATATCCTCATAAAGTGCAGGTCACATTGAATCTAAAAATGTGTATATCATGTCTGTGTGTTCAGATTTAACTGCGAAGTAGCTTTAATACCTTAGTGTGCTGTGAGTCTCAACCACTGCTGCTGCAACTGCTGACCTTGTCGGTACATCAGCTGACTGAGTGGGTCAGACTATGATAAATTCCCTTGTTGTACGTGCACAGCTCACACACTATCTTTGCCTCGTGTCTCTCCCTCCTCACCCCTGTTGTGTCCATCATGCCTGTCTTTACCTGTACAGTCAAGGATAGATTTCTTTGGTCTTTAACCCTGCTCTACATATATGACATATATGTTCATGTCACTGTGATTATACTGTAGATAAAGTGAGTGTTAGCTGATAAAATAGACAGAGAAAAGCCAACATAGGGTTAGAAAAGAAAACATCTTGGTATACTTTCTCACCTCCCACTTATTTAGTAAATGTCCATTTAAATGATGATATACACTTGAGAGCATTTAATTCAACTACACTGTGGAGTGTCATTTTCTCATATCTTTTTATAATGTTAACAGTGTCTAGACATGTCTGTCACTGATGCTGAAATATTAACAGCACATTTAACAGCTAACAAAGCTTCAGCTGTCAGTCTCCTCTTAATGGCTGTCCAAAATGCCACAGTTCTCGTGTTTGTCGTGTAACTTAGACTGCACAGAAGCATACATGCTGACAAAGATCACAGAATAGAGGAACTGTCACCTCAAAACAAAAAATTTCTGTCATTATCTACTTGCTTCTATGCTCGTTAAAATGTATCAGAGGTTGATGTGAACACAAAATGAAGTATGAGTCCCTGTAGCTCAGACAGTTTGTTGTTTGCACCTCTTTTTTTTTAGACATTCATGGTTCCAAAACGATAGATCACTTGGGTTATCGCTCGAAAAATGTCTGGCGCCACCATGAGGTAGATATTTGTGGCTTTGAGTCAAATGCCTCGATGACTCTTTGATGGGTAGATTCACCCTCAACACGTGTCTGATTGTAGATTTTGGACAACTACAGGAAACTGCTACCCCATTTTCTGATGTTGTAAAGATGTGTGGGAGTTCAGGAGATTATGGACCACTGACGAGCACTTTTGGTGAAGGTGCCTTAAGAGTCATCCTTTCCTTCTGCAGTAGCTGCTGTGGTGTGTTGGGGTGATACACATCAATCCTGACTCCAGTGGAGCACCGCAGCATTTGATCAGACTGCAGTGTAACTGGGCAGCACTGAAAATAACAGTATACATGCTCAGTCAACTTCATGTGACCCTAAAGCTACATCAAGGTTTAAAAAATGAGAGATTACATCAAAGATGACTAACAGTGTTTTGGTGAATGTTACTCAGGGTTTGTTGACAACCATTTTAACCAGAAACTAGAAAGGACCTCTGAAAAGCTTTCAGTCTGTTCTTGTGTCCTGACTTTGTGTGTAACTTGTTGTTGATGATTACAGAGCAGTAATCATGAACACTTGAAGGACTATGTGGGTTTGGAAGGGAACATGCAGTACAACGTTATGGCGCAATGTTGACGTTCATGTCTTTTGTTTACTTTATTTTTTGATTTGCCTGGTGGGGGGCAGCTGTGCCTGGGTACATTTGCTATTTGGTCGATTTTTAAATCAATTCCTGTTTTCATGTACCTGAATCAAGTCTATTTTTTGTTCGGTTGGACATTTTGAAATTGAATTCTTGAAAGCCACTCTGCTCTCTCTTTTGTCTCTGTGTATTCCCTGTTTTTTACTGTGAAAATGCAACCTATCTCCTGCTTTTTTCTCTCCCTCTTTCTTGTAATAGGCTCATCTCTCCTTCTCTCTCCGCTCCCTCTATCTTTCGTGAGTCTGAATAAAGCAGCTAATGGTGCATGGAAATGGTGGCAGCACAGTCACGTCTATAGACAGACTCTTTCTCTGTTATGTGTTGCAGTATGTAAGTGAAAATACACATTTGCAAGCATGAGAGGAAGTTATTCTTTCGCCCATCTCATTCATTTATTGTAAGCGCTTAATGACAAATATGTGAACTGCAAAAAAAGACTATACAGTGTGCTATTGTTGTTCATGTTCTTTATTTTTTTCTTATAGCATATTTTCTAACAGAATTCTGGTTAAGGTAGCTTCTCACAGGAGGAAATGTCTGTATGTCGGTCTACTCAGTGATTAGAGGACTTGATGGTGATCAACCATGTGTCTTACCTTTCCGTAGGTGTACATCCGCATCCTGGACAATGAGTGGAATGTGTACAGACGTTACACAGAGTTCAGGGAGCTTCACAACCACCTGAGGAGCCAGTTTCCCCAGGTGGACACCTTCAACTTCCCACCCAAGAAAGCCATAGGGAACAAGGTGAGCTCAAAGTAATCATAACCTGTTCCTTTCAACAGTAGTATTTGCTTAAAGCAGATTCCATTTCTAAGACTTTTGCTGTTGTACTTTTTGTGTTGGAGTATCGCTCTTACCTCAGACCTCTGTACATCTGTTTGGTGTGTGGAGAAAATCAAAGCTTGCTAAACTCTGACTGGACAGTCGCTGGATTTTCAGCGGACGGGTTTAGCGAATGGTCGATTGAACCTTTTCCCCCCCTCATAAAAGATACAATCACCACATCACTTTAACCAGTTATCATAAAAGTTTACATCAGGCTGTAAATATTTATATCAGCCTTTAAATTCAAGCAAGTAAAGCGGTGATGGGAGTTAATGACTGCCAGTTCCCTGCCAGCAGTTTATCACTCCTCCTCTTTCCTGTGTTTTCTACTTTGCTGACACACACCCAACCTCACTCTTCATTTACAGGGGGACAGTCCTGCCCTGGGTTTCTATGGCTCACTTCCCTCACTAGTAACTAGGAGATCTCTCTCACTCCCCCCCCCTGTTCTCCTCTGTCTCCCTCCAACCTTTGGGAGATAATTTGGTTCTGACCCCGATTCTCTGGCTCGTTAGATTTGACGCTGGCATGGCCAAAAGCTGTCATCTTGACTCCCCACCTTCAAAGACACAGCGCTTTCACGGCGAGAAACGGGACTGAACGCTGAGTTGCGCGGGCTGCAAATGTGAGACGAGGTCGAGTGTGTGTGTGTGGGTGTGCACAACCGTGTGGAGGGGCAAGTGTCTATCAAAGGCCTGGACAGTTGGTGTCATTGTGCCCTGGAAAGCACCCTGAAAGCCCATTACACTGCAGCTTTGTGTGAATTATTGGTTTTCACCGTTTCCAGGAAGTCGCCCGTCACTGCAGAATAAGCGGCCCTGACTTTGTCACTCTCCCACCATATTTTAAAGCAGGAATGTCACATGCGGCTAGAAAGACCAACACACACTGAACCCTTGCCTTGCACTTCAGTTTTAGAGCAACTGTATTTAGGGTGTGGTCAGTACACTGCGATGTGACAAACTGGAACATTTCAGCCAGAGACGTTCAGTGAGACTAATTTTCAGGGCTCAGTGTAGGTTACAGTGACAGAGTCATTCTGAATAATACACATAAATCCTTTTCCTCTCTGTTGTTTCATTTCACTCGCGTTCATTCATTATTTATGTCTCACAATATGTTGCAAGATTCTTTTTTTGTGTTGTTCCCCTCTTTGTTGAGTTTTCATGCTATTTTCTCTCTGTATCCAAATCACCTTTAGCTCTGTTTTTTCTTTTCATGTTTTTTTTTTTTTTTTTTTGCGGCTTTTCATTTCGAGTGGAGCCATTTTTATAACCCTCTTGAGGTCTCTTTTACTCACCCACACAGTTTGTTTTTGCTCGCTCTTTTAAAAGTTTTTGTCACTTCGCAAATATACTGTACCCACAGTGATGATGTTTGAGTCAGGCTGTACTGTGGAGAGCTGTGTGTTCTGATCAACCCGTCTGACAGTTGATATTAAAACGTGAACTTACCTATAACCGTGAATCTCGCTCCAATTGATGCTGCTCACAAGCTGCACAGAAAAGCACTTCTTGTCTGTTCTAATGTATCCCTCTCTCTTTTGCATTTAACATACATCTGCACATTTTACATTTATAGACCCTTTAACCTGAAAATACCAAGAATACATCCAGACATGACAAAAAGTTATATTTGAGGTTGAACATTTGGTGAATCAGAAGAGAGATGCTTGGGTAATGGGAAGAGATATTTTTATTGGAAAATGGGTTTATGATGAGGCTGGTATTTTCTGTCTGCTCGCTGAGTAATACTCGCTTTCCATGGACAGAGAGGGGGAGTGTGGTCTACTGACGAACCTGTACTCAAATTGGAAGAAAATTCTCCTGAAGATTACAGTTTAGTGACGATCGAAAGATCAGACATTTAAAAAATGTAATTAAACATGAGCTACATGCAACTGCATATAAACTTTCAGCAAAGTAAAGCCTCAGTTGAAAAGATTTTTTTTCATACACCACAAACTAGTGGATATTATGAAGTCCTGCAAGTGGTGAAATTAATTAAATCTAGTGATTTGTTCACATTTCTAAAATGAGCTGCTCCAGCAACAGAAGTTTTGGGGAAACTTTCCAACACAAAACAGAGCTCAAGGCCTTAGGGCCAGACTGAAATGAAATGAAGGAGCAGCTGGAGGGCTTTATAGCTTAAAGATTTGATATCTACCAGACTGGTGAGGTTTGGGTATACAGTATGTGTGTGTGTGTCTAATGTGTGTGTGGTGTGTGTGTGTGTGCAAATCATGAATTTCTCCATGAAAGTTGAAGCAGCGCAGCATAAAAAAGCACTTGTACTTTGTGTAAGTGTGTGTGTGTTTGAGAGAGAAAGGTTGTACAGGCTGTGTATGTATCCCAGGGTGTGTGTGTGTATGTGTGTAAAACACTGCTACTCTTTCTCAAAAGGTGTGTGTGTGTGTTACTTTGTTTTTATGCCTCTGAAGTGAGTCTTTGTAGCATGGAGCGTGTTTATATAAATATATATATGTGTGTGTGTGTGTATTTGTGTGTGTGTTTGTGGTTTTCTTAGTAATCAGCAGGCCTGCCGTGCTGAGGTTCCCTGTTATTTCAATCCAGTCAGTGTTTGCTTCTGGCTCTCTAGGAGTATTTTGTAGTGTTGGCAGCGGTGAAGACCTTCTTCAGATGAAATGGAGAGCAGCGCAGCTGTTAGAGAGCAAGAGTGTGCATGGACAATTTACTTATGGAGTACTGGCATTTAAAATAGGTGGAAGTGAAGCTGAAATTA
The DNA here is from genome assembly GCF_001640805.2 of Lates calcarifer. Taxonomy (NCBI): domain Eukaryota; kingdom Metazoa; phylum Chordata; class Actinopteri; family Centropomidae; genus Lates; species Lates calcarifer. The sequence goes on from NC_066855.1 coordinate 3,707,254, forward strand.
GTGGTATACGAATGTACAGAAGTCAAAGAAAAGTGAGGTTTGGCCATAAAGAAACTCCTCATTTGCCTTTGTCTCTATGCTCTGAGTCCCTGTCCTGAATTTTCCTAAAATTGTAATTGTATTGTTTTGCATTAAACACCTTAAAGCTATAATAAAAGTACTTTAACTATAGTTCGAGTTTTACCTCAATCCAGTGCACTTCAGTAACAATGGAAAATGTGTTGTTTTCTTACATCTGCACTGCTTTCAACCAGCCACTGAGGTTAACAACCTAGACATACAGCAGCCTAGCACAGATGGAACCGGCGGCTTCTTGGTCAGTGCTGGATTTAAAGGTTCCCTGTGAAGGGGAAACAAAATCTGAACCTACTTTTAAAATCAGTGCTACGACTACTAAAAAACTGCTGTGGGTAAGGCTTGTGCAGGTTTTTATGCTGCACAATTTGTTCTTTTTTGAATGAATATCAAATTAAAGAACAAAACATACAGTATGCATTCCCATAAAGCACAGAGAATGCCTGATGATATATTATTGTAATGAATTTATTTACCACCATCCTTGGCTGATGGCTTCTCAGAACATTTAGTTAATGACAATACCTGTGTTGGACAACTTTCCCCGTCCATCTGTTTCTGTTTTGTTCTTTCATTTCTATAGTTTTCTCATCTCTGTCTCTGTGTTTTTGCTGCTGTCTTTCATCCATGACAAAGTGACACTTAAACCACCGCGTCTTGTAAATCCGAAGCTGACTTTGAATATATACATATATACGCACACACAGTTTTGCTCCACTATCTCCGTGGGGACACTCATTGGCATAAGCCCCCTTACACTAACCTTGACATAATTGTAAGCTGAACCCTAAAACTAAGTCTTGACCCTCAAAAAACACTCTACCCATGGGGATGTCAATTTTTGTCCCCATGGCAACAAAAGTCCCCATAGGTTAGTGTGCAATAAGGTTAAAGTCCCCACTGGGATATAAAAACACACACGCACGGCCTCTCACTGTTATGTACGGCTGATGATGGAGTAATGTTAATGTTAGGAACGTGTGACTTGGTGTGATGTGAGAGGGAGAGACCTTCAAAAGCCTTTTAACTGCACCGTGAATCCCTGCTCTGGTAAGGAAGGCATGAAACACACAAACTGTCAGCGGAGATGGGGGGGGGGGGGGGTGCACACACACTCCCCTTACTGACTGTATTACATGCCAAGGACTCTTCTCACTTTCATGCTGCCCGTTAACACGCACACACAGACACACACACTCCTGGAAATGATTGACAGCTCAGGAGAGAAACACAGCTAAAGTTGTCAAAGAGCATCTGCTATGCTGTGGATTTACGTCGCAGGGAAACTTATGGGAAAAACGTCTTACACGTACCTATCGCATGTTACAGCTAACCTGCACACACAAACACACACGCACACACTTACTTTTGTGAGATAATATGCTAACACTTGACTGACTTGTGCCCTGGGATTGGACTGTTTAACTAATCTTCTGCCTTGTGTGGTGTCAGGACTCATCACTGCTGCTACAGAGGAACTCGCAGGAAAGGTGAATCCCAGAATTGTTACCAGCCCTCTCCACGTGGATCATGTTACACCTGACAAGGCAGGGGGTTTAACTAACAAGAAACAGACATGTGCTCCAATCAGTGTATTTTCAGCACAAAGTTCTCAATTGTATTTCAGACGGAGACCTTTTTAAACCCTTAGTGAATATCATACCTTCCTTTCCAGTCATTTAGTGACCTTTTGCATAGTAATTAATATTTTTTTAGATGGAGAAGCAGAAGAAAAAAAAGGTCAGGACTTGTATTGCAGTACTTTTCCATCACTGCACTTGGCTGCAAATCGTTCTAAACCCTGCACATAATGTGGTGAGCTTGTGCTGATGCATGCCAAGACTACAGATGATATTGCTTTGATATTTTAGTTACTTGTAGGCAGTGAGCCTCTACCTGCCTACAGTTTCCAGGTCAAGCTACAGTGGCATGTGATACATAACTAAAGATGTTTTAAAAACTAACATGCTGATGAAGGGGAGAGTAAAACATTCATCCAGGTTTATCCTGCTACCATTTGAGTTTACACTGACACCTTATTTTAGCCAGTTTGGAATCAGCCAAATATCACAAGTTGCCAAAATAGTTTTTTGCACAATACTGGATTCACTTTCTATCACCTCCTTCTCCTAATTACTGATTGGCTATTCCTCTTCAAGCCTACATGTCATTGATCATGTGACTGAGAGCGACAGGGAAACTCTTTATCACATGATCATAGCTTACCTCTCAATTTAAAGAGAAGTGAGTTGCTTAATAAATGTGTCATTTCCACTTTTAATAAATAACTTTTGTATTTCAGAGTTGGCTCTTTTAAAACATTTGAAGTGCTTAAATAAAGACTCAAGGTTCAGGATCAGACTGTAACCTCATATCTCTGCTTTTATGAGGTCAGACTGACACACAGCTTTCAGGGTTGATATTACCTCAAGTTCACCTTGAAAAGTGAAATTGTGATTACATTGGAAGAAGACAGACTCATTAATTACATTTTTGATATCCAGGTTAGTGAAGTGAAATTGTATAATTGTGGGGTTGAGAGTTGAGAGATATGTTCAAAATTCCATATTCTCAGCACTTTAAGAACCTGTCCATCTGGTTTTATGATGTGTTATACAATTAAAACCACCTGAACACCTGATAAATAGAGTCAAAAAGTCAGTTTTATTTATATAGCACCAAATCACAACAGAAGTTATCTTGAAAATAGCATTTGATCACTGTGTATTTTTAGCATTCTCATCCATGTGATGTGTAGTAGTCTCTACACAGAGATTGTAGATCATGGTGAGAGCTGTGTGTGTCTGACTGTGTAGCTTGTAAACAGGACACCTTAAGCTATCATTATAATTAGCACTCATGTAAATACTGTTGAGGGAATCAGCATTTGGATTCATTTCATTCAGGAAAAAAAAAGTTGGCTCATGTCAAAACAGCCAGTGGCAGCGTTGACCCCTGACAGTGGTAGCCGTGGCCCCGCGAGGCCTCGTCATCATCAAGACTTTGCCTCTTTGGCTCATTTGTGCGTCTCTGTCTCTCTAGTCCTGCTAATGAGCCAATGAGAGTCTCCCTCTGTATGTTTCCGAGTGCTTAAGGCGAGACTGTCCAGCTGCGTAACCTAACAATGCAGATGATGTTACACACACATACGCTGGTGCAGATGCACTCTCACACACACACACACCGCCTGTGACAGCTCTTAACCAGCTGATTTGTCAGGGGCCTGGCCAGGCATACAGGCTAAATGTTCCCGAAGTCGCGCCTGTCAAATTCCCCCTGATGCGAGCGCTGACACAGAGAGGGGCCAGAATGATGACATCAAAACCATGTTGTTGTCAGACCCCAGAGTCCAGCTGTCAGGTTTTCTAACTGGTCGCACCTCATTTAGATTTTATGGCTTATGTCCAAAGGCGTTTGCCTTTCTTTTCTGTTCTCCGCCCTCAATATCAATTTCTCTCATTTGCCCACTTGTATCACTGTCGCTCCTCCTGCTCACTCAAGTCACTCACCAACCTAAGGCTTTGATAAAAATCACTGCACTTTTGGCACTGCTTTTATCTCTCTCTCTCTTTTCTTTCAAGGCCACAAATGAAGACTTTGTGGTTTCTTTCTCCCGGGAGCAACAGAGTGAAAAAACAAAACAAAAAAGACAGAAGATATTTGGGATGGCCACTGACCGCTGAGAGTCAGTATACCCATGTTCAGTAACCAGTCAGATAAGGACGTGTAGAAGAAAACCCACCGAGCTGTGTTGTTGTGCTTGGTATCGGGGCCGACCACGGCTGACCCATGATTTCTGTCTTTGTGCTGGTGTCCAGAGAGAAAGCTCTGTTTTTAAAAGTCTGTCTGTGTTCAGCTCTCAGTACTTTTGTAGCCTCTAACTGAATCTGTGTAGTGCAGAGTTTGGTTTTACTTTGGTGTACCTGCCTGCCCTTCAGATGTCAGCCTCATTTTACTGTTTACCAATTGCTTTCTCTGGGTTCGGTCACTGCTCAGGCAAACCGGACATTTTCATCATCACGTCCGAACCCCTCAGGCCACCGAATCTGTCATCAAACATCTCTTCTGTTGAATTTAGGGTCTGATTCCAGCATTATAACTTATCTGGGATGTTCAGAGGTAACCTACATGTAGCCTGTGTGATGACTAACATTTTTTAGTTTTGTCACTGAAAACATAGTGAAGTAAGATTAGCAAATGTCCTGAAACGTGTCTCAGTAACCACAACCACACACTACCCTGATGTCCTCCATTTGACAGTGGACCAACACACTCGTTTTCTGCTGTGTGCCATCACTGACAACATATGTGGTTCTCCTCGTCCATTTTATTGAAGGTGGGGGCCGTGCAGCAGTGATCACTCTCATGTGCTTCATTCAACAGTGATATAATATTTAAAACTGCACAGAAACACAATTAAACAGGATGCCATTTACACAAGGGAGTGGAGGGAAGATGAGAACAATAATTAAAATCATTTATTGATGCTTAAATACCAGATGTCTGTTTAAATGGAATTTGCATCATTTTGATTAACATTATATAAGGGCTCCGAAAGGTAATCACAGCAGTAAAATGGCACTTACATAGCCACCATTTGCCCTGTGCAGTTGCCCTATCTTTACATAGAGAATGAGAGAGAGAGAGTGCCAAGGCTGAGTTGATTAATTAATCAGAAACTACAAAGTGAATTATTAACCAGTCTTAGCATGTTGTGTTCACATATTATGCAATATACATGTTTTACGCTTTTAATTATGACAAGGAGACATTGTGGAGGTCTTGTATGAGCGTTCCTGAATTGCCTGTAATGTTTTATGCATGGCCTGGACCCACGTTTTGGTGTGGGTTTAAACGTTGAGAGAACAGGCTGTTCAGCCCCGCTGTGGTCCAGTGTGGGCTGACTTGGTGGAAAGTGTTGACCTTGTTTTCTATCTGGCGTGTACCAACGCTGTCCGCTCTCATTTAGTTGAAGTGGACTACAGGTTCAAATCAGAAGTGAGGTTGATTGTCCTGTTTAGAGTGGTGACCTGAGAGATTGTGTTTTATTTCGATCACATGTGTGACTCTGAGAAACCAGACCACCTCTGTAAAGTATCTGAATAGCCAAGATAACAACTTATTATGCAGTCAGTGGGTTTGCCTGGGACTTCCATCACATGACGTCTTCACAGCCTTCCTTCATCTCTTTCTGCTGCAGAGACATGAAACAGAAAAACCCATAACAGGAATCTATTTCACTGTAAACACACAGTAATTCTAGATTTTCATGCAGGATTGAGGTCTTGGTCGGAAGTATTGATTTTCTGTTGGAGAAAACAGTGGTTGATACTGTAAGGTGTAGTTACTTTTCTCTTCTGAAACTGTTTTTTATTGCCAGACAACATTTTAGTTCTTCAGACTTGCTTTTTGGAGGTTTTTTTTTCCTCCCATAGAGTTGAATGGCGTACAGCTGGCAGCAAATTCACTGAGCAGTTGTGGAGACCCCGACGCATATGTGACTACTTTACGCTTCTCTTCCATTGACAGCTCCCCTCTCCTGCTTATCTGCTTTCACTGGAGAGTGACATTTAGCTGCTCTGTGTGTGTGTGTGTGTGTGTGTGTGTGTTGTGCGTTGTGCATGTACTGTGTAGTTTTTCTTTCTCCCGTTACATGACCATTTCATGATCCCATATCATGGTACATTTTGTGCACATAGCCACCAGTAAACATATACTGCTGATAAACATGCATATAGAAATGTGGCTTATCTTACAGCCAGTATCCATGACATTTATGACATGATAGGTGACAGGATAAAGAATTTATGGAAGAAGGTGTCCATAAACCATCTATACTGGCCTACAGAGGCTGAATATTCACGACAGAAGCAGTGAAGAAAAAAGGGTTTTAAGTTTTGCCATAAAACCTACATAATGCCCTTTGGATAATCGCCACAGAATGTGACAAATGTAATATCTACCAATAAAATATAAACTAACATATTTGAAAATGTGGTTTTGAATCAGCTAAACCTCACCATATTGCATAATAGCAGCTACTGACATCTAGTTCTGCAGCAGGTTCAGCTGGGTTTGTGACTGAATTCAGCCATGTTTCTCCTTCATTTAGTTTTATGGAACAGCTAACTGAAAGAACCAAGATAACCTGCCACCCCCCCTCACTACCCCCCTAGTAGCAGAGTGAGTGAAGGGGCAGAGGGGTTGTTTAGTTGAATATCAAAGTCTGTCTGACTCATTGACTGAAGTTTGTGCGAGTCGGGATCAGGTGGCCCCGACCATGACTCTGAAATATCAGCAGCCTAACTGTGCTGTGTATTGATAAATACATGGCAGTTAGGGTCAGGTTAGTTAACTCCTAACCTGAAACTTAAATGCTGTAGTTTAGCTTCGTTTTTAGCTCAGTTTTGTAGCTGATGCAAATTTAGGTTTGAACTCAGTTGGGACCAAATGTAATTACTGCTGTGATAGGGCAGTATAGCTTCCTGTATGCACGGATGTGTGCAGAAGACAGAAATAGGCCTTAAGATACTCAAACAAAGCCTTGCCCACCTTCATGATTTATGTAATAATATACATAATAATATATAATAGACTGATTTAGGCTTCGTGTCAGTATATCAGTGTAGCAGTGTGGAAGGGGAGAGAGGGAGATGAAACTAGGAGAGAGCAGTGTTGAGATAGCTGCATGTAAGCAGACAGATATAAGAGGACAGAATCAGCCTTGTACCTGCATCAGTATGCCACAGTAGTTTTACTCTGCCCTCTCATTCCTCTCTGCAAACAAGAGACAGCACCTGGCCTCTTCAGCCCTCCTCCCTGTCTCCACAAGAGGATGAATCTGTCATGATGTCCATTAGTGTTATTACTGCTCTGACATCCATGAAAACAGTCAGGGTGTCCCTTATTGTGTTGACATAGCATAAAACCCACACTGACATACACAGCCTAATCTGACACATCAGATTTCCCCGTTCCTACCGTGTCTGTTTTACCCTGCATGAAGTAGAGTTTTCTTATCCACTCCTAAATGTACACACTTATCCACTTCTTGGGGCGACAGTGAACCTCTTATCTGCTCCCCTGTTTTTAAAGTTCTCTCTGGCCACTGTACCACATGTCATCTACCCTGTGTTTGGTTGGTTCAGACTGAAATTGGAATATGCTGCACCATAAGTATGCAGCAAAAGGCAGCAGACATTCCCCAGTAAACTGAATATACATTAATTAAATGTTTCTTGATCACACTTATCCAAGTTTACCAAAACTATGAGTCATAATGCCACCACTGCAGAGTCCTGGGTGCAGCATTACCTCTGGGTTTTTGGCCATATTTGCAGATGGGAAGCCAGTGAGGGATCATTTCCTTGTTGTTGCACTAGTGACTCCTACTGGTTGGTTTGGTTAGCTACAGAGAGCTTCTTCCCTCATCTTGTAGGTTTGAGTTAAATCACAGATTTGAAGCTGCTCAATGTAACATCCACTAATCCTCATGGCTGCAGGTGTTAAAAATCTATTAACCAGGAGTAATTTGCTTTTGTGTTATCAGTGCTTTTACTGTGAATTGGTTTTTGACACAGTGGTTGCTACAGTCAGTATTTTTTAATAAAGTGTCCCTTTATTTTTCACATTTCCCATTGTTGCGTGCTCTGCATCTATTCAGCCCTGGTGCCACAAAGAGTTCATTGTTCTCGTACAGAAGAAACAAATGTGTATTTTAAGACAAAGTCATTTGGGTTTTAGATCAAAAGAGAAGCAGTAGTTTCAAAAACAGGAAAATGTTGGCCTCCCACAATGGCAGTTTGTTCCAGTCCCAAGCACCAGAGAGCAAAACAGAGCTTTGCCCAGGCTTTGTTCTGAGCCTTGCTGGACACCGATTAGCCATGCTAACGCTGGCCATGTGGCCCTGTGCCTCTGCCTTCAGAGTCCCTCAGTGAAAGGGGGTCTGAATGTTCAAATGGCTGTGGCTGATTTTTCTTCAACATCAGGAACCAAATGACAAAACAAACATGAATGTTAGGCTGTGTTAATCCTCAGAAATGTAGGCTTTTTATTAAATGGGGAGCATGGCTTGTCATGAGGATTTGGAGGCCTGGTCACTGGCAGTGTGATATCGCTGGTTTTAACCGCAACCACAGTATTTGTAGTGACAATAGGAAAACTCAGAGAGGCACATCATGCAAGATTTGACTCTTGCATGGTAACATCACTCCTGAGTCACAGGTCTTTCACTCACAGTATGCAGCTGTTTGCCTGGAGGCAGTGTGTGTTTGTTAGACCCACCTCCCTCCCCTGGAGCTGGGCTGCTCAAACCCTGATACATGTCAGTCATGTTGATGAGCTCTCTGACTTAAAACATTTGGCGTGTTGGGAGGCCGAGAGAGGCAACACTGCTGCAGCCAACAACACTGAAGAAACTGAGAGTGAACACAACCAGACTGTTTCTAATACAGCAATGATTATCACTTTTGGAACAGGCATTATTTGCTGATTTTGAGTTACTTTATTGGTGTTTCTGCATGTGTGTGAGCTCATGTTATTTCTACCTGTAAAACCAAAACCAAAGATACAAAAACAAAACCCAAGTTGTTATAAACTGGACTGATCCAATAAACCAGTAAACAGAAACAAGCTGTGAACACAACACTGACATATTTTAGGTAACCAAATCTTTGTATTTACACACCAGCATTCAGTTCACATGATGAATATCTAATACTCACTCTTCTTTCAGCTCTCATTTTGGCTTCCATCAAATAATATCTGGCCCTTAAGCTGCAAAATGCTCCACTGGGGTTCACCAGCAAGTCACTAACCTTGTCTGTCTCCTGTTTGGTTCTTGCTAAGACAGTGTACATGGGACTTTTAAAGCCAAAGCAGTGAACTGAAAGACACATTAAAGCTCCACAGAGAGTTTGTGTTCATATATATGTCATGTGATCCATTTGTCATATGAAAATAAATTATTACAGCTGCTTTATGTTTGTTGATTTATTTTAATGTCATAGACATATGTTGAATGTTGCAGCTTTAACCTCAGCTTTTCCAAGAATCATTTTATCTCTAAACTAACTGGTTCTTCTCTGTCTCTCCTCGCTGTTTCTCTCTCTCTCTCTCTCTCTCTCTCTCTCTCTCTCTCTCTCTGCAGGATGCCAAGTTTGTGGAGGAGAGGAGGAAGCAGCTGCAGGGCTACCTTCGCATGGTGATGAACAAACTGATCCAGACGCTGCCGGAGTTCACAGCCCGCCCCACCAAGGAGACCCTGCTGTCTCTCCTGCCTTTCTGCCTGTAAGTGGACACACACAGGCATGTTCAACACAGGATCTTAGCCTCCATGTGTGTGGATGGGTAAGAAAGAGGTTCAGGAAAAAGAAGCTGTGAAAGACTGCCGCGGTGTTACTGGAATGTGAGTAGTCCGATCCAAACAGGAACAGCCAGGATATGTGATAAAAGGAAAGAAACCAGGGAATATAGATATTTTTGTAACTTTCTCTGTATATAAACATCATTAGATGGTGGTTATTAGTTTATTAGTATATTTATTATTAGTTTTTTGTCCACAGCAAACTCAGATCTGGCAGCATCTACATTTTTTACCTCTTTAGAAAATGTAGAACTGCATTTTAAAACTGTATGCTCACACAACATCTAATGAGAACAAAATGCCTGTCAGTTTTTGGCAATAGCATGTATGTATTATACCAATTTAATCTACAACATTTCAGAAAGAATTAGCTGCCACAGCTGTTGTGGCAGTAGTTGTTAGAGGATACAAACAGGGAGGATTAATGTCACTGGAAATGCCAAATCCCTTGTAAACAAACTTTTCCCTGTGTTTTACACCCATATTCACACATACAGCGTATACTGTATGTTCTCTCACACACACTCAGACTAGTAAGTGTGAAAGAGCATGATGCCTCGGCTCCCCACCTACCTACCAGGCTACATCTGAAAATGAGATGTTCCAGTCATTTCCTGTCAATATTCAGTCACATCAGTTTCCACTCACTGCAATCAGTCAGCGAGCGTGACCTGTCACACCGTCTGACTGGAATGTCATTTCCTCTCTGGAGACATCTGAGTCATTGGGCTACACCAAAAACATCAACAACAACAAAACAGTCAACATAAATGCAGCTTCTTCGCTCTGTGTTTAAAGTCACTATGTGTCAAATTTCCTTGTAATTATAGCCTCTTTCAAATCATGTTTGTGGTATAAGACAGTCCCTGGTGAAGACAGGTGCAGTTTATGTGTTGCTCTCATTCATCTCAGTGTCAACAGATATGTAATTTTACAACAAATTCAAAGCCTGGATAATCTACTCAGTCTATCTGCTGATCGTGGGAACTGCCAAAGAAGCAATCTCTTTAAGTATCTACACAGTAATCCAAGATCAGTTGGTAACCATGGTAACACATATGCCCATCAGTATGTGATTGCAGGGATTTTCCCAGATACATCAGAGGGAAAAGAGGTTAATTAGAGGTGTGCTGTTCCTCTGTCCTGTATCTATCTCCTCAGTATTACTACAGTTCAAAGATACCTCTTGTTCCTGTTTCTACCTGTTCTGCATCATTTGTGACAGAAGACATCAGGTCGCAGTCTTAATGAGCTCCTGAGAGAAGATAAATAAGTTACTGTCAGTGAGCGAAACTAAACTAAAACTAAATGACTTTCTTTTCATTGATCTCGGCAAACTTCAGCAAACTACAAATATGAAAGCAACAGGAACGTATTGGCTTTCATTATGGCTTTGAGTTCCTAGCAGTTACTGGACCCAGACCCATGAAGAACCATGAAATGTCAGACCTGAACCTGGGCGGGAGACACAGTCTCGATCTGCATCAAATTCACAGCTGACTGCTGATCGCTCAGGGGCATACACAGTGGTCTTCACAGATCCACTTGGCTGTCACACATAGTGTTAAACAGACGCGACACACCCATCCTGGACCCGTTTGACAGTAGGAAATGTGGATCAGACCCCATGTGGGTCCTGAGTCGGGTCTCGGTTCCTCTGTGACAGGAATACACTTGTGCAGTGCAAACTGAACATGTGGCCGGTTGTCCTCGACAAGAACAACAGAAGTGGAAGCAGAACTTTAAAGACCTTGTACATGCACACAGGAGTTTTCTAACTAACTGAAATTAAAAGCCTTTTTTGTCAAGGAGCACTATACCAAGTGCAGCCATTAAAGGGAAAAAAAAAAAAAATCAATTTTCCATATTGCACAAGTAGAGATAAATTCAAATTGAAAGGTAAGTCTCCAGAGTCAGTGGTCCAGTAGAATAAGAGAACCAGACATATAGGCCTGTATAAACCCCCAAAGCACAGACTACTCATTATTTAGTCTGCCTTGAGAGGCTTAATAATCATATCTCTCTTTCTCATATCTCCGAGCTGAAATAGAAACCTTTCTACTGCGCGTCTGTGAATGGCATGAAATATTACCAGTGTCACATCGGCAAAGTCTGCTTGAGTCTTCACTTTCTGCTGTTCTTTGCACCCTGGTTATTCAGAGATTAATGTCGTCTTTCACTCCGTTGAATGAATGTACATCTATTCTTACATAGTAACTGCGAGTGTTTGCGACTGCGAATGCCTGCTCACGTACCATTTACTAATGAGTTGTATCCCAGGAAAACAGCAGGTAAATCATTAGGGAAGGAACGTTGAAGAAGAAAATAACAGGATGGTGTCGTACTTGGTGGTATAAGAGCTGAGTCAGAGTTATGGGTCAACACAGGGTTAGCCTCAGAGCTAAGATGATGTAAACAGGAACAACAACAGCAAGATGGCACAACAACATCTTGAGCATCATGTAACATGTTGCAGAGAGGCTGCAAACACGTCTGCCTTTGATGAGATTCAGTAGTGGCAGCTGACAGAGAGGTGGTGGTTAAGGACTTGTTGTCCACATGTTGTAATTGGTAGTGACACTGGAATTTTTACCTCTGTGACTCAACTCAGATCAACTCAGATCAGCATACCATAATGTTATAATAATGTTGCTCTGAGGCCTGGCAGTGTTGTCATGATGTTTCTGTCTTATCTGGACTCCATACCTGCCTCATCTTCAGTGAGGGATTAGTTTGGTCATTAACTTAGTGAGGGGGGAGGACAGGGAGGTGGAGATGGTGCAGATGCAATGGAGAGTATTGCTTGGTCCTAAATGGATTATCTGAAACACAGCGTCCCAGTCAATGCTTATATGCATAGGTGGGTCAGAAATGATATGTTTTTTTCATTTGGTTTGCCCAGGTTTTTTGTGTATGGGGTTTGTTGTTCTCCCTGTGCCTGTGTGTTTTCCCTCTGTGTACTCCATCTTCCTCTCACAATCCAAGACATGCAGGTTAGGTTAACTGGTGACTCTAAATTGCCCGTAGGTGTGAATTTGAGTGTGAGTGGTTTGTCTCTATATGTCAGCCCTGCGATATAGATAATGGATGGATTGATGGATATTCCAGGTATTCCTAAAAATCATATATTTGATTACCTCCCATTCAACTTTTTTAAATTGAATTTTATTGTTTAATTTTTTTAATATATGTGTAGAGGTCTTTCCTCCTCATCAGTGTATTTTGTCAGGTATATACAGTAATTACTGTGCACCACATCGTAACTGTCATTCGCATCACCACTCACCCACATTAGTTTTACATTTGACTAATGGAAGATAGTAGACCTGCATGACCTGCATGTGAATATGAATAAAACCTTAAATATGTGAAGACTGTTCCCATTCAGAAATGTCACCTTATAACAAATCTGGCTTCTCATAAAGGATGTTCAAGGGTCACTCTCCACTCTGTAATGTACATTTACACCTGCTCTGCATATGTGGATATTAATGTACTTAATAACAGAGCTACTCTCTGAGTGTTCACTTTTCCACTGAACAGTACTAAATGAATCCATGCCTACACAATGTTCCTGCAGTATTTTTAGACTGTCTCTATTTCTTCATGGCTATTAATGTATTCTTTATAATGTATGTACAGCCAATTATCCTCTGGACCTCCATGATGCCACCAGATGTTGTTGCTGGCAGATCTGTGACACAATGGCAAAGCCTATAGAAGGGTGGAGAGACCCTAATATGAGATGACAGATGTTCTGATGCATTGAGAGACTTATGAGCCAGTGAAGAGAGAAAATGACAGGAAGCTGTTTAGTGAGGAGACTGGAGGGAAGAGGACGGTGGAGGTTCGGGGTGGAAGACAGCTGGTCTGAGGTCTGAGGAGGAGATGGTGGGGGTGGGGGGCAGTGCCATTTTCAGGGGCAGTATTCCTGTTGCAAAGCCAAAAATGTTACTCTTCTCCTTTAAATATGAGCTTGAAAACTGTAGCACATGCTGGTCCTCTGGTTAGATTTTGTCATAATTAGCTACTCAGATTGATGCGAAGTTGGCAGGAAACTTACTTGGAAGGGTTCCCGCTGCTTTGATTTAACTTAGAAGTAGTTTGACAAAAGCACTGACACCATACGTTGCTATTTGATCACAGTGATCTTTTGCAGACAAGATATAAAGGTGAAAGTGGAAGACATCTTGTGATTTCACAGGATCAAATAACTGCTCCCAGGAGAAATAAACAGGGATGTACAGGAACTAAGTCAAACACCTGGTGTGCAGTCCTCTTTCACTTACACAGTATAATTAATGCAAGATTCTCTGTTGATTTTTATGACGCATTCCTCTATGATTCTAAATAAAGCATTTAGAATATGAACCTTTCAACATGGTTTTCATCAGTGGGATGATGAAGGAGCTAATATGGTTTCATCGACCTCTTGACTATTAATCCAACATGAGCAAGGATACATTTGAGAACCCTGCAAAAAGCTAGTAAGTAGACCCTTGAGCTGGGATTGTTTTGTCAAATTAAATTACTGATATTCAACATTTTGTTGTTACCAACCATGCTAGTAGGGATGTCACTCCGTTAGCATGGTATGTCAGTCGATAGGTCTACGACTTCAGACTGAAATACTTTGGTTTATGACTAAATACCTACAACACTACTGACAGTTCCATCAGCTTCCACTGTGCTTTGTGTTTAGGGCTTATCATTGGGTGGGTTATCATTCACCCACCTCTTTATTTAACACTAATATGTAATTTCTATTTGAGTAACAGAGCAGACAGCAGTGTCTGTTTGTGCCAGATGGCCAAAACACTGATGTGCACAGATCTCTTTTTGTCTCTCCACATTCACCTCTTTTGACTTGCATGCCGCAATTTTCCTCACTTGTCTGGAGCAGCGACACGGTCACACCTCTCCTTAGATTTTACACCACTTAGTATGCAGCACGACCTCAACACTTAAATGGTTTACTCAGAACACAAAGTACACACACTCAGTCTGAGCTCTCGCCTTATTGACCCTTTGCCTCTGGAAAAAAAAAAAACTTTTGTCACACTATCAAGAGCAGTTTGTGGCAGTTTGACCTCAGAGGAAACCTTGTTCTTTAGCCTGAAACTGTTAATTCCTGTCTACCTGTGCACGTGTGTGGGTTTTACTCAAGAGGTCGAATGTGTGTGTGTGTGTGTGAGAAAGGAGAAAAGTTTATTATTCCGACTTTACTATTCATTGCACCCCCACCTTTTACTGTTAGACAATCAATTTGATGCATGCTCGTGCTTGTGTACCTGTTTACTCTAATTATGTTCCTCTGCAGTCGTATTATTAATATTCCAGCAGTGCCCGGGAAAGTTATTATCCCGCACAAGTCAATATCATGTCCAAATGGGGGACAAGCACATGCTGAGAGCCAGAAAAGAAATCTATAAGCCTAATTACTTCAGCGCATTTTGCTCCTTTACACAGTTTGATATGAATAAATGAGATGGCTTGCAGTTTCAACTCTGCATGCTGCCCCCAATTTAGTGTGATTTTTGCTGATATAATTCCCAGTTGCATCACTGTTTGGCCAACCTTGTTCAAGTTGTGTGACTGCACTTGATTGAACCTGCCCGGTGCGGTGGAGATACACGAATAAGTGGCACTTGAACCGCTGCTAAATGTATGTTTTGTACCAGAGGAAAAGTAATAATGTTCATCATATTAACAAAGTTTAGGCTGTTCTGCAATTGGCTGGTCGCACTCTCTCACCCGAAACTGTTTGATCTTCATGGTTGTGACACAGACACTTTGCAGCTATATATTTTTAATACTTAAGTTTGAGTCTCAGCTCGTGCTCACAGGGCTGTGCTGTAACTGTCTTCTCCATGTCTCAGCCTGCTTTCACACGACAGAGCCTCGCTGCACTCTCACTGTGCTTCTTTTTAGTCCCAGCCACCTCATATGAAAGCATATGGCTGGCGGTGACACCTTTAGCCAAAGCACCTCACCACGAGCGCATTTATTTTTAGCATGTGTTGTGGGAATCAAAACTCCTGTCACAGGACCACCCAGACGTCCCAGATAACCTTAATCACAGCTGGGGTGCATCATAAAGAGGCCAGTTGGACATTATTGTGGGAGATCCACTTTGCCTCATCACTGTTATGAATATTTATTGAGAATCCCTTTGTCAGAGAAGCATTTGATTTCGGCTTCGTGTAAAGGGTCACTGCTTCATCACAAGCAGCAGGTGAGAGGTCACTGTCTTAGGGATGAAATGCTTCAGAGGGAGAGCAGGGGAACACAAGGTGCTACAGACAACAAGAAAGCATTTAACTCCAGGCATTCGCTCACCCTGCTTTTCATTTCCTCCCTTTGACAAGTGCCTCTCATTCATCCTCATCGCCATCAGATAAGACTCCGGGATCAGGGGTTCATGTTGTGAAGACGGTCGCCAGGGTAACTAGGGCAATGATGTCATCAAGTGGCCAAGATTATTTCCTCTCAGGGAATGAGAAGCCTAAACATCAACATGAGATCAGAAATGACTATAATGTGATTCCTTGTGGATTCCGATGGCGAGGACAATAACGAGATTTAATTTTGAGGAAAAAAAAAAACGTAGCAGAAGCTAAGCTGGAAAATTAATTCCATATGACGATATTAAAGCAAAAAAAATTGCGAGATTCCTCCTTGGAACAGCAATAGTCCAATCATAGCTCAGTAAATGTTACTCGCCACGGCCGGCCTGTCAACGTACATTTCTCCATATGCTGAAGTGATGTTCGTGAGACTAAAAGCAATACTCATTATGTAAAGAGTTTGGAGGGTGGTACCTGTTTTGTTTAGGCAAAAGCAAAAGTAAAAAATGTATTTTTTAACTAGCAAAAGCAGCAAACGTTAGCATGTCTAGCTAGTTACTACCTTACTACCAACAGTAACCAAGTATTATTTTCAAGGTCTTAGCAGTGATACTTTTCTTTTTTTGCATTTCCCTCCTCTGTGGGAGACATAAGACATAACTTTAGACGTCTTTTAACACAGTATGTATGTAGCCATCAGGTGCATGTTTAAGACCACTTTTACAGGTTTCTCATTTCAAATGAGTCAGCTGGAAACATTTAAAAGTTAGCTTAAGACAACAGTTGCTACCAACTTTAGCATGATTAGCCAGCTAACTATATTCTAACTGCTAAAGTTTGCCAGTTTCACTCGTCAGTTCAGTTGAGCCGACGAAATGACGTCACTGGGTAGAGATGAGCAGTCTGCTTTTTCTCTACCTCTGTCTGAAATCAAAGACTTTTGTGTGGTAAATCTGCCACCAGTTAACTGCACATTTGCTGTGTGAGAACAAAAAAGCTTGACAGATGTAGAAACGCTAACTAAAGGGAGGCAAACAGTCATTTTGATACATTTCAATTTCTCTTAGCAATAATTGTAGAATAACTGTGATTCAGTTCATTTGGTGGATGAAAGCTTCTTTATTTGCTGTTTTGACTAATGTCTGGTTTTCCAGGAAAAACTCCTCTTGCAGAAGGGAAATGATGCATTTAAGCCTCCAGATGCTGCGTCAGTGGTTTGTTTGAATAATAAACTTCCAGATGTTCATTTAAAGTTCATGGCTTTTTTTTTTTCTTCTTCTCCTTCCCCTCCATTCTCTCTCATCTAGAGATACACCCCAGGGCAACGACAGTGGAGCCAAGACACCCCGATCCAAAACTTCATCCCGTTTCCCCAGACTGGGACGCAGCCGCAACCAGGAAGCCAGACCAGAACCCCAGAGTGGAGACCTTTAACCCCAGAACCTTTGAAACAATAATC
Source organism: Lates calcarifer (assembly GCF_001640805.2). Classification (NCBI taxonomy): domain Eukaryota; kingdom Metazoa; phylum Chordata; class Actinopteri; family Centropomidae; genus Lates; species Lates calcarifer. The sequence goes on from NC_066855.1 coordinate 3,724,499, forward strand.
CCTCACTGTAAAGGCAGAGGACGGTAATGTTCCTGTGTGTCTGGACTATGACACACCTGCTCACACTGTGTGAGGACATTAAGGGTACCTAACGGACCTTTGAAGCCTTAGAGATAAAAAAAAAAAAGGCCTCAATCCAGGATGGGGCAATGGGTGCGTTCACATCGCATGCCCCTCTAGGTGAATGTGTAAATTTTTCTGTGCATTGCCTGGCTGAGTAAAGGATTAATGACTCCCTCGAGGCTGCCTATCAATGGACCCAATCATACAGCACCTCTTACCTCACTGAGAGACCAAAAGACTCTCCATAAACTGCACACAGACTAGCCTGGACTGCTCTCATATCTCACACGCAATGAGATGATGGGGACATGTTTGTTTTGTTTTTTTCTTACTCTGCTCAGTTTTGTAGTGAAAGTGTATCATGGTCACAGTGCCTACAGTGTTTTGTAGCTGCTTTCCTGCTCTGAAGGGTGGGTGGGTGGGTGGGTGGGTCGGGTATATAGAGAGGTGAAGAGGGGTAAAGTATTCTCTCGGGGGAATGAGTGTTGTTTTTCAGCTAATGTGTCAGCATTATGGTGCCATTACATTTTAGAGGAGGATGATTCACAATCTGTAGTGTGGACCAGCAGGCAATGGGCATTCCTTTTTTTTTTTTCTTTTTTTTTACTTCTGTTATATTATTATTATGGCTATTACAGATAATCTGCAGAAAGTGTATATTTTACAACTTCTCATAATGTCACCAGGGATGCAGTGATTATCAAAAATATATTTTAAGTTCCACTTACTGAGCGTGTTAAAAGATTAGGGTTCAACACCACAGATAAGACCAAAATCATTTAGGGACTGTATGAAAATTGAGGTGGTGTGATGGGTTGAATATATTTCACTTTTTAAAAAAGCAAGACCTTCTCCAGTGTTATCAGTTGTTGTACCATAACCTTGACTTACAGAGAAATACATAGCATTGAAATAATACAATACAATAGAATTATGAATATACCAGCCCAGCAATATTTAGAATAAAGGGCCTGACTTGAATTATAATTCAGGCCAAGATGCATTTGATTTAAAACTAAAAAAAATGTTTAACTAAAGTGCTGAAATATGAATTAATGGTGAGTAAAAAATAAAAATAAAAATCTCTCACATGCTGTCTCATTAAATTCACACCACTGCCCCCCCTAGAAAAAATAATACAGGAGCTCCTCCCCCCTTTTCTTACTTCCACGCCCTCACTAATAATTTTCACACAGTCCCTTGTTGAGAAAGTTTATGAGGAAGCATGAATTCTTGCTCTTTCCTCTCAGAAAATCTCTCTCCTCATATCCACATGTCTTAGATCAGTTTCAAATACCTGCTATGATGTATCTGATGAATTAATGTCATAGAGATTTTTGATTAGAAAGGAAGGGAAACCCTATTTTACCTATTAGCTACTATTTAAAATATACAGGGTAAGCTGTGTTTCCGTGGGTTTTCCCTCCAAGTCTTCACATAAATGAGGGCCTCAATCAAAGGTCGACTGGCTGTACTGAAAAATTCAATGCTTAAAGATTGTTTAACTGATGCGTCTTAGCAGGATTTAATGCAGCATTATGTTGCAAATGAATGTTTTAACGATGACTAAACACTTGAAGAAAAGCTGCTTGTTAGAGTGCAAGGAGAGGACTGCTGAGCATCAAGTGTGTGTAAAACAGAAGCTCATGCATATGTATGGATTACCCAAGAGTAGTCAGAGACTGTGTTCAAACGAGGAGTGATTGTGTTAGAAGGTTTCGGAAAACTTGAATCAAAGGGTCGGCTCGTGGAATGGTAAACACTGTTCACCGTCGATGAGAGGAGGTGAACAAACAAGACTTGTGGGTTTTAATTAAGTTGTTATTCTCACACAGAAATGACCCTCACAAGCATCCAGCTGCTGGTAAACACTGTGCAGCGTTGTCAGGAAACTCTCACAAGGATGCTGTCAAATAAATGTTTTTATCAGACTTCACTGAGACCTTTTACAGAGAGACTCTGTCTGTGGGTAGTGCTGTGAGCCGGCCAATAAAACATCAACATGGGACAGAAAAGAAGATCAAAACTTTTTAAAGAAATTATCTCACAACATTGACATTTTTCTGTCAAATGGCGCTGGTGTTGCATCTTATGGAAAACATGTAACTTAAACATGAATTTCTATCATTATTCTTTTTATTAAAGACTATTCTCTGCTGAAATACAGTAAAACAGTACAACTGGTGATATTTTAGGTATAGCACTGCCTTATATGTATTAGAAAAATCAGCCCACAGCAGCATATTATACTCTGTGCCGCTGACGAACAACATTGTCGCATAGTCTCTTCAATATAATAAACAAGTAGCCTTTTTATAGACATGTCTTTTAAAGCATAGGTTGGGGTCAGTTTGGCTCTGGGACCACCTCTCTGCACAAATATCCACACTGTATTTGTGGTAATGTACAGTAATTATGCACAGGATCATTCACAGAGAGCTGTCTTTAAAAGTCTACTCTACTCTACTCTCAATTTAGCGTCGCACTCCTATAACGAATCAGAAATATCGTCTTTGTTATCCCACACATTTCCTCTTCCTTGGCAAAACCTTGCGCCTACATTACCCAGAACACAACTTGACCGCCAACACTTTGGTCAGAGATTTTGGTATGTTATGTAAGTAGTGGCTAATGTAGCCACGAGCCACCAGCTAAATCCTGAAGGCAGTTTAAAGGTAACCTGTGGAGCTTTTGACCACTAGTAGTACTATAGAGCTATTTTGATTGGGTTTATACTCAGTGCTGTTGCTTGTTTCACACCAGTGTTCTGATGGACAGTGGCACTGACACTCAAAAGAAGTGCACGATTTAAAATATTAAAAAACTGAGCTTGGCAAATGTTTTATGTGGACAGAAATGCACTCAACACATTTGTTAAACCTCAGTGTGTTTCGGTGAAGAGCACTGAATTTAAAATGAACTTTTGTTGGTTTAGAGAAAGACTCCACAGGGCACTTTTAAACCTTTAACTTTGTGAACATGGTTGGCCAACATTTTTAATCCCACCAGGGACTTTTTTGGTTCCCAGATAACTGAAGCAAGTGCGGGCCTTTTCTCTTGCAGTTGTTAAGCACTTATTCAAAACTGTTTTGAGTTGGGTTTATTTTGCCAAAAGTCAAAAAGTTTGCTCTTTGGCTTGATGCCCTAAAGCTAAAAGTATCTCAGGTGCTGTTAAGAATGCAAAAGTACAAGCTTCTCATTGGCAACAAGAGAAAGGAAGAAGCTGGTGCTGTACAAAGAAGTTCCTGGTGGACATGACATCAGTATTCTTTAAAATGGCTCCCCCACCATCCTCCAGACGCTGGATGACTTGAATCTTACTGTACCTGGAGGCCGGTCATCAGGGCAATGACAAGTGAAGGAAGTGGGATCAGCTCATGATTAGGATGCAGTCAAAGTGTTCTCTTGCAGTATGCCATGTCTGTTCTTGTGAATTTTTCTGTCCTTGCCTTAGTCAGCAGTCAGGCCTTATCTATCAGTGTCACAGCAGAGGGTTGAACAATAAAGTACAGTGTGTAAAGTGCATACGATGCCACTGCCTCTGTATCAGTCATTTTTAATCTTGTTGCTTGCATTTATGGATGAAGTCCAAAGCCTGTTATGCAATTCTGCTTTAACAGTAAGCTTTTGTGTGTGAATACATGCCACTGTACATGTATGCAATCATGCATGTGTAAGTACAAACAGTAGGTGTGTATGATGTAATTTAAACTGCAGACAGTAGGTGTGTGCTGAAGAATGCGTGTGTTTTTACTGTGAGATGAATGTGTCAACGTTCACATTATATTCTGCATATGAACTGTTTGCATACATGGATGAGTAGATACTGTGAGTTCCATCTTTGGAGCATCTGTGGCCCTCTGTGCATCTGTTTTGTTTGTTGAATGGTGATTTAACTTTTACTGCTTCACTAAGCAGACTCTGAGCATTTTTTTTTTTTTTTTTTTTTGCTGTACCGGATCGTTGGAGAGAATAATGGTAAGGGTGTACTAAATGCTCATTGTCCATTGACCACAAAATTGGTTACAAGCCCTTTTAGGATCTGGGTGGCTGCTTTTGGCAGTGTTCGATAGTACAACTGGCTGCATGCAAGCCAAGCACACTGAGCACAGATACAAACATCTCCTGTTTCAATAGTGTGGGGTGGAATAACCTGGCTTGGCCTTGACATTCACCAGATTGAAAAATCATTGCATCAAAATGCATGAGATGCTCAACCTGGTTATAACTCACAGGATACATCTCATAATTTGGAAGATTTGTTGTGAGGAGGTGGGAGGGTCAAAAATAATGTTACACATGGGGGGATGGGTCTGACTTTCAGGCACTAATGCAGCACACCTGGGACGTACCAGGAAAAGCAGTGGTTCATGGGTGAAGTGTTTGATTTGATTTTTTTTTTCTATCTAGTAACACCGGAAGAGGACTACCAGCAGTAATGGCCAGAGCCTTCAACACCAGCCTCGAAGCAGGATGATGTGCTGCACAGTCGACTCAGACCAGACAGGTGAGTCAAACCTGTTCCCACCAGTCCAGTGAAACAGGTTGCACACATGAGGCACCAACAGAAAAATCCTCACTTTGAATTTGCAGCACACAGGACTAGGCTTGTAGGGTTGTAGGTATATTGGGTAGAAGTTGCCTTAATTAAATATTTAATGACTAATTTCAGTGAGCGTCTTGTCAGACCGCTGAAAACAAATTTGGACTTTATGGAAAATAAGAGAAAAAATTTATACTCCTACCATCAAATTCAAGAGAAAGAGAAAATCAAATTTCTTATGACAAGAAAATGCTGTTTGTTTTGAGAGAATCACCAGAGCTCTCTCAAGTTGCTCGAGCATAGATCTGAGATGAATGCAGCACAGAAACAGCACCTTCTGAAAAATGTTGTAGAACGACAAAAGAAATAATTTAGAATAAGGTGCAGTAGTTTCAACTCATTATTTGAATTACATTTTCAATACTCAACAGAATGTTACCTTTTTTAGCACTTTAATCATCACTTATTCACCCATTTATACAACAAATTGGATGTAAATAGAGAATAAAAATGTAACTGATGATTTAGTGTTTACTGTGAGGGACTGTCTGATATCTGGGCCAGTGAACTATCATGTAAGGTGCTGGTTTGATCAACAGAAGTCATCCCTTGGGGCTGGCAATTGAACCGCAAACTCCGAGATCAGTGGACGACCTGTTGTACCTCCTGAGCACCAAGAGAACAAACAAGAGGCATTAAAACAAAATGGAAGGTTCCTCTGTGAGAGGGAGTTGGTCCTGAACCAAGACTGTCCTTGTGACAACTTCCACCAGTCAAAGTATGAATACATTTTCCATGTTTCACTCCCTCATCCCTGCCTACTCTGTCTTTGTCCCGCTCCCCTGCCTTTCTTTGAATAAATGGAGGTCCTTCTTGTCTCATTTTACAGGACTGTATGTAATTACCCAGCTCTTACCTTTGTGTGAGGAACATCAAGGAAACAGGGACCCTGGTTTAAACAAGGTCATTGTATAAGCAGTTCTCCTATCTCTATAACGTACAATGCCGGCTTGGCATCAGGATGCATGTTCATTATAATGATAAGGAACAGGCTGTCTTCTCAGGCACCCTATAGACAACAAGTCCTTCAGGAAGGAGCTTCCTAATAGAAACCAAGATTAGCATGTGCTTTATGTTTATGCTTGCAAGAAGGGCAACGGCAGATGTTCCTCAGAGAGTGAGGAGCCTCCATCAGCTCTGCTGAGCTGCATCTATCTGAAATGCCTGTGTCAGTAATTACAGTAACTTTAGCCTTTGCTGATTTTGTTTGCTGAGGCATTTTGCAGGCTCATAGAGGATACATTTCAATACCCAGTTTCCCGATAAAAAGTAGTGTGGTCTGTGATGTGTTACATAAACGGCTTTCAGTGCACAGCAATTACAGGAACTTTTATTTACAGGTAGCAACAGGAAATTCACAGATATTATTCTTATGTCCATTATGACCATAAGAACGACTCAATCAGGACAAAAGGTACAAACCTCCTGTGGGTATTTAACAAAATTTTAGTAGTAACCATCACAAAGAGAAACTTTGAGGGAAACTTTTGGACACAGAACCCTTTTCTTGTACTCCTACCTGTATACAAAGTACACTGAACATGAATTAGCTCCTTACAATGGCATGAATGAATGAATACAGCAGGTAAGTAAAGTTTTCTTTATTTTGCAGCATCAAATCGTTGATTTTGTTTATTGTTTATTGTTTATTGTCTATGAGATGGTGTTAATACTTAGTTGAGAATTTAATGTTACTAAAACCAAGCATTGCATTAGGTCAGGTAAAACATTAACTTAATTTAAGCTTTGATATTGTTGTCTTGCTTAAGCGCAATGTTCCTCCTCTGCCTAGTCTAACTATGTATCCATGTGAGGTAAAGTGTATGTTCCACAACTGAAAACTAGAATGTGTGCTTTGCTCTACCCATACAGCAGAAGTTGTATCCTTTGCTGAAAATCATATTTTTGATGTTGCCTTTGTCTCTGCTGTCAGTTTCCAGCAGCCTGCTTTTCATCCCTGCTGTTTGTTTTCTTAATTTTTTCAGGTTTTGAATTATTTGTCAGAAAACAAGCCCCACCTGTGAGCATGGGCAACTTTTTGTCGAATTCACAGGCTCCTGTTCTCCAGCTGGCAGGAGTTAAAATGAAGGTTCAGTGTGTATTCCCTGCAGATGGTTAAATGCTGCCTTCAGCACGAAACACAACATCTTCTCAATCTCTGTCTCTATCCTGCTTATCCTCCTCTTTTCTCTCTTTCAGCCTTTTCCCCTCTCTTTACTATATTCTTGTGCTTTTTCATCTTCTCTGCCATTTCTTCCTATCTTTTCCATCCTTTCCTTCATTTTTCCTCCTCTCTTACCCCCATCCTCTTCTCTTCTATCGGTTACCCCTTTCATCTTGTTCTCCTCCAGCCTTTTCTACCCTGTCTTCATCTCCCAATCATGTGTCTACCTTCATCCTTCTCACTCTGCTTCCTTTCCCTTCCTGTCTCTCCCTCCATCTCTCTCACACCCTCCTCCAATCACCACCTCATCCTCAGTCTCTCCATCTCTTGAGACTCAGCCTGCTTGGCACATTGTATTTACTCAGCCTGTCGCTGGCTGCCTCTGTTTATTACCTATTCAGCGATGAGGCAGGAGAGACAGAGAGAGCCAGCCCTTCAGAGGATTTTCCTCCCTACTCTCCCTGCTGCTGTCTGTCGCTGAATCTTAAAACGCTATGTTGGAAAATTGATTGTTTCAGGGGTATTTTTTCTCTTTCATCTTTTTCAATTTATTCCGTATTGAGCGTCGACTCCTGCCTGTTACGTCAAACAAAGTTCGCATGACCTGTAGTTACAGGGAGTGGGGGGTGGATCATGAAAATGGATCACCTAAGGCTCTGAACAGAGGATAAATTTCTCTTGTATCTTATCTGAATGAAATCCTGAGTTAAGTTGTAATGGATTATGTTAATTAATATGCTATCAGTTCTGGGAACATGGGAAATAAACTGTGTGCTTTATCCCTAAGCTGTTTATAAACTTCTTTAGCATTAAGGCAACATGCAGCACTGTTAACATCAACTTAATTAGATAACGGTTATGCTGATCATCACCATGTTTGGGCCCAGATAAGAACAGAGAAACAAATAAGCATTTGGCACACCATGTTGATTTGAAGATAGTGTTATAGGTAAACAGGTAAGATAGATTGTTTGGAGCTTTTGCGTTTTCCCATCACAAAAGCTGCAGCCTGGGCTTCAGCTCTTTCTGTAGAAAACCCAACATTTTCTTGGATCTCATAAGGCCCTCCTTTGTTCTTGTCCTCTCATTTGACTTTGTTTCCTTTACCTGCAGGCTGCCTCCCCCTTCACAATGCAATCGGATCCTGAAGTGTGCTCTCCCTGCCTCTCAAAGCTATCACAGTCTTTCACAATAGCCTGCGGCGTTCTTTTGATCAACCCAGAAGCTTGATCTGAACACCTCGAAGCGCTGCTTAAACCGCAGCAGGGGAGGAAGCACGAGGTGAGAGGAGGTGAGGTGTAGCGGCGCTGAGTAGACGACAAGACTGCCAACGACGGCGGGGACTTCTGAAGAAGTCTGGGGACTTGTATCAGCTCAGGAGTAGAACTAAAACTGAATGATGACTTCAGTTAAATAGACTGCAGGTTTTCAATATTAAAACAATTAGCCAGTGGAGGGTTGTTACAAATGACTTACCCGGGTACTCCAGCTTCCTCCTGCAGTCCGAAGAGATGCAGGTCAGGTTAATTGGTGACTCTAAATTGCCCTTCAGTGTGAATGTGATCTTGGATGAATGTGTGTCTCTGTATGTCAGGCCTGTGACAGACGGCTGATCTGTCCAGGGTGTACTCCGCCTCTCGCCCAATGTCAGCTGGGATTGGCTCCAGCTCCCCTGCAACCCTTGAAGGATCATCAGTGTAGCTGATGGATGGATGGATTGTACCTCTGCTAATGACCACTCTGCAACATAGTAAGTACTTTTGGCTTCATGTAATATTCCTCTGATACTCTGTAGCATTACTTATGTAAGACTTTGAATGAATTACTTATAATGAAATATTTTTATATTGTTGCACTGTTACCTTTACTTAAGGACAGGACTGACACACTGCAGAAAAAATAATCAGCTGAATATAAAATTACGTTGAAATTTAATATGAACTTTATTTTGTTTTTCAAATAAATGCACAAACAATTAAGTAAACAATTCAACAAGCAACTCCCCATAAAATGTCATGATCACAACAAGCACAATAATAATATTCAAGTTTGAATTACATTATTGGAAAAAAAAAAATGACAAAGATAGTGTATAGAGTTGAACTCAGATGTCAAAACATGATACTAAATTTAATTAAAGTTGTTCTAAACAATGTATTTTTTTTATTAACAATGGAAAAAGTTTATTTTGTCTGAGGTTAAATGTGTTGCTCATAGCAACAAAATGTAGATTTGTGTTTTGCTGCATTATTAAGTTGAATTATTTTGCTGCTTTATTCATTTGTAAGCATCATCATCATGAGTTACTTAATGCTTGGACTTCCCATAAGAGAGGTGTGAATGATTGTATATATCAGTTGTCCCAGCCACTCAGAATCAAACTTATGGACTTTGTCCTGGTGTCTGTGTGCAGATCACCTGGTACAGGGCACCAGAGGTGATGCTACATATTCCATTTAATGAGGCCAATGATGTGTGGTCTCTGGGCCTGGTAGCTGCTCAGCTGGATACTGGGTGCCTGCTCTATCCTGGGCAGATGGACTATGATGTACTGGACTGTGGAAATAGAACAGATTATTATTTCCACAGACAGCAGAGCAGCCAGCAGCACTGGCAGATTTAAGACACCAGAGGAGTTTATGTACAAGACTGGCTCTCCACTCAGGATAGGAGACTCAGTGTTTTGATGACTGGAGACACCAGAGAGACCAGTATGTACTGCACTGGACATGAGTGATGAGGTGTAGTGTGTATCCTGTAGCATTTGAGTCAAACCTTTATTTGGGATTTTCTCTACCTGCTTAATCCTTTCCAGGGTTACGGGGGCTGGAGCCAGTCCCAGCATCCATTGTGTGGAGAGCAGAGAAACATCCTGCAGGTGATGACTCCGCTGCAGAGCTACAGAGTGAGGCACACACTCACATTCATACCTATGGGCCATAAAGGCTACATTCACACCTCTGGACTCCAAGGTCAGCACTGGATAGCTTAGAAGACTTCTTACATCTGTTCCATGACACAACCCTCACTGCTCACAGGGATTTCAAGAAGTAAGGTCAGAGTTTTGAGATCACAACACCTTATAGACCTCACATATGCTGATTTTCAAAAAGAAAATGGCTCAGGAGCTAGAGCACCTACATGGTAGCTCACTGTGGATCAGGACCTGTGACGTGTTTGTGACCACATGCAAGTACACATTCGTGATTTCACCGTGGACATCAAATTCTGTGTCCTCTCATGTCGAGGATGATCAACAGTGATGAGAGTTGGATCTACAGATGTCACCAGAGACCAAACAGCAGTGGAAGAGCCGCAGTCTGCAGGACCGAAGAAGGCACATCAGGTCAGGGGCGCAATCAAGAGCATACTCAACGTTTTCTCAGACATTCCTGGGGTCTGTCACTGTCACTCAGAGTTCTACTGCACCGTTCTGAGGCATCTGAGGGAGAACATTCAGCACAAATGGCCTCAAGTGTGGTGCGATGGCAATTGGCTGCTGTATGACAACACGCCCACTCACAGCAAGTCGAAAACGTGTGATTGGCTGCACCAACACAATCGTCACTCTTCTTGCTCTTCCCCAAAATGAAATTCGAGCTTAAGGGTTGCCTTTTGGACACAGTGGAGGAGATCCAGAGCGAGTTATAGATGATGCTTGATGACCTGACAGAAGAATAAAATAAAATAAAAAAATTTGCTTTACCTCTTCCTAAAACTGGGCTTTTGTTTCCAGCACTGCATGAAAACAACAGAGAAAGGAATATGCAACATACTGAAACAATGAAGGTTTGACCCAGTGGAGCGTGTCAAGAAATGCCCTCAAGAAACACCTTAAAGCCATTTTCATGTCAGTTTATAGCTTTCGTGGTGCACTTTTCCAAATAAAGTTTCAATTAAATTACACCAACCAGCTGACACACAGAAAACTGGGAGCTTTCAGGTTCCCTAGAGGTCTCGCACCCCAGGGCAGATTTTCCCTGTTGATAATCCCGTGTTGTGCGGATAGAACATGCTAACGTCATCAAACCTGAATCTTTCTTAACATTACGTGACAGCACTGACCACTGAACAACCTCACTGCTCCTTGAAGTAAAGTTGATCTGTAATTTCGGGGATTATACCAGTTTTTTCCTCCCATTGGACTCCATTAATAACGGAGGCTGAAACCCATCCAGGCAGCGTGATTTGAAATCCCCTTTCATGAAATGACTAAGAGGAGGCGTGGGAGGAGAATGGGATTGTAATTGGACACTTAATCACGGGAAGTGGTGTTTTTTACAGCCAGAACTGATAACCCTTGATAGAAGTGAGGGCTGGATGTAGTGGTGGAGGAGGAAGACTGCCTTTGATGACCCTGATGCAGCGGAACTGGTCATATTAGTTGAAATACAAAAGGAAATAAGGAAAATTACAGCTAGGTTTTTGTTCCTCCCATACTCCGAGTCTCCCTCCCCTGTGTCTCACCTGCTCACATTTTCTGGCTACAACATGACATTTTTAGTAGTTAGCTCTGAGGCAGAAATCGCTGACCCTGGACAGTGAACCCTGTCATTACCACTGAGACTTTATCCTTTCTCTGTTCTGCCAGAGAACACGGGCAGAAAGCAAAAAGAGGGCAAAGAGTTGCTGGAAGGGCACAGACAGTCGAGCAGACAGGGTAGAAAATGACAAATGTGGAGCGCAGGAAAAGAGGAAAATGGAGGGGAGTGTGGGTATAAAAGAAAAGATGCGAGGAGGGGAAGGAAATGAGAGGAAGTTAAGAGGTGATCGAGACAAAGAGGAAACGAGAAGTGAGCAGAGAGGAGGAGAGTGGGCGGAAAGAAAGGGAGAAAATTGAGATCATGAGATTGAGACAAAAGATGGAGAGAATGGACAGAGAGAGAGAGAGAGCACCCGCCTACCCTCCTCTTCAGAATCGGAAATGGAGCGTACAGAGGAGACAGAATTCAAAGCCCCCCGCCGAACACGCCACAGCGGATCCATCTCATGTGTGTCGGACGAAGGTCGGCCTCATTTGTTCTCCGCAGAGACAAGAGGGGTCCTTCATGTGACGAAAGAGAGAGATAGGGGGGAGCACAGGAAGGATGAGGGATGACACCGTCAGTGATGGGAAACATGAAGGCTGATTCCATCTTGTGTGTTCTCTTCGCGAGCAGACACACACACTATTGACGGGGGGTGGGATAACATTTGACTGTCAAACAGGTGCTTCTCATGAATGTGTAATGGTGGTGCTGCATATGAAAAGACGGCCTTCATCAGTGGAAAATGACAGTGGTTTGAAGGCATTCAGGGAAGACCTTGTACAGGTTCTTTCTCCCCAGGTCGCTCTTCAAGACAACTTGTGTGCGTCTGGAGGCCAAACTGACAGTGAGAACTTTTGAATTTGAATAATTTAAGCCCAAAAACTGTGTCCAAGGTGAGAAAATGACAAGGGTGTGGGGACTTTGAAGCTTTACAAAGTACGTGTGAGATTAAAAATGAGAGAAAAATGTTTTTCTTTTCTTTTCTTGCATTTCATTCTGCTCACATTCACAGCCGAGGCGTCAAAACTCCTGACCTAATGCAGCTTCAGTGCTGTTCCACGTTGGGTCTCTTTCTCGATTCTTTTTTACTTCATGGTGAATGAGAAATATTAACACATTTTTTTTGATCCCAGTATGAAGCCAGCCACAAATCACTGCACAAAAAGTTAAACAACCCACAGACTTCTTGTGCTAAAAAATGTATAGATGATGCAATACAGAGATGAAATAGAGGAGCTCAACCTTAAAACAAAGGCAGCCTAAAATGGCCTCACTCAAACAGTGTGTCCTGTATAGAAACTGTCTTAATACACAGCTTTTGTAGTTGGTAAAGAAGTAAATTCTTATATTTAATGTCAACAGGAAATGTTAGGACACATGCTCTGATGAATGCAGATTTGTTTTTTCCTGGTGTTCCTGGAGCCGATTTCACCACCATCCAAAATTAGTGTTAATTTCCTCCAGCTGTAAGCAGCTCCCCCATTTTCTTTGTGCAATCACATTCTGAGGGCTCAGACCTTTTTCACGGCAGGAAAAGCACAGGTGGAGTTAATAACATCAACACTGACTCTGTTCCATTAAGTGTCCCAGTAAGCCATCCCATGCACAATTTCAGGACCTCCACTGAGCGGAACGCAGCCATCATTCATACACCTGTGCTTTTCCTGCTGTGAGGCATCAAAATGTCGTCTGTGAAAAAGGTAAAAACACGAGGACACACTGTGTATTAGTATGCTGTATTATTAGGATTTGGAACTATTTGGCTCATTAGGACATTTGAACAGAACAGAGCCATTGTTAAGCCAAAATGTTTGCTGAGTTTAATTGGCAGTGGGTTTCTGAAGTTGCGGTTTGACTGATAAAAACAGTACCCTATGAATTTTATACGATTGGTATGGAGTATGGAATTTGGACACAGCATAAAATGTGTATTTCTATATTTGATAAAATGCAAAATCTGAGCTGTGAAAGACGTACCTGTTTGGACATAAGGATTTAAACAAATCCAAAATCATCAGTTCACTTGTCTTTTGAAAGAACTGATTATTCTGAGCTGTAGTGGAGAGTATAACCTCACTTGTTGTTGTGTTAAAGTGTCTGTAGCTGACAAAATAACTAAGGTTGAGAACATCTTGAAAGCAGCCAACATCTGCTGCGTGTTTCACAAGTGTTTTCCCACCACCGCCACATCAACTATCACTGAATGTTAAGTGTGTTATTAAAAGGACTATTTATGCACAGACAGCTTCTTTAATGCAAGTAACTGACAGATCTTCCTGTGGGAAGAACACTGATGGCAGAAGTTTCCTAACTACTGAGTCATAAGTGGAATCCTCGTGATTTAGCGCCGTGAAAGACGGCACGCTAAGCTGTTAAATATCACACTCTTAGTACTGTAGATTCCCTCCTCGCCCACACAAGGCTTCCCTCACATGCTGCAAGTGTTGGTGCTTTGTTGGAAGAAGGTGCATCTGTGTGTGTGTTGTGTGTTTGTTTTTAAATCAATTGTCCTTGCATGACAGCCTGGGCGAGGCTTTTGTTGTTTGCTCATGTGCACAAATGCTATGTGCATGTTTGCGTGTGTGCACATTTGAGTGTGTGTGTCTGTACCATTCTGCTGCTTTTGCTAATTACCTTTATTCCTCAGCAACAGTGGCGACTGCAGCTATTTTGGAGAAGTGCAACATCACACACTCTCAGGTCGGCTTGGCTGTTTGCCTTGTTTTCACAGGTTATCTACACGTTTCTTTTTTTTTCTGTATTTCAGTACAGCGTTAAAACAGCTGACGATTGACTGTTCAGTTCCATTTTTACCAGGTCTGTGACTGTCTCTGTAAAACAGGTGGCACTTCCACAGAGACAGGCGACAGTACATCTTGCATCCTCCCATACATCAGAACGATTTCAGTTTCTATCCCCGAGCGCTCACGTATTTCATGAAACACCCATTTGTAAGTCTTAACAACAGAGATTGTTGGTTTATGATGAAACTTTTTATCCCAAACTGGCATTTCTTGCAACACCAACTACTCATCCTCCTTTGTTAAGCAGATAAAAATGCGAATGGAAATCTGGGGGATTGGAAGCTGCTCAAAAAAAGTTTTACTCAAAAATAGATTATAGACCAGAAAGTTAGAAATCTCATTGCTTAGTGAAGCAATTATTGAGTCATTTGTGTTGGCATTCAGCCATGTTAAATGAAAGTACAGTACCTCCAGTTGTAACTTGCGTTAACAGTAAACTGAGTGTGGGTGTGCACATCACACTGGTGCATTGGAAGTACTTCAGCTCTGTCTGGGACTGTTCGTCTAACCCTGTTTTTCCAGCCTCTCAGATTACATAAGACACTCTCCATGAACCACAGTGCTCCATGACTCCCAACGGTGCTGTTGTTGTTGTTGATGTGTGGCAATCAGCTTGTTGTGTCTGTATGTATGTGTGTGGACTCTTGTGAACAAACTGAGTCATGTGAAGCTGAGTGAGCTTGTGTTGTGGTGGTTCATTATTTATGTGTGTGTGTGTGTGTGTATATGAGAGAAAAAGGAGAGAAAGCCAGTGCAGTACAGACGGTACAGGGAAAAGACAAAACTCTGGGATTTTCCTCTCTCTCTAACAACAGATAGTGAATCTGGCAACCTCTTCTCCTCTGTTCACTTGTGCTTTTTGTTGTGGGAGTAATTACATGCGGCCCAGGGCAGAGGGTGTCTCCTCCTCTGATCTGGAAGACAGCCACTGCTCCACCTACAGCTGGAACAGGACATCTGTGCTCCAACATGGTGCTGGGGATTTAAACAGACGATAAGAGGAACAGCAGGTCTAAAACAATTCATATAGAGTAGCTGTGTGTGTGTGTCAACCAGGACAAAGTTGTAAACTAGTCAGACACTAGTCCCTTGATGCTCACTAGAGATGTGGAATAACAGTCTGGTGTTTTACTGCCTCATTATTCGTGCGTCTTGTTTGGCTCAGTTCCCAAGAGGACGCTACTGAGGTCAAAGCAAACTCCTTTATAGATATCTGTCATAAAAAGGTGGCCTTTAATTGAAAACATTGTAAGAAAAAAGGATGTGCTTACTGAAAGTCAGATGTAAAGAAGAGTTCATGGAGCAGATGAGGAGGACAAAGGGAATCCCTATAAAATTAGTCATTCAACACCAAAATCTCTGTAAGCACTACAGGGATAGAAATGTGTCCTTTTTTATGACTCCTGCTGGCTGAAGACAATTTTTAAATTAATCACCTGAAGCACCTATTTTATTAACTTATCCATTAGATTAAAATAAATAAATAAATAAATCTGGGAACAATTAATTCGACTAGAATAAGACAAACCAATAAAGTCACTCAAAAAGGGACACAAAGTACGAGCTGGGACGATTATGATTTCTCAAAGAAGAAACAAAAAAACGTTTCCACATTAATTAGAGAGTAAAGTAGTTTCCTCATTTTTGTCCTTCCAACATCATGAATCGTGTGTTCTGAAATTAAACTGGTGTATGTTCCATTTATTAAATTAGATCTTGTTCACAGATGAAGCCCTCTTTGTTACGTTTCACCACTTTGTAACCATCCTGTTATTTCGCCTGTCCCTTCACTTCTGTCCCTCGCTCCTACTGATTACCTGACCTCGTCACTTGGCTGCCCAGCTGCTTCTCATGAGTCATTAGTTGCTCCAGTATATATTGATGACAGCTGACCACTGTTGCTTTTTTCACATCATTTATGCTTTACACCAGCCTGCCTGCTCACCCCCTCTCTGCTTTTACATTCTCCCTCCATGTGCCCACTCTGTTTAGTTTACTTTTAAGGCCAAGCGCTGTCACACCTGTATTCTGCTTTCATGGCTGCAGATCAAACAGATCAAGTTCAATTCACTGTTAAAAGCCTATCTAATAATCAGTAAAAAATAAAATAAAATAAAATAAAAACAACCCTAAACATAATTAAACATTTAGGTCTATCTCTGTGTACCTCTACAAATGCTGCTGATTTGGCTCCAACCCAGAGGAGGAAACAGTGTGTGTGTGTGTGTGTGTGTGTGTGTGTGTGTGTGTGTGTGTGTGTGTGTGTGTGTGTGTGGTGTGTGTGTGTGTGTGTGTGTGTGTGTGTGTGTGTGGAAGCATGCATAATATAAAAAGGACTGGTCGTATAACAAGTTGGTGGTCAAACAAATTGGGGACTGATGGAGTTGTAGCAGCTCAGCAGTTCGGGAGGTCGTCATTTCACTGAAGATTGAAGGTAGTTGAGGGAAAGCACCTGCTGAGAAGGGTGAAACAGACACACCTGACATTATTTACCTGACTGAGCACAATTGTTTGAAGCTCTAGTAAAGGCCCTGCACACCTTTTGACTTATCCTGGCTGATTAGACCTTTGCTCCGGTTGTGGTTGGGTCACCTATATACCACCACTATATGGCCACTTCAACACAACAAGCTGCTAATCCAACACTAACATCAAGTTTTGAGTGGTAAACCTGTTCAGCACCACCTGACAAATGTAGGGTTTTAGCAGATTAATGCTCCACTGTGTTCACCAGCTAGTTGCTGCTGTTTGGTGCTGGCAGGTAAATTACAAAGGGGATGTCACATACGAGTAGTTATGTGATCTATTGTTAACATAGAGATGTTGATCATAGCCGTATAACTTGTCCCTGTCTGAATGAAAAGAAGTCCAGGTGAAATCAGTGGAGCAGAGTTTGTATGTGCTCAAACTGTCCTTTTGAGAAACAGAAAAACATCATGCTGTACCAAAGGTTATGGACCTGCAGGGCCTTTTTAAATGATATCCACTGAGTTAAATGACTTTCTGTGATGTTAAAGGGTTGCTAGTCCTGCTGTGAATCAACACCTGTCTGTGCAGCTTTTTGTAGCTTTCAGCCGCTTGTTGTCTTGGTTCAACACTCTTCACAAGTTGTTTTAGTTTTTTTTTCTTTTTTTCCCACGATTCTGGCAACCGTGAGTGTGGGACACACACTTTGTCTCCAGAGTGTTGAGGGGTGGCAACCTATGTCTGTGTGTGGATTTGTCACCTGAAATAAAAAGGATTATGGAGGGCAGTTGACCTGGCCTTTAGGAAGTTACTGTGAGCTGTTTGCTCAAGAAGCCACAGTGGGGAATGTCTTGAGCAAACTCACAGCAGCCTTTACCAGGGCTGGTAGACTGAAAGTGAATTTAAAGAGGTCCTGGAAAGCACTGACTGGAAGCAATGCTTGAGGTCCAGAGACAAAAATCAGCAGTCAGACTATCAATTACAGGTAGAGATAAATGGTTATTTCTTATCTTTTTCTTTGTTTCCCACGAATAGCTGAATGTTGAAGATTTAAAAAAGCCCCTTAGAGAGTTGGAAGCTCCTTCAGTGTTTTCATAAATTCTTTTTTTTTTTTTTTTTTGGTGATTGCTAAGGAACATAAGGGAAAAGAAGAAGGGAGAAATTTCAGTTTAGTCAGTGTTGCATGAAAAGATAAAGCATATCCTCTCAGAAGGTCAAAATTCAGCACATTTTCAAAGATTTTCTCACAACATTTGGCTGGGCAAATTAAGTAAAACCTTTCTTGCCATCCGTGAAGTCCTTGTATGAAGCAATTTGTTCCTCTGTCTTATTAAATAAAGGTTTAAGAATAGCCAATTTTGTTGAACAGCTGCTGCACACTGCTTTTAAAGGCCACAACAGCTCCCCTCATTCTTGATGCCTTTCACCATGACATGCAGCTTTAAAGACACAAACATAAAGCCAGACAGTAAAGCAAATCAGATGTTGATAAGTTTGGAAATCCATAATTACATGATTTTTTTTCTGCTGATTGACATCCCCTCATCTGTATGTGTGTGTGTGTCTGTATGAGTATGAGAGATCCTCCCTGTTACGTCCCGGGAGACCACTGAGTGTGTTGACAGTGTATTTAGGGAGCTTTTAACTCAATATATGCTTCAAACCCCATGGCAACCAGGCTTTTTTATTCCTTTGCACATCACCATGGAAACACTGATGTTCATTAAATTTCACCCTCTCTTTGAAGATATTAAAACAAAATGAGAGAGGGTTCTATATTTAAGCAAACAACTAACTTCCACAGTGTTATCCTGTAAAAAAAAAAGTCATGTTTGTGGTTAAACAGTGTGAAGGTTTTGCTTTGGGACCTTGAACTCTCCAAGGATGCTAATTTTCTTATTAGGATGAATCCCCTGGATCTGTGCTGCTTGTAAACACATGGGCACCTGTGCTCCTCCACATGGGACACAGTGAGCGAGACACTGACAGCTACATACTGTATGAGGAGTTTACATAGATTCCAGCTCCATTTTACCGCTGTGGCCGCAGCATGACACACATACACATGAATGAGCAGAGTTAGCCACAGGGACATTATGGTCAAGCAGCTGAAAAGCCGACTGAGACGTCCCTTTGGGGAAAATCAATTTCCATACATCTGATGTTCGGTGTGTGTGTGTGTGTGTGTGTGTTACACTGTGCAGATGCATCCTTATGTCTTACCCCCCCCCGCACACACACTCCCCATAATAACTTCTGACAGATGTTGTGAGCACATTGCTGGGAGAAACTGTGTGTGTGTGTGTGTGTGTATGCAGGTTAAAGTCAACAGTGTATTATAGAAGTAATTCATCTGCTTCATGCAACAGTCGGACTGTCCCAGCGGTGACACACTTTCACATACTGCACACAGACACTGACTTGCACAGACATATACACACACCAGAGACAGGCAGAGAAACACACACACACTCTTCATGTAGTCCAGCGAGCAGCTACACCTACACTGTGCTCAACCCGCCCAGCAGCATGAATGGAGTCTCTCTCCCTTTCTCTCTCTCTCTCTCCTCATCTCTGTCAGCCATCCTCAACTCATTACAGTGAAGCCACAGTGCAACTGCAGCTGGGGACCCCGGGAAGCTATGTTTATACTAAAGAGGATAGAGACAGATTGAATATGTAAAGCCAGCAGCTAGTGGAATCCCATCATACTGATTGCTTCAGACCAGCTGAGAGTCTGAGATGGATTCTCTGTATTGCGCTCTCTAACTGAGGTTTAGTGGGATGGGAGCAGCGCTGGGGTAAACAGCAGGTGACTGTGTGAGTGGGGTGTGGGTACTGGCTGGGGAGAGTGTGATTGATATGCATTACACCCACTATATGCTCATGGTCACCGAATGGAGATGATTACTACACAGAAGAGCTTCCCTGGTACACTGTATTCAAGGTGTGCTCTGTAGTAAATCTATGGAGCATTAGTGGGAATATTTGGTAATGAAAAAGCCAAATACAGCGCCTATGAGGATTCACACCCTCCCATTTCATGTAATATTGTATTATCAACAGAAAAAGACCCCAAAGTAAACAGCGCTTTATTACTTGTCCTACTTTTTTCTCTGAGGTTTGCTCATAAGTGTTCTAAGTTAGACTCACCAAACTCTCCTAACTGCACCAACTCGTAGTGAATCAAGGTTTCATCATTGGTGTAATCTAAACCCCGTAAAAGCTCCATTTTATCTGCAGAAATATTACCAAACAGTCAAAAGTCTTTCATCCAGTGGAGCTTCACATCTTTGTTGGAAATCAGCAGTGTCAGTGTGGTGGTATCGGAGGACCTGAGACATATTATATCATATTATAGGAGAGAACATTATAGGTTACAGGAGGTAACTTAAAATTATCTAGCACAGAAGGATACTGCATACAGATCCTGAGGAAGCTGTAGAAGTGACAGATTTTTTTCCACTGAACTGCAGAGACTGCTGTGCTGAAGTATGCCAATATAAATCATCAAATCTGGAAAAAAAACAACATATCAAGCATGATATATATATATATATATATATATATATATATATATATATATATATATATATATATATATATTTATTATAATTTTTTTTTTTTTTTTTTTTTTTCTAAGTGTCATTCAGATTAAAGCAGCGGTCCCCAACCACTGGCTCGTTTGGTACCGGGCCGCACAGAAAGAATAAATCATTTATAATTGTTTTCATTGTTTACCATTGTAGTCTCCGGGGTGTTTTATTTTGAAATCTGACCGGAAACTCTGTCCATCACATCCGCCTGTGCCTCCTGCTAGCACTTGACTCACACCTGTCTCTATCATGGCGGTGACGCCCCGACAAGTGAAACTAGCTAACTAGCTAACTAGCTAAAATTAGTAAAAACAAAATGTCCGCGGAGAGCGTCTTTGAAAAGAGAAAAAGGTTCAATGATGAAACATCAGAGAAACCCAAGACTAGTCAAGAAAAACAAAGCTGCATTTAGTGGGAAAAATAGCAGGAGTCGAATTAAAATACTGCTTTATCGCGACAGGTGATTCAAAAGCCCCAAGCCACCTCTAGGTAATGTAGCAACAGGCTATCAAATGAGGCAATGAGGCCTTCAAAACTGCTTCGACGCGTAGAGACAAAGCACCCTGCATTAAAAGACAAGACGGAACCCAAGTTCTTTGAAGAAAAAAACGTTAAGAAGAAGGACAGAAGCAAGTCTTCACTGCACTGAGAACGCTTCGTTGCTAACCGTGTTGCTAAGGCTAAGACGCTTTTCACTGTTGGTGCTGCCTGCTGCTGCGTCATGGTGAGTTGTATTTATAACGCTCTTTACATGTGTTTCAAGGCCTTTTGCAGAAAAATGTCCCAACAGCATGAGGTTATATCTGCTCTAAGTAGATACACGGCTGTACCACACTCATTCCAATGATTTAACTTGGCTCCAGGGAATGTCTTGGGTCCCCACAAGAGCCTCCAGATACAGGTGTAGCAGTTTAACTAATTATATGACTTGTATTTTGTATTATTTTTTGTATCTGTGATTATCTTCGGGTTGCAGAGGCAAGGCTCTTTTTTTTCTTGTTGATCAGGTTTGTGTCAAAAAGCCACATTATATTGCTTAGACTGTCTTGTTCAAGGCCTGCTGCCTTATTACAGAGAGACATCCTTTTTTTTTTTTTTTTTTTTAAATATGTAATGCAAATTATTCATAGTTCATCAAAAGTTCACCTGAGATGAACCAAAATTGCTGGAACACTCAAGGAAAGAAGTCAAGGGAACTTGAAAAAGCCTTCTGAAAAAGGTTGTCTGGAAAAGCAGAGATGCAGAAATTCTCACTCATGAGCTCAGATAGTGGCGGTTTTTGTGTGGAAATTCTTTCATTTGTGTAAATTTGGAGGAGCAGAGTGAGACGCTGATGCCATAGTTGTTAGCAATCTGAACTTCTGAAGTTGGCTGGAATGGCAACTTTGATCCTTAATTAGCTGAAGAAATCTGCAGAAATCCTGTATCTTTGCTCCCTGCTCTCATTATGCCTGGTTGTCCATATCTGTATCTGTCTGCATCTACACAGCTCCTTACTGTACACAGACAGGAAAGCAAGGTCCATGTAACATGTGCAAGTCTTACTTAAATTCACAGACTATATCAACCTCTTTTACAGCCTGGAGCAGTTTTCCTTTTGATGTAAACACTGAACATGTCCCCTAAGAGAACACACACACACACACACACACACTAGGAGAGCTCTGATTATAATAGCCTTTTTTTTAGAATCCTATTTCTAGAGTGAAGAAGCATGAGAATCCCTTCACCATTCATTGAGGCCCGGCCTCTGAAGTATAGTCAACAGCAGCATGCGGCGATTAATTAGAGATTTGTCTCGATGAGGGGAGGTTTGGGAGGCAGAAGGATAAAGCAGGCAAATCTGCTGGCCTAATTAGGGGAATTTAATTTCTCACAGGCTCACATTGACTCAGACCTTGATGAGGCATTTTTGGGAGAAAAGGGGAGTGGAGGGAGGGAGGAGAGAGTAGAGCTCGTCCATGATGTTACATGTGGTAATAGATGGGTGAAGGGAGATTGCCAAAGGGAAGTGTGAGACACTGAGAAATCATGTAGTGCCTTGACAATAGAGCTCATGTGTTCTCAGTGAGGGTGTTTCTCTGCAAGTCTGCAGTTTAAAGAGCAAGAACGCTGGAAAGTTTTGTGAGGGATGGTAACCAGTGACAGTCTAATCTCTAACTTGTTTTCTGTTGGTTGAAGTTTTCGGTTCAGTTGGAGTATTACTGGAGGGTTACTGTTTTCGCTTGGTCAAAGTTTTGCTTAAGAGACCTTTTGTCACCTTGAGACAAAGCCAGCCTAGCTGTTTTCCCCTTTTTCCACTCTTTATGTGTGGTATCAATGAAACCTGATTAAGTGCATTTCCTAAAATGTTGAACAACTCTCTTTTAAAGAGGTAAGTTAGTGAGTAAACAAACAGTTCCTAGTCCTTTTTTCAGTGTCCCAAACCTCACCCGAAAACTTTAACCAAAGTTTGAGTTGCCTAAATTAAATCTAATCTTACCTTTTTTTTTTTTTTTAAAGTGAAGCTGTTTTAGATAACACTGTGTTATTTTGCAATCAGTAGGAAGTGATGGGTTTTCCTTGAGCTGGCACCCTTTTCATTTCTAATTCAAATTCCAATTTGCCAAGCATATCATCAAGCCTAAACCTAAGTGAATTAGGTTTTGGGGAAAAGAAGACCCAAAAACAGCGGGAGACAATCACTGAAGTCAGGCTCTATTCCATCAGGAAGATAAATACTGATTAGAAGAGAAACAAATGGTTTGTTTATTGAATTAGCTGCTTTGGAGGTGGGAGGAGCAGATGAAGATAAAGAGAGGAAGACTTGCAGTGTCAGACGGAGGTAACAGAGGAGCCTATTTTTTATGGGAGTGAAGCTTGGTTCATCTGTACTTAAATGTCAATGGGGAGTAAAGCAGCAGAACAGCGAGGTTCATCTGAACTGACAGGACAGCAGCTGGGCTCGTCAGTCTCTTTTTTACTGGAGTAAACAGCTCATACTACAACATCTAAATACTGTAATTAGTACAGGTCCACAAACAGAGCTGACCCCTTCTCAGATTCACTGCCCATCTGTGAAGATGAGTCATTCCGAGCGTGTAAAGAAGCATTAAAGTGATGTAGTCAGTCCATACACATTACACTTACAGCACCCAGAGGACCGCTAAAGAGACCCCCACAGTAGAAGGGACTAATATTCTCTTTTAAAGACTATTGGGCTTTAGCGGGCAATGGAAAGGTAACCCATCATTGTTCGCACTCCGTCTCTTTCTTTTTGTCACACACAATCACAGATGCACACACACACACACACACACATATGCAGAGCCTAATGTGTTCTTCGGCTAATAGCTCTTTCATTAGTGCCAATCCAAAGACAAATGGATTCAATAAGCAGCCCAAATCTATCTGTCTGTTTGGGTTTAGAAACACCCCTGCTCCCTTACTCCCCGCCTGGCATTTATGTACTCTGAAATGGCTGGGGAGAGAGAGGCAAGAAAATAGATGAGAGCGGATGAAACAGACAGCGGACTGACAAAATAGGGCATAATGACATGAAGAGAAAGGGGCAAAAAGCGACAGGCTAATGTGAGCAGGCTGTATGTCAAGACGCTGTTAACAGGATATCGACAAACCCATTACGGAAAGTTAAAAGAACGAGTTTGATTGTGCATTCTCTAGTAAATAGATGAGGATTGTGAACATTGTTTGGGTGGTGTCGAGGATAATTTTTGCGAGTGGAATAACAGGGGATTTTAACTTCCCACACAGCTGAACAGAACATTATAAATATTTCTGTGCTGAGACATAAATGGGACTCTGAGTTTCAGTACCTTTTGTGCTACATTTATGGAAGCTATCAAACCAAAAGAGGGACTAATTAATGCCTCGGATACAAAAGACCAATTTGCATGCGCATACTGTATATTCATTCACCCATGGGTAAAATGAATCTACACACCCTTGTCCATGCTTGTCACTGATGAGCATCAATAGTGTGTGTTAATTACAAGCCCTAACCGCAACTGGGGCAAAGTGGCGTATTGGTGACACGCATCCATGGACGGCGCCGTTGGAGCCTCTAATCAAGTCTCGAATTCCAATTTCCCTGGCGATGCCCTTTCTTTGAACAGGGGTCAAGTCTCCTTCGCTAATTTGTTTGCCTGCCGGAGAGCGAGGGAGTCCGGCCGGCACAACACTAACAGGCTGCAGCGTCAAGTGTCAAATAGCAGAACGTGACGGGTGGCTTTAGAGAAACTACAGATCTGCCTGTGTGTATATGTGTGTGAAGATTTTTGTGGATCACTGTTCCTTAAAAAGCTGCTAACTGATAGAAGAATTTCACTAGTCTGGGTTTCAGTGGAGAATTTCATGTCTAAATGCTGTTTTGGAGGCTTTCCCATTCTGCCAACAGTGAAATTTCTCAGAGAATGTGTGTGTGTGTGTGTGCGCATGCATATGGTGGTGTGGGTAGGACAGTGGGCGGCAGTGTGGGAGGGGGGGGTGATTGGAGTGTGTGTGTGGGTGGGTGGTTCAGCCGGTGGTGGGGGCTTTCTAAATAACAATGGTCTGTCTGAAAGCCTGGAATAAGATACCTCTCTCTCCTCGGTGTGTGTGTGTCTGTGTGTGAACATGCCTCTCTCTGTGCTTATGATGTGACAGGACACGAACAAAAGGATTTGGTTAGAATTAGTCAAGGATTAGACATCTATTTCAATGTCTTTTGTCGAGTCAAATGTGTTATATGCCGCCTGAACGAACGAAATGGGCCAAGCCGCCGATGCTGCATACCAAGCAATCTTCAGTGTACTGAAAAAGCTGCAAAGGCTAATACATGCTGTTAGATGTCACAAAGCAAACACCTTACCTTACAGATAAATCAAATAAACTTATTCATGACTTGTTGATGGCATCAAAAAAAGAAAAAGTGCCTACATTTTTCCTTTCTAATACAGCTATTTTCAAGTCAGAACCTCTCAGAGCACATTTTTTTTGCATCCTTCAAAACTCTTTGCCCCTTTTGAGGGCCCTGTTTCCATAGCAACTAGGGTTGGGTGTGTGCGTGCGCGTGCGTGTGTGTATATGTGTGTGTCCAGCTCGACTTGTTGCATTTTGTGATGCTCACAAGCACCGAGCTGTGCCTCATGCTTCAGAGGACAGCAGCACAGGCTGAAACACACTGCATTTGGTTTGTGGTTTCTCTTCAGTGAATCTGCACCGCTAGCTCGCACAAAATCACACACACCTCCCTCCCATATGTACTGACAAAGTATGCATGCACTCGCAGACTACATATACAGGTGATCATCTCATGTACGCATACAGACATGCACAACACCTGCAATTGCTGCCAACAGCCAGTCTGACTGGTGAATGTACTTGGCTATTACATTACTTTCACCTCATGATATTTTTTCCTCGTTGATCAGTGCAGCAGCTTTGTTCTGCCCGGCGTCATGTTTACACGCTGCAGTCAGTAATTTGGAAGCAGAACAACATCTCTGTCATCCTGCCAGTTATCACAGTTTACTGAGCATGGCATCTCTCATTGTCTGTCCTTCCTCTCCTTCTCTCTTTCTATTCCTTTTCTGACTTTTTTCTACTTATCAGTCTGTGTATGTGTACATGTGTCCCTCCATGTGTTCAGCCATTTATCCAACCTGTCTGTCTGCCCGCCCCTCCCTCTCCTTGAAACTTACTCATACTTTCTCCCCAAGTTACCTCTGTTTCACTCGTCACTTTCCCTCTCTGCCTGTATCCTCACCAACTTAACCCTCCACCACCCCTACCCCCCTGACATCCAACGTCCCGTATCCCAGACTGTCATTTGTCACCTGTATCTCCCGTTGATGATAACATCTGTCTGTCTGTTGATAAATCAGTCGTCTGCCACGGATCAAAGTGCAGAAAAGCTCTCAGATACAGGTAGCTATCGTTGTCATCCCTCCACCTGTCAAAGCCAGCCCTCCCACCGTCTCCTCCCCCTCCTCTCCTCTGCTGCCCTTGGTGACTGACATTAAAGTCAGAGAAAGAAACTCACACAGTCAAATGCAAATTTAATGTCCTCTAATGCAATGACACATACTGTTGTATACAAGAGCAGTGCTACTATTAGTTATGGTAACCTTGTCAAAATGCAATAAAATCTGTCTCATAAAGGGCTACAGATGTCAACCATATTAATGGAGTGAATGACAACACCACATTACTGCATGAGAGCTCTTGACACATTAGCATGCAGTGTGGGCCAATGCACAGTTTGAGTTAGTTTTACGTTAGCATGTTAGCATTGGGCAATATTGTCTTTATGTTTGCATTTAGCATTATATTAGCATGTTGCTCAAACCACCACTGTGCCTAAGAACGGCTGAACTCGGCTGAACTCATTGTGTTGGAGTTTCACACTGCTCACAAGTTATTTATGAGTAAAATAAAAACAATTGAGACATTGTTTAAGTTCTATTGAATGTTTTTTTTCTTGAGAGCCATAAGGAGACTTGAAAACAAGCTCCCAGCAGCAGGATAACGTGTTTGTATTCTGAGTGCTGTCTCTGTCTACCTGCTGATTGTCACATTTTCAATCAAGTCTCATTCCCACTGACCCTCATTTCATGCTGGGCATTTCGAGAACAGTCAGCTTGTGTGTAAAACAAGGTAGGAATCCCTACGAGCTTAACAGGTATATTCACAGGTGCTCACATTAAATCTGTGAGACCCACTTTAGCTGATAATTATCGGTTAATGGAAGAAGAGATGTGGGGCTGTTTTGTGCTGAAACCCTGATGGAAAATCAGGGTTGTTAGGATAATTGGGATGTATTGGCTGGGCACAGCATTTGCCTTTAGCCAGGCGCAGTGGGGTGTAGCTCTTTTGGTTGAGCCCAAGTATTTGGCATTCAGGTGGACCAGTCCTACACTTGGCAGTAAGAAAGAAGCTAGGCAGTGTGACAATTAGGCTAATGACAGTTGGGAATGGGCTCAGTGACTGGCGTGGAGTTTGATTGTTGTGGGATTGTGGAGGAGGAGGAGAAGCAGGACGAGGATGGCAGGGATTTGAAGGTAGGGTTGTTGTAAAACCTCAGCCCAGTCAGGTGTGCCAAACAGAGCAGAACAGTTGGCTGGGCATGGTAGAGCCTGGAACAGCACAGCTTGGCTCAGAGCTGATGTGACCTGCTGCCACTTCTAACAGCTAGTGCGGGAAAATGCGGAAGCAAAAGAAGAGGGAAGATGGCATGAAGGGATTGGAGGGTGTTATGGAGGGGATGGAAGCAAACAAGACGGGGATAAGAAACAGAGAGAAGACAGAAGTGGGAGGAATTAGAAGCAGCAGGGGAAGTGGTGAGGAGTGATGAGAATTTAAGAAGGAAGATGCAATGATGGAGGGGAGAAAAAGACAAGTGGATCCAAGTGGAATAAAGGGAGGGAAATTAAATGGGTAGTAAACACAGCCAGAGGAGAGACAGAATGCAGGAGGAAAAGGAGAAATTAACTGATGTCGCAGGGGAATTTGAAATTTAACACAACTGAATCTTAAATACAGAAAAATTCAACTTAACTGAACACAAACAGAATACAAAATATATGTTTACTGTATTGTCTTTCTGTAAAGTTCCTCAAATGTAAAAAAAAATGTCTGTTAATCTAACATTGATCTAACATCTAACTCTTTATTCATAATTGAAAAAAATAACACTGCACTATATGTATCATGTCATCCCTTCAAACAAAATTATTATGAATATCTCAGTCTTCTTTTTTTAAGAAGCAATTCTGTAGAGACATTCATGTTCCCCTCATGATTTCACTGGTTTATGGCCGGATACTTGAAAAACGACATTAAAGACGTTCTCCTCGACCTCAGCTATACCTCGTGTGTAGTGCTAATTTGCAAATGTTAGCATGCTAACATGCAAAACTAATAAATATCACCGTATTAGCATTGTCATTGTGAAGATGTTAGCATATTGACTTGAGCATTTAGATTGAGAATAACAGTGTAATATAAGATAAGATAAGATAATGCTTTATGCGAGGTGATGAGGCCACAGAAAACTATCAGGACATGTTTCCTTTTAGCTTCACTGAGCATTTTATTGCTTTTCAGCTCATTGTTTTGGTTATACAGCATCCAGTTTGAGTGTTATGAGTCTCTCGCTGCTGTATTTTTAACAGGAAGCAGCTATTTTCCATGAAGAAGTTAAAATAAACCCACTGCATACTAAGTGCTTAGCAATAAAGGGCTGACACACAAAGTTGGGGATTAACTTGTCAACACAGTGGAGCATTCAGCAGCTAAGCCAGATATCTATCACTTCAGAATGAAACTAGCCCCCTGAGGGTTAGAGGTTGAACAAGTGGATGTGTGGTCAGCTTCTCCTTCATCCTTCCCATGTTGATTGTGTGCAACCTGCAGTGGTATGAGGCAGGAACATACAGGCCTGTGATGTGTGGTGATCGATAGAATTGAATTAGCTGTGATACACTGACTGGACGCAGGAAGGAGATCCTGAGAATACCCTGCTGGATATGCTTGATTAGATTTAAGATGCTCTGATCTCATTTAAGGTTGTTACAGATAGCTGTTCCCAGGTCACCTCTTATAAATGTCAAAACTGGGTTGATGGTAGTTCCCAAAGCCATTTTTAATTGTGAGATGTTTGTCTGAAAAAGAACTAAGCCAAGCATTTGGAAAGCTTTCTGCAAACTGTGGTGAGTGGTTTATGAACGGTTTTAAGCTTTTCAATTCTAGTCTCATGAGCATCTAAAATTAGGTGTTGTAAGTCTAAAATGACACATAAGTGAACAACTTCAAGGTCTCTTTAAGGCGATATTTGATATTTCTAGACAAGTTTGTCCAATCTGAAAAGCTGGAGTCCTACCATAATCATACAAATGCCACAAAAAGCACAGACTGGTTGGATCTTGGCACATGGACAGTATGGGCGTCTCCAAGTGCACCTGCTATTTTGGTTCTTATGAGTAAACCAGCACGAAATGCAAAAGGGCAGGGGAGAGTGGAATATAGATTGCAGGATGTGATGATGGATAAATACACTCTCGGCCAGTCACATCACATTCAAAAAGGATGCGAGACTGTCCTTTAAAAAATGAGCCCATAGGTCATGTGTACAAGCAGCTTGTTAGACTTTATGTTTAGATAATTATCATGGTTCAAAGGAAGTCAGGTGAAGTAGTACATAGAGCTACGAAGTCTGAGTTAGGAGGAGGTTGGGGTGCACTTCTACACAGAGACTACTGTTCATTTCCCATGTGAAACCAATAGCCAGCGTTGTTTCTTTTATGCATGACCGTTCCACAACCTTAATTGTGTGTTTCTTAGTGTTACCATGACGACAAAGGTCCTGTATGGATCGTAGGGACAAACAGTCATCGAGATTTTGGGCAAACAATCCACATAGTTGTTTAGGTTGCAGAACCACAAATTTGGAGACGGTGTGCAGTGTTTTTTTATTTTTTTAAAATGTCATGTATTTTTTTGATGGTGGAAAGAATTTTCATTTTTTTCAATGAGCATTTGTCAATAGTCTGTTGTAGTTAAAGGCACAGCTATTCATGGTCAACACAAACAACGCTACTCACCTCATCCAAAATCCTTCTGAGCCAAGACTGACCACAGTGGGCGAAGTGACACTCGTGGGCCGGCTGCGTGAGGTTCGTTCCAGAACACACAAACGCAACCAATTTTCTAGTGTCATCCTGGTGGCGATTATTTGCAGTGGAGTGGGCTGTTTGTCCACTCGTAGAGCTGATATGGCTCCGAGGCAGCTGTTCAAATGAACTCTGATGGGTGAGGACTTAACATAAACACTGATATTGTTTATTTT
This sequence comes from Lates calcarifer, assembly GCF_001640805.2. Lineage (NCBI taxonomy): Eukaryota > Metazoa > Chordata > Actinopteri > Centropomidae > Lates > Lates calcarifer. Next base: position 3,754,550 of record NC_066855.1, read on the forward strand.
CATAGAGGCAAATGAACACTGTCAGGTCTGCTGCTCAGAATGACCCGGCTACTGCTCATGCTCTGGTGATAGAATAATACCAATGTCATTTTGTTCTTGTTACAATCGCCATTAACGCTTGGTGCTGCTGCAGTTTGAAGCCTCTACTGCTTGCTCTGCTGAAGCTTTGCTTCACCTCTATGAGGTGTAGGCTTTCCACATGTCACACTTTGATTACCTGAAGGATGATCACAATCACAAATTATTTTTCATGAGATGTGTGTTAAAATGAAAATGAACATCTAGTCAGCTTCCCAGTGGGTGAGCTGCTCATTAAAGTGGATAAAGACATAACTTTCTTCTAACTTTATTGGCAGAGAAATAACACCACCACTTTTAAGCTTGATGGGAATAGGATTCTGCTTAATTAAATCACACTGAACACATCAGAGGAAATACTCATGAGATGCACAGAGTAGGTACGTACAGCCAGAGAAGTGGTGAATCAAGTTGCGAACTGGTTGGAAGTGAGTTAGAGTTTATATTAATATCCTCTGAATCCTTTTGAATAGATCACACAGTATCGGATGCTAGCCTGGTCACTGTAGTAATATCTTCTCAGCTTCACTCTCCAGAGAATCGTCTCTGCTCGTACCTGCTCAATGGCTCCCTGCAGGAGACTTTTGAGAGAGAATGTTGCCAGGAGTTTCTGTTTCCAAAAAACTTTTTTTTTTTTTTTTTTTTTTTTTTGGGTCCAGTTCTTGAATTATTTAAAAGGGAAGTTGAGGCTCTTGTTTCTACGTTCAAACTTTTTCTCTCACTGCTGGTAGTGCAGGAGGGGGAGGAGGAAGAAGAAGCTGTTTCGGGCGTCTGTGATTGTGCGATTTTCTCTTAGCCATGCCACAAGCTGGGTATGTGCACCCAAAGCTTAGCATTAGAATTAAGGTTGCAAGATATTAAAATGATTAATTTGGCCTCACCAAGCAGAGCTCCCATTTAGTCCAACTACTTTTATGTAGCTCTCCTCTCCCCGACTCATCCTGAAAATGTCCTATTCATGCAGATGTTCCATTATGAGCCTCCTACACACAGGCATGGTGATGGAGGCATGGAGTGTGTGTGTGAGTGTCTGTGTTTGAAAATGATAAAGCCCCTGGTGGGAAAGGGAAGAGAAGAAGGAGGAGGTTAGGGAGGAGGAGAGAGCATGAGGAGAGTGGTGGCTGTGTGAATCCAAGACCTCCGACTATCAGTTCAAACACCACTCACAGACTTATTCTCTGCCGTGTGAACAATGCGCAGCCCGGCATCCCATCTCAACACGCACAACAATGCTGCTGTCTTCCTCAGCCAGCCAAATGACCAACCATTCAGCCCTTTGTTCCTGGGCCTTTTTCCCTTTAGAAAGCCATCAACATTTGCAAAACAAGTCCTGCTGTCCATGGTGGTTATATAAATAACACAGTCTGAGGGAAAAGCAAAATCACACGCAATATGGAAGAAGAAGCAGGGGCTATGGAAGATGTTCAGTTAGCATCGATAAAGCATTTATGTATGTGTATGTGTATTTATTTATTTTTTTAGCATAGATGCTTTACCGTGGTGATGAGACTCGTAATGGGTGAGAATAGTTTTGACAAACCAACAGACCTACCTGTCCAACACCGAACAACAGTTAGCTACTAGCGAATGAACATTGTGCTATATTTAGCAGCTAAAAAGGCAATTATTTTTCTCAAGAATCGGTGAAGAATAAGCTAAAAGGAGAATGAAAATTCAAGTTACATTAACCAGGGAAACACAACTCCTGATGAAGTGATTGCTAAAGTTGTTCTGTCGGTTATAATATGTCAGTGTTGTCTTTACAACTTGTTGTACTACCCCCAAGGGACCAAAAAATTTAATAAATGCAGATTTTGGGTGTGGTCAGACCTGATTATTTACTGAATAGCAAAATGTTACAAGCAGCACAGGAGGGCGGGTGCTGCTTTGTTGCAGAGAACACAAAGACAATTCATTAAATTCTATGTTCATGACAAAGTGATAATGCTGCATTCACACAACATGCTAACCTTCACAGATAAACAGTCTAAATTAGCTACTTTTGTTACATATTTTAACAGATTGTCACCAAGTAAAACCAGATACAAATAAGTAGTGTGAAGGGCCTATAGAATTAGCTGAATTGATTGTAACAGTGTTGATATTGGATTTTATTCTGATGTAACTGCCAGTAGTGGTGCATTAGTAGCCTTTCTGCCAACAGTTTGTTGACATGTAGTTCTAATTCTAACAACGCTATGCTCTGTCTTGTGTGCTTTAGCTACAAAAAGCAAATGCCAATCTGACTGCACCATTAAATTTTAAATGGATAATGGGGGGGGGGGACAAGAAACACAAGTGAACTTTAGAGGAAGAGGATTTCATTAGTTTACTGTCTTCATACTGTACTTGCAGGTGTCATTACACAAACTGTGAAACTCGCTCCTTGTTTTTTATTTGTTTTTTTCCTGTTTGTTTGTTTTTTTACAGAGGAGAGGAAACAGTTTTTTTAGTGGAGCTCTGTTAATGACTGTTACAGAGAAGTTGCAGCTGATGTCAGAGCAGTGTCTCACAATCAAAGGAGAACGTGTCCCCGACCTGTAGCCTTGTCTGACCCACTTCAGCTCTGTGCTGCACATACACTCTTCTAATTGCCCACCTGTGGGCATCCTAATTGGCTTAGTGCACTGGTTTTAATCAGGGAGAGTACCACGATTAAGACCCCAAGACTACTTCCACGAAGTTAAGACACAGCGAAAAAAGCACATTGAGAGAAAGATAGAAAGAGCGTGAGGGAGAGAGTGGGACTTACTGCACCAATGGAGTTAGAAATGACTGTTTAGTAAATGAAAACAAAGTACTTGTGGCATTTTGAGCCACCTCACACACAAGCGAGTACTTAATGATGCGCATTAAAGCAGAGATTTATTAAGGAATCTGTAGAAGGCCATTAGCTATGCCTTTGATTTATTCATCGGGGACTGAGGCAGCACAATAAGTATGGAAATAACTCCTGGCCTTTTCAGGCCACAGCTCTGGGGAACACCCGACCAGAATGAGAATTTTTGATCCAGAGGGTGTCGATATCTTGTTTGGAGATGAGCTCATGATAGCTGGTTAGAGGTTTCTGTCCATGCAGACATAATCACTGGTGGCAGAGGGCTCTAATAAATTCACTTCGCTCCAATCCGCTCTGCACTCACACAAAACCTTGCAAACAGATGCTCTTAATGCAATGTGAATTACTCATAGTGCGATTCATAATACTAGTTTTTCTCTGTCACTTCGGCACAGTGAGCCAGATAGAAGAAATCCATTCATTTGCTGAGATGTATAAAGTCAAGGTCAACTAAGGTAATCGGCTTCAGTGGAGACAAGATGTTCTGTTCTTTCGACTGAGCCAGTTATCAGTTGTCTGATCCTAAAGTATCTGATTAAAAACCCTGTATTAGTGAAGGGGATACTGCCACAAAGCCCGTTCTCATCTATATCTTTATCCATACTGAGATCTATATTTATATGACAGTTCCCATCACCATTGCCATTAGAAGTGTTAAAATACCTTAAGAGATAGGGCTTAACTACACAAAATTGAAGTAATTCTCAAAACTATTCTCAGTACCTTGGATTTCATCCAAATCATCTCATAGCTTTTATTGTTTTTATGCTGATTGGGTAAAAGAAATAATTTAATCTGTGCTTTAATATCTGTGTATGTTCTGTAATTAACCAAAGGTTAATTAAGGGTTAAGAGCTTCTGTCCATATTAATTTAATTTGCTTACACCACACTTCTAAAGTGCACAAAGCTCCTTGTATGTTTGGATTGTATGTACAGTATGTATACACTCTGCAGCTCCTACACTTTTGTTTATCATCATTTTTTCAAAGCTTATTTTCTGATGAAGAGCTAAGAACTAACTCTTTTGTTTTACCCACTTTACCTCAGCCTGCTCATTTTATTTCAGTATTTTATGGCAGTATTTTAAAGCTGCACTAATCTATATTTTCTTTCATATTAACAAAGGATTAAATGATAATGTGTAATTTGCTTGTAGTGGTGAGTCCAACAAGAATTATCACCCAAATCTGCAATTCCACAGTGATTTAGCTTCTCTTAGCGAGTGTTTTGGTTTTAAATCTCTGATATCTCCCACCGTACTCTACCTGCCCAGTGCCAAATGACACATAAAATTTAATGTCCAAAGATCCAGGTGTTTCCGTGTAAAGACCAAAACAGAGTGAAAAGGAGAGTGACTATTGAATTTCCATTCACCGAGGTGGTCAGAACAACAACTTTAAGCATGTGATAGTTATTAATATTTTTTATATATTCATGTAAAGTCACAGTAACATGAGTCATGCTGATGTAACACACAGTCAGGTTTTTAAGCCACAGTTACTGAAGCAATAAAAATGTGAGGTCATTCTTATCGTATAATTCAAAATAATCCATTTGGTGTTAGTGAACAACTCAAATGTAATTCTAGAGAACCTCTGATCTGCTTAAATCACTTAAGGAGCTGTGAGTTCCAGACCAGAAGCTTATCCTCGGTCATCTTTGAACGATATCTTTTCCAGCGTCACCAGTTCACTCTTCATAGAGCAATATATCACTGTGACAGATCTCATCACTGAACCAAACGCAGGATGAGTGCTTCCTTTGTTTCTACCAAACTAGATAACTGCCTGCCACTGTGTGTGAACTGCTGCACTTTTGCTCCGTCTTCAAAAAAACTTCATAAAATAAAAATGTTTAGAGGATTGTTACACTTACATTTGAGCATAGATAATTTAGCTGTGAGCACGAGATGTGTTTTTCTTCAAAGGGTGGCTGTGAGTGTCGATTGTAACAGAAACAGCAGGAAAGTAAGTGTGCTGTTACATCAATTAGCTGTTACTATGCACCTATCTAATCAGCAGGTCACCGAAAGTAAAAGAAACGGTAACACTGTCGAACATGGATGTCTAAGTGTGTGTTTTTTCAAAAATACATCCTCCTGTATGTGACCACAGATTCACCCACCTGCAGTAAAGCCAGACTGCAGTAAAGTGTCAAAGATAAAACCAGAAATCTCCTTCTCATTTGATTTCAGCCCAAAACACGAGCTACCGTGTGATCATTGCATGACCTCGTTCAAGCTTTTCTTGGCTGATGAACAAACTCACTGATGGTTTTCCAAGTGTTGCTCTACAAGTTACCTTTCATGAGACTCTAAAGAATTGTCTTGAATCTTCCTACTCCTCGTGCTGCACATTGCATCAGAGTCTTTCCATGACATGTTGCGTATTGGGCTGTGTGTGTATGTGTCGATCCCAGTGGACCATGAAATACTCCATATGTGCGTTCCCTGCAGTCATTTGAATAATGCGTATGGGGGGCGTGTCTCATGGTGCCCCAGCCTACAGAGGATCTTTCTGAGCCTAGTGCTTCTACTTCTCCACATATCTTGCCATATGTCTCTGAATGTGTTCAAAGACATATGCAACGACACAACTGTAGCTCCCACACTTTTATACTTGGGCAGGAAACACACACACACACCAGCTCTCTCCCTTTTCCCTTTGCCTCTGAGGAAATCTAAATAATAATTCTGTGTGTAATAATGCCAGTAATGCCAGTCCACACCAGAGCGAGCACAGAGCGTCCTGCGGGAGTACTGCCTTGCACGCACATCAAAGACATAATAGAGAGATTGGCATCCAAGCAGGCTGCTGTGTTTGTCTATATGTGTCTGTTGCAGAAAGTAATGTGCAACCAGATGCTCCCATGTGAGCACCCTACACGGCATAAACCTCACTGTGCAATAATCTGATGAGTCCTGTGTTATTAGGGGCTTCTTGATCAAGACACAAGATGCATGTTGTAGTTTGATGAGGATCTTAGGCTAACATGAATGTCTCTCATAATGGTTATGAAGCTGAGTGTGTTACCTAACTCTAAAAGTGCAAGGTATATTATTCTGCACAACATTTCACTGAGAGAAGAATGTATTTTAGAATTCATATTTTTAGACATGATCATTCTGACATTTACCTCCAACAGAGAGAGAGCTTCAAAGCAATACAGTCACGAATTACAAATATGTACACATACACACCAAAGGCCCACAAATGTACACAAAGTGATAACTGTCCTACGGTTCAGATATCATTGTTACGGCAAATTGCAATATCAAAAACAAACAATAGACCTGCAATTTCGAATAGACTGATGGGGCGAATGTGAGCATATTTACACAGAGCTCAATGTGCGGTGGCTACATATCTCTAAGCCACTGTTGATGCTGATAGCAGATACAATTTACCAGCATTGTGCATGTTTACATATGCATGTGCAAATGCCACATGGCTCTCTAAAGCTACCGCTAGCTCCTGGTTTGGGAATGGATCCAGCTGTTGCCCTTAGCTACATATTAATGTCTGTGTGCATGTGTGAGAGTGCGAAGTGCATAAATGCGTTAAAGAGCCACATCTATCTCTCAGACACCTGTGATCCACTCTCTAATACCCCCCACTTCCTTTATGCACATAGAGGAAGCTTGAAATAAATTCAGAGGAGAATTCATTCCAGTAAAACTTTGACTCTGTTCTTTGAGTTTTGCAGCTCAGAGCTATGACTATCAGACGTGAGCATGTGTGAGGCGCTGCAGAGATGATTTCACAGCGTCACAATGCTTATATTGATTTGTGAAGATGGATTATGGGCAATACATATAGCATGATCAATGTGATCAAAGCCCAGTAAGCTTTTGAATATAATGCCCGGGCTATACCCAGCCATTGTTCATCTAAAAGCCATGAAGACATGATTATAGAGGGTTTCTCTTTGAGGTTATGGAGCTAGAATCCTAAGTGCAGGAGGGAAACTGTTTACAACAGTGCAGCTGAAGAACCGGTGTGAGGTTTATCTGTGAGAGAAGATGCCTGTTCCCCCAACAGATCAGAAAAAGTCTCAAGCTCCTTTTAAATATTGGTCATTTCTGAGTCAACATCAATGTTACAATTTAATCATTTTCCCTCAAGATTTTAACTTCCCTGAGAGATAAATGTTGTACTTTAGGTTGGAGGCAGGAATATCTGTGCAGCAATTCATGACAATCCATCCAGTAGTTGTTTCACATTTCACTATCGACCTAAAATGTCAACCTCATGGTGGCGGTAGATGAAAAGTCTTGGTATCACCAGTGTAATTAGGGTTCATCCTCTGTGGACCAAGAATGTCTTTTTTTCTTTTGGAATCTTAAGGATTCATTGTCATTGCAATCAGCACCACCATCACAATCATAATCCTGATCAAACACTCTCCTCCTTTTTATCCTCCTCATCACCTCCATCAGTATCAACGGCAAACTTATCTCCTTCTGAACCTCCATCTCTCCCTCCTACTGATTTCTGTCTTCATCATTACATTTTTATGTCATCATCATGTTATCGTGTGATAGATTGATGCAGATAGTCTCAAAGTCACCTTTATCCTGCAGATCAAAGCTGGCATCAGTGACTGAAGACCAGGGACTGATGTTTGTGTCCCTTGCTGAATTAAAACTCCCTCATTGTGTGGAAGAAGTGGCTGACAGCAACAACACAAAGCCCCCGCAGTGATTGCGCTGCATTTCATCATGCATGTGCTTTGTTGGTGTCAGTTGAACTGCTGTAGACTTGCAGATAGATTTTAACAGTTGAAATGAGAATCATTGACTGATTGGTCATGGGTGTGTTGTTGATTCTTGAGCTGTCAATAAACGGAGCATAGCGACGGGCGTCTCTGACGGGTGCCTTGAGCTGGAGATCCTGATCACACTCCATTAATTGACAGTGACTGCAATTCCATTTTTACTGTTACAATATTTTGCTGCCAGCGTAGAGAAGTGCAATTGCACTGAGCTGCACATCTTCTTTCACACAGCATTTCTTTATGTTTTTGATACTGTAAATCCAGGTATAAAAGCTCTTATCCCTTATGGACCTTTATCTATCTCAAAGGAGGAGATAGTGTAGATATGAGAGGGATTTTAAGATGGTACACAGCTGAGATTGTGCAATATTGGCTGCAACTTAATATCCTGAAGATCACCTTGCTATATTACAGTTGTGTTGTTGTTTATCTTCTTCTCAAAGCCTCATTCAAAATCCCACTGACATTTGTAATAATACAAATAAGTAAAAAATACAGTCTTGTAACATGTTTATTCAGTGTTACTGTTAAGTGGTATTTATTTCCCATCACTAATTAAATATCTTGATAAAAGAGACAATGAATGAGTTGAGGGGTTATGGCTACTGTAGCTCAAACTTATCACTGATAACAGTGGTACAGAAAGGAGCTAACAGTGTGGATGTTTTGGTAGAGATTACGCTGATGTTTTATATGCTAACAAAGTAATCATTGTTTAGCTTTGTTAAAATCATAAAGGCTTCAATATTAGCAGCTGTTGTAGTGGGTGGTGCTTTATATTAGAATATGGAACATAAATCCCAGGAGCACGATTCAGTTTTTTAGAAAGACCAGTGAAAGGAGTGCTCAGTGAGAGATAGCTTTGACTCACAGAAGCTAATGGAAGAGAGGCTAGCGAAGGTGTATCATTAGGTCTTTGGTTCTCTATGGCAGGCCGTCTTGATAGGTGTGATCTTTGAGATAATAGACATTTATACAACCTCTGTCAGAGTAATAAAGACAGAAGACAATGGTATAAACACATCTTTTGAATAAGCTGTGTGAACTTGTTCCGTTAGCAGTCAAGCTAATAAGCTAGCTAGTCGCTCCTTATTGAATGAAATGATGTACAGTCTTTAGAACAAAATGCCAGAGGAGAATTAACAGCTCAGCACAGAATAAATACAAAGAAGCTCTGTGCCTAACTAGATCTAGCGTGTTCCCAGCTGACGAGTCTGTTAGCTGTTAGCTCCCTAGCTAGTCTGCCAGCTCACCCTGCTAACAGTCACTAACTTTCTTCAGCCACATATTTTGTGAAGATGTGCAGATGAAATTCGCTGTGCCACTTTCTGGTGTGACAAGGCCTTTAAAATATGCTGGATTCAATTTTTGCCACTTTTCTCGAAAGAGATGGAGTCGTCTACAGTCTTATGTCAGCCCTGATGAAGTGTGATTACATTCATTTTGTACCGCTGCGGTTATTCTGCTACATGCATAAAAAGTGAAAATACCTCTACTGAGGAAGAGGAAGCTACTGTATTTAGCCTCCAGTCTTTTCTGGAATGATTCAACCGTGTCTCCTGTAGGTGTCAGAGCCAACCTGCTGGTGTCAGGTGGGTTACATTTCACAGGTTAACCTGATAACCTGCCAGCAACCCTCTCAGGATTTGCTGTCACATTCAATTACCCCACCTGAGTGGCTGTGTGTTTTGTATGTGAAAGCGCAAGAGAGAGAGAGAGAAAAAGCAAGACGGGGAGAAAGGATACGGAGCAGAAAAGGAAGAGATTGATGGGTGTTTGGACGCTTGTGTGCCTGTTTGCTTGTCTTTTTTGCTTTTTGGGTATATCAATGTGTCTCCCTGTGTGTGTGTTAGTGTGCTAATTTCGTGTGCAGCCAGGCCTGCATGAGGCACATCCCAGCGGTGTGTAAAAATGCTGTCAGAAAGTTAATGTGATTTCCACTGGTGCCTTTGAAGCCGGTCGTGTCGTCCTCATCACATTGTGATTCATCATCATTCTGCCGTGTGTTTGACCTGCACTGGCTTATGAAAACCAACTTTCTCCTGTCACATCTATCGTATCAAAGAGTTGCGCGTGGAAGACTGATCAGGAGCACTTTTGATAGTCCGTGACAGTGAAGGATATCCACTTGTTGATATAACCATGAGGTTGGTGACAAGGAATCCTTTCTAACCTTCACCACAAATCTCTTCAATCTCATTCATTCATTCATGTGTTGTAGCTTCTGCTGCATGAGCAAGCTCGTAACTTTTTATATTAGCTAGAATAAAAAGACTATTAAAACTTTAATGAACTGTAAAAGTGTGTGCACCCAGTGTACATGTAGGCCAGGTTTTTGATCAAAGAATAATGAAAAGTGGCCTGAAAAAGTAATAACCTGACTGGGGCAGAGATGATGCAACAAATAAGTGAAGCTGTAATCAGCTGAAGCTCTCTTTCTTAGTGAATCATGTCTCTGAATTACATAGGAACTATTAAGAAGTTGAATGAATGGTTAAAGTCACACTGCTTTCAGCATCTTTAGAAAAATTAAGGATGCGTTCACAGCTATTTTACTTTATACTCTGCACTGATCAGCCATAACATTACAAGCAGTATCTGCTTTTAGTGTTTGTTTATTGTTAGTGTCTTTTAGTGCAAGGCTCATGTCCCAAAGAGGACACATACATATATACACATGCATACAAACCATATATACACATAATATATTTGATTATAATTCCCCCACACACGCACACATCAATCCATTAGCTGTATAATAGCTATAATAATACAGGTATAATGACAGTCAGGATACAGGATAAGTTGAAACAATACTGTGTTCTTCTTCAAGTGTTGAAATGAAAAGCTCTTTTATTTTGCATATCTGCATGTCTTTGTCTGTTTGCCTCAGAATAAAACAAAGAAGCTGTGACAATAGTTGGATGCTAGCTTATTCTGTAAACATCTTCTATAATGGCCTTTGTACTCCATAGAAGTAGAGATAAATAAGTGGACTGTACTGATATTGAAAGCAGACTATTGTGTTCAATTAGTATCACAGGTGTTCTCAATTTTATAATCAGTCATTCAGCCTGTGTAAATGGGGAAAAGTCGTCACTGTGCTGTTTGGTAGCATTGTCTGCACCACACCAAACACTGACAAGAGAGAGAAAAGAGGAGTGTTATCTGAGGGGACAGAGAAGAAAATAATGGCCAAGCAAGGTAAAAAATACGAGACCATCTCCAAGTTGCTAATATTATCAAGAAGTTAAAGGCCCATGAATTGTAGCCAGCCTCCCCAGACATAGTGAACAGAAGTTTAAATGGTAGGGAAAGAACCAAGAAAAACTTCAAAAAAACTTCAAACAAGCTGACCCCCAGTGTTGGAGCGTGGACTCCATGGAAGAAAGAGCCTGGAGTTTGCTGAAATGCATTTTGACAAGTCAGAATGATGTGAGAGAATGTCCTTTGGACAGATGGGCCAAAATTACACCTTTTTGGTTCTATGTTCACTGAAGAAAAAAAAAAAGAAGCTTTCAAAGAACACCATCCTGAGTGTGAAACATGGAGGAGGCCTGGTTATTTTATGGGGATGATTTGCTGCTGTCTGGCACAGGGTGCCTTGAATCTGTGCAGGGAACAATCAGAAGATTATCTAAGCATTCTGGAGTGAAACATACTGTCCAGTGTTAGAGAGCTCTGTCTCAGCTGAAGGTCATGACTCCTGAAACAAGAGAATGACCCAGGATATACACCTAAAAGCAGCCGAGAATGGATGAGAAGAAAACACTGGACCTCTGACATGACCTGCTATGAGCCCTGATCGTAATTCAAGTGAACATTGATGGAAAGAGATGAAACTCACACAAAACTGAGAGAACTGCAGCAGTTTGCTCAAGAAGAGCTTGGCCAGATTACCAGCTGAGACAAGTAGAAGTCTCATTAAGAGCAACAAAAGCACTTGATTGGAGTAATTACCTCAAAAGAATACGCTACAAAGTATTAGGTTAAGTGTCCCAATAATTTTTGCATGCCATTTTCATTTGTTGTATTGTTTAAAAACAAAGCGATTCACTGCAAGTCAACAGTACGGTGCCTGAACTATTGTGAAACATAAGCCTCATTAAAGATGAAGGCTGGTGAAAAAAGACAGTGGTTCAATCCACTGCCAATATTTAAACATTCTCAATGAATTAAGTTCAAGTTTAGTGCAACAAGTCCACTGCATGCTGCTGTCAGTCATATTCAACATCAAACCCGATACCTCAAATACTTTATTGTAGTTTGTTCTTGTTTTTTTATGCAAACAAGGACATTTTCAATTGTATGTACAGATTGAAAACGTGCATGATAACTGGTGGCTGGAGATGAGTTTAGTGTCCATGTGTGGATGACTACACTGTTTGGCTTGGTGGCCTTTGCTGGCAGGCCTGCAGAGCTGTGGGAAAAACAAGCTCATGTCCTAATTTCATAAAGTGCAGCTGGAACTGAAAGTGGATCACCTCCTTTTTCTGGATTGTAAAATATTCATCAAATTTACAAGAGACTAACCTGTACCTACAAAGGTAAATTTGAGTGATGCTAGGGTTTTTAAGATTTAATTAGGCTTTTAAAACATGCTCTCATCTTTAAGTATTTATCTCTGGTTTGATGTCTGTTTCTATTATTTTGGACACAGTTTTACATCTTGTTTGCAGTTATGATTGTAACATGTAATATCTCAGGGCAGTAAGTACTTTCACTTGCAGGTGGTAACACATGCAACTAAATACACTTTTCCAGTATATATCTAGATCTAGGTGTCACTACAGTTCTACTTTTTTTATATCATTTCTGCCTGGTGTGGATAAATGCAGAACTGCAGATGAGCTCAGTAGGAAGTTTAGAGATTTGTATTTATTTATTTGGATCAATAGTTCTTACTTTACCGTACCTGTTGTGAGAAACAATAAATCAGTGAATTGACTTGTCTCAAGAGGCTGTAGTGTGAGAGGCTGTGAGAATTCAATTCTCTCCTCTGCAGATTTATTTTGGACTGTTTTGGATTGTTTTAAATAAGTTGCCTGCCTGAACTAATGATTAGCTTAGGGATTTATCAATGCCTATATTATCCCAATAATATTGTCTATTAAACCCAAATCAAAAGTCAAACCTAACGGTCGTCCACTGCTGCAGAATCATGTAAATAATCTTGTGTGAGTACGCATGCATTCAGCTGTGCATGTGTCTGCCAATCTGCGTTTACTTATCTGCAAACTTGGCAGAGATGATGAGTTTTTTCCACATTCCAGCTTTATGAATTTGAAACCTCCTCCACAAGCCTTTCGATAGGTGATTTAACAGGCCACATAAGACAACACCAAACAAATGTTTTCTCCTCCCTGTTTTCAGAGCCAGGGAATTACAAAATGTACCATGACACTGACATATGGTGCTGTTTTTCATCGGCTGGAAAATGGGGCTGTTATTTTTTCCCATCGATCAAAGCATTATTGGCTCTAATTCATAAATCTGTATTCTGAAAAAAGAGAGATAATCTGTCAGTGTAGAACAGATGTAATGCTTTTGAAGACTTGCATTGCATTTCTAGGGCAGTGTGTGTGTGTGTGTGTGTGTGTGTGTGGCGTGTGTGTGTTGCTGGAACATTGCCCCTAATTACTCAGAATAAATCCAGTCCTTATTGAGGCATTTGAGTGAAAAAGTGTGAAGAGATGCATAGTAATCTTCTGCAGTTGACTTGGTTAATACTGATGGCATTCTGTGTCAAATGTTGATTGCTTTGGAGCTGTGCTGATGAGGAGAATGACGCAAATGTAAATGCACACAGGCAGCTTTGTTAGGCTCTAATATAATGTGGCAAAAAAGGTGCATATGATTAATACAACATGCATATAAAACGTATCATAATGCCTGAACACAAAAGCTTTATAGGACATTCATGCTGTTCCTCCAAGATGCAATGAGTAAATCCTGCCACAGTTTGCGTACGTCCACTGAAGTGAATTTCAGACATTATAAATGTGAATGTGTGCAGTTGTCTGTAAACCTTGTGACAGGCTAATGACTCGTCAAGGGCATTTGCCTCTCTTCCAAAGTTGTGTTCCTTATTGTGTCATTAAAATGGATCGTGATATGAGTAAAATCAACAACAAGCCCTTTTGAAAACCCATCTTGTTACTGTATATGGTACCAGCAACTGACCTGTTCAGATTTTACACTTCAAGCTAAATATGCTTTTATACATGCAGCCCTTATCATTAATTTAAATGTATTCCATTAAAGGGGTACTTGTATGAAATTTAGAGATCTGCAAGAAACAGATTACAGATTGCACACAGACACAGTTTTTTTTAATATAACCAAAAACACTGGACTTACCAGAAGATTTTGTGCCTGTTGTTACCCAGAGGATGAGGTGACTTTGCTTACTGTGCCTGACTTTACCTTCAGTGAAACCATGAGGTTGACATTTTTGTTTTTTAGTAGAGTCTCAGCAACTACTGAATGGATTGTCATGAAATTTGGTACCAGCATTCAGTTTTTTTACACCGTTGATGAGTTGTAATAACTTTGCTGATCCCTTAAAGGTGCTACTATGTCAGGGTTTTTTGCTATTGCTACATAGCCAATATCTTGGCGAGTAAAAAAATCATGTAGCACCTTTAACTTTCCTCAGGTGAAGACCTTTACATTCCCAACACTTGGCTTTTGACCAAACACTGTGCAAAACTAATGACATCTGCCTCAGCTTTACTTTGTGTTTAGTGCTGATTGAAAAATAGCAAAAGAGCCACTAGGAGGGCGCGTGCTTTTTTTGTATGGACCAAGAGACTTTTCAGGCAGCCTTGGCAGATTTTTGAAAAAGACAAAATTGTGTCTCTTTGTTATGCAGACCAAAGAGCTTTGCATAGCACCCAGAGTGCTCAACAAATTTTCAGTTTTCTGGCTAAAATGAACAACGTAGCACAACAAAAAACAGCTGAGGCATAATAGGTTTGAATACTTTGGAGCATCAAGATGAGGGAGTGCTTGCTGATAAAGCTGAGGAGGAGTTTGAATTGTTTGCTCATTACATGAAAACACCGATCAACTGCTTCAGAGCAACACACTTAACATACTTATTTTCTAAGCCTAATCCTCAATATGCGTGTGTTCATCATTTAAACTGCATGTAGAGGTAAAAAGGTGGCATGTGTGAGATCCTTTTGTAGCACGCCCGAGAGAATATTTTGGAGGACACACGGATCTGATGATGTACGACTGGACGACCTCAGTTTTCAATCAGTGCTGAGGCACAGAGGCCGTTCGGAGCCAGCGTGAGACCCGAGCAGCAGAAGAACTGCAGTCAGACCAAAGTTCAAAAGAGTAATTTCAGCTCCATTTCCTCCAAAAGCGAAAAGCCAACTTATCTCTCCCACTGTTAGGTGACCCACCACCCCTAAACCCTAACAGTGCTGTGAAGGATCAATAAACATTCCAACTTAGAAGAGGAAAATAAGACAAGAAAAGAGAAGCTGCACGGTCTTAGTACCTTCTCAACAGATTTAGATTAATATTAGCTTTTCTTAGTATCATTCAGAGTCTGATTAGATAGTTATGATTAGATATGTACGAGTTACTGTCTGTACATGCAGTTAGTGTGTGTGTGTGTGTGTGTGTGTGTGTGTGTGCGCTGACCTTCTGATTGGCTCTGTGGCCTAACTGCCTTACTACTATATTATGCTGTTCCAATCTTACGGGGGCTTTTGCCAAGCTGTTGAGCACCTGAAATTATCCAGGTGTGAGTGTGCGTGTTGCCATAGTGACAGGTGTGTGTTGGAGCAGAGGCAGAACGGAGCCGTGCTCTGCTGTAATTTGAAGTGCTGCATTCTTGTATCAGGGTTCTGTTATTGGCAATCGATCAGCTTTTACAATGATAAAAATCTCAAGGGTGAATTTATCTAAGGGTTTCTCACACTGTTTAAAAACACACATCCTCCTCAGAGAAACAAACTAAACAAATTCAGCCTCTCAACTAATAATAAACATCAGCAAACACTGCGCATAATCTTCAATCCAGCCTGGAAACATACGCTGAATCAGAGAGAGGAAAAAAGCACACACTCACACATTTTTTTGAGAGTCTGCCTCAAAGATGCACTGCTGCAGCATCCTTTCTGATTCAGTATTCTGCTGAGTAACTTTATTTTGCATGAGGTTACAGCAAACTGTAACTTCACCCACGCAGCCTCACATAATCGGGCATAAACAAGGCAGAGATGGAGGGAATAAAAAGACAAGTAGCCAATCACATGGCTCTGGAGCCACAAACAGCCCACTTCTCTCCTGCAAGAAGCATCGCCTAGCACTGATTAGTGGTTGTGCCTGGCGGTCGCGGTCCATCTCCAACTGCCTTGACTCACTTTTCACAACAATGTGCAAATGGACAAAAATCCAAAATTATCCTCCTCCTAATTTAGTCCTCAGAACTCACACTGCACAACACACCAACTGAAAACAAATGAGTCAAATGAACTGTGTGAACCGAGAACATTATAATTGTGTGTCCATCATTGAAATGTCAACTTAAAAACAAAACAGACAACAACAATAGATGTTGTTACCTGTTATAAACATCTGTTCTTTTGAGCAACATGTTAAAATCCTTGATGATGTTAAGACTGAAAATGAGCAGAATTATTCTCGGTTCACAGATCTACAACCACTGTTACGTCACCAAATTGAGACAACTGACCATTTAGGTTTTCAAATATGTTGTCAATGTATCAAAGTAATGCCTACTTAAAATCAGTTTTCTGAGAAGGAGGATGTTGTCAGCTGGTTGTCCATGGCCAGTCTATCAGAAAGCTCTTTTACCTGCAGTGCTGCATGCCTTAGCATTTCAAACATAAGATATAATAACTTTTGCAAGACAAATGAAGGTGTCAGACTCTGAAACTGTCAGAATCAAATATTTGTTCATGCAACATTGGTTTATTTGAAGGCAAAGTTAAGGGTCATATTTCTGACTGGACAGTTGTGGCTCTGTTGTGAATAATATAAACGTTTGCATATTTTAAAGCTACGTTATAATGAGGATAACCAGTGTTTCTGTTGATTGCATCTCACTGCCAACACATGTTTTTTTCTGACATCTTGCGGTCCCTGATCTGAAAAAGGTCTAATGTACGGGAGGAAATAATGACTGTGACTCTATGTAATTGCATCTCTGAATGAAATGCATTGCAGCCTTCATAGAGAGGTTTCCCTCTCTGCGGCTTTGGCTTTATATGGCAGTGAAGTAATTACCAATTATGCTTCACGACTCACCCGGGCAATGTTGTTAAACTAATAAGACATGTTTGCAAACAGCTGACTTAGTGATTTATAATATATGACTTGGAATAAGCATTTAAAGATTGTGCTAATATGATCTGGGCGTGGTGTCAGAAATTAGCATCTTATTTAGGGATTTGAGGTTTTTAAAAAACACCTAACACACACAGGCAACACTCTTTTGCATAAGTAACACTTTGTACCTGTAGCTCTGTTTGCTCTGACTCAACAAGTCTTTGACGCTCAGCAAGGCGGATCAGATAGCAGTTAGGGTACTAACTGGCATTCACATTTCACTGGCTGCGGAGACGGGCACTTCATCTTCCACTAATGCCATCTGCGAACACTGGCACCTCGCCCAGAAGGGGATGGACGAGCAGTTAGGGGCCCTGAATGTGTGTGTGTGTGTGTGTGTGTGTGTGAGATGGAAAGTGAGAGTGAGTGAATAGGGTTATAAAATTAGTAAGCAGGTAAGTGAGTTGATTTAATGAGGGTATGTTCATATGATACAGCATTTGCTTTTGGAGCTGAGATGGCACCAAATGACAATCAGTGTCCTCTTCCATACACACTGTTGTGAGCTGAAAATGTATTCCAAACCATCTAGAAGTAATAACTGCAAAATGCATGAGTTTATGGCTATGAGGGGAGAGATGCTGACAAGTGTTGGCCAGCTCTGTCTCATAATTGGAGAGCTGAGTGGAACAAAATAAAGTGAGGACAAAATACAGTCTGGACTGATGCTAATATCCACTTATTTCTTCGTGCAGGGTCACCTGTTGTGGTTAAATCTGCTCCTTTCTCCTTCAACCGCATCAATTTTCTTCCTCACGTGTGCAGTTTATCCATTAATAACCTGCCTTGTCATTGCAGATCTGTCATTCATCACCTGTCCACTAGTTAACAGTGATGGGTTCCCTCATTTTTTTTTTTTTTTTTTTTTTTTTTTTTAGTGAAGGACAGTCTCTGCCGTTCACCTGACCATCTATTCTCAGTTTATATAATGAATTGACTCTTTCTAAATTTCCTGACCATCTATATTACCAAATTATTTTAGAATTTCAACCTTCTCTGTCTTGTTCTAAGGATCCTATAATGAACTTGCCTATTTTAGCGTTTGATCGATCACAGACTGCTACATTTGCATTGTCCACTGATTCCTAATGAGCATGGTGACACCCAAAGTCTAATTGCAGCACAGAGTGCGGTCAGTTATGCTTAGTTTTCCCCAAGTCATCCAGATCTCTAATTTGGCAGGATGACAAGTCACTGTATGTCTGTCCAGACAATATGCTGTCTGTGTATTCATGAGATGTTTGTTTACAAGCCCTGATCCACTTAGTTTGACAGTGTCAAACCACATTCAGTTATGTGGTTTGTGTTCTATTTATTCACTTCAGTTTATTATTTTGCTTCTTTAATGTGTCACTTTTGTGCCTTTAAAGCTGTGTCAGTTTACTTTTCTAAATTAACAATAATAACAAAAGATAAACCACTGTACGCTACCTGCTTAGCACTAAATAGCAGACTGTCTAAGTTAGTGACCAGCTGGTGGTCACTTCCTGTTTTATTTTGTAGTTACTTTTCCTGGTTTGTCTCCGGTGTCTTTGTCTCTTTCCCTCCCTTTTTTCAGCCCTCACCTGTGTCTAATCTGTAATTATCCCCAGTACATATATAGGCCTGTCTCTCCCCTGTTTAGTTGTCCGAGTATTGTGTTCTGTTCCCATGCTGTGCTGTACATGTTATGTTCCTGTGTGGAGTTTAGCAGTTTGTTTTCTTGGTCCCCCCGTGTTTGTTTACCTCCGCCAATTGTGGTTTGGGGTTTTGTGGTCTTGGACTCGCTTACCTGATAGTAAGTCTTTTGTTTTTGTTTCTGAACAAATCACTGAACTGTTTGAGCCTGGTCAGTATCTGTATTTTGGTTCTCACTTCTGAGTCCCTTACCCCTTAACATGGCAACAAGGAGCGTGAATATTGAACTCACATTACCCAGGTGAACAAAAACACAGTTTCAAATAAATACTAAGGTTGCTACATAACCGCTGGATTCATAGACAGGCAACCACAAGTGGCCTTGACATCTGTTAATGCAGGGTTTAAGGTGTTGTACGCTTAATACTTGATGGTTGAGGTAAAGTCACGTGTAAGTTATATTTGTAAAAATCCTTCACCAGTACATTGACGTGAATTGTCATGTTGAATAAACCAACAAAGTAAATTTACAGCAAACAACAGCACAGGACTGACACCTAGCATCATGGTTTAAATATACTTAAATCAGACTCACGACACAGGGAAAATCTCACTCATCAGTCTGTTAATTAGAGTTAGTGAGAAAGTAGATGATAGAGAGACTGAATGACTACTGTGTGAGTAACAGGAGCGACAAAAGCCTTTCATTCAAACCACAGAAGCTCAAGAGGGTAGGCTTGAATTCTTTGTTGAGAGATAAAAAATCGGCCATGAAGATGACAGTGATGACAAATATGAAGATAGTTTGCCCATGGAGGGTTGAAACAAAGTTATCAAAATGAGCTGCTCCACATAAACACCAAGAAATACCATCTAACCTTGCTGTTGTGAAACTCGTCAAAGCATTTTTAATGTCTTTCGCCTCTCCAAACTGTTGCAAACCCAGGCCTTTCTTTTAACTCTAATTTCAAGTGAAGCAAACTATCAGGTCCCATTTTAACACAGGGCTTGAGGAGGCAGCAGGAGCAGCATTAAGCTTCTCATTATCACTGGATCCAACTGCACTTTTACCCCGGGCTACTGGCAAAGCTCATTAAAACAGGCCAACAATGGAGTCACATTCTGACTTCTTCACACCAAATAGGAACTCCGAAATTTCTCTGTCAGACTCCGGGTGGAATGTCACTGGCATGGTTTTTTTTTTTTATTCCCCCCATATTCTTAAACAAGTCATTGCTGCTGTCATGGCAGGAGGTAATCTTAAGCTGCCACTGGGTAACTCACCAGTGGTCCAGTCTTCACAACTTTTTAACAAGGAACACTGGTCATCACCTCTTGCTTGGTGTTGTTTGGTGCCATTTTGCATCCCCAGTGAAATCAGATAAAATAACGGAGGACAGATCCTGAGAGATCAGTGCCTCTCTTTAAGTAGCTATTTAAACTTTTACTCCCTTATTTGTTGGTTCAGTTTTTGCTCAAGAACTAATTTAACCTTAGGTGTGTGGCTATTTTGCATCCATGCACCAGGGATATCTTGATCTTAATGAGAAACGCATTGCAATATAATGAGTTATATTAAGATGCATTTAAAACAATGTCAGCACTTTCATTTCACTATAAACCATAAATTAACCACTAGTTGCAAACAGGAAACATTCAGGCTTTCATACAGAAAGTGTTCAGCTTGAATCATTTAGAACATATGTTCCCCCTGTCACCACTTTTTGTCAGGGTACTGACACCACATCATACAGTGGAGGAGTTTCACTTCTACTCAAAACATTAAGATGTCACAAACTTAAAATTAGACCTCACTGTCAATTGTTAATTATCATAGTTTGAAAGGTTTTTCTTTTTCCTGTCCAGATTTTTAACAACACATCTCTGCAAGAATTTACCAAAGTGTACTGACTGTATATAACATCCATTCTGCATTCTCCATATCTGCCCCTATGAAGTAAAATAAAATGAGTGGTTTTTTGTTGTGTTTAAGTACTCACAGCTCTTGATTAAGGCCAGGCAAAGATGCAGGTCATCGTTCGAAAATGTCAGCAGTGACTTGAGGCAGGAGAAACAAGGTGTTTCCTTTATTAACATTTAACCCAAACAAAGACCTTTCCCCCGCCTTAACTAATGTGCTTTTGTTGCCTAAACAGGCAGCAATTACATTTGCCCTTAAACTGGCAAAACAAGTGTGCGTAAAAGTAATATCCAGAAGACAGGGTTGAAATTAACTCGTTGCCAAAACTACTATCAGAGATGAGATTAACATAGAACACTATAGGTCACATTATCTTCAGTATCAGAGACTAACATAAACAGTGTGTCCACTTTCCTTCCTGTTGATCCTTTTGATGAATATTGGTGAACCTAAAGCAGGAAAACCCCAAATGAGCACCACTCAAACAAAATGACTTCACAAAACTTTACCCATAACTTTCCTTTGTTTATACAGTTCTCCCCTGGGGCTGATAAATGTGCCTGTTTCTGCACGTTAAAATATGCAGAAGGGAAAGATGAAACCACCTATACCACTATACATACATGTATTGTAATTGCACCATATTATTATAGCTATAGCTCCTGGCATGCATTTAATAGCTACTCGCAGAATGGAAATGTGCGTGCTTTCATAAAAGGAGCCCCCTATACATTCCTTGTGTCATCCTTGCATTCATATACATACAATATCAATGGTGTGTGTGGTGCTTGTTTGCGTGAGTGCTGTTTTGCCTGCAGTCGAGGTAAGAAGTGGGGAAACAATGTCAGCTGTGAAATTAACCATTGATCTTTATGGCACAGTGGTAGTGGGGGGTCTGGAGTGTGTACTCTGTGTGTGTGTCTGTCTGTGTGTGTGTGTGTGTGTGTGTACATGTATGAAGACTTATGTATGAGCGTGTGATTATTTGTGCCTTAATTGTTTCCTCATTTAGTCTCAGTTGAAAACCATGTAAATATCTCAGCCAGTTCTCTGGATCAGCTCCATGGCCTCAACAAGCAAATGGGCCTCCAATGGCCACTGTGTGTGTGTGTGTGTGTGTGTGTGAGAGAGAGAGAGAGAGAGAGAGAGAGAGAGAGAGAGAGAGGAGAGAGAGGAGAGAGAGAGAGAGAGAGAGAGAGAGAGAGTGTTGATGAAAGCAATCTCAGTTTCTGGTGCCTAGAACAAGGTCATTTTGACAAAACATAGCTCATTTCGGCAAAATAAAAAGGGGAGAAAATGGTAACGCTTTCAGTTTACAGTGCACAGTGCAACAATTTCACCTTAAAATAACAGATTAAAAATCATTATGTTGGTCAGCTGACTCATAAAATGGAGAATGATGCGTCTGTCATTCCCTCTTTCACTCCCTGAACAATGTAACTTTTATCAAACCCTTCAATTGAACATATTGCTGCTGAGCAAATGATAGGCTTTATTTTCTGTACACAAGACGTTAGCTTCTAGGGGGTACGCTGCTACCTGCAGCCGTTCAGCGTACCACTTGTGGCTACAGAGGCCGCTGTTTTTGCCGCTCGGAGAAAGCTTTCTTATTATAGTGTAAGTCTGGGAGATGTGGGCTGTAAAATGAAGTGGGCTGTTGTTTACCCCCTTTTCACTGTAATCATAGCGTAGCTACAGGGCGCACAGACATCTCTTAAGGCTGAAATTACTAACTAAGTATTGGCTGCGATATGTCGCAAAAAAAAAAAAGCATAGAGAAAGGAATACATTGTGATTGTGAAAGCATATGGCCTGTATAAGCATTTTGGTGACCTGCACCTATGCAAAGAAATTATTATACGCTGGACTAGTTTAAAAAAAAAAAAGTATATTTGATTGGTACCCTGTATGTATAAAATATTTACACTGTAATTTGGAGCCTGTAATGAAAAATCATTACAGCAAAAATACAGAGTTCAGGTGTTACAAGAATTATATGTAATGTGACAAAGTTAGTTTTGTGTGTGTGTGTGTGAGGTTGATCAGAAAGATAGAGTCAGATGAACGTGCATGTGTGAAAGAGAAGAGGAAGAAATTGATGATTCGGTATTAGCTGAGGGTTAATACACACTCTTCTCTGTGTAACAGCCAGGATCCGGCCACAGGAATATTGATCTGAAACAGTGATCCGTCTTTGTAGTTGAGCCCGAACAGACAGCAGGAGAGACTCGGCTGAGCTAATAGCCTTCACTCACCGACCTCCCTGCAAGCACAAAACATGCAATGAGAATACAGAGGTGAAGTGTGTGTGTTTCTTTGAGTGACAAATGAGTGTGTGTGTGTGTGTCTGTGTGTGTCTGTGTGTGTTAGTTTTGGTAAATGTTCTGACAGATGCAGGAAAGTGTGTGCACATGAGAAGTCTCTGTGGGAGAGAGGTGGGCTGCCTGTCTGGCGTGTGTGTGTGTGTGTGTGTGTGTGTGTGTACTTTTGTGATAGTGTATGCATGAGTGCACATGTGCAAATTTGTGTGTTTGCATGCGAGGAGTTTAAGCAGTGTGATACCTCCCGGCGTTCCTCGTTCACCTATCCCCTAATCTCTGCCGACTCCCAAGTGAGATAACAGAGCTTACTGACATTTGAATATTCCGACTCCTCGGCTGGAATATCAATTAAGACCAAGGCGGAGCGCGCAGCTTTTTTTTTCCTCTCTTTCCTCCGCCTCCCTGCTGTGTTCATTTCCTGTCACTCCAACGGCCTGACTGTGTCAAGAGAAAAACTTCACATGGACAAGGTGGAGGCTGACCAAATTAGTACCACCATGGGAGATTTTAGCATCAAGTCTTTTTGCTAAAGTCCTCACTTCACCAAGTAGCTGATTGTCTCCAGGCAGTCGGGAGAGATGAGATGCAATGCTGGCGTTAGATAACAGGTACCTTTCCACTGAGCTCCGTGCAATTTCTGGGGATTTGATTTGATTCAATTTCCCTCTAATCTCGCTCCCTCACGCACATTAAGAATGTGTGGAGCTGCTTGTGAAGTGGAGAATTTTGGGGGGGGGGAGAAACTGATGAGAAATTTCCAGTTGCTTTTGAGTAACGAGCAGCCTGAAAACGGGAGGGTTTCATAAATCTGCATACATAACCCAAATGTAACCAAGAGCATATTGAACTAAAGTCATTCATCCTCTCTGTCAAGTCCCTCTGTCTTACACTTCACTGGCCTTGTAAGAAAGTAAAATTATTGCATTATTCATTATATTTATTATAGTGTAGATAGAGCTGAGATGGAGCCACTTAGATGTGTGTGTGTTTTTTGTTGTTGTTGTTGTTGTTGTTTTTGTCTCTCACACTCACATATGCTAAATCCAGATATGCTGAGAAGAAACACTTCTACAGTGCTAGCCTTCCCCCTGCTAGATTTATGCAATCAATTCAAACACAGTGGGAATTAGTGAAGCCCCGGAGCAAAGCTGTTCAAAAGTTATCAGAATGACTCCAGTAAATGTTATGAAGTTACAATTTAAAACTCTAAAATAAATGAATAAATAAATGAAAATCTTGGATTCAGCTGTGAAGGGAAAAAAAGAGACATAGACAGAGGGGTGAAAGAGATAGAGAAGAGAGGAAGAACAGCAGGAGGAGGAATGCTAGAGAGCGGTGGATATAGAAAAGGGAGATTGCTGTAGCTACAGTAAAGGAACCATTGACTTATTGTGTCCTGTTTGAGCTGCCTCTTCCCCAAACAAGCATTGCTGGATCCGTCTGACTCAAAAGAATCTGCTGAGTAACTTTGTTTGGGATGAGGTTACAGCAAACTGTAAATTCTCCCACGCAGCCGAGAATCATCCAGCATAAACAAGGCAGAGATGGAGGGAATAATAAAGCCTGGGCTCGTATCTCTGTTCCTCAAAACAACAACTCATCCTCCCTCTCTCCTTTCTTTTCACCTCACCCTGTTATTTTTACTCTCCCTCTTCTGCCCAGTCTCTCCCTTTCTTTCTTTTTTTTTTTCCCTCCCTCCCCTCCTCGCCAACTCTCTCCATCCGTCCATCCTTCCCTCCCTCCCTCTCCACCTATCCACAGTTGTTGCCTTGGTAACAATACAAAGAGATTTTCTTCGCAGCTCTGTCACCGTGGCAACGCTTGGCTTTCCTCCAGGCCATTGTTGGAAGCGCGCCGCCCTCCGGTCCACTCCAGCCGGCTCGTGCTGACCACTGTCAGATCGAGGCGGTCCATTGGCTGAAAATCGCACAAGTGCTGATGCCTCGATCAGCGAGCTCTGGAGGAGATGCAGATACTCCAACATGGAGGGTCTGCGGCTGTGAAGCTGCTGGAGATTCAGTGTTTTGATTGTGTCAAGGCAAGCACTTGGGGTTTGTCTCAAGCACTGTCGGTCTGAGCTGTAGAGATTATCGAAGTGTCTGGACTGGAAGGGATTTGCTGTCTCTCAGAATTATTTTCTGGTTTTGTTTCACTCTGGTTTTGGTTCATTTGCATCAAAAATCACTTCTCAGGATCCTAACTCAGTGAATAAAAAGCCAAATGAGCTTAGAAATCATAGAAAATAGACTCCTTCTAACTTCACCTAGCCTCGCAATGATCATTGGAAGTTTTCTTCTGTCTTCAGAGTGTTCTGGTAATAACTGCCTGTACGTTTATGGTTATAGTACAAACAGAAACTGCTAAGAGTCAGTTTGGCATATTTATTACAGTATGAATTTGCCAAATTGTGAACAGATATAGGCTAAAAACTTAGCTGAAGGTGTAGCAAACAAATGACAAGGAGCTACTTCAGGCACCCCTTGTTCCAGAAGTAAAAGTTGCATTTATTTTTCTCATAAACCAATTTTGTCTAGTGACTCACAAGGCCTTCTATGGCTTACATTGGCATGAAACTCTCCTGGTTGAATTATCAGAACAAATTCTAAATGACTGCATCAGAAATGATCTGTTTCTTTGATAAAAAAAAATCAAAGTTGTGAGCCTGTGTGAATAAAAACACCAGGGGAGAACTACCAGCTCCTTCTCTGCAAGAAACATTCACTCATCAAGCTTCAAAAACTGTTACTATCACTGCTAATGGGTGGCAGCAAAAGATGACAACTGAAAGCAACAACCTGCAGCTTAAATGTATTGACTTTTTAAGTTTGCGTTAATTTTATATGAATTCAGGGTTCTGGTACTGTGTTTTGAGCCATCTAATTTGCCACTGTAAGGAAGAAAAACATGACCAAACTGTTTAGAAACAAAGCTGAAATAATCCAAATGATGGTCACAGCATTGACCTATTATCTTCTCATTGTCCAGCAGAGTCCTGTGTTTCTATGTTCAGTAACACTGAGGATATGGTCTGAAGAGACATTTGAAATAGGAAAGGGCACAACCACTTCCAGAACCAGCAGTCCCTTACACCTTGCATCCCCAAAAGCATTAAAGGTACTTCTTTTTTTGACATCTCTGAGGCTGATACTCTCCTCTATCCATTCATCTTCACAGTGTTTGATTGCAGTGTGCTGAAAACTTTATAGTCTGGCCCAAACTATTAGTTCCCATAACTGAGCGATGATATAACTTGTGTTTGACTTGTGGATAAATATTCATGATAATGGAGTTGAACAGGGAGAAGTGGAGGAGAGTCACCGTCCTCCGCTTGGGCTCGTAATTGCTTGCTACACCCCTGCTGGTGAAACACAGATATTGCTGCAAACGCTAATGCTGCACAGCTGGTGCTGAAACTGTGCGCCACTTGCGAGGCGCAGCAGCCAGTTGGCAACCGAGAGGCTTATTACAACAGCAACAGGAGACTTGACATTTTGGATGTATTGTGCCAACGAGTAAAATGCACTTTAGAGATGTCACGCTAATGGGATTGTGTTTTGGCAGGATGGCTCTGGCAGGGGTTGGGAATTTACACTTTTACCAGGCCAAAAGCTGGCATCAATGTTCCAGCAACTGATTATACTTGTGTAAGAGTGTCAGTGTTTTGTTGTTGATGCTTTTGTTTTTAGTTGTTTTTTTTTTAAAATACAGCAGGACTCTGTCTCTGCTTCATATCAAGGTCTATTGAGAAGATTTCTCTTGGTATCACTTAGACAGATTAGTCTCCTCCTCACCTTCATTGTCATGGTGACTGGCAGGACACACTGACAATAAAACCATTTAAATTCAGGCACAGAATGAAAACAAAAAACAAGTCTAAGGCAGAAATAAATTGGTGCTTCACCTCCTTTGCCCGTTAAGTTCAGTTTACTTACAAGGAACACTGCTCAGGCTGTGAAAATAGCTGCGTAATGTCTCCTTCGACAGTTAGACAAAGTTATAACCTTGATGGTGTCACCAGGGTCATCAGACTTAGATTTTTTAAAAGACTTAATCGGTTCAAAGGGAGTGAGGGTCACAAGAAGTGGGCATTCAGAAAGAAGGAAGGGTTAAATCAAAGACACTCTTGCATTTTGGAAAATGACCCATACCTTAAAAGTCAAGAAGTCTCAGCCTCTGCTGCTTTAATTTCAACTTATCTTTAAGTTTCTTTTGAATTTGACTGGAATGCACATAAATGTTGCAATGCATATTTATGTTGTGTTGTTTAATTCTTCACGTCATTCTATTCATTTTGATATACCTATTATTTTTGGATTATGTTAATCCTGTGGACTGTTCTGCTCTAAATATGGGTGAAGAAATGTGATAGGTATCAGTTATAAAGAAGTGAAAAGAAATACATATTTAGAAATATTACAGAATTTCATAGTGACTACTTTTAAAAGCAACTTACAACAATGACCGTCACATGTAACGTCACCTACATTGACTCAGTCTGCTTCCTGTGTTGTCTTGTGAAATAGAACTGTGCTATAAAGTCACCAGATATACAAATCAGCACAAAAAAAAAAAAAAAATTGCTTGGTCCTCTCCTCTCCATCCATCAGCTGACCTTTCAGCTGTGAGAAGTTGTTTTGCACAGCAGCGGCAGGTAGCCTGTTGTCTGATTACAGAGATGATGGAGATGGCTGGTGTGACTGACACTGCGTCTGACAGGGTGACTGGTGAGGTATGTTAGCAAAGCTGTGAGAGCTGTTTAGAGATGCTGGGTGTGTGTTTGTTTATATGTGTATGTGTGTGTGTGTGTGTGTGAAAGAGAGAGAGGGAGAGAATAAAAGGATGAAGGCAGTATAATGCTGAAAGCGAGGAGAGATGTTAATGTTAATGTATGTAAAGTATTCAGAAAAAGAATGTTTTGGTATCTCAGTATGTGTATTAGCATGTGTAAATGTGTGTGTGTGTGTGTGTGTGTGTGAGAAAAATATTTTAAAAGTATATAGAGAGTGTGTGTTTGGGCATGAAAACCTCAGGTGTACTCTTACTGTGTGTGTGTGTGTGTGTGTGTGTGTGTAAACGGTGCTGTCACAGTGTATGTGGGGAGGCCTGGCAGGGCACACTGGGACAGTCGGAAATAAAGAGCCATCTGACAGCTCCACTGCAGAGATGCACTCTGGGAAAAGGAAAGAGGAAAGCAAGAGAGTGGCCTATTTGACAGCCAGAGCACTGTCTGTGTTTCTGTGTGTGTTTGAGTGTGTGCATCCAGGTGTGTACAGCAAGCATTGTAAGCATGTATTTTCGCCATGTGTTTGCGTGGTATGACTCAGGTGCAGTGGTCCCCAGGCGTGTGTGCAGACATGTGCACAGGTTTGTGTGACTGTAAATCTGTCTGTGTCTGTTTGCATTTTGTGTGTGTGTGTGTGTGTGTGTGTGTGTGGTCCTGTAGTAATTAGGTAACAGTCTGGCCCTCAGCGATCCATTTCCTGTCATTGAGGACAAAGAGAGACCTGCTGATGAACCATCTGCTGTCCAGGTGCATTACTAGCTATCTCTCTCTCACTGTTAGCTCTGTCCTCTTTATAACGTCTGTGTGTCCCGCTCACTCTCACCCCTGGGAGGCTGCTTGACCTCCGACGGCAACTCGCTCCTGTCTCCTTTGTAAAATCGATTTCATCAGCAGGAATGATTAAAGTGTGACTGCTGTTGCCGTCCATTTTGTTCTGGATAGCACCATTCCTCTGTGTACCCACAGAGAGTACTTTATCTGCTGGAAACAAGCAGAATGTTCTAGCTCACAGGCTAATTTGTTAATAGAGGGGGTAGATGTGAAGCTGACAGCTATGTCCATGACAGTTTATTTATAAAACTCTGTGTGTGATTATGATAATGACAAGGACATTCATGTTCACAGGATGATCTAAATGCAGCACAAGGGAAACATGTTGGTTGCACTTTGTATGCACTGTAGTTCTTCCGAGTGGTGCTGTGCTCTTTTCCACAGGAAATCAGTTCTACATGTTTAGTCCATGGCATACTGACAGATGTCTTCTAGGATCCCTTTCCTGAGAAATGCAATGTCTACACCATGTGATTTAAAAAAAAAAAAGTATTTCATAGTCAAATAACATACTGCTGTGTTGTGTGTTATTAATCCTATTTTGTCTGATTCCACTGGCATTTTATATGAACCTGCACCATCACAGAAATCACTCAAACTAGCATCTTAAACCTGCATTAATGTAATATTTTAGTCCCTTGGAAGCAGCTAAACAAGCTGTAAAAACATTAACATATGAAGTGTGATCAAAAAATTCCAAGATTACACCTATAACAAGCAAAAAAACATACCTGATTTAAATTTTGTGGCCATCCTCCCTCAAAATGATCACCTTGTGCAGTGATATACCACTCCCAGCATTCCTTCCAAACTTGAAACACTCTCTGAAGGTCTCATCCTGTAAGCTCACCAAGCACCATCTGTGACATACACTTGATCTTCTCCACTGTGTCAAAACCACAACTCTGCGAGTGCGCTTCCCACCTGTCATACACATTCAGCAGATACAGTGTGAGTGATAATTAACATTATCATTTTTTTTCCCTTCACTGTTTCCTTCCTTCTGGTTCCATCAAAATCCAGAATTAACTGAGTTTTATTAAACCCTATTCAGTGTTGGCCTCCCAGATGCTCCTGGTTGTTATGTGGTTATTTCCATGCTTTGCTTTGTACTTAGATCTCAGTATACCTGCTTGCAGGTCATGCAGCTGTTTTTGAAAGCACAATATGCTCTCTCTACCTTAGTTTAAGTGATCTCTTATGTCTTACGTTACTTGCCGTGTTATGTCACATTGCACCAATTAGAAAAAAAATGTCCTTACAAGGACAGATGTGCTTCACAAAAGACACACTCACAGACACAGTGTACGCTGCTTTTCATTTATACTAGCAAGACGTTTGACTGAACAAGTGCAGACTGACAAAGAAGGGTAAAAAAAAAAGAGAACTTATTTATTCAACCACTCCACATTATATACCCTTCCAAAGAGCACAGAGAGGAGCCCAGCTTATTGTGGTACATTTTATCCCTGAGAGCCCAGAGCCCACTCAGTCTCCTCGTGTGTCTTTGAATACTGTATTATCTTGACAGAGAGAGAGTGAAGGCGAGATAAAGTCTCCAGGGAGATTGACCGGTCAATCCTTTTGACAAGATGACTCATTGAACTTTGTGTAGAGGGTAGTCCCGTAATACACTGTGCCTTCTGCATAAGACAATTTGCTGTAGCAGGGTCAAGAGAGAAGAAAAACACACTTTGATGTGCAGCGTGAGCACCATGACAGGCCTGGCTCTGACTTTAGTTACGCTGCTCAAGTTCATCTTTACATTAACACTGATGTATGACTATGATGTCTTTTTATCAGCAACAATATGTTAAAGGTGTCAGCAGCAGTGGTTGCATTATATGTATTAATTTATGTATATACGTATTCACTCTTTTTTCCCCTTTTTCTGAAGAACCTCAACTGTCTTGTTTTGGATTTTAAACCCTCTCTTTTATCATAATATTTCTTTTTCCTTTATATGTATATATGTGTGTATATAATATTCACAATTTGCTTTAGAAGCCTCTGCATCTGGAATGCAGGACTGCTCCATAAAAAATTTACTTTGTCCAAGATGCTTCTTTGTCTAAGCCTCTTTCATCTTTTTTCTGTCTTTGTCGCTGTGTGTCTGTTTCTGATCTGTCTTTCTGTCTGTGTTTTCTCCACACATTCGAGTTTACCTCTTTAGTGTGCAGAACCTCAACCCTCTAGCTCCGGATTCTTTAAGCCCTCTTTTTTCATAATATTCCCTCTTTTTCCTCCATTCACAATTTCATTAGAGTCCTACCAATCTGCAGCGCAGGATAAAGGATGAACTTGCAAACGGGAAAATATAAGCTTAACAGAACATGCATTAAAAAACTGAATCAAGCATGGGCACATTTCTAATTTCAAACAGACAGAATTTCTACGTTATGAAGTGAAGCTGCTCCAAAGTTCAAACAAACAGTGTAAAAGACGACAAAGTGAGTCCCGTCATCACTGTCAGTGGTATCCCTCCAGGCTGTACATCACTTTCTCTTCACAGATTAGAGTCTGACTCCTCCTGGTCTGAATCTTTGGAAGGGAATGGTTCATTTTCACACATCCTGATTTTTTGCTTCCCCGGGCCACGAGAATAACATATGCAATTTCTGAAAAGCTGAGTGCTGTTTTCACTATATAATTGATGTGCTGTGCAGTGGAATCTAACGCTTCAGAGGACTTATTAAAAATCACCGAAAGAACATTGAGAAAGACATTCAAAAATCATCATGTTATTTATGATAGTACAGACAAAAAAATGATCATGGTTATTGGAAAAGACAGTTTGATCACAGCTTCTGGAGGCTCTGTCAGATAATCATGTTACTGAAAAACTTGCTCATGTTTTTAGAAACACCCCTCTATTTTAATACAAATAGTGGTGACTGGTATATGCTCATTTTACCAGTGCAGCTTTTGATACAGTACATCATGGCATCCTGATAAACAGACTTACGCACTGGGTTGGCATATCTAATACAGCCTTGTCAGATCATAGGTTTGTTGTTTCAGTCGCTGACAGCATTTCCTTGTTAGCCTCGACACCATGTGGAGTGCCCCAGGGTTCAAGTCTAGGGCCAGTCTTGTTTTTCCTGTATATGCTTCTCCTCAGTGATTCATCAGGGTGTTGCATGACATTTATTATATGGACAGTACCCCAATGTTTCTCCCTGTGAAGCACAATTATCTGTTAAATCTGTTTTGTCTGGTAATGTCTAGCCAATATGAAAGATCAGGTGTCTGCAACTGTTGTTAAATTAAATGCTGGAGAAACAGAGGATTTTATCATTAAGTGTATTTCCACCCACCTGTTTTCCTGCACCATTTCCACATTTCCCTGTCTGAAAAACAGAGTAATAAAGTTAAATGCTGTTTTCATATTTATTTTGTTTGGCATTAGAATTTGTACTAGGCATATTTCTGGCAGAACAAATTAATTCATATATTGATTTGAGAATCTAGAATTCAAAACTAGAGAGTAACAAATAATTGTCAACTTGTTAAGTATTTACAATTTATAAGATCAGTTTTTTGTACAACATAAAATACAAGGGAAGACTAAGAGCAAACTTTGTCTTTCTGTCTGTGATTTTAGGCCGAGTGTTTTATTTGAGTGAGATCCAGTATGAAGATCCAGTGGAGAGGGTTCAACGATCTCAATTAATGGTGAGTCTCCTAGTCTGATCCTCCTGGAGCCCAGAATTTACAGCACACGACCACTGAAACACCCAGATGAACAATCTGCCACATGGTGGAATCATGTCAGTCAGCTCAAACACACGTGTGAAACGTCCATGGCCTGATCGGATCCCGGTCTGAACCGACAGGCATAGGAGGTAGAGCGGGTCGTCCAGTAATTGGAAGGTCAGTGGTTCGATCCCTGGTTTTTCCAGTCTGCATGCAGTCCATTTGATAATGGTGATGTTGTTGACCAGTGACAGCAAAACAAAGAACAAGTACCAAAAATGATGATGATGATGATGATGATGATGATGCTGATGCTGATGATGCTGCTGATGCTGCTGACGCTGCTGACGGTTGAAGTAGAGATCAGTGCCAGATGGCTTTAAACACACACAGAGCTCTTGTTGTGCAGCTCCGCTCTGCTGAGCAGGATTCGGGAAGGTAGAGAGGGATTGGCAGGGGAGCGGGAGGAAAAGCAGGTTTGCTTTGTTTTGAGTTAAATTCCCTGGACTGTTTCCTCACTGCCAATAGCACTGGCAGCCTGAGTAATTAGTGTAAACTCACATTGTGTGAATGCCTGCGTCTGTTGTGTGTATTTGAATTCAGATGTGTGCAGATTTTACCTTGCATGCACGGTTCATTTGAAGGTAAAAAAGAAAAAAAAAAAAGAAATTCCCACATAAAACAAAAAAAACTATATTTACAACCAAAACAGTGAGTTTGATTTTGTCTGGCAGTGATCTTCTGTTTGAAGCTCAAGGACACATTAACTCTCTGGCTTCAGCTCCACATGCGTTGAGAGAAACAGTAGGGAAAAGGAAAGAGGCTTGAGAGGAGAGGAAATATTTTTATGGTGAATAGATGTGGATTTGAATATAGGACTTTGTAGACTCAGGCACATCTCATCAACAGCAGGACCTTTTATCTCTCAAGTTATTATTAATGAAAGGAAAAATGCCAAAAATAGTCTCTAAAACTCCAAGAGGTAATATTGAGACTACTGCATGCAGAATAATGCAGTACAAAGCTAATGTAAATTTAAGAGTAAAATAAGCCTGAGGAAATATTTTTGTTGCTTGAATTGTTTTGGGAAATTTAGACTTGGTGCATATTTATAAGTTGAGTGATTTTAGTCCAGGTTGATGCGATATCTGTGGTAACTAGTGTGGTTTAATATTATGGGTCCCAGAATTCTGTGGATATACAACACTACAATAATAAAATCCAACAAAAGAGCAGCTGGTGTAACAAACTCACATTGTTTTAATAAGGAAGAAAGTCGATTAATGGCTTTTTTCCATTATGCCATGAGCAACTGTGATCTGATGTCATGCTATGCACTGTGGCTGCTACTTGCTGTTCCATTACTTCTATATAAAGAATGGCTATTGCTGAAGAAAAGTGACTAGGGCTTTGACATAAACCTTGGTGACCTTGTGGTCATTGCCACCTGTCATATGCTTGCTGTAAAAAATTAAGGAAATTATGCTAATCTATGAGCAATCAATGGACGGGATTAGGAAATGCACATTTGGTTATGAATTAACATCTGTGAGACATTCAGGTGTCAAACAGTTCAGTGTAAATGTTGCTTCAACTTTTACTTTGCTGCTATATATAAACATGTTTCCAAAGTTGGTCCAAGCCAGAGTGACAACATGTATTTAACATCTGATGTTCAGATGTTTTTTTGTTTTTTTTTCTGGGAGGAAGAAAGCCAAGAGAAACAGAGAGGAGGAAAGTGGGAGGGGAGATATGAAGTGAGGAAGGAGAGGGAATAAAGAGGAGCTGAAGCTCTGTAAAGTATCTTTTCCTGAGGACAAAAGGACAAAGAGACAAAAGAGGATAAAAAGAGACACCAAAGGAAGGCAAAAACAGAAGAGTTTTTACAGAAGTCATCTTTTATTGCCACGTAAGAAAGTCGTATATAGAACAATGGTGATATACTGTCAGATTGCAAATCAACAACAAAAGAAGAACAAAAATATCCCTGTCATCCCTCCCCAAAATAAGGAAAACAGACTAATTCATAGCAACACTATGGTAATATATTTCTTGGACAAAACGTCTGCTATACCTCTTTTTCTAACAATATTCGAATAGTACCAAAATACAGCTTTTTCATAACGTAATCTCACAAATTATAAAGTCAGTAAACAGTAAAAGGACGATGGGGCATCACGGTGCATATTATAAGCTACTGTGCAAACAATAGTGGGAGATGGGCTCTACCATAGAAAATATGCTTTACTAGTCACGCATAAATGCAGTGTTGGGGCCATATGTATCCATATACACATATGCATAAATACCACAAACTGGTCTGGACATCAAAAATAGAAAATTGGATCTCATATAACTTTGTATGTAATGCATGATTAACACCAAAATGAGTTAATCAATGAGTTATTCTATAAAAGGATATGCTTGCTAATGGATAGTAGTCATATCACAAATAGCTTATTGATTCGTCAAAGGTAATGGAAAATCCCTTGGCTCTGAACCATAGCAGAGGTCAATAACCAGAATATTTTTCACATCCACTGTGATTGATATCCTTCCGGTAATGCTAACAGCAAGTATATTTAATATAGGTTCATGATCAAAATCATACATATAAAGCACACCATAGGAGCAAACCCTTTTAAAACCGATGTTGAGCGTTACTGGACAACAAACACTACATCTCCTCTGCCTCTGTGTGCATAAGTAGACAGCTCTGTATTGGTGAAAACATTGCGCATAAAGACTGATGCTATACAAAGTCGTAAACGTAGCTGACAAGAAACCCTTTGATAATATAGTGATATATTGATTTTTTTGATCATACAGACGCTGCTCTTCATAGGCTGTAATACTTACAACACTATCAAGTCCAGCAAACAGCAACAGCAAAAGACAGAAAAGAAAAGAGTGGAGGAAAATCTGGTAAAAATGTAACTTGTGTTTGAGCCCTTAAGTGTCATCTCCGATGTACTGTACATATCCCACTGATCATGATAACGCTGCTCTTTCTTTTCTTTAATGAAAAGAGTATACTGCATTTTATCTGTAGTGATTAAGAGGGGGGGTCGGACTCTTTTCACTAACTCCCCCACCAAGAAATGAATATTTACAGACACCTGCGCTGTCCTGATTCAGAGTGACATCAAGAACAATCCATGCTTCTCATCTTCAGCTTAAAATGGGATATAGAGTGTAAAAAATATTGAACTCAATGGGAGATACATGCTCTACACAAATGTGTTCCAGTCCATATTAGAGATAGCTGATCTGTCTAGAGGAGTCTGTGATTGATTTTAGAACCTACTGAGCTGCTGCATCAATGATCAATAGTCTGAGAGTCTGTACGTCTGGGTAACAATACTGTAGCAACATGAAATCACTGGACAGAGGAGTTTTTGTGTGTGTGTGTGTGTGTGTGTGTGCGTGTGTGTGCGTGTGTGTTGTGTGTGTGTGTGTGTGTGTGAGCCAACAGTCTCTGATTCACAGCTTTCCAAATGGAGCTGTTAGCGCTCACGTTCCGATCAACGCCAACGTTTTGCAGTATCAATAATGCAAAGCTTCCTCCCTATCAAGTGTTGACACTGAGTCCCTTCTCTGTCTTTGTGTGCCACTGTGGACTGAGTCCCCATCGCAGCACCAAAGCTCTTCCCCACATTTCTCCGGGTTTCGGTGATTAAAGACCACAGTGAGAACTCATAAACCCCCACCCCCCAGCTAGCGGTCCCCGTACAGCTCTTGTTCTGTCTCTCACTGAATATTCCTTGTAGATATTCCACTGTGCAGTTTTCTCCTGGCGGCTGGCGAGAGAGCTTGATTTCAGCACAATTTGTATAATGGGGTCACTTTTTTTTTGGCTTCTCTCTGAGCCAAACTAAGAGAGAGGCTGGACCACAATCCCCATTTTCATATCCCATTCATATCTCCCCTAACTGCCTCTCCCTCTCTGTCACCTGCCTCTTTCTGTCTCTCAGTGAAGCCTGTGTGTTCTAAGCTCTTTCATTACTCGATTTTGTCACTGCTCGTACTTGTCGATGTGTACTTTGTGAGTGGGTGAGTTTTAAAGGTGTTTGCCTTCCAGCTTTTCCTCTGCCTTGTTTTGAGACATTTCATTAAAATCTAAATCTCTCTTACTTAATCTGCTTCTCTCGCTGTTTGCCTTTCTCAGTGCCCTTATTAATTTGACAGGCAAGGGAGACTTTGCCACAGTATGAGCCTACCACCCTAACTCCCCCAACTCGGCATTAGCTCAACAGTTATTCAGACGTTACACCTCTAAGAGCAAGACTCAGAGCACTAGAGTAAGATCACGTCAGAAATGAGCACAGTGGTGGCTACGACGCTGTGAGAGCTGAGTCATGTAGCGTGGCGGCTCAGATGATGCAAGGCTAAAAAGAACTGTTGCAGAGACTTAGGTTCAAATTCCAGACAGAGCACAAAAAGCAGTGCTTTGTGGGTGGGAAGCCGGTGAGGGATCATTGTTGGAGAGAGATTCTCACTGGTTGTTTTGGGGGCAGCAGTGTGGCAGAGTGGACCATGTCAATTTGGGAGAAAAGGCAAAACAGAGTTTTAAAAAATCATGAGGTTTGACATCAAACTGTACATAGCACCAGCTGGTTAGCATGTGTAGCTAACCAAGCTAGCTGGGCTGTGACAGTAAAGTAAATCGCTTATTTTGGAATGTAGTGTTCACGCCAGACACGGATATTTAAGTGACAGAACAGACAGGTCCTGACCCAACTTGATGATTTATATTAAAAATGTGGGTGTAAACTCAGGGAAAATATTGCCTCCGCAAACAACACTGTACAATATTACCTATCAAGTCCAGGTCATAAGGCCAAAGAATATTCAGCAAGTGTTAACACCACATAACTTCAGGCTACATGCTTGACTGGCCTGATTCTTGCTCCTGCCTCTGTTCCTGATCAATGTACCAGTGAACCGCTGCACCCTTTAACTTGGGTCTGATTCCCTATAATTAGGTGAATTGCACCTCCACTCTTCATTTGACTTCCATTCAGCCAGGAAGGGGGGGGGGAATATAGTGAGGTAAAAGCTTTAAGCTGTGGCAGGGCGAGCACCCACAGGGCAATCAGGACCTGGATGGTTTGAAGAAATGAGTTCACACTGAGCGGCCATCCCTAAATTTGGATCTCATTTGGCACAGGGTCATGGACACTAAGAGGTGGAGCTGATCGCTGTCTGTTACTGCGGAGTGGCCAGCTGGGTGACTGAATTTTTGAATGACTTGAAGTTTGAGTTAAAGCCTGGACACACCTGGAAGTGACAACATATAATAGTGATACACTCCATACCCCATTCACGACAGTTTGGCTGTTATCCAACTGAATAGGGGCCTCTCTTTTTTCAGAGGATAATATGGGAAAAAGTAGGTTAAAAACTACAGAAAATCCAAAGTCACCAGGGGGTAAACATGGCAGAAAGTGAAGCAACCATCTCTGAGCTATAAAACTGTCCTTCAAATTAGAAAAGCACTCTCAAATGATAAGGATTAATGAGGAATAACACAGACCGACCTCTTTCTTTGGATCTGAATGTACTGGAATGTCTTTAATATTGTAGTATTATTATGCAGATTATCTTTTCAGTAAGTGACAGACAGAAACACTTAGTGTTCCAGGGCTCCTCCTGGCTCTGTCACTGAACTGGCTGTTTTGAGCCCGTAGACTACCTGTGTCCTTTTGTCTCTGCTGTGGCTTTTTTTTTTTTGTCCGACTGACTTGTCTGATGAAAAATGTCAGACATGGCTGCCTCCTGAACCCACTCATCTGTGGCCCTGACCCTATCAACCATGAACCAGCCGGCGCAACCAATTCCCCACTTTCTATCAGGTTTATTTTGGCTGTTATGGCGAGGGGACGCAGGCCTTTTTTTTGTTGTTTACCAGCTGTTTCCACTGCTCTGCCTGCTTACCAATTGTTCCAGTGGCTGCTTTTGCAGAGCTGAATGGGCTTTAAGCATGGAGCGGTATGGGGCAGCAAGAAGGGTTCATATTTCCACGTTTCCACCTTGCTGGATTAAGTCAATTGGGTCTGATAATGCACATCCTGAACAAACATTGACCTGCTTCTCAACTCTGTCACAAGCGAAACCACCAGCTGTCATGAAAAGGAGGAAATAAATACACGGAGGAGGAAAAAAACAACAAAATTTGAAAAGGATTATCACTGGAAGCAAACGGGTTTATGGGGATTGTGAACTCCATTTATATATGATTCACTTTGTTTGGTTTGTTTGTTTGAGTTTTGACTTCTTCAGAGACAATAATCATATGCCAAAGTTGGATACACACACACGCACACATACACACACAGGCGTACACAAAGTTATAAAGAGTGAAATGTGCGCAGTGTTCAAAAGGACTCACAATGGTACAAAATTGCAAACTGAATTACATTTTTTGGCACACAGAATCAATCACTTATATTTCCTGCTAGAACAAGGGGAAAATCAATCATGCCTTTCAAGGTGGGGGTGAATTATTATTATTCACTGTCTCATCGTGACTGTGCTCCACTATCACAGAAAAGATTCATCACAGCCCAGTTTTTTGGGGTTTTTTTGTTTTTCTCTCAGATATCTCTGCTCTGCAGGTCTTCCTTTCAGACATGGAGGGAGCAAAGAAGAAGAAAGGGGTGAAAAGAAGTGTAGAAGAAGAAAGTGTGAAAAGAAAGAGATTAAGCGAGAAAGGCTATGTATATTTATATAAAAAGCATATTATCAGTTATCGCTACAAAGGGCCAAGGTCTGGAGTTTCACAGTCTTTCATGTACAACAGGTGCAGTAACAGTACTGACTCTTTTGTCTCTCTGCTGTGATGACGCCCGCCGCTCGGCACTGTGGGAGCAGAAGGGAAGCAGAGTCCACCCTGTAATGTGTTCTGTGTGTGTGTGTGTGTGTGTGTGCATGTGTTAGTGTGGGTGTATAGGTGACACATTTTAATGCTCTGATGACTTCTAAATCCAGTTCCGCCGCTTCAATTTGGTCTCAGGTTTCCAGTCATGTGACCCTGAAGGCAGCAGGGGTTCCACAGCACGAGGCAAAAATATCCCCTCCTGTAGACCCCCTTATCTTGCGCTCAGCTGGCTTAGTTTGCTTTTGATTTAGAAGCTGTAGTATTAGCCACCCTCCCTCCCTCCCTCTTCTTTTGCACCTCACATCTACAGTACATGCATTCTGGATACACAGTGTACCCAAAATGAGCGTATAGCTCTGCTGGACCCAGCAATAAAATGTGTCACACTGAAATCCAATGTCATGTTCTCTCACCGGATTGTCTTGTGCACCTCTTCCTCTTCTATTTACATGCTTTAAAATGGACATTTAACACCTATTTTTTTTAGCTTGTTCTCTATCCACAGATGTCCTGACAGTCTGTCTTTGTTGGTGTGATGCTGTCTGAGCAGCCTCGTCGCCTGCGCTCAAATTTCTAAGACAGAACTGCATTTACACTTACGCCAAATGCTTCTCTGACAACCTCCAGAGATGGTTTAAGCAATCAAATCATAATCCTTCCTCACCGTGTCTCTAGCGCTTTCACTTTTTTTTTTTTTTTTAATGTGGCTAAGCTCTGTCTGATTACAATCTGATCACTTAAAAATGCATCTTAATCGCAAATGTAAAGAGGATCTTAGAGGTGGAAGCAGCACTTTAGATAACAAGGCTAAAATGATAACGGCAGCTGCAGTCGCTAATAAGAATCACATCATTACAAAACTACTAAATAGGCTGAGAGACGCCCTTCGAAGATTTGGCCTATTTGTGAGACTTAAGGATTTATTTTCATATGTGACTCATGTAACCCAGATATTCTTTTTTTTCCTGCTGGTTGTGATGTTTTTTTTTAGCCAGAGCTTGAGTACAGTGAGTGATCTAATCAAGCCTAGTTTTTTGTGGCAGTGTCTTCCATTACAAGCAAAAATTTGTGGTATTTTCATAACTATTATATCCACTTTTCACAGGAGTTTCTTGCATTTGTCTAAAACCAGACATGTAGAACATTCTATGCAAAAATTGATGCAGAAATACAATGTTGAGAAGCCAAAGCTTACATTTGGTCCACTTAATGAAAATATTTCAGGCATATAGTTGCTCAGTTGGCTCATATTTTATGTGCGCTGTCTGTTATCCTTAAACTGATAAATACATAAAACATATATCTCAATCAAATAAGTCATTTTTTCCACTTCCAGTACGATGAAGGCCCTTCCTACACAGCTACATTAAAACAACTTTACATTTTCACATTTTATTCATTCTTTTAAAGGAATAGTTCAACATTTTGACTCCTGGAAAAAAGCACAGTGTCTTTTTTACACTTTGGCTTTTGTATGGATTAAGTAAACAAGATATAACATGTCAGTGAGCTTTAGAGCGGCTGATAGGCAGAGTTTGTTGCTGTACCGCTGGACAGAGCCAGACTGACTACAACCCCCTGCTTCCAGTCTTTGTGCTAAGCTTGGCTAAGCTGGCTGCTGGCTGTCGCTTCATGCTGAATTTAGCATACAGACATGAGAGTGGTATCATTCTTCTCATCTAAGTCTGCAAGAAAGAAAATAAGGATATTTCCCAAACTGTCAAACCACTTCTTTAATTGTACAACTCTTTTGTAAATAGTTACATAGCAATTTAAAGGTAAATTACCCTGCCACTAAATGGATAAAGTGGGTCGTTCTGACTCAGCTGCCATTTCTAAAAGTTTGATTTCTCATGAGGGAGTTTCAGAGTACTGTAATGGTCTAAATTCACTGACAAGAATATCATTTTGGGGAAACACTGAATAGAATTTTTGGGATGCAAACAGTTAAATGTAAAGATAACAAACATACACAAAATAAATAAATTATCAACCATCTTTAACTTTAATCTAAAATGATTGGTATCGTTCCTTAGAAACTCCATATCAGTCAAACCCTGGTGTGTGGTGTTTCTACAGTATATATCTGTGTGTGAAAATGTGTGTCTGCATGTGCACGTTTCTGAACGTGTGCATTTGTGTGTGTGTGTGTGTGTGTGTGTGTGTGTGTGTGTGTGTGTATGAGAATGATGCTCCGAGGAGCCTCTGCTAGCTCCAGCATCATCCAGATGCTGCCTCCCTGCCTCCTTATCCCTCCTCTCGGCCAGCTGTCACCACACAGACGAGATCAGAACAGAACAATGCCAGCGTGACAGCCTCCATTCTCTGTGCTGGAGCCTTGTGGAAAAGGGCGACCTTCAGCTGCACAGCTTATGAAGGCGCTTCTGAATAGCCACAGTACAAAGGCCTGCATGTCTGCAGTCCAAAGCCCAGCGCCCTCATCGTGTGTGTCTGTTTCAAAGCCCCTCAGGAGATCTGGGGGTGAATCATAAGGGAATGTTATTTCTTCCAAACCATTCGACACTTTGTTGGGCAGATGAGCAGGACTCTTTTTGCGAGGTTTGTGGGTAAACATGTTGTATTTCCCCTGTCCCACGATGTTTCGGTGCCTTACACTTGATCCCTTACATTGCTTCTCAGGTTTGGTTCATACAGTAAAGCCACTCCTTTTTATTATCAGCAGTTTCCTGCTTTATCATCTGTGTGTAGTCGCACTGTAATGCTCAGATATTGTCACCATTACAGAGTAGATATTATCCATGAGACAACACTCTAATATCCCCACAAGTGTACAGACATCCCTGCTCTCTAGGCTCTTTGTTGTTATGGTCACAGACACCACCATCTTGGAAGCCATCTTCTTGACAACAAAGGTCTATTCAGTGATTTTGATTTGTGAACTCCGCTTGTGAAACGAGGACCACTCAGACACAGTGTCACTGTCTCATCACACCAATACACCAACAAGCCTCAACTTCACACAAACACACACACAGATCTGCACCTTTGACCACCCCAGGAGTTGGTGTCTCCACTCAGAGATTACTTGTGCCACCACTCCACATGCATCCTTTCCTCACTCTTTTTCTCCCGTTCTTCCTCTCTCACACAGTCACCTCTGTCTTGCTGTTGGTCACAAAGTAGGGCTGTGTGGGGAGGAAGTGTTGGCTGTGGCTGTGGCCTCTGGAGCCGTGGAGCTGGTTTGGCTCCAGCACGGTACACTGAGGCCTCTTGTGCCCGTAGGTCTTCCTCCGGCCCACCGTCTCAGTCCCATCCCAGCCCCTCAGCCCCAGCCCCATCCCATGCCCGGCCGCGATTGTGTTGGAACTGTACGCCAATGGGCGGCCCATTGTAGCCGAGCTAGGGCCAATGGCGGTCTCGGCGGCCCTGGAGATGCCCAGGGACGTGCCACCTGGCATGGTCCCTGCCATGTGTGCCAAGGAGGTAGCCCCGAGTCCTGGCGGCTTGCTACTGTGGCTGTGAGCATGAGTGTGAGAGCTGTGAGAGCTGTGGGCAGTGTGGCCATGGCTGCCTTTGGGTTTCTGGCCGTTCGGCTTGAGTCCCCCACCTCCGCCTCCAGCACCTATGTGCCGTTCTGTCGGGAGGGTCGAGACGGAGGAGATGCTGGGCATCTCTGTGACGTAGGTGGCCACTGGCTCTGGAGTCAGTGGACCCAGAGAAGTCATAGGAGTCATGGAGGTCATCGGGGTGAGGGATGTCATGGGAGTCATTGAGGTCATGGGTGTCATAGACGTCATTGGGGTCATTGAAGTCATCTGGGTGATGGTGGGGTTCATGGGATTGGAGGTCATGGGGTTCGAAGCCATGGGATTGGTGGTCATCGGAGGAGCGATCGACGACATGTTGCCCATAGAGGGTCTGGAGTTGCCCATTGGCTGGAGAGGAAGCCCGCCCTTCACTGGCAGCTCCACCATCAGCCGACGCTTGTTGTAGATTTCGCCATTGTACTTGGCAGCTGATGGAAGAGGGAGAGAGAGAAACGGAGAGCTAATGAAAACGTTCAAGAGCCGCTAAAGAGCACAGCTGAAATCTTGGTTTAAATGCTGAAATCGAAATCAATTTGCTTCCTCCAATTTGGCCGTTTGCTCTTTTTTAGACTGTCAGTTGTGAAAAAAAACAAACAAACAATATCTTCAGCTCGTCTGTTTTTGCTACTGTGGAACAGAAAGAAAATAAAACTGTTATATAGAGTGAGTCATAAAATAAGACTTTCAGCAGTTTGCAGATCAGCTGCAAACTAAGACATGCACACGTGAGAGCACACACACACACACACACACACACACAAGGGCAGAAGTTTGGATAGAAAACATCCCATCCCTTTTTACTCCCACAATCAGAAAAGGTCGTCTAACAAACCCGTACAACTTTAACTTTGTTAGTCAGCCACCCCTCATCAAACTGACCAACCAGGGTGTCAGGGCTACTGTAAACGCCTGCATATAGAGGCCTGTTGTGCCACTGGAGGAGTGAAATCAAAAGGAAAGCCCAGAATGTCTCCTCCACCTCGCCTCTTCCTCCCTTATAAAGCCAAGAAAACATCTCATTTCTGTGTGGTGGGAAGGTGATCACTATGATAAAAGAGGAAGAATATCTGGAAGAAAGATGTGAGGCCATTATGACATGCACCGCGGTGATCATTTTTCCAACACGGTGCATGTTTTTTCTCCTTTTGACATATAATAAAGAGAATATTTCAAGAAGACTTTGTTTACTGTCTCTTTCTGGAGAGGAAAAGGGTAGTGCAACTCCTGAGACAGAATGTGTTCTGATACAAAGTTACAGATCTGGTTTTGTGTGCACAGTATTTGACATTTTTGGATCAAACAAAAAAGCTGAAGAAAAGCAAATTAACAAATTACAGCATGCACTAAAGCAGTCATTCTCCCTTGTACTTGAACTGTCTGTGGGTCCAGACACCAAGTAATAAGACTTAATTTTCCTTTCAACATACAGTCAGGTTTTGCGTACTTGTGATAGAGGTGTTCACGGGTCGACTCGAGTTCTGAAAAACCAAATCTCAATCTGGTGCCCAAGTCGGACTGAGTCCAAATTCTAATCAATCTTATTAGGTCAGGTAGGGTCTACTTTTGCTGCTGTGGGTCTTGGATCCCATGTGTCCAAAATCCAAGTGGATCCAGATGTTCCCTTAGGGTCTGGTTAGGATTGACCACAGTTTGGATCTCTGGATTATCCTCTGGTCTATTGTTGTCTTTCTCTAACAGTGCCAACGTGTTTTATAAATGTTTTTGCTAGTTAATAAAAGATATGCTCTGCACAAATGTGGTGAAATCATATCAAAATGCACCCTGTATGAACAAGTTAGCTTTGTATGTGCCAGTGTAACAAATGCATTTAAATC
The DNA here is from genome assembly GCF_001640805.2 of Lates calcarifer. Classification (NCBI taxonomy): domain Eukaryota; kingdom Metazoa; phylum Chordata; class Actinopteri; family Centropomidae; genus Lates; species Lates calcarifer. Next base: position 3,799,049 of record NC_066855.1, read on the forward strand.
AATCACCCTTCCTTTGTGGCACGTAAAGAGTATGAGGCTATACATACAGCATAAACATACAAGTACACACATACAAAGTCTGTTTTCTTAAATGTGGCGTCTGTGTTGATTTAAGCATCTCCCCATATCTTCTGTACACCTGTGAGTGTGTGTTTCTTTAGCCTTGGAGCAGTCGGCTTTAATGCCTCACATTTATTCCTCCCTCTGACAGTCACTGTCACCAAGCTACAGCCTCTCCTATCACTGCGAAATGTGACCTTTTTTTCCCTTCAGATTCACATTCAAAGTCGAGTCATTACTCTTTAGCCCTTGTTGCCTCCACGTCGTTGAAGATAAAGTTAACACACTCAGTGAGTTTGCTTTGCAGCTGTAACTATAAATCTAGTTTATCGCTCTGTGAACGAGGAGAGGGGCGAGCGGAGCGATGGCGGAGGCTGGGGTGGGGGCTGTGGGTGGAGGGAGAGCGGCGTCTCACCCGCAGAGTTGCCACTAGACCGCCCCTGGGGATCAAACTTGCTCAAGCGACAGGTGAATCAATCCGGCGGCAGTCAGCTCAACGGTGCACACATCCAGCAGCGTACGTGAGTGGAAATGGAAAACACCGCTGTTACGCAGTATGGGCTCTGCATGGCTCTGCCTGAGAAAGGCCAGCACCCCACAGAGACTAACACACATTATGCATCAGGAGACAAAGTCAAGCACTGCTTCTCTGAAGTCCCTCAGCACAGATAACCTAAGGATCTTATTAGGGTTAGACCAGCGTGTCAATCAGCTTTTTGTCAGAGGATAAGGTTGTCTCCTGCCAAAGTGATGGTGAGCTTATTAGTTTTAAAATGTCCAATAAAATCCCTTCTACATTTTACGATATCTTTTTGCTAAATCAAAATCAATTAGTATTTACTATGTGTGGGTGGCTCTCCTTGTCATAGTGCTGCCACCCTTAGTAAAACATCCATTAGCCTGGGTTTCACTGAAGTCTTATTGTCTTATGATGATGCTTTTCCAGTGTGAAAAATAAACTCCTTACTACTGAATAGAAGTATTCTTTGGCAGGAAAATGGTCTAATATAAAGATATTCGATGCTGGCACAAGATGTGAGATGTAATCTGAACCTTCTCTCTGTAATAAATCAGCTGCTATCAGGCAAAGTGGTTGAACTATAGGCAATTGTAGCACATAAAATAGGCTATTAGAGATCCAGTTCTGTTATAAAATGCTGAAGAATGTGACATTTCAGCCACAGAAGCAGGTCAGAATGACAATGATAGTCTCTCGGGTTGACAGTCCACTCTGAAATATCTCAACAACGTTTGGATGGATTGACATGAAATTTTAAACAGAGATTTGAGATTCCCAAAGGATGAATCCTACTGGCTGGTGTTCCCTTAACTTTTCCACGACATTTTCAGATTTTAGTTAAAAAAAAAAAAAAAAAAAAAAACGTCTCTGGCTGTAGACTGAGGCCTGAACCAGAGTCAGATACCTGACGAACTTGCCTCAAATCCCTGTAATTGTGTTTTCACACTGTAAATGAACCGAACCATGGTTCAGACCTCTTTTGGTCAGACTAAATTTTGTTCCTTTGGTCTGGGCTGTGGCAACTTTCACACTTGCTATTTTGTTTGAACCAAAATGAAAAGTCTGAAGGTGAGAACCAAGCAAGGTAAATGTGAAAGCACTTTTTTGAAATCTGTTCCCTACATTGCACCAAACTAATACACAAAAAGTTTCACCCTCTCTGTATCATTTTTGAAGCTCATTTGCATTTAAAGAGGATTATATAGAGGATAAAATCACAGCTGAGGTGTGAGGATAATTTATATGTTCTCCAAAAACTTTACATTTTTAATCATTTCATATCAACAGAGATCTTTTTTTAAAGTCCTGCATACAAAACACTGCAGCGTTCACTACCCAGCAGCCATCAGCAGCAGACTGGTTGTACTGGGCAGCTTCCATTGTGAGGTGATATGATGCAGGACAGGAGTAAGCCTGATTAAAAGAAAATTGTGCAGTTCATTCCCCAGTTACTGCAGATCTACTCTGCAGAGCATCCATGAAAAACAGACTTATTAACAGCCATGTAGGAACATGCCTTCTGTCTCTTTAGGGTTTGTGGCAGTTGTCAGATGCATCAGAGCAGATTTGCTGAGACAAAGCTGGTCATTTGTACTTGTAGGAGAATGCTTCCTCCTCTGAGTTACAGGTCTGCATCCTGGGAACCTTTATTAGTTGGTTTTTGCCTCAGTTGCAGTTAGAATTCGATAAAGTGACCTTATATAGATGCACAGGGGGACAGTGGAGATGGCTATTGATTGACAGAAGTGTGGCTTATCAGCTGGACTGTGGACCATTGGGAAAGTGGCTGAGCCAATTAAAGAAAAGGGAATAAAGGCAGATGGGAAAATGGTGTTGATCTTAGACTTGGTTCTATTTCTTATGGGGTCATCAGGCAGTGAAAACACCAGGCTGTGTGGCAGAAAAGAAGAAAAGAAAAGAAAAAGTCCATTTATGTTGCTTTAGAGTAACGGAGCTCACACAAAGGTGACTTCAAACAGAGCCACCGCTGGCGGTTTTGGATTGTTTGCTGTCATTTATTCCCTCTCCCTCTGTCTGCCCTCATTCTCTCTCTCGCAAACCTTTTTCCCAGCTCGTGAGTGACGTTCCCATCATTGGTCTCGTGGTAATGGCAGTTTGCCTCCTGGAATCCCAGGCTCCATGTGCTGTATAATTCTGGACAGGTTTCCAATCATTTCATAGGTGCCTCTTTGAATACCACTTGTGGAATGGAAATCTGTCAGTCAAGTGAGGCCCAAGGGGGGGAGGCCTTCCTTCAATTACAGAAATGGAATCAGATATGAGCGGCTATAAGGGAGGATCGAGATTAGCAGCCCAATGATTCTTTAAGGAGAGATACGGAGCGTGATGGATTGAAAGGGGGGAGGGGGTCAGGGGGTGAAGAGGAGACGGTGCGTGGGGGTGGGGGAGCAAAAGGAAAAAGGTGAGGGGAAATGCAGAGGAGAGGGCAGGAGGCGAATAATAAAGGTGATGATATGAAAGAAGGAGGAAGAGAGGATGGGAAGAGGAGAGAGGTGGGAGGGAGGGAGCGGTAGAGAAAAGGTGAGAGGAAATGAAGGGGACGAACAGCTAGGTAAAATGATGAGGGAGAGAAAAACGAGTCAAGACATTAAAGGTTAGAAGAGCAAACGGGAGGAAGGAAAATGGTCTAGGAGAGGTAGTGGAGGGAAGATGAGAGCCATTTTAGATATAAAGGAGCAGAGAGGGAAGAAGTGGTTTCAAAAGGAGCTGAAGAAGAGGAAAGGAAGAATATTGACAGGTGGGCTAAAAAGTTGAATTATAATTTCTACATCGCTGTCTGAACTCACTCTTTGCAGAGCAAACCTAAATACACAAATTTGCCTCATTGTAAATGAACCATACTGGTAGTTTTTGCACTTTTTATCCCATTAACTTGAAATTGTGTACACTTCAGATTACTTCCAACCATTTTTCAGAGCATACCACAGCATGTTAGACTCATTTTATGCCCTCCAGGCAGACTCGGCTTTCAGAACATGTCAGTACATTATAAAAATCTTAGCACAGCCTCAGAATAATAATCAGCCACAGTGAACATTTTTGTTGTTGTTGGATTGCCACCCAGGACTTTTATGGGGAACAAGAAACTGTCTTTGTTTGTGTGAACAATAAAGCAGTGGAATTTGAATTTTAAATAGCTAATATTAATGTTCCCCTTGCATTCAGAAATTTTGCTTACTGTTAGTGGGGGTCACTATTCCCTTCAGAATCGACTCTCAATTCAAATCTGACTCTTGTAAATAGAAATGTATGGTATGGTAGTTTCAGGCCCTTACTCCAGTGCCATTCACTCATGTTTCTAGTCCACTGAAATGAAATGTGACACATAAGAGGCAGTTAAGTAGCAAGATGGTCTTCATGAAGGTCACCAAACAAAAGAAAAGTTTGTGGGTGTACACAGCTTTTTCATCTGAAATAATAAACTGCATTAATGTGGAAACATGTTACAGTATTCTGTCTTTATGAGAGTGTTGAACTCAAGTGTCATTTACTTCTGCTGTTGGACATGTGTGTCCTGGAGTGGAGGGGGACACTGTGTCTGTTACAACAGTTAAAACCCATTGTTATCCACAACACTGTACAGCAGCAGGTCTTTGCAATGAAACTGCAGTTTGTGCATGCCGCACTTTGCATGTTTCCATATCCATAGATTGGGATTCTTCAATGAGAGTGAAGGAGTAGATGCACAGTAATTTATAATCAAGTAATTTTGATCAGAAAAATATGGCTGAGTACAGATACTGTATAGTACATTCACAATTTGTATTCATTAACAAATTCCAGCAATTTCGCTAAAATTTTTCTATCTCTTGCACCTGTTTCCCATCAACCTGCCCCATCTTTTTTCTCCTACAGTAAAACATTTCCTCTATTTCCCAAAATGCCATATCCAGTCTCCAGAGCATGTGCTGTGTCCATCTGTTGGTGTTATATGTAATGAGATGAAAGGAGAGCAGCAGCCTAACATCAGAGAGTGAGGTTTTCCAGTTGAGAAACGGTGCGGTTGCGTGCTTTACTCAAATTGCAGCATGTCTTGTGGCTGCACTGCACTCTGATCTACTGAAGCTCCTGTCAGTGGAGAAATTGGCATCTCTGCCTCTCCTATGATGGATTCCTTCTCTCCTTGCTGAATATTGGTTGTTAATGTTGAGCTGGGAAAGAATCCCTTTGTTCTTTGATCCTCGGAGACTGACACCGAGGCGTCTTCTGTTGGCATTTCAGATAACTGAACAATTTTCTGCAATCAAACACGGTTGTGGCTGCACTGAAAATATCTAGCCTTTTTCTGAAGTCTATATTTGGCCACTTATCAGGGAATTCTAAAAATACACCACCAAATAATAAAGATGCCAGGTCTAGGACTCAGGATGACAGTGTTAATCAACATTTTCATTGATGTTCTTTATAGGGTGGCTTTCCTTTATGATCAAAAATGATGTGTCCACTTATCACTTTACTATTCATCTGTTTGACTATTTTCCATCTTGCTGGCAGGTATATAAACTGCTACTGTAATTACACAACGTTTTCTTGCTTCTGGGGCACAACGCAGTACTCAGCATAAACAGGCATGATCTATTACATGTCTACAGATGAGTCAGGGCCCTTTACGTGCTGTGTAGTGTAGGGAGTAACATTTATAGTACAGAGGAAGTTCACACCTACATTTGTCACCCAAATGAAATATTTCACTTTCTGCTGTTTGGCATGCAGAAAAAAGACAAGCTCTGTCTGATTTCTCTTCTAATAAAGGGCACAAACGCGGACAAATAGCATCTTGTAGCTGTTTATTCAGATATCCTGATGTGTTTGTAGATAATACCTCGTGTGAGTGGGCTGAATTCAGAATCAGTTGAGGGCAGGGTACTGCACCTATCTAGCATAAACAAGCCACGAGTTGATCTCAAATTAATTCAGGTTATGAAATAGTGATGCCACTGCCAATAACACATGGGCATGGTGCGGCAAATTCAAATCAGCTGCACTGGCAGATGACCTCAGTGAATTTGGTGGGATGCATTAGGCTGTCAAACAGCTTGATAAGCAGGCTGTTTCTGTTTTACATTGGGTTCAGTTTGGTAATCAATAACACCTGTCAAATCACCCTGAGAGACTGCAAAAAATGCAAAAATCATCTGTTCTCCTTTGTGTTTCGATCGCCAAACCTTTAGGGACTGTACATAAATTACTAGGGAGGGGAGGTAGGGCAAGAAAAGGGGGAGAATTATGTTGTTTTTTTTTTCTTGCAAGATTTACTGTGGAAAAATAGACAAACCTACAGCCTTTTTTTGTGCCATTGATCATAAAGGTGCATTCAGCCATATGCATAGGACAGCTTCATAACTAAAGGTTCAGCATGCAGGATTTTCCTAAAAATGTATAGACTCATACAAATATAATCCATCTCAATCATCATGTATAATCCTCTAGAAGTTTCACATGAGCGACATGTTTCCTCGAAGCGGTGTAAAATTGAGCAACAGGCTTTGTAGTACGTTTCCTCTCGTTTGGTGGGTGTGTCAGAGGTGTTACCCAATCAGCAGTGACGTGTAAATAAACCCACCATATTAGAAAGGCAGTACGCATCCCTAAGACAACAGGGTGTTCAACGTACCACGTTTCCGTTTAAATAAACATTTGCTATGGTTTGTCGGGGCTGAATCACTGTTTCCGTCTCTCTCATCGCTCTCTGTTGGTGTGAACTGCAGGTCTGTGTCTGGGGCTGAGCTCGGGCTGCATTCATCCAAAATCCACAGGGTTGTGCAGAGGTGTGTGGAGGTGTGGGTGTGTTTATTTGTGCTTAAGAACATAACCGCTGTGAAACAATCAGAAAATAAGGCTTCATCTCTCTGATTCACTGCTTTGTTCTTGCTAACGCTGCTCCCTCTCTTCATTCACCCTCGAATTCGCTCAAACCTGCTCTCTCTCTCTTTCTCCCTCTCTCTCGCTCATTGAGCTGGGGAGGAGGTATCGACTTTGAATGGTGTGTTTACAGACAGCAACCCATCATTTCCACATATTATACCTTTAAAGTAAGTACAGTCAAACAGTAGACATGGAAGTTTGCAGTTAGTAAAAGTCAAATATAAAGTTCAGCCTCCATCCCCACCCAAATAATTTTAACACACTCCCTTAGGAAACTGTCAAAAAGGCAAGTAATAAATAAATCACAACCCCTGTTCTCCATTTCTCAAGATCAAGAAGATCTTACTGCAAAGTTAGGATGTCTGACGGTGACTCCAAGAATGGGGGAAGCCCCAAGATTCACTGTGACGATCTCTAAACACTGCTATAGTCACAGCCAGTAGCAACGGCTGGTAAAATCAGTCCCTGTTTTTTATAACCTGTCGCACATCATCAAGTACACTGCCTCCCTCAAAACAGTGAAAACAGTCTCTGTTTTCCTTCGTCTAAAAATTTAAAGATGTTAAGATAATAAGAAGCTTGACAGACACTCACCCACAGCCTTCAGGGAGGCGTACTTGTTGAGATCCTTGTTTTGCTGCTGCTGCTGCTGCTGCTGCTGCTGCTGTTGTTGCTGTTCATACACATGAGCCAGCTGGCTGAGGGCAGGGTAAGGGTGCTGCTGGCCCATGTTCGAGCCCGCTCCCACGTTGTTGTTGATCTGACCACCCTCTGTGGAGAAGGACACAGGAAAGGATGAGGTTACAGTCAGGTTTTGGCTGGTTATGGAGGAGCATCGACAGGGAGAACTCTCATTCACATTTTCCAGCATCCACTCACATAATCACCCCTTTTTTATACTGTATGATCTGCTGCCTTATAATTCTGTCCCCACACAATTCCCTGGGCACATGAATATCTATTCATTTCAGTAGCATCTACAGATGAACTCTTGCCATCATTCTACAGCTGCAGCCTATTGTATGCCATGCTGCCTAATACACATTTGGACACAGTCCAGGGTGTATATGTGTACACACTGATTAGCTGCATCTGCTGAGTATTACATGAGATTTTACCAGTAATTTCACCATGCATGCCAGCACATTTGTCATTATTAGAGCAGAAATATTCATGCCCTAGACTGCAAAGGTTCAGATTACAGAGCTGATATGTGTTTAAGGACATCTGACTTAAATATGGTGTGGAGTGTTAGTCCTATCTATTTGAGGTGCTTTATAGACACATCTTAAATTTGGGTACTGTATGAGAGTTGTTTAAAATCTGTGTCTGTGGTGAGCACTCAGTGTAGACCAGGGTTCAAGAATTTCCCGTCAGTTTTAAAATAATTTCAGTCTTTTCATTTGATTCCCAGAACTACATTTTCAGTCGGAAGTGGAGAAACAATTCTTACTTAAAATCTTTGAAGTAGAGAAAAAAACAAAATGCTAACCTTGCAGAATCTGATCCTTTGTTTCTCAGCACATCCTCTTAATAGTATTTTCTCTGAGTAGTTCTATGGGACCACTTGACCATCTTTATAGTGCTGACCTGAGGTTATTACTGCTGCAGCAGCAGGACGGAAAAATCACCCACATTGAGCTGCTTCAGCATGCTGTTTTAGGGTCCGTTGTTCTTGGGCGTAGTTGTAACATTTGGGTGACCTTCTGCACTCAGTGCTCCACCTGTTAAATGCTTCACAATCAGCTGTAGTACAAATCTCACCACACAGCTGAGCTACTGCATAAACTGCAGCTTCAGCATGAAAAGTAATTGGAGGGAACCCCTGCAGGTGCAACACTGATGCAATTTACTACAATACTGTTGATTTGAAGTTGGACTGTATTTACAACAGTTGCTTGGCAGCTTTACTAACATTTGGAAAAAACATTTTAGCTTCAGTACTACTACAACTATACCATTATTCTTCATTTTCTTTTTATTTCAAATTAGTTGAGCTACTCCACAATCTTTCCACACACTCCCTGTGAACTGCAGAGCTAAGTAGATCTGGGTGGGAATCATTAATATAGTTTACTGAGATCCTGTGACATTAAATTCAGATTTGTCAAACCATTACAAAACTTTTTACTATTTGCCGATTGTGGCTTTAAAAGCTGTTAATTCTTTTTTCACGGTGTTACAGTAACATGCTGTGGGTTTATATTACTTACAGTATCCTGGTTGCAGAATTTGTTTACCATAATGTACTCCTTTAATTTAATAAGTGATATTAGATTTAAAAGATGTGTTGAACATATGAGTCCACTCTTTGCAGTGTCTAAATTGCATTAAATCATTAGCAAAACTTCTGTTTTTGACTTAAAAGCATTTTTAAAGTAGCCTTCTCAACTATAGCCATGATTGGTTAGTCAATGGATCGGCCTTTCCAAACACTGTAGTTATATAATGGTGCCTAAAGCTGCACCTCCTCTGGAAGACACAAGAAACCAGACGGCAGGATCACACATCCACGAAATGAAGGGCGGCGCCAGCAGCTCAACAGAGTTGTACAAGAGCGGTGGGGAACTGCTCTAGCAGAAGCTGCACAGTCTGACTTTAAAGCACAGCCGAGTGTTAAAATATGTGTAGGAATTCAGAGGACACTCTCTCCAGCATTGTTCTCTCGCTGCACTGAGCCTGACAGATAATTGCAAATTCCTGTTACTGAAGGCAAGGGTATCCTTGCTAAGTGAACACATTCTGTTAAAAGCCCCAGTACTGCCACTTGATAATTTGAAAAAGTAAGTAAAACTTAAGAGACAGAGAGCGAGAGGGAAAAGTCAAAAGTGAAAAAGGAGGAAGGGAGAAGGATGAGGATGCATAAACAATGAAGAGAGTGAGAAAAGTTAGAAAAAAAGGCTGCCAGAGAAATGAAGGAGGAGTGTGAAGCATAGAAGGAGACTGACATCATAACACAGAAAGCACAAGAAAAGAATAGATGGATAATTCCAGTACAGTCACCTCCTCCTCCCATCCTTATCCTTCAACCTCTTATAGGTGCTCAAACAGATGGCCTTTTGTTGCACTACAGCAAACAGAAGAGGAAGTGGTGTGTCCACAGCCTGACAATATTGATTTCCTCCACCGCTTTCTCCCTGTTTCATCTCAGCGGTGCATTGTTGAGCTGTGAGGTGCGCTCAAAGGCCTTAAACCTGCACAGCTCAACTGTCAAGGCGAAAGCAAGTTGTGTTGTTACTAATTAATCACTTAGCTCTGGCACTGACTCAAACCACACACATGCACATTCACATACACACACATACAGACTGACTGACAAGGTAGACAGGGAGTAGAGACAATTAAAAAGAACATCAGAGTGAGAAACAGTGTGAGGCCGTGTAGGAGAAAGAATAAGAGACAAGATTCCCCGATGCGATGAAATGTCCCATGGTGCTCGGTGAAAAGGAAAAGACATGACATAAGTTCATCTAGACGACTGGAAAGAAGCACATCCAAAATTGGAAATGAGATGACTGGAAAATTCAAGCTTGAAACACTTTCTAACTATTTTATTGGATTTGAATGCCACTCATACAGCGTCTCCCTGATGCACTTCTTGGGTAAACACTTTGTGATGTACTGAAATAGTTTGGCAATGCTGGCTCACTGAAGGCTACATGAATTTAAGTAAATTGAAACAGAAGCTGAGTGAGGGGGACGGGCATACGCTGCGGAGGGGAGAGAGGAGTGATGGGGGAAGAGAGACGGCCATGGAGAGAAGGAATGGGGAAGAAATGGAGCTGAAGGCATCGAGTCATTATGAATTTGAAACCCTTCTCTCTCCTGATTTTAATAGAATTTCTTAAAAAAACAAAAAAAAACAAAAGAAAAAACAATATTCACTCTAGTCATGATGAAAGCTGCTTTTCTTTTATAGGAGGCCGAAATGGCTGGCACAAGGTCACCAATTTTCTCATTTCATAATAGAATTTGTCTCGTTGAGGAGCACAATTGTAAAATTCAATATCCTATCAAAGCACAGGTGCACCTCCTTCTTTTCAGGTCACTCTGCCATGAAATGGTTTGCAGTGAATCCATGAGCAGACATGGAAATGTCAGCACAATTGTAAAACCCACAATTAGAAAGAAGAGGGGGCTGCTTCACATTTGTACTCTATGCTAAATTGTGACTGTATGTAAATGATCTTTATAATGAGTAAAATTCTGGTGAGACACAGTCAACAGTCAGATATTACAGAGAGTACTCAGACATTGCATTAAACTGGACACGACTGCTCTGCCAAGTTGGATGGCTGCTGGGTGTGACAAGCTGGCAAATGAAATTACAGTCTCTCTGTGCCACAAATAAACATCTGGTTACAACTGTGCTGCATTTTGGCTCAAGCAATTGTTTGCCATTTTGGGAAATACACTTATTTTCTTTCTGACGGAGGGTTAGATGACAAGATACACACCACGTCTGTGTTGTAAATATAAAGCTACAGCAAGCCCAGGACAAGGTCAGCTTTGCTTAGCATAAAGACTGGAACAGCTAGCATGGCTCTACTCAGAGGTAACAAAATGTGTCTACCTACCCATAAAGCACTTATTTCTTTAATCCATAACTTTGTAGACAAATCAGCGTGGTAGCAGCCTTCTCATTTCATTCTCCACCAGAAAGGAAATGTCAAACTGTCCCTTAAAATGTAAGTGGGAACACTGGTAATAAACCTTGTACCTGTACACTGTTCATTGTGCTCCATATAATTTTAACTACCTGTCGCTGCAACTTTTCCATGATAGTTTAAAGTAATTTGCAGTAACAGATAATAAAAATGATTACAAGCACGTAGAAAAGAGTGTGCTGGTACAGATTTTGCCCTTGGTACCACCTGCTTTGTTAAAAATGCTGGATTTGCATCATCTATTTTCAAAAGTAAACCAAGTTTGAAAGAACCAAATTCATAAGCATTTCAGTGCCTCATAAAGGCTTGAAGCGAGATTCACACAAGAAATTGCAGCAGCGTCATCGGGGTCAAGGCTCGTGGTTACAATAAGTGCACCAGTGGATTTATTGGACTCTGAATCTATTTCTGTAGTTTATCTCACCTTAACACAAACGTCTATGTGTTCAAGTCAGAAAAACTTGCACTGCTAATTGTCCCCTTAAAAGCATTTTTTAGTCAGTTAATATCTGTTGATTCTAAGAGCCGTGACAAGAATTAATACTTAACTGCATCTAACACGCTAACATTCTCCTGTAGTCGCCTCCAGTATTAACTCTGGAAAACAGTCCGCAGTCTTTTCTCCTCCCTCCTGTTTGCTTACAAAGTACTATAATTATTTTAGCTTCATAGAAACACTTTGTAAGCTCTCTCGACAAGCTCAGTAGCTTGACAAGTGTGACAAAGATGACAGGACTTTGAGTCAAAATATGGATAATTGCCCACCTCGCCTCATACAGTCTTGAGAGAATGAATAAAGAAGAAGTCCAATTATTCTACTACTTTCCTACTTTAATCTGATCCAGGATCCATCTCAGTCAAAACCCTCTCATCCCTGCATTTTGATCTGAGTGAAAAAGATCACATGCACTCGACGGCTCAGAGTGAAAACAAACACAGCACCCTGGGTGACACCATCACACTGTGAACCCATTCACCTGGATGACTGACAGCTGTCACCAGGATTCCTGTCAGGGCGGTGAGGGCGGGGGGACGACTCTGCCAGCATGGTCACAGTGCCTTCACCCACCTGAACCAAAACAAGCTGATTCTGTAACGTCACAGAAGGTTTTTCCTCAGGATTAGGACGGCAACACAGTGCAAAGAAAGGAAAATAAATTGGATGCAGCTGAGAATCAGTGATGACAATTAAAAGCTTATTTAGTTTTTAGTTTGGGTCAAACAAAATAGAAAATAAAGACAAGCTTAGATCCCACAATAATACTCCTCTGCATCCTAATCAACAATTAAGACAATAACTCTGAACTGTGTTGAATTATGAAAGAAAAAAATCATAGAAATTGAAGGAGTCTGACTTAAATATTATTCACTAGATCCCAACAGCAACCTCCACTAAAGTCTAATCATCTAAGCTGTCAGCTCGCACCCGTCACAGCCGAGCAATTCTGGATAGATGGCAGTTGTGTAAAGTGCTGGGTGAAAGGTTATTATGTCAACAGAATCAATGCACAGGGCATGTACAGAGGATATTGCGTACATGAAGAAGAAGCCCAGAAAACACAGTGTTCAAATGAAAACTAAAAGGTTGGACTGATGGTGGTGCTAGAGGAAAGATTTTTTTGTCCAAATTTCATGTTGCCAAATGTATTTTAAAACCCAGAGGACAGTCTGGCAGATAGTGTGTTTTTATGACAGACAGAGCTGATTACATAATCTGCAGCTTTTGGTAGAGGTACAATACAGTAACTATTACCACCACCTTGTGTAGGAGATATCAACCACTTAAAAAAAACAACATGTTGAATAATTCCATTTCACTGTCAATAATATTGTAACCGTGACGTTGTCAGTGATTTCAAAGTAACAGACTGAGGATGGATGTTTGGGATTCATAAAAAGTGGCAGCTCAGTCGTCCCTCTTAATGTAACTCCTGCTGGGAATTTAGTCATCTAAACCTTGCTGCCTTTCACTTATATGGAGTCTGACACTGCCACTGCTAATGCCATGAATTATTTTACAGACAGTGATGTTCAGAGTCTTCACAGTCACAGGATGTGGAAATAAAACTGGTCTGTGGTCTCTGAAGTAGCCATTTTGGATGCTATTGAAAATATTTACTGTTGACTCAGGGTGTAATCCCATAAGGGAATGTAATCCTTTAAAAGGGCTTTTACACAATAGTAGCTAAATATGCAGGCCTCTCCATGTGTTTCACTGGGACTGCGTTGGTGCATCAGGGGGTTCTGCAGATGGTTCTGTGTTTAATTGCAGGGTAATGTCGCAAACGTGTTGGTCCTGGTTTTATTTTTCCTGCTGTGTAATGTAAGCCGTTCAGCAATGGACAGCACTACCCAATGTGAAAGCATGACTGTGAGGTAGAACAACGTGTAGCGTGCACCGTGTAGCAGTGTCCTGATTTGGTGAAATATAAATGTGGATTATTAGTGTGAGGTAGTAGGCAAGCTATGTGGACAGTACTTAAATTAACTCTAAATAGTTGCACATTGACATGAATAATGCGCTAAATCAGCTGCCAACATCTTATAATGTAACTTCATTCATCATATAAAAGTTTCAATGATTCAGTAACAAGATGTTGGTTTAATTTAAATGATGTTGTAACCTGATATCTTAATCTTTTTGGATATTTTTATGTGGCATCAATAAAAATCCACTGCGTAGCAATTGGTATTTAAGGGTAAAATTAGATTTTGGCTAAAGCAGTTGTTCCATGTGTTTCATTAAAAACAATGTCCTATCCCTGCATACTGTTTAGGAAGGCTAATGCACCATTCGCTTTATTTTTGGAGCTTTGAATTTGTTTTGGTGGTATTATATTGTTCATCTATAATGACTCTATGATGGCTGCTAGCTTGTGCTAGCAGGCTAGTTGTCCTACTTATTTTGAACTAGCAACTGTTGCTATTGTTATATTCTCGCTTCCTTAAAGCAATATCTCAACAAGCAAGCTCACACTCAAAGGTTAGTTATAGTAGAAAAGATCAGAAGCAGAGCAACAAATCATGCCTTTGGCTGTCATCTTTGCATTTTTAGGTGCATGGAGTGTTAGCACAAAGACTTGAAAAAGTTATATTTATTGCTGACTGAGTGGGAGCAAAGTTCAATTAACACAGTGTCATTTTTGAGAAAACATACCACATGAAAGAAATGTTTTATTGTATTTTACCAGTGAAGTATAGAATCCACATTTCTAACTTATAATCGAATCCATTCGAGTCTATCGTTTCCATCGGTGGGTGTTTTCCATCCCACAGTCAGTTGAATGGCTGCCTGAAGATTTCTAAAGGTCAGTTATTATGATTTCCCTCAGACCTCTGTGAGCTTGACAAGATGGACGTCTGGCTGTGCAAGATTATTGCTGACCAATATTAAAGCTTTAACTCTTCCTGTTATTTTTCTACAAAGAACCACTCACAACACTGGCTGTGTATATAGTAAAACTGGCTTAAGGCTACATTATTGCTATTTTACATCGATCACTGACAGGAGGAAACAGGCATTTATTTATATGAAGTTGTCACAGAGGACTACTTAAGGGTTTGTCAGGGAAATTTGGTGGTTTTTGAAATATATGCCAGCGTTTGAACCTCAACATTAAAGGAAAAGACATTTACATGAATTCACACTGCAGGGTAAAGGCGCAGGCATGTCAGGATTACAGTAAGTGTGACTACACTGATGAGACAGCGTTTGGATGATGAGCTTATGACCACCAGGTAACAGACAGTGCCGTCAGCAACGCACAACATGAGTGTGCACTACATAACACTGCAGAGGCAGAGTCATACAGCACCAAAACACAGAGTGATTTCAAAGCCGCACCGTCTCCCTCGTGGGAAGACAGACATTCAGCATGAAGCCGAGAGGCAATCCTCCCGGGGCAGAACCGGTATCTGTGCTTTTCTCATGTCCCGGACAAGAATATATTCTCTTCTGCTACACACTGAAGGAGGGTGGGGGAGCAGGGTAGACGACACATTCACCTCCATCCCTTGATGTGCACTGTATAGTTGTGTGTGTGTGTGTGCAAGAGAAAATGAAGAAGGAAAAAACAAAGAGAGACAGAGACATCAAGAGAGAGCCAGAGCACATGTATGTAGGAGGAGTGCCTCTATCTCATATTGGCCTGGGTCCATTGCTCCTGGCTGTACAGTGTAATTTCAATGCCTGTTTGATTCGGCGCTGAAAATTGTAAGCAGCTGACTCATCTATTATTCCCTCTTTCTCCTCACTCTGCAAATGGATAAACCCTCTTCTTTTCTTCAGCTGCAAAACTGCCTCACTGTCATTACTCAACCCTCTCCATCTCTCTCTTCCTCTCTCTTGTCATGGCAACAGTATTCTCTCGTGTAGTATTTGCTCTGCAGCACACGGCGAGTTCGCATTGTCCCGCAGTCACCCGCGCCCACATATCAACAGGCAGGCCGGCTGTACTGTACTGAAAAAGTCATTGTTATGCAACCTATGTTATGTTGCCTGCTGCTCCGTCGGTCTGTCTGTTCATCTCCCTCCACTTATTCTTCACGTGTCTGCTCTGCCTCCTCTAAGCTTGTTCTAGGTCACATCCTAACAGCTCTGTCAGGCATTGTCAAAAAAGCATGCATGTTTTATTGAAGGACTTGCTCTAGTTTGGTAAAAAGGCAATTTTATGAGTCATCTTAGGGTATAACCGAGCAAGGCATTTTGATGTTGAATAGATGTTGACACAAAAGTCTGCACCGACAATGAAAACCTGTGTAAATAGAGCCTGACAATGAAAGCTGAGACGTGCGCAGTTGTCCAAAGCTGCTGTGTGTTTTGTTCTGTGAAAATGGAAGCGTCAGTAAATATCTTTGTGATATTAGTTCAGAACAATTATATGAAAACTGTGCCCAAAACAAGCTACATGAGACTACAAAAGGCATTCTCTAAAGTCTTCTGTATTTATTATGTATCTCTTGACTTGTCCAAATCATTCACCCTTATGTGACAGTGTACACGCATCCTTGTGTGTGAGTAGGAGTGTGTGGGGTCCTCTCCGTTTCTCTCCATATGCACATTTAGTCACAGTGAAAATGGTAAGCAGGTTATGTGTGAGCCTGTGTGAGGCGGGAGGCGAGAGCTTCCTCTTTATTTGCCCTCCTGTTACAGTACATAAGAGAAGCGCCACTTCTGTCTTGACCTCATCCCTTCGGTCCATATCGCTCTCCTGCAGCACGGAGGACAGCGAGGATCACAGAGTGGGGAGAGGCATCAAGATGTGGCCGTTGAGCTCATGGGAATTTCGCCAGGAGCTGGGTGTAAAATCCCCTTTTATACGGCGCGCTGTAAGGTGAATGAGTTCATGTGGGGGCTTGAGCAAAGAAGGCGGGTTTGGGGCCTGAGGTGAACCACTCAGACCTACGTGATTGGTGGCCATGGGGGAGAATATTCATCAGATACTTGTGATGTATAAACAAGAAAGTTTGCTAGCATGAGAGAGAGACAGAAAGTGAGACAAGAACAGATGTCCGAGGCTCCATGGGTCTTGCTACCTGCTGGCGCCATCAGCAGTGGGTGGAAAGTTTGAAGTGTAAGGGCCAAAAAGCTCACAGACAGAAACTATTTGACACCGACGCTTATACGTTGAAAGAGTGCCAGCTTTAGGAGAGTCAAGCAAACAGCTCACAGCTTTTAGAGGTGCTTCAAAAGTCACTGAAGAGCCTTCAGATCAGTGACTCCCAACCAGGGCTATTTGTTGCCAGAGGATATGTGGAAAGACTGCTCATGTAATTTGAAATAAATAACTGTATGTGCATATAGTGAGTCAGCTATAACATCTCAACACCATATGCTGTGTTGCTGAGACAGTGCTCAAGTATCAAGCAGGAGCAGATCCAAACAGGTAGCAAGAAATAATGGATGTGTGGTTGAAAATAAATTGCTAGAAGAGATGAATAAAGGTTCAAACAGTTAGCTAAAAGTAACTTGAATAGAAGAGGTGAAATCGCTGAAAGTAACAGGTTAAATTTGGTAGCTAATTGTAGCAGAGAAGCAAATGGTTAGCTAAAGGTAATGGATAAATAGTTGAAACAGCTAGCTTTTGCCACTAGTAGAATGAGTGCAAACTTAATTAAACCAGACATTACCCAAACAATATTTTATAGTGTTAAATAACAGTAAATAACAGTTTTGAACATCCAGCAGCTGTGGAGGTTCTGCTTTAGACTACAGCACTTGGCAGTTTCGCGACACAATACGTTCTAGTGCTACAGAATGAGAACTTGGGGAAAATCTAGCCAGGTTCAATGTGACAAAAGGATCTTATCATTTTAAAGGCATGTCACTGGCACCAGCATTCATTTATTTTCCCAGAAGCAGTGCCTTAAGGACTTCGGCGTGCATGGTCATGAATAATATATCTCATGTAGCTTAGCCTTAAGGCTGCTGTATGGCATTCAGCGCACAACACTGTCTGTCTGTTCCAACGCTATGTGTCAGATCCTCAGTCTTATATATGGCCTTGTTTTCCAAACATTGTTCATCTCATTATCATCACCATATGCTGCTAGCTTTGTCTTCGCTCATTAGCATCAGTACACTCCCATTTAGGAAGAGATAGTGAGAGGGAGCTCAGAGGGGGGGCACGACGGAGAGAGTGTCGTGAAATGCTCAAGAGATACAGAGAAGTGTGCGCAGCCAACTCTGCTCCAAAACCGATCACATATCTCTGAGTAATTCTCATGAGGGCTGACCATTAAACAGATAGGAGTACGATGCAGGGAAACCGTATTATTGAGAAGTCTGTCATGGGAAATGGCGGTGGGAAATGATAGCAGAGAGAATAGCTTATCTACCCTTAATTGTTCCTCCCTGAGCCTTTGAAAGCACAATGACTTCCGCTGCACCCTTTTATGATTACAGCCTTCCGTCATACCTTCCTCATTTTGAAGATCTATCGATTTCTATTGTTCCTTTTTTTTTTTTTTCTCCTATTCACAGAGGAACATTTGCAGCAGGATTCAACAACTGTCTCCCTCTTGCATTGTCTTGTCACAGGACAATGCATTGATGCGAGTCTCATAGGACATTGTTAAAGCTAGCCACTGAATCAATAGTAAAATATCACTCTGATATCTATAAAGGCCTGTTAGCTGTTTAATCTAGATATATCTCAGTCTTTCTTAGATTTCTATCTGTGTCTAAGCCTAAACTGTGGCAGATGGGGGCACCCATTTGTAATGCCATTGTAATGTGTGATTGCAACTGACTTCACACTCACATTTAAAAGGAAAAGAAATCTACCTTGTGGCATGTACACGGCACAGGCGGATGGAAACAGCTCACACGTGAAGGGTATTAGAGCAAATGAAATGCAAAATAACACCTCCGGATAACAAGACCTGTTTATCAGACGCTTAAAACCCAAAGTCCTCTGCACTGCTGAGTGTTGACAGATGTGTGGGAGAACACCAGGTAGAAAACTAAATGTGCCAAAAGTTGTTTGGAAAGAAAACCGCCAAGTGCTGTCTAATAACTGCAATTTAATATCCGCAAAAAATCAAGAATAAATCAAAGAGCACACTGGCCTTGTTTCTCTTTGAATGAGATAGTAGAATGAGCTTTAGTTAATACATCATTAGCATGGCAGGCTACCAACACTGACCACTGAAGAGGAAAATGCTCAGAATATAATAAAGATTCAGGGAGTAATTGATCTGTCTTTATTTCTTAACAGTTACCAGAGCTGTAAACTCAGGATGTTTAAAGATACTGATCCAATACCAGTGCTCTCTATTTCCAAAATTTAAGATCTGTGCACCACATTCACTGGAACCTATTGGGAACCTTTTTTACTCAGATAACATGAGGATGTGATGCGAAGAAACTGTGACTTAATGAATGTAACTGATTGACTGAATGACACTGATGAAGTAAGTGTGCTTAATGTGGATCTGTCACACCTGGCTGAAGCCCGTTAGACTCAATAATGTTAGACTCTGCTCCATTATTGATCTGGTCTGTAGTACGATCTAATATACAGTGTAAAAACAAGACACATGAGTACTTGAGTATATGTTTAGGGATGTTCGGATCTGATATGCAAGATCTGACCTGTTTTCCTTCACACACTCCTGCGACCCCCTAAAGACTTCACATCATTCCAGTATTCAGGTTTCTGTCACATGATTGTATCTCGTAAGGTCCTTGGGCAGTCATCTCCGGTGGCTACAGACTGGGTGTTCCTCCCTGTGACAGGGCTCATCAGTCACCGGGCCACAGAGAGAGAGACAAGCAGACAGCGAAAGCAGAGAAATAAATACCTGCTCCACTAAAGCACATGATTGACAAAGAGGAGCCCTTATTCATCATGATGATGGAGCACCACTCAAGGAAACAGAGAAACAATAACATCTGGGCCTATTGTTTCCCGCAATGATCTTCTGTCTCTCTCACAGAAAAATGTTCCGTTTTTAAGTCATGGCCTGATTGTTTATGAATTTTTGTGAGACAAAGAAGCCACTTTTAAAAGTTAGTGTCCTTTATGTTTGTCCTCCTCTAACTTTTTCTTTCATCTCCCTCTGAGTTTCTTTTTTCAAGGGCTTGTTCGAGTGTTTCTCAGCTTCCTGATTGGCAGGATGCTACCGCTGCAGTGCCACCTTGACTTACTGGGCCATACTGTCTCCCCCTCTTCCAGAGTAATGAGTCAGCAGTGGGACTGCCGCTCCATCAACTGAGGGCAACATGCTGCTAGAGACAAAGAGAGACAGACAGATAGGGAGGGAGGCAGTGGGAGATGGTGATGATAATGATGTGTGCCTCTGTGGGGGGCTGACACCTTTGACAACATGTCAGCAGTGCCGACCCAGATACCACAGCAGAGAGACAGGCAGGACTCTGCTTTCCAATGGTGGCTTGTGAGAGCCTGTCAGGTAGTTATAGCATTTATGATGACAAAAGTAAAGGAAAACATATGTGATTTAAACTGAGGCAATGTGGTATTACGCTGGAATAAACTTGTTAGTAAACAACATTCAGTATTCTTGAATTGGAGCAGATTTAAAGAGCACTGTGAACATAGTTGACTAATGTCTCCAGAGCTTGAGACAATCTTGTCTTGGGCTTGAGACTGCAAAAATTCAACTGAGCCTTGCATTACAAACTGAGGGTGTGAAGTTTGGAAAAAGGAGGCATTTTGGAGATGAGGAGGATCCAGTGAAAGACAGAAGTGTAGAATCCAGTGTTTTTGGAGCCTGATCCATGTGATTTTCATTTAGTATGTCTTGGTATCATCTGCCTGAATTGACTGTTTCGAAAGCGATGAAATCACTGGGGTAACACTGATATTTTCTCAGAAACACCCTGAATGACGCTTTGATTATTTTGTTACACTGCTTCAATACATGTTTATATTTTTATTTGATTAATTCCTGTTAGCTTTGTTCTGTGCAAAGCATCAGGTATCTGATTTTTAATGGAGGTTAAACTCCTATCACATTCTCACCTTAATACTTAATCCAGCAGCCTCTGTTATAAAACACCAGGCAGACTGAAGGCAGGATTCTGATGGCTGATAGTGTTTAATTAACTGCAACCTCAGAATTTATTCTCCCTGCAGTCTCTGACCCACAGTCTGCCCCTCTGGCTCGGCTGAAGAGAAGCTTTATGTTTAAAAGCTTTAGTCTGCTGCACCTGGCCCTTGGGCTGAATCCCTGGCAGGTTTAAGTGTTGGGAGCACAGCTGTGAGGGGCTTTTCTTGGCCTGCGAAGACAAGACAGGGCAGTATAGGCAGATTTCTCCTTTGCTCATCCCTCCGCAGCCAGCAGCAAGCGGCAGGATGAGAATGCACGACAGTAATTGCCGAATTCAGGCAAACCGCGGAGTTAAATGTTAGCGGTAACGGGTAAAGCTGCATGCAGTTCACATGGCATCAAACAATCTAATCAATCCTAGGCTGCAATTAACAGGCTTTTGTTTATTTGGTAAAGAAAGGGCTTCTAGGTGTATGTCTAGAGAGCTGCACAGCAAGTAACCCCTTGTTACATACTTTCTAGAGTTGGCCTGAAGCACAAGAGCTCGATAACATGATGCTTTATCATCATCTACAGACGTCATTTGTTCTGCCTGCAGACTTTATGACATTTCAAAGTTTCTTCCCCACAATCTGTTACTCTCTTTGTTTCTCTTTCATGTTCTCCTGACCAACCCCCCACCCCACGAAAGCCACAAGACAACACATCAATGATGAAGCGAGTCAAAGCGAGGCAGCAGAATAGCCTTGCATCCTGCACATCGCTCCATCTGTGGGGTATATAAGCCGTCTCATGCTCCTCTCCTCCTTTTTAGCTAAAAAGTACTGATTTCGCCTTCTGCTCGCTCGCCGGGGGTAATCTGACGGGGAGGTTTTTACTTCACCAAGGCTGTGATGTGTTCCGGGGTGTGTGTTTGCGTATGCTCCTCGCTGGGCTGTGACAGCATAATTTGCTTAAAGTGAATGCGATCGGGTGCTTTATTGTGGTGGAATTAGTTTACTAGAGGGTGAAAGGCTACCGCAGGGCCAGATTGAGAGACTTGGTGTTTAGAGTGATCTCTCTCCTCCCTCCGTCTCTCTCTCTCTCTCTGCCTCTGCGTTACTGCCATATGCCTGTCTGATATCAGCACATGGTAGGCAACACACTTTTATCCGTGTGCCTGTTTATTTGTGTACCTGTTTATCGGTCCTCTATTTCTCTCCGTGCCTCCTCCTCCTCCTGCTCAATCCCCTGCTCTCTCAGTCCATCTGTTGTCAAAAAGCCGTATTTATCTCCCTGTCTCTCTGCCCTCTTGTCTAGCTGCAGCTCAAAGAGCAGGTCAGCACACTTTGACTACTCATGCACACATCCAGAAGGGCATCTGATTCCTTTCCCCTGCTTTCCTCCAACTCATGAAAGATATCAAATTTGTGGGGGGGGGGGGGGGTATTATTTCAGGAACCTCAGAGTGGCCTAGAGGGATCTCCGTACTGAGAGGGACAGATTAGCCTGCCAGTGAATCCCACAGTCCACTGCAGGACCTGTCTATTTATCCACAAAGATGCCTCGGTGACGTTCTATTATTAGCAATATAAACTAAATACAGCACTTATTGATGGCCCACGCTGCAGGAAACAATTCCAGCAAGACATCCCATACTCCCTCAGAGAGTTGGGGATGCAAGCAAGAAAATTGAGAGGGGAGAGAAAAAGTAGGTTACTGAAGAAAGACCGGCTGCCTCGCTCCATTTGTAAGCAGGAGAACACAAGCACTGGCAGGGTGCAAAGTGTACAGTGTGTGTGCGTCATTGTGTACTGTGTAAAGTGTGCTGTGTGAATGTGTTGCTGTGTCTTTGTGAGGGAGACAGTGGCTGGAAGAATTGTGCAAAGAACAACAGAATGGGTAGCATTTATGGATGCATGTGAGTAGATGTTCTCTAAGTGTGTACATGCTATTGCACATGTTCTCTCTCATGAATGGGCACACATTCTCACATGGACGTTTGCACTTAGGAGTAACCGTTTGTGCATCAGTTTAGTGCCTCTTTCCACATGAATACCTTTGTTTTTCGTGTGTTTTTATTTCATGCACATACTGTGCTTCGTATCTCTCAAATGCTATTTGATAGCGTTCATGTGACGGACTGTGCAAAGGCAATGGTCCTGCAGAGTGGCAATGTAACTGTCGGCTCTTTCTGCACCGCTCCGTGTCTTGGCAACAGGGAGTGCGAGGGAACCAGTGCGAGCAGACAAAGACGCTTCCTTCTGCCTGACGAATGCTGCAGAGCGGGTGAGGCAGGCAGGCAGGCAGGCGAGAGATGGCTTCTGTGCAACAGCATGGGGGTAAGAAGTGGGTCATAAGGAAATCCCCATATGGACGAGCCCCCCACCACCTTATCCCGCTGGGCACTGCCTGCGCTGCCAGCAGCCCTCCAAAACTAACCCAGAGCCCCGAGCGAGAAGCACAGAGGGGGCAAACACTGGGCTACATATATACCAAGTTGGCAGTTTATTTGGAACAAGCTCTGCCTTGACACAGATTGTACATTCTAACAAGTTATATGTCACGTGACTGCATGTGTGTGGAAGACCAGCATTTCGTGCGTCAGTTGGTGTTAGTCAGAGTAATCGAATCAGTAAGTGTAACTCAATGTCGGAAAGGGCAAATGAATAACCTTAGTGATTTTGAATGGCTCGCTGATTTTGTTCTGTTCAAAATGGTCGCTGCCCTCAGCCGTTTCACTGATCTACCAAGAACAGCGAGAGCAAACAGACTGCAACTTGTGGATCAAAGGCAAAAAAGGAGAATGTCATGAGTCCTGCAACGCAACTTTGCTTGGTCAAAAACAAATCTAGGTTTCTCTGTACATCAACATGGGGTTTCTACCACTGATGGACAAAGAAACCTGAATCAGGATCCTGCTTCAGAATTATGCCCAGGCTTGCAGCCACCCTCTTTGCATAATGACATATCATGGAACAAAACTTGTATTGTGAGTGTTCACTGAAATGCATGTTCCCCAGATATCAACCCATTCCAACACATCTGGGAAGGTGTTTGAAGGTCAGTTCTTACATGGCATGGGTTCATATTTGTACAACAAATATCCCCTGGAGCCCATGCACAGATAATAAATTCCCTCTGTTCTAAAGGCCAAAAGGCGTGCAACAAACTTCCAGATAGCACTTAATAAATCGATAACTCAGTGTAGTTCCTAAGCAATGCTCCAGTCTTCACAGTGGGTATAAACAGTAGTAGTGTCTGCAGACTGATGAGGGTTTTCCCTCAGAAATGTATTCCTCTCAGGGAGGAAGTGCCTCCTCAACTGCATTTAGAAAAAAGTGAGCTACTTTTTTTTTTTTTTTAAACTATGCCTGCATACTGTACACACACACACACACACACGCACACTAAACACATGCTCACACACGTAAACACTTCTGCACCAACTGCTTCATATTCATGTCTTCCCAAATGAACTAAATCTAAACTGGTTAATTAGGAGATTCATCGCTGTTAGCACCTGTTAGGTAATTAATGCCAATCACTGCCTTCTGGGGAGAAAAATTACCCTCCATAAAAACACAGTTTAGCTAGCATCACTCTCTGTCTCTCCTCTCTTGTTTCCTGCTTCCTTCCTCCATCCCCTGCTTATTACCTCCATCGACCTGCGTGGCCTGCGCCTGCTGTTAGCAAATCATCACAGAAAATAAATAAGCGCTGCTATAAACAAATGTTGCAGAGAATGCCACGCTGGTGGAAGAAGCAGTCGTGGAATTCCATCAACCACAGATGGATAGTCACTGTATGAGTGTAGACATGGCAATGGAGAAACCTGAGTTGGCAAACACAATCAGAAAACAGTAAATAATTTAGGACTGAACTAATGCTGGGATGGTAATGGTGGTTCTGGACAGAGTGGTGGTTGGCAAAGCAGGCTTGTGCTGCAGTTTCACAAATGTATTTTGATATTCAAACCAATAGTATTCTATAAAATTTTAAGACATGTTGCATATTTAATCAGAAGTCAACCTCTTGGTATTAAAACATTCACTCCAGGATTGCTGGCTGCTGCTGCAGGGTTGGAGCATATGAGGGATACTTTTCCTCTCAGAATTGATATTGGTACATTTCTAGCAAACATGTGTTTCTGAAAATAATGATGATAATCTTCTTTCCAAACATTTGCTTTTACAAAAGCTGCAAACTGCAGTTGCTGGCCAATATATAGGCTATTATTAAAGTGTTGCATTTTAGCATCAATGAACCAGTAAAGCAGACAAGATGTAAATAACCTCATTATCACATAGCACACAGCCTCTGTCATAAATGATGACTGAGCTAGCAAACAAATTAAGCTAACATTAACTCCACAGCCAGACAGAAAAACTACAGGTAGAATTACCGGTCCAATCTGATAAAAAACACTTCAAAATAAGGTTTAAAACACCTTTTTTCCTCAGGTGATATATGCATATGTTGACTCATTACAGTTGGTTTGATATGTTTGGATAGGATTGGCTGTTTTGGGGAGAAGGGTGGAGAGAGTTCAGTTCAGGTTTCTTTAGTGGTTTGTCTCCTCCCTTATAATTTCTCTGATGCTTCTCTATGGATGTAGTTGTGATGGGCCTTTTTAACCCTGCATGCTAATTGTTAGCTAAAGATAAGCCCCTTGGATGTAATGTTTGTTTGTCACTGTAGGTAAGAAGTTAGATAGATGGATATGCTAACATTTTGACTCACATTTAGCGCTTGTGTTTTTGTTTTATCAAGACTAAAGAAAGACACCAACCTCCGAATTCTTCTTCACGTAGAGTATCTCTGCACACCACTTCAGCATGAGGAGAAATCCACTGTGTGACAGGCCTGCCATTTCATAGTTATTAAGCTATGACTGGACAATCCCTCTTCACAAAGATAGTATATTATATGTGTATTATGTTTTGAAAAACCATAATGTCATTTGTAGCTAATAAAGCTATTAAAAGTATGAGGAAAATCAGAGAGGCTGAACAGTGACTTCAGCTTAACTGAACTTTTTACCAACAAATTAGAAAAAGAACGGCAGCTTGTTTTCACATTCACAAAAGGACCGGCAGTGGTGTGTGATGTTATTGTGTGATTATAATTTAGTAAGGTTCCAGGAGATAGATATTGTGGGTCAGGGGAGGCACTCATACATAAATCTAATCTGTTGTGCGGGCAGAGCTGCGTGGAATGAATTATACATCATTTATGGCTTTTAACTGTTGATCTTAGGGTGACGGGGCGCCTGGTGGAACAATGTACACAATCAGAGAGGAGGAGACAATGAGAAAGAAGTATGGGATGGGCAGAGAAGAAGTGGCTGACGGCGGGGATGTATTGAGGGTGCAGATTAAAATCAATACAAACATACAGCTGCACTAAACAACACAGGTACAACAAGATGAAATTCAGTACGATGCTGAAATAACATGAGGGACAGACAGGCAGCTAAGTGGAATGTATGTACTTAAAGCCATGCATGTGAAATGTCATATTTAGCCCCTTGCACTGTAAACACACCCTCACTTACATACATAATGGGCTTTTTGTTGACTTCAAGTACAAATCTGAGTACTTGATACTTGACTGTTTAAGATTTAACTCAAGTTCTGACCTTTCAAATCCCCAAGGAAATGAAAAATTAATTTTAAAAAATAATTTGCATTGCCACAAACTTTGAATATTTAATTATTAGGCATTAAAATGACTTGGTCTTAGCTTTGTATAAAGCAGTATCACAGCTACAGTCAATTCTTAAGATGTAATTGTAATTTAATGGTAAGCATTTGGAGACATGAAAGCTTTGGATTGTGCTTACCAAAGTAATTACTCAGATCAGGGAACACAGCAACAATACTACAAAGTATGTTGGGCAATGAGTTTAATTGTGTGATTGTGTATTTTTTTAGAATGCACACACAGTACTACACTGTTTCTTTTCAGTGTAAACACACTACATACTCCGAAGCTGCTTAGAATTAGTGTCTTGTGAACTGGGACACAGCATGTGATGGATGTTTGCAATGGAATACAAATCTCTTCCAAATGAAATTAGTCAACCTGGGTATTTGTATAAACCCTGTCTAAACACCTGACTGCTCATGTTTCCTCATATTCCCAGATTTCAGCCGCTCATTTGTTAGAATAATGTTATTATTAGCATCAAGAAGGATGGCCAAAGATGTGCAAATAAGACCTAGGTAGGTAATAATCCCTAAAACAAGCTGGCAGAAATGATCATTTTGTATTACTGACAAGCACGTTTGTACCAGTTATCCCATATTCATACACTCATACAGTATGCACACTCACTGTTGACTTCTCCATCTGTCTATCTACATTGTCTACCAGCATAAACAAGAAATCAATGTCTCATCTTCTACTACTATGCGCTATGCAAGACTCATGCACCTGCCGCATCAATGCTGTTTGTTTACACATGACATGTAAGAAACTTGTCGATGCTACAGCGAAGGCAGACTTTGTACACAGGGGAGCTTTTGACTAATTCCGGACTAAGTGAATGTCGAAGCCACGTTGCCACGACAGGGGAATGTTGCCATTGTGTGCACGAAGGCGAAACACAACGGGGCGCTTTGTCTGAACCCTATCTGCTCTGTGTCTTCCCACTTTTATATCAGAAGAGGCCTCAAAGATCGATGGTCTCAGTATGGATTTCCTCTCTCCATCTTCCGTCGAACACTCCCAGCCTCCCCTCTGTCTCTGGCTTCATTCTCCTTTCTGTTTCACTATCTCTCTTCTCTCATCTCTCGTCCTCCACTTGCACTCTGCCCATCTCATTTTTTGTTCCCTCACTTTATTTTGCTCTCTCTCTCTCTCTCTCTCTTTCTCTCCGTCTTTCAGACTTGGCACATACAACTACTCTCCATCAGTGCTCCATATATCAGAATAGGAGGGGAGGGGAAAAAAGGCACTTTCAGATCCCCTCTGCTTCCATTTCCCAAGATTCCTGAGGGGGACTGATTCAATCGCTGCCTGCTGGTGAGGTTGACAGTGACATCTAAAGGTACCTCTCCCTCTGGATGTCTGTCTCTTATGCCTCTGTAGAATTCCTATTCCTCTGCTCACTGCACCACTCGATGCAAATGCCATTTCTCTAAAGTGAAAAAGTACCTTTCTTGTGTGATTGGAGGTAGTTATCTTATATGTTAAAACATGCAGAGTTGTATCATTATAGGCTGTGGGGTAGACACTCAAGGGACATGTTAATTTTACATACTAACAATAATAGAGATAAATAAAAGTCCAATGCATCATCACAGGCAGACTACTTTATATTTTACATTCCTGGGCAGTCACCTACGTTAATGTGCTCTCTGATTTTCCAATAAGGTAAGGCCCAGTGGGATTATAAAGCTCATTAAGTTGCTTTGTGTGCAGACACAGTGCCATGCTGCTGCCTGTGATCTGATGAGAAGATACCGAAATGGTGCATTTGCATATATGCATGAGGCGAAACATGGTGGCCAATGAAAGGGCAGGAAAACAAATCAAATTTCCATAGTGAATCAACAGGTTCAAAAAATGCAAAGAGAGTACTTTCAGCAAGAAAGGCTCTAAGCTGCATGAATATTATTTATTCAACTATTTGCCTTAAAACATCTATATAGAAACATGACTTGTTTGTTATAGTGACAGCAATTTCAGCTCTGCAAGCTGGGAATTATGAGGAATATATACCATTCTGCCATGTTTTAGTTCAATGAGTGCAGCTACGCAGTCGGAGCTGCGAACTACCAATTGATAAGCTTTGTTTTCTGTACACAAAAACCACTTAACTGCTCGGACTCAGAGCCCAAGAGAATTAATTACCACTCGTGGCTGTTTTTTATTTTATGCGTCATATAGTTGACTTTTTTTTTATTATTCTTACAAAAACAAAGTGAAAAAATGACTGTTTGTGGGTTATGTGCTAGTCTATTTCTTTGCTGGGAGTGATGACTTCCTTAAATCTTGTCTTCACCTGTTCCAGCTTTATGCTAAGCTAAGATAGCCGGCTGCTGGCTGCAGTTTCACATTTAACATCTGACATCAGAGTTCTCTCATTTAACTCTGGGCAAGAAACCAAATAAGAATATTTTGTAACACGTCAAACTATTCCTGTAATGCTGTGAAACTGGGTCACCACTGCAATCCATTGTAACTGTTGTTAATTCAAGCTGTCTGTACAGCTATCTTCCTTCCTTTGCAAGGGAGCGAAGTTCCACACTCTTCAGAGCCACCTTTTATACGCTAAACATAGGTTTTCAGTGGATCTGTCCTTTAAAAGATTTCGAAGGAAGAATAGTTGAAAGTCTTGCTGATAAAGTTAAGTATTCAGTCGGTGTGTTCTCCTTGACTCTGAGGTGATTCTGGCTGTGTGATGCTCTCACTAACAGTGTCAGGTTTTATGCGAATGAAATAAATAAAGACAACATCTGACCTTCCCTGAAAGAAAAGCTCCTGAAACACACACAAAAAACTATTTGATCTCCCAGTTTAAATCCTCCTAAGGGAGGAGAGTCGTTGTTCAGTTGTAGACTCTACTCATTCCAAATCTCACAGCGCAAAATATATGCAATGTACCAATCTGAACGCTGAACATTTCTGATTCTCTGGGGGAAATGGTGAGAGTCTCAACAAAAACTGCAACAAAGCTGCAACAAAAACAACACCAGGAGTAGAAAGAAGAACGGATTCTGTAACCAGCTACTGCCATAAGAGACAAGAAATGCCAAGAGAAAAAGCAACAGTGGCCAGAAGCCGAGGGGAGCTGAGAGCAGGGCGATTGCTGCAATCAGAAGGGTGGAAAACAAAACTCCTTCTCTGTTTTTGTGAGGCGTTCCAGGCTGGTAATTTGCAGGCAGGGAGACAGGCACAAGATCTGTCGGAGCGAGAGCCCAGCATCGTGACGCATTTCGCCCAGCCACATGTCCCCTATCCATGGGCCAGCGCCCAGCAGGATGGGGGGTGGTGGGAGCGGGGGCTGTAAGCCTGTCCACGAGTTTGTGTGTTTCAGTGTTTGTGTGTGTCCATATGTATGTATGAGGGCGGGAGGGTGAGCAGCGGGAAGGTGGCCAATGTGTCCCTACCTCCTCGGGGCAGGGTGGTAAGCGAGCCAGGCCATACTGAAGCCCGCAGGCAAGAGAGAGAGAGAGAGAGAAAAAGGCGGAGCTCGCTCTTCCAAGACCGCCACCCTGAGTTTGATGATGGGTGTGTATGTGTGGGGAGGGATGGCATGTACGGTGCACAGGGAAGGGAGGGGGGAGTTCACGATTGTGCTCCCAGCATGAGCTTTCCCTGCCTGTGACTTAACATCGCTGGTGGCAGCAGTCAGCTAGCCAAGCAAATCTGCTACCTGCCCTCGGGCTGTGTGTGAAACACAAGCCTGGAACAGAATGTGTGTGTGTATGGAGGCTGTACATGTGTGGGCGCTTTTTTGGTGTCCATATGCATGTGTGTGCATAAGGAAGTGAAAAGAAAAAAGGGCTTTCAGCACTTTAGGGACATGGGAAGTGATCTGTTGCTTTGGCCGGTCCACCCAAAACAGACTGGTCTCTATTAAAGCCAAGACTTTCACAACACATATATGTGGAAGTGAGTGGCCAGTGCACAGCTTCACTCCTATAATAGTTTAAGTGTGATAAGATGTAGTCAATGGTTCCCAACTTTTCTTTTCAGATATACCCCTACAGCCCTGCCAGAGGAACCAAAGTGCCCCTTCACTGACATTGAAACCACCAGTCATAGAGATTTTAACCTCACTCATACCAAAAGGTTGTAGTTCTCAAACAGTTGTTTAAAAGTTCCCAGACGTATATATATATATATATATATATTCACATTATTGGGTGGAAATAATTGGCAATACAGTTATACAGAAATACAGTACACATCCTGCATGCTGTGAATTGGCTGATCTGGTTGAATCAGTGGTTTGTTTGTTTGTTAGCTAGACCTGCTTAGCAAGCTAGCTACTATGCTAACAGGCTGATCTGCAGTCGGCTAGCAGTTTGGCCAGCAAGCATTCAGCTAATCTATAACTGCTCTTACATTTCAGAGTAACTACTGCACCCTTTAAAAAATAATCCCTATAGATAATTTACTGATTTTAAGAATGCAACTGTATTCTAACCTGTAACTTAGTATATTTTTCCATTATTCCCCTACCACTGAATAGAACAATAGTAAAAGTGGATATTATTTCAGTATTTTCTTTTACACGTTTTAACTGCCACTGTTGGTGTTGTTACTGGCGGCACTGTGGTGGAGTGGTTAGCACTGTCGCCTCACAGCAAGAAGGTGCTTTTTTTGTGCAGAGTTTGCATGTTCTCCCTGTGTTTGTGTGGGTTCCCTGTTTCAGGTATTCTGGCTTCCTCCCACAGTCCAAAGACATGCAGGTTAATTAGTGACTCCAAATTGCCCGTAGGTGTGACTGTGAGTCATACCATAGGTGTTTGTTTGTATGTCAGCCCTGCGATGGACCGGTCTGTCCAGGGTGTACCCCACCTCTCGCCCAACGTCAGCCGGGATTGACTCCATGACACTTGAGGGTAAGTGGCCGTTTAGAGTCACCAATTAGCCAAACCTGCTTGTTTTAGACTGTGGGAGGACACTGTAGTACCCAGAGGAAACCTGTAGAGAACATCCAAACGCCACACTGTAAAGCCCTGGCAAAAACAGGATGTGAACCCAGAGCCTTCTTGCTGTGAGGCGACAGTGCTACTACAACTACTGCGCCACCATCACTCTATTTTTTTCCCCCCAAATTAGGCATGCTGCTCCACAGTCTTCCCACGTACACCTTGGCAACTACAGAGGTGCCCCCTGAGGTACAAGTACCAAAGGTCGGGAATCACTGATGTACTCCATGAGAGGAGAGCCACTGTGAATACTATTAGAACACAGTTGGAACACTGTGTGTGTGTGTGTGTGTGTGTGTGTGTGTGTATGTGTATATATATACATATATATATATATATATATGCTATTATTGTGTGCAACACAGAGGATTAGAGCTCTATTTCTCCATTAGAAACAGCATAGAAAGGAAAACTGTGTGACAATAGCCACAGATTAGTGAGGATTTCACACAGCGTAACACAGCTACATGTTAGTAGGCCTAAATAGACTTATAATGCCGCTATGTAATTCAGCTTATGTCTGACAGTGAGCTTGTTATTGTTATAAGGAACATAGCTGCTTCCTCAATATCTCCTCTAGTGCAGTGAGTGCCTCTTGAAACTTAAACACAGCCTGAAAAAAAACCTCAACTTGAAGTGTTTACAGTTATCTTCCTTAATAATTAAATTTCTGTGTGATTTCATACGACAGAAAATAATCCTAATATTTGCAAAAGGCTTGACTCATTAATTTGACTAGTCGATTAAGGAGAGTCAGTGTAGCAGTTAATTGGAAACCAGTGGTGATAACCACCTGTTCAAACATACAGATGGGAAGTCTGTCTGCTTATCCCATGACTGCCTACGAGTGCTGTATCATTACAGATAGTCAAATGTAAATGAGACTGAAATAGATGAAGATAGATGGATGTAATATTGTTCATCGCGCTCAGGGTCTGACTGAAGAGCACCACAGGTTTTTTTTTTTTATTGGATGGCTGATATATGTGTGCATGTGCCTGCACAGGCGTATATGTTGAGAGACAGACTTGGAAACTTGTGCACACCCGCAAACACACACACACACACACAGACACAGACATAATTACCTGTCAAATGCAAGATGTGACTTCCTGGGAGTAAATGAACTGATTAATATTCGTGAGGAGGGTAGGGAGGGGGAGGCGTTCGGCTGATTAGAAGTTAAGATATTCACCGTCCCCATTGCTTCTTTTATTACAACACCACAATGACAAGATGGGAAATTACACACTGGAGGAAGCAAAACACTGAGGACAGAAAAGGGAGGGCAGCATACATTACACTTCTCTCTGCCCTTTAAAATACAATTTGATTTCTTTAAATGTCCAGAGAATGACTGCTTGTTCCAATTTACATTACCTTTTTCAGACAGAAACTAATGCTCAATAACAGGAGTGTGACACTGCTCAGGCTTGTCTGTTGCTTCTTTAGGATTTCAGAAAGTAAGCTAAGGGGAAGAACACACTTTCTTCTTGAGTTTTAGTATTTCTCCTCTCATTTTCTAAAGTCTTTTGGCCTGTTTTCTCCTGCCAGTCCTCAGTGCTAGTTTCCCTCCCTCCCCAGTCTGTTGACACCTCCCTGGCCCAGGCTTTCCTCTGTTCCTAAACTGAATGGATGTCTGCTGGTTGTTCGATGCTTTCCGGCTGTGCGGCCCCAGAGCCCTAATAAACAGGAGTCTAATGGTGTCGCTGGGCTGCCGAGGGGCCTCACATTAAGATAATTAGGCAGAGAGAAGGTGCAGGAATGAGGCCCCGGAGAGGAGGAGGAGACACTGATGATGTGTCTCAGAATCTGGGCCTGTAACCTACTATTCTTTTGCCTTGTTGCTCACTGTAGCCCAATTTACTCCCTTACTTTATTCTTATGGTAAAACCAATGTCAAATCTTGCATGCACTGAATAACTGCACAAATATGTTTGAAAATGTTGGAAAGCAGTGCCATTTGTTGGGGGGTGATCGGGTAATCAAACCAAACAAAACACCTCAAATGCAAGGTGTTATGAGACAGAATGATGTCTGACAGTGAGAAGACAAGGTGAATTGTGCAGAATGCAGACATTTCTGTGTGGGTGAAGTTACAAAGTAAGGAATGAAATCTGATCAGTTTTGTCTTTCACCTGACACCAAAACCTCAAACTTAAAAAGATTAGAATGTACTTCAAATCCAAGTGGCCAAATCTAAATGTGCCTAGTTCTGCTAATGAAAAGTATTTCCATGAAGTGAAGCCCAGATTGGGTTAGCCCACCTGAACACAAGGAATTCACAGAAAATGGGAATGATTATATGGATGAGGAAGTGTGCATGTAACTGAGCACAGTTTCATCACATTGATGAGAATTTTCTGTTAGATGAAGAGTTTCAGGCAACAGGCTGCACACCTCCAACTCCTCAGCAAGGTCACAACTTTACTGTGTGGAAGACTTTTCACACCAGGTCTAGCGTGAAATCAAATCACAGTGAATTTTTTTTGACTGACCTCTTAATCAAAATAATGTGCATATCTTTTGCTGCATTGTAAACAGATACACCAGTTGTTTCTGACTCTTTCTGACAAAGTAGCTGCTCAGCGAGTGTTTGCATTTCTGAGTATTTGTATTAAGCGAGGGCGTCACCAAATTGAGGAGTAAAATCTTTAAGATTACAACTTTAAATCTCCACATTTGTAAAAAAAAAAAAAAAAAAACAACAGCTGTGTGGTGGCAGGTGGTTCTGCCAAATCAAGGGTGATATAACAGGCATTATGTTTTTGTGTTGTTGGAGTGTGTGTATGACAGGCCTGACAAATAAGTTTCTGTGCGACTTCATGTGTGTGACAAGGCTTGTTTTCCTGTAAAACAGGCATTGTGAACGCAAGTATATCAAATTAAAAAATGGAACACGCAAACATTTTCCTCCATGGTTTGGATCAAAGAAAACTAGCTGTAGATATAGTGGAAGCTTTACTGTCGCTCCAACGGGCTATGAGCCTGAAAGACAAACTCAGGGATGGAGCTACAACTCCACCTGCTTTTCTTGCCTGTTTGAACATGAGGACAGAAGCTGAGCTTCAAACGGAGCTGGAGCTGGAGTGACGCCTCACAGATAACTACCTCCAGCTATGTCATTTTCTCTTTCACAGCCTCTTTGCTTGTTTCTGCGGCCTGTGTGTAGGTTTGCTAGCTGGAGCTCCTCTTTCTGCTTTGACACTCTGCAATCAGATGTGACACACTGACGGCTCAGATGACAGCTGGGAAGACAAGGTCACACAGTCACCTACTTTTAATGAAGGATATGCACGCAGCTTCCTTTTGACAGGCCTGCGCCGTGCGCGAACACGCACTTGCACGCTGCATGCACACCGTGTGTGTGTGCACACATACACAGTCACAAGGCGGAGCTGGAGTATTTTGCAGACGGGGCCTTTTCTCGTGCCTGTGCAATCTCAGAAGCAATTACCTATTAAAATTTCATCCTTCCCATCTCAGAATGTTTAGGAAAAGATTATAACTGCTGGGGAGGTAATTAAGCCTGCAAATGGTGAATTGAGTTGTGAATACAGAGTGCTGCGTACGTGTGTGAGTGTGCATGTAGCTGTGTGTGTTTTGTCTTAATAAAACTAATAGTGGTGCCCACCTAGAGCTCTTTAGTGTGATACCCAAAATGACAATCACAGAACTAAAAAGTACAATATTGGTTTGGGGGATGTGTTTGATGGAGTAATTCACAAGGATAACAACTTTTTTCCCAATTAAATTTCACATCTAATTTCTTCATTAGATTGTATAGTAAGTGTGGTAACAATGAGATTAGCTGCTGCTTTGTCAATTAGACTTAAACACTCAAGTCTTCTAGTTTCTAGTGCTAAAACCATGTTGAAAGTCACCTTGAATTAAGTGGCAATGGCTCAAGATGTTTTCAGTGGCAATCCAAGCAAGAGCATAGCTTTAATATAAAAGACATGACAAATACAAAGCCCTGTCCTTCAGAGCTTCAAAAATGGTTGCTGCAATCAGTCTGGGTGTTGCCACCGAGATCATTTGCACCATTCGCTTCCCTTTTTCCCCCGGTCTCGCTCTCTCCTCTTTCTGCGTTCCTCCCGTCTTTGTCTCTTCAGCTCTTTGATGCTGAAAGTGAAGGGACACCGGATTTTCAGCCTTTTAAGGATTCAAGCAAAGGCTCCGGGTTTTGAGATGACATGAAAGTCTGCCAGCCAGGCCCGATCGGGGAATTGGTGGGCCGGCTGGTTCTGGTTCACAAAGCAACCAAAGTGTCCATTTTTAATATGCAGCGGGTTGCCCCCCCCTCCTCGCTGGATTCACATGGGGGCCACCAACATAACAAACACAAACCTCAGGCTTTTGTATTACTAATTGATACCACACATCTCTCACTTGCACAACACATGTGATAATGATTACGACTTATCAAGACACAGCAATGTGCTCATTGGGAACAGCCTCTGTAGACAAATACACTAAATAAAATGCTTCAGGGGAACCATAAAAACGATGCAGCAGCGGTGGTCATCACTGCTATGAAATGGCATTTTGTGACTGACAGTCGCATGTGGCCCAAAGGAATTTTCCCTGCTTATATAAGCAGCAGAGACCTGCCAGACCAGATTCATTGATGCCAGTAATAGGGCAATCTGGCCATAAGCTATAATCAATATGTGGTTTGCACTAAAAATAGATTTTCCAGCACAATCTTACACTATATTTGACCAAACCCCCTTTTGTGCGCACCAGCATGCGCACACGTACGCTGGCCCTTTTAACCTGAACACTTATCTTTACAGCGCAATTACCACTCTCTTCATTCTTCTTCTCTCCTTCGCTCATCTGTCCTTTGCGTTTAGAGCGACGTTCTTAATGAAAGATCACCTCGACCTTTTCAGTCTATTTATCTTCCGTTAATCACTTAAAACAAGAATAACATGTCCATATCCAGTAAATCCATATCTAATTCCCCTCCTCTCCTACAACCCTTCCCCGTGCCCACCCCCGTGATGAATCGCCTCCCCTCGCCCGACCCATAAAGCAATAAGTCTGGTGGCGGTGGCTGATGGGGAGGATCCCGTCAGATCATAGAGGTTAATAACATTCCACATGATTACCCACAAGCCTGGGGATTAAAGGGGTTCAGGGGAGCAGGTTCCACATTGCAAATAATAATCGCTATTTCACAGCAGCGGTCCTATTGGCCGCTCAGGTGATAGGCCACCCCGCTATCTCATCTCTCCTGCAGTGAAGAGAGAGAAAGAGACTGGTGCAGACCCACAGACATCTACTCAAAGTGTCATTTATCTCTTTTCATGGTGGAACTTTTTTGAGATTTAGACCCCCCCCCTCGTCCCCCCTCCCCAAATCCCCTCCTTTTAATGAATGTAACCCCCCACCCCCCATCTTGTCCATGAGATGCGTACTCATCATGATGTTGATGGTGTCTGTGGGCGTAGTGCTTCATGCTGAGTAGGGTTATGTCACCTTGTCGTTAGCCAGGGAAGCTGTTGTAGGATTACATATTTATCTCATTCTCGCAAGTAGAAGTAGTTACTCAACCCCCACCCACCCCACCTCCCCCACCACCACTTCCTTACATGTACACATCCTCTCCAGCCAGATCTCTGCTGATGGTTTCCAAACATAAACCGTGAACCAGAGGGGAAAATGTAGAAATTCAGCGATGCTATTGGAGCTATACACTAATCAGCAACTGTACTAATAAAAGGCAAGAATGGCATTTTAAAAAGAACTTTCTAAAAACTCAAACCCACGTTAAATAACACGGTGAGGTTGCTCATTTTTTGCTGTGCACCAAAGTGAAAAAAATGTGATGTGGTCTTTTTGATGTGGGAGGATTTCAGCTGCAGTCAGATGGAATCAAACAAGGTGTCATTCGCGTAAAGCTTGATAGTAAGACAAGAAATGAGGGGAAAAACAGTCCTCTAACAAGAGAAACATAAGTGTCTCAAACACATAGTTTATGGTGGAATTCATCTCAGATCTGCTTTTTGTTTCGGCGCAAGAAATAGACGGAGTGGAGATGCAACTTTGCGGGCTGTGTATCCACTGTTTCTATGTGTGCATGCACTGTATGCTCTGGCCCGTACATATTTGAGTGTGTGTGTGTGTGTGTTTTTGCACACATTCATCTGTTTGATCTTCGGTGTTAAAAAACACAAAGAAGCTTGGTACTGTAGCAGCCCACGGGACGCAACAGAAATAGATGGCATTCATAGGCTCTGTATTCTACCCCCACCACCAACACCGCCACCCTTCAAACTCCCAGCACCCCCCTCTCCCTCCCTCCCAAATCCCCCCTACACACTACCACCACTTCCTCACCGACTCACACACACACACACACACACACTCCCACTTCCCTCTTTCTCTCTCTCATTATATCATGTGGGCATGAACCAAAATAAAACAGTGAATAACGGCTGGATTTGAAAAGCAGCAGAAAAGGCAGGCAGATATTCTCTTTCGAGCGCGTTATGAAATGGATGGATATCTGGCCAGTGCGAGATAAAACAAAAACCCAGTGCTGTCATTTGAAACAAAATAGGAAAAAAAAAGAGCCTGCAGGGATGTGTGTGTGTTCTTCTCCCTCTGCACATACTCCATCTTTTAAAGGATTTTCTAACTATGCTCCATCAACCAGATATGAGTTTTTGTGAGTCCAGCTGAGACGATTGACTTAATCTCCAAACACCTTCATGAGGGGCATCTGACACCAACCTGCATGCGTTCAAAGTCACTTTAGATAAGCAGCTTTTTTCTCTTTTTTTCTTTTTGTGTTTTGTGTGGTTTGTTTTTTTGTTTTTTTTTTGCTGACACACGCCCCACCCACACTTCCATATGCTCTCTCTAACTTTCACACACAGTTCACCACAACAGTCAGCGATGAGCTGTCCAAAACTTACAGAACATTTAAAAAAGAAATGTAAAAAAAACACTCACGGAGGTTTGTGGCCCTGGAAACATAGTGCTGTGAGTGCATCCCCAGGGCCTCCTCCCCCCGATACTGCTCACCTGGACACCCGCCCTGCAGCACGCTGGCGACGGCCCTGTCAGACAAACAGACAGAGGAGAGGAGAGGAGAGAGAAAGAAGCGGTGATGGATGAGGGGTGCAGACACGAGGAACTGTGCACAACATGGTTAATTTAATTATTCAGTTGGGCTGCACTGCTGCACAGCATCTTTTCATGAAAGCCGTGAGGTGCAGCTGAGTGTAAAAAAACAACGTGATTCCCTCATGAATGGAAAAATATTTGGTTTTATTTGTCTTGTTTTTTGCTGCAGTCCTTGCACGCACTCTCTTGACTGTTACATTACACTGCGAAGGTGTGTGAAAGCCTTTTCCACTGATCTCAAATCAGACATATAGGCTGCACAATAGAGCGCAATGCCGCCGTTACTCTAGTGAAAGAAACCGCCCCCGCCTGATGAGAGTAGCTCACGTAATGTTATATCACAATGGATGGATAGACTGGAGTAAAAGAGAAAGCATGCAGTATCTACTCCTGTTCATAAAGAGTCTCAGCATAGAGGATGACACAAGTTGCTGTGGTTGCCCAGAAACAACAGCCACAGGGTGTGAAATATAATAATAATATAACATCCCTCATGCATTTTAAAGCGAGTTGCAGCTTTATAATGTTATGCCATCCTAAGTGTCTTTATTCGCATCATATACAGAGAGGTAGATGAAGAAAAAAAGGACACGTTGCGCGCTCCAGATCACTGCGTGCGTAGGCTACTACTGCAAGTGTCTTTGTAAACAAGCGCACCGAGAGAGACAGAGGGAGAGAGAGAGAGAGGGAGGGAGGAAAGGAGAGAGGGAAAGAGGCAGAGAGACACTTACCTGGACATGTTTTCTCTCTGGGGCCGGTGCGCCTTTTCCAGCCCCAGTTTGGTGAAAATCCCCACAAGAGCCATAATGGCCACTACTCCACATATGATGTAAACAATTAAGTTCGTCTTGTCTTTGGTGCTGCCGTGCATCTTGTTCATTTTGTTGTAGGGAGTCTGTCCGGTCTTCATCCACACCGGAGTGTCATAATTTTTACAGGTGCTCTGGTCCAGCCGCGAGTGCTTGTAGGAGCAGCAGAAGCGGAAGCCACAGGTGCCGCAGCAGTACAGATAATTGCCCGTCTTGCAGATGAACGGCGGGTCCCACTGGCCCATCACGTCGTAGTAACCCCGGCATTTGTCCTCCGTGTGCGGGGTCTCCTCGGACACGCTCTCCTCCTCCCTGGAGCCGTTGGAGGTGGCGATCATGACGAATCCCCCGAGCAGTCCCGGCTCCCCGTCAGCCTTGCACACCAGAGCCATAAGTTTGAGCAACAAGAAGCCGAGGAGAAAGTATTTCCCTCTCATCGTGTTCTCCCCTCCGTTCAACTTCACGCGGAAACGAAAAGACTTGGAGAGAGGGGGGAAGGCGCGCGGTCATGATATGCTGAAAAGTCCAGAAACATACATCCAAATAGCAACGCACCGTCATCCGCGCTAATGAACATTTTTACTAACATATCATCATCCAAAAAAAAATGAGAACCAAAAACAAAAACAAAAAACGCGGAATAAAACCACTCTGCGCAGGATGAACTTGACTTAAATCTAACTAACTGCTCTCCAACGCGCGCTCTCTCCGCTGCGCACCTATACGTCTTTCCAGAGAGGCATTTGCGGGGCTCGGATCTCGCGTTTTCGGGAGTGCATCACTTTGACATATCCATCGGTGCGCTCTTACGCACAGGAGTAGGCAGAGACACAAGCCGCACCGAGGATGAGAGCGCAGTGAGCGAATAGAGGAACCGAGGGTGGGAGAGCCTGGTGCGCAAAAGGAGAGGAGGAGGAGAACAGGGGGAGGGAGGGGAGGAGGGAGGGAGACTGCGAGGGCTGAGGAGAGAGAGAGAGAGAGACTTTATTGTGAAATATTGTGATAAAAGCAGCGGAATACGCACATCACTATTCTGGTTTGCCGTCGAGGAAAGGCGTGGGAGCCCCCATCCTCCTGCCCCCCCCACTTTACGCATTTTCAGTCGTAGGTTGCAATTGTTTTATATCACAAGTAGCTTAATGTGTTACAATGGGCAGCCTTTAAAAGGAAAGGGTTACATTTTGAAGAAAAGAAAAAAACAATCCTCCACCAAAAATGTGGCCTCAGGACATCGTCTATATCAGATCTCTGGTGACTTCTCTTTCATAAATGCTGATCCAGATCCAGCTCGTAGACACATCCAAATAACAAAAAATCTTCAAAATAAAAATCTTCAAAATAATGGCCATGTTTGACACTGATTTTCTAAACTGGAAAAATGAACAGTCTCATTCCCAAATGGTATCCGAAAGGAAAATGTCTCTCTCTTTTTAATTTACATTTTACATACAGTGTTGGCATTTGGTAAATGCAATTTTTTTTCATAAAATGTAAAGTGAGAAAAATACATAAATAATTTCCCACCTGCAAAGCTGTAACAAGGATGGTCTATGTTGATTAATGTGGTTAAAAAACAGACCTCTAAAGGACCTTCTGGTGTTTTTTAGACTGTCACCGTGCTGTTTAAAACAATTAATCCCTATTCAAATATATGTAGTATATATATTCAAAGCAACAATAACAACAACAAACAACAAACAACCAGGTACACAGCTTTCCCTCTCTGGTAAAAGAGTGGATGCCGGACACTGGATTTGGAGTGACCTCTCTCCATGGTGCTGAAAAGGCTCCAGCCTCTGTCCAATGTCCTTGTACCTTTGGGTGAACAATGAGCCGTGGGTGATCACATGGTTTCCTGGAGGAGTTTCTTTTTTCTCTTTCTTTCTCTTTAATCTGTATGCACACTCCATATCTTCAATTTATACAGGTTTATGCTCAGGTGCTGTATAATGAGAATGATCACCTAGTTAAAATGGTCTGTTTGCTTTACAGAATATCCATTAACATGAAGTAAAGCCTGTGAATAAAATGATAGTATAATTCAGTTTTTTTCTCATTTTAAGATATCAGCACCTTCAGTGACCCCGG
Source organism: Lates calcarifer (assembly GCF_001640805.2). Classification (NCBI taxonomy): domain Eukaryota; kingdom Metazoa; phylum Chordata; class Actinopteri; family Centropomidae; genus Lates; species Lates calcarifer. Next base: position 3,840,381 of record NC_066855.1, read on the forward strand.
GCCTCCCTGTGGTGTAGTTTGGAAAGCACTGGGGAGAATTAGGCTGATTCAGCATCCACATAAAAACATCAAGAAAAAAATGAATTCGCAGGCTAAACTTAAAGAAATATATATTACAGGCTGCACCTGGTTTGCTGGATGTACACCTGGATATATGAATGCGCTGCCTTCTATAGTGAGACGTGCATGTTGCAGCCACACGGGGGGCCGCTGCAGCGAAAAGTCGCACAGACTCGCAGCCAGGCAGTGTAGTCGATCGCCGATCGTCTCCACCGTTAGCTACCCGCGGAGACAGCTGGAGCGACACAGCAGTCAGCCACACAACAAACCTGCCCGGAGACCTGACAGGCTCACAAGTGGCAAAACAGTTTGCTCGGACAGCTCGTCAACCGGTAGGATCTTATGGCTGAGAGCGAGGATATCTTTCTCAGGGCAAAACATCGGGCATTCAGCGGGCTAACTGAAGGTAGCCGACTGTTTTAGCTTCTTTAGCCGCGCCGGTTAGCCAGCTCAGAGGCTAACGCGCTAGCTAACGTTCCCTGTAACTTGGCTGTTACACAAGTTGTTGCTGCTGGCTACAGGTCAGCGGTCTAACCCGAGCAAACGCAGCCCACTGACAGCTTTTGTACAGCTTTGTTTTAATAACCGGGTCACCGTTGTCCGCCGTAGCCAAGCTAGAGGGCTAGCTTGCTAGCTTATGTTTACAAAATTATGTTTGGTGTTGTGTTGTGCTCTGTTTCCGTAATTAATCAAATCAGCACAGTGCTTACTTCCTTGCTGCGCTTATTTCAAAAGTTTCTGGTAATTTATCATCGTGTAATTAAATAGTGGGCTAATAATACACACCAAACTGACACTAAAAGCCATGTGTGTGTCACAACTTCAAGTCTTGAGCTGAAACTTTTGTATAAAATATGAAGGTGGAGACAGGCTGTTGTGGCATGGCGTGAATTGGACTGTTGAGGCTCTGTGGTTCAGCCTGCAGTCAAAAGGGAGGGATTAAAAACATAATCACACTGACATGCAGCTGTGTGTTCATCACTTTTCTATATTAATATCTGTTTAATTCTTTAGAAACTTGTATTGGAAAACTGCTGGTATAAGTGAACCCAGGGGGAGAAGTTGAAGTGTTGAGTATTTTATTGTTTGCTGCAAAAGCAACCCCCCCCCAGCCCACCCTCCACTTTCATCTCAAATGATGATTAGTTTTGTTTGGAGCGCACCATCTGCCACCTGAGAAATCTCTGCGATTCATGTTTGAAGTTGTGCACGCACAGCAACAGACACACAAGGCTGCTGCCTCTTATCTCCCGTCATGGGAGCTTTGTTGACTCCACCAAGTCCTTGTGTTTTTTTAATTTCTTTTTCATTTGTCTGTGAAATGGTTCACACATCTGACTCCAGAGAGAAAGAGAGAGAGAGAGAGAGATACTGTACTATAAAGTACATTCACTGCAACAAAAAGCTTTTGTGTGAGAGTGCCTTGCAGCTCCATGAAATCTATACAGATTGTGTATGTTGTTAGGGGCACTGACAAAGAAGATGGTTAATAACCCAGAAGCAGGACGTGTGCACATTTGCATGCTTGTATGATTTGAATACATTCCTTTGCAAAAAAAAGAGCAGGTCTTATCTGCTCACCGAGGAATATATTGTTATGATTTCCATATGCAAACGTTCGTAAGCTGAGACAGAGTTTAGAGAGTGTTCTGCTGAGCTGCAAGCTGAGATCAAGATGTGCTGATGAAAGTTTTTGATCTGTTTAAAAGACACACCTAGTCTGCATTCTCTCTAGAAGTAAGTGCTGATGGACTGTCATAGCTTGCTGAGTTAAAGTTAGGAAACTTCACTTTATACTACAGTGGTCGTGACAGCTGGTTTGAATTCAGAATTCGTCAGCAGTCCTCGCTGTGTAGTCTTAAGTTAAGATCAAGGCCAGGCTAGTTTGGACTGAAGGCATTCCTAAGTAATTTGGCTGAAGAGATGATGATGATAATCATTAAAGGAGAATGTGTTCCCCCTCGTGGTTTCATAAATGTCAATTACACTGAGGGGATCATTGTTAAGCTTTATACTTGTCTAGTTCCCAGGAGCAAGACACTCTTTCTTTTCCTATCTTTGCTCAAGTTTCTCTGGAGGACAGAATTATCATAAACTCATTTGGGGGAGAGATACATGGAGAGCATGTTAAACACAGAGGATGCTGAGCAGCTACTCGCCCCTGCTGAGTGTGAGTGAGGGGATTTGTGCAGAATGCAGATGCAGACTCTCCACAGTGACAGCAGTGCATAACTACAGTAGCTCTGCTTCCACACTCTCCTCCAGAAACTAAATGAGTGGAGCAGAAAGCTGTTGTTTACACCTGCTTTTAGCATCAGTCCATTTGCGAGTAACAAGGGGGTCTCCATTTCCATATCACTTTGCCGGGCCGTCTCTCGTGTCCTTCATGTCATACCTTGTCATTACCATCAGCTGAGCTGCTGTTGAGTGTCTGCGCCCGTTCTTTACATGGAAACCCAGGCGCAGTTTGCCTTGTTAATGAATATTTGAGGATGATTATATTGTAGGGCTCTCCTGTTACGTAATGTTAGGATTATGTAAAACACTTATTCTTTGCCATTCATTCTCCAACATGTAGCCGATTGTTAATTATTTAGCATTGGTTACTCATGAAGTGAGTATGTACAGCTTTAACAAAAGGCTGTACGTTACACCTCCCCCCTCTGGATCTTCAATTCCCAGTTCCCAGTCCTAAATCCTGATCATAGTGCTTTCAACAATTCAAGTGTTGTGTTTATTCCAATAATGAATATGATGAGCTTTCTACATGAAGCTTTCACAGCAGGCCTTATACCACTGAATGACTCATGCTGTGATGACACCTAATCCTTAATGCTTTTATTTTTCTGCTTATTACTACAGTATGTGCAGTGTGGAGTCTGTGGAGGCTTCTTATGACCTAAACATATTGAAATGAAGATGTTCAGATGCTGCCAGAATGTGGACTTAATAGCAGTTAGATAAACCAGAAGGTCGGCTGCTAGTGAAAGTTCCATCCATTAAATGTGTGTGTGGACAAGTTTAAATTTGAAGGAAAGTACATGAGTATATAGATTTTCCATTAATAGGTAAAATGACCAGAGCTGCTACAATTAGTTGGTTGATCAGCTTATCAACAGAAAATAAACTTTGATGGTTCCAGCTTCTCAAATGTGAGGATTTGATGTTTTCCTTTGTAGTAAACTGAGAAAGACGGAACAAATAGAAAAAAAACACTGACACTTAATCACCATATAAAGTTGTTTTCGCAAAGTCCTGAGCTGAAAACAGCAGCTTTATGTGGCTGAAAACAAGACTGCTGAGCGTGGGCTGTAAAACCAAAACAGTGAGCTGAAAGATATTAAAGTGCTGGAGAACTAACGGGAGCACCGTGGTCATGGTGGTAAACCAGAGTGTCTCTGTCAACGCTGCTATTAAGGTCATGCTCTTCTTTATTTGTTCCAGATGCAGAGCGTGAGTGGACGGGACCATTTTGCTTCATCCAGGCCTGCAGACCCCCAACTTGGGTTGATGAAGGCCTGGAGGGTAGGCGACTGTGACGGCGGAGGGGACGAATGGGCCGAGGAGGTTGAGCTCACAAAGCAGGCTGTGGAGGCCGTAAACCAGCTCAGACCCAGGCCGAGGTTCATGGTGCTGTGTGGGGACCTGGTCCACGCCATGCCAGGTAGGGATAGAGCACACTGTAACACACTTAAAAGAACTACATCAGAGTATTACTGCTGATCTCTCCCCTCAAAGTAAAGATTTTATACTTTGTTTTTCACCTGGTGAAGTCTTTGTCTTTTTCTAAGAATACACTCTTTTAGTCAGTACCTCTCAACAGGTGTTTGGGGGGAAGCACCAAGTGTGGGTCCTGCTGTTGTGTTGTGATGAAACATTATTTGAAGTGCGCTGCGTTTTAGCTAAACATTATAATACTTTGAACTTCTCTGAGCGATAAATACATGCTGAGTTCTAAGGGCTGTAAAGAAGCTACGGCAGCACATGCTTCCCATTGAAAACAACCCACAGCAGTGAAGACAGGCTCCCAGCGGAGACACAGCCGTATGGACAGTAAAAACAAAATATTGGCATCAACCAGTGTTGCTGCCAATTATCTGCCTAATGTTGGAGGACATAATGTGAACTCAACAGATGCAAGTTGTGTGAGCTTTAACTCAGCTCAGGCTCTTTTAGTCAAATGATACAGCAGTGGCCCCATGAGTGTTATCTCATGGCATCTGGTACCTCACACAGGCTCATGCAAATGCTGCACTTATTTCAAAGTGTTTGGAATGGCTCTCCCAAATTACTGATAAGAGCAAACTGTTTAGAAACGTAACCGCCGATTTCAGGTGCTATACACCGTTTTACCGGTCCAACAGTTTTATGCCTCATTTGTATTCAGTGAAAGATGTACTATTCAGTCAGGTAATCAACCACCAAACCAAGTGTTTCATGTCTTTTGTGGTGAAATAAAGCAACAAGCGGTTTATTATGTGGATTTGTGGACAGTGATTAAACCTACTGAGGTCATGAGGCTGCTTTCTATACCCACGATACAGATTTAATATGAGGAACATCACATACGCTGTGGGTGAAGGCGGAGAGATGGTGTGATAAGATTTCATAACTGAGCTATGACATACATCAACTTTATGTCTAGTTGAATCTTCATATTGAACAGCCAAATCCGATTTGACTGACAAAATTCAGTCAGGTACAGCCCTAATGATGTAACTTATTATATTTCTGAGTGCTTTTCTCTGGCTAGTAGCCCTCACTCCTTTGCCTGCTGAAATGTTATTCACTGTCAGCGGATTACTGGATTAGTGCTTAAACTAACCACATTTCTGTGATACATCAGGCATTTGCTCTGATATTTCCACCTTGAATTATTTTGTGATGTGTAGAGGTCAGACTGATCAGTAGTGTTGAACGTGTCTCTGCTCACACTGCGGGTTCCAGTTTCTGACCTGCCCAGCGTGAGATGACTTTCTGATTAGCCAGGAAAGCTGCACGGAAAAGAGCTATTACGCCAATGTCAAATATATTTGTCATAACAGTAAAATGTGACATGAATGTTTCTGACTGAAACCATTAAAATTTCATGCTTTTCTGTCATATAGAATACCAAATAGATGTGCAGTGTAATCTGAGTCTCGTTTTTGAGCCTCGGGCAGAATTGATTATTTGTGACCCCAGTGCAGCAGGTAGGAGAGGTTTGTGATGACCTATAAAATGTATGTATGCATCTTTGGGAATGGTGAATGGCATTTGACCAAAATATGCCATGTAGCTATATAGGACACCTGTAATAGACACGGTGCTCTGAATTATTTCACATACCATGTATAGATACCGCTGTCAGGAGTGTGTGAATATATAGAAATTCTTGAATTTTCAAACCTCCTCTGTGCTGTGTCCATTGCTGCAGATTCTCTGATATGTTGTTAGCAGAGGCTGAGTGAGCTTTCTAACATTCATCAGTCTTTAAAGAGAATGGAATATGTCTGATATATATATATTGATTAATGTATTCTCAACTGCCCTCCTAATCTAATTAATGCAGCCCGTGAAGAACATCAGCTACGGGATGGTTCAGCTGCAGAATATTCCTCACTGAGGCAGGTCTGAACATTAGCCTTCACTGTTTCCAAGTCTGTAAACAACAAACTCCCCTATGACAGCAGCTGATATTTATCTATGAAAAAGATCAGGCCTTCTGGCCATTCTCAGGCTGATGCTGATGAAGATTTTGGCTATTGATCAGACCAACCAGAATTTAAATTCCAAAAATCTGTATGATAGCGCCTGCTGCAGCTGGCAGGTAAAAAAAAAAAAAAAAAAAAAAAGTTTTCTGCCCTGTTCACCAGGTCTAGTTTGTTAACATGAGACCCCCAGTGACAGCATCTAATATTTATCTATAAAAAAGCACCTGGTTGCCTTCAAGCTGTTTACATGAGGGCAAGATTTCTGCTTTGTTGAACTGGTTCAGCAGATGGATACTGGTTGCAGATGGAGAATACGAGGCCTTTGTATTCAATCATTTAGTTTGTAAATAATAGTTAACTGTAGTTTACGCTGGTTTCTCTCATCAGTCTTACTGAATTAGACATGTTAGATCTATTTGAACCAGGACAGCGAGCCAGCTTCTGTTGCCACAGTGGCAGCTGGTTTTCCCTAACTCACCAGCTGCTTTGCCTGTCCACCCAGACAAATAGATTTTCGGAATAGAACTGGGTTCGACAATAGTTGGATACCTCCAGAAGTGGCTGGCCAAGTAAACAAAATAATCATTTTGCTGCTCATTTCCCACCTTGTTTGGATCTGACACGCTGTGTTTGGCTCATGCTGCGTTCAATTGCGCTCCCTCCTGTCTGTCTGTGTCTCTGTTTCGGTAGTGACTAGAGATATAATGATTAATACTAACTTGTGAACATAAAACAGCCAGTTCCACTGATGAAGTAAAAGACCTTATAAAGCTATAGACAATACTTCTGTGTCTCTCAGTTGAAGACCTTGACTGTGTGGCTAGGCAGGCATTAGTGACAAAATTATGTTTTCATTGAAGTAACTGTAATGAAATGAGTGACTATGGCGTGATCTTCATTTTTTTCTTTTGTTCTTTTTTCGATGTCCAGCTGTCTGATTTGATAACAGGGTAAATGAAACTGGCAGGCAGGACCCACTGTAGAGTTAATGTTCAGCAAAGAAGAGCCGCAAGCCGCCAACCAATGCAAACTACCTTTGCATGACAATTAGGCAGCTAGCATGAGGTGCCTGCCTGGCTGAGTGGCCTAAAGGAATGGGCACGGAGAGGGAAAAGAAGTCGGCAGGCGAACCTGTCTCTCCCTCCATCTCTGCATGTCTTCTCTCTCAGTGCATCTGTTTACATGTTTGATTGGATCATGATGAAAGTATCACTGAGCTTGATGCTGATTTGAAGATTATGTAAGATATTATGCAGAAGCAGAATATTTTGTTTGATATGGTGCAGTATGTCATGTGTAGAATGTCCTTGGCCCCTGTTTCTAAAATTTGACTCAGGGCAAACTATTCATATGCAACACACATTTGGCTTGGCTTAGTCACTTTTTTTGGGTCGTAATGACCACCAATTTTAGCTGCACAGGGACAGTCATGAACACTCCTGGAACTGTCTCTCCCTATCATCCAAAAGTCTTGCTGTAGGCGTCCAAGTATCCTTATCATCTCCATGACTGCACCATTTAGACCAAAACATGGCCGCCATCCATTTTCCACCACTTCCCCCGTCTCCCTCTGATCACTCGCATTTATAGGTCACAGCGAGATCTATTTCAGATGCACAGTGGGACAGTAGATAGTGTAAGCATGGGGTTTAAACCGCGAGGCCTCGGGGACCTTTAAACGCCGCGGCGTCAGCCCCTGTTACTGTCAGCCCCAGCAGAGCAGGTTGTGTGTGCCATCCTCATTACTCGCCACGTCCGTCACTTGCCTGGCAACTGGGCTGCTGCGTCGGTGGGGAGGAGGGAAGAGATATTAGGAGCTGCTCCTTCCATCTCTCGGCTGACATTTCCCCTTAAACTGTTTATTTACAATACAGAATGAATGGGTGGCGGCCAGGGGAAGCTGGCTGTCAACCGGCATTGTCAACACCACTGCCTGTCGGCGACGGGAAATTGGCAACTGTATTTCTGTTCCCACGGATTTCACTCTCTATCTCTCCTCTCCGTCACTTTCACATTCTCTTTTCCTTTCTGTCTCTTTCCTCATCATCTGTTCTCTTTCGGAAACAGCTGCAGTTTCATGCCTCATACCTTATTTTGACAACCTTCATTTGCAAGTCTGACACTGTACACAAACACGCTGACTTATTCTCGCCTGTGATGAATCTATTTCTAGCATCAGTGTGAATTAAATCTGGCGTTGAGGAATCAAAAGTTTGTTCTTGTAATTGTTCTGGAACAAACATGAAGAAACAATGGAATCTTTGTGTTCATCAGTATTGGGTTTTTTAACTTGATTTGATCTTGATTTGAAGGCAGGAAAACTGAAGGCTGACTGGTGATGTTGCAATGTGATAAATCCCCATTCTTATCAAAGAATTGTTGGCGAAGCAGTGATCAGAAGCGTTCATGCACACGAGATGGAGAGGAACCCCGATGGACTTCATTTGCATCCCATCACAGTGGTCCACAAGGAGTAATCTCATTCTCCAAAACTAAACAGGTCATGCTTCCCTAAGAAATGCTGGCTAGCGTTTGCTCCCACAGCATCGTGTCATCCAGACCTTTACTGACAGAAAGTTCCTTGATCCCAATTCCCTGTCTCCTCTCCAATCCACGCTAACCCCCAAGAGACGCTTTCTCATCTCAAGGACTGCCTTCAATCTTGCCGTTCGTTCTCCCCCTATCTCTGCCTCTCCCTCCTTCTTTTTCACTCTCTTGTGTCTTTCTCTCACTTATTTTCAAAGCTGACAAATGAAGGGGATAAAGAGCAGTGAGGGGGGTGGCGCGGCGGCGGCGGCAGCAGAGGGAGGAGGCGGGGGGGGGGAAGAGGAGATAGAGGGCTGATTAGATTAGAGAAACATTCTGGACTTTAACACTCTCCTAATGAGCACTACAAAGGATTCAAGCTGTGTCTCTGGGGGTTCGTGAGGGATGTTACGCATGATACAGCGGGGAGAGGTGTATGTGTGTGCATCTGCAAGTGTGCGTGCATGTGTGTAAAACTCACAAAGGTGAAGTAGAGGTTACCTTGGGACTTCCCTGTCCCCTCTCTGTAACTGTGGAAACCTGTTTAATTGCCGTTGAAGGCTGATAAAATGGGGCTCTCTGCGGGATTCTGAAGCAGAGGAGTGGAGAGTATGAAGGGTAGACTGCCAAGGGAGAATTTGTTTTTGGGACACGTGGAAGGAGGGGAGGTGGGTAAGCAGGGATGTTCTGTGTGTGTTTATTTAATGGATTCATACAGTGGCTTGTAGGCAGTAATAGGTTTCTTAGGGGGTTTGGAGCTGCCAGGAGTGTTTAAGTTTAGAGATGTCTCTCTGTCACCACTTTAACACTTTTATAGAGACCCAGGAGATACACAGATCAAATGTCAGTGTTAAAATATCCTCTTAGACCCTGTAAGACAACCCTGGTATATGTCAGTGTGAATCCATCCATCCATCCATTTCTGACAGCTTATCCAAGTCCAGCTTAGGGTAGCAGCAGGGTAAGAAAGGCAGCCAAGACGTCCCTCTCTCAGGCTACGTCCTCTAGGCCAGTGGGGATATGTAATCCTTCCGGCATGCTCTCTGTTTGTCCTAGAGTCTTGTGTAAGGTGGACATGCTCTAGAAAACGTCTAAAGGAAGGCATCCTTAAGGTGCCAGTATACTTTATATACAGGGATTGGCCAGCTGTGAGGAGGTGAGAAAGTTGGACGTCACTTTTTCTCTACCATAACCCAGTCCTTATCAGATGCCCAAACACCTTCAGTTGATTCTTTTCGGGGACAAAGGAGCAGTGGTTCTGCACTGAGCTCCTGCTTCGGATGTCTGAATCTTAAATGTGACCCTGGCCACCCTGCAAAGGAAACTCATTTGGGCCGCTTGTATCAATGATCTCATTCCTTTAGTTACTAGCCAAAGCTCATGACCACAGGTTAGGGCGGGAATGTAGATCGACTCATAAATCAAGACCTTTTCCTGCAATCTCCTGTCCAAAATCCAGTCTTCAGATAAACTCAGCTCAATTTAACGGGAAGACTTCACTGTTTATGACACGTTGGATTAGATTTATGTAAATAAGGGAGATCAGACTAAGCACAGCCATTCCTATCAGCCTCCTGGCAGTATGCACAAGGACAGTGGAGTTTTTGAAAAAGAAATCTAAGCGTGTCTGTTTCTCTTGTGGTTAATGGACCTGGACAGATCACAGCTTTAAAGTTTACAGTGTTTGTGGTGAATTTTGTCTCACACAGTATCGATCCCAGTGTAGTGAAATGTTACCAGTTTTTGTGTGAAAGGCTGTGAGATAGAGTTAATATGACTTCATCTCAGCTACCACCTTGTCATAAATTGTAAGGTAGTGCCAAATCAGCACAACCTGTCAGTGCCAGTACATGCTTGAGTTAGTCACAAATATAGAGGTCCCACACACAGAAAATACAGTTGTTTAAGTGAGGAAAATGTATGCGACAGCAAGACCCCACGCACTATGTGAGGCCTATGTGCAGTGTCGACAGGCAGTCTTTAGAGGAAATTGAGAGGAGTGCTTACAGTGTTGGACAGGCTCAACGAGAACCTGCCAAAGTCTCCTGTCAGGGTTTGAGAATCACAGTGTTGCAATCTCATTAAATGAACAAGGCCTTTCAGTCAGACCTCCAGAGAGAGCAGAGAGCAGCATTGTTGTTGTTGTTTTTTTTATTTCCGTATACACCAATCTGTACGTATATTGCTTATTTCCAAAAGAGGAAAGAAAGGGTGAGAAAATGTACGCATAGAATTCATTTTTCATTTAATGCTTCATGATTCCTCATTTCCTGAGCACAAGGAATCCTACTGATTTATGAAGTGAACATATCCACAGCATTTTATTAATCTTCTGTGTTTCTGGGTTTTTCCTTATTCTTAATTATTGAGGGCAAATGGGTTCACATCACAAGTGTGCAGGCTTTCCTTTCAACCTCGGCAGGACACGTTCTTCCACATAACCTATGACTGTTAAACTTGACACTACCTGTTACCGTAATGGGTTTATCACATCCCACTAATCTGATGCAAGGTGTCTCAAATGCTGCAAGGTTGAGCATTGGTTTGAGCCGTGTAGTGCTGAGGGATGATTCATGGACGTGCTATGTCAGCGGATGGCTGCAGTTGAGGGCAGGCAGCTGGAGGTGTAAGGAAGCAGAAGGCAGCACAGCGTCCCTGCCACTGTGTGAGTCTACCACTGCTATTTCCTCACATGTATTTATCCAGAGAAAGCGTGTGTGGCTAGATGCTCCTGACGATCCCCACCCCGCTTCACTCTCGCTTAATTACACACATTCACACTTGGGTGGTGTCAAGCATAAAACTTTTTTTTTTTTCTGTGCATAGCCAGTGAGCTGTTCCACTGGAGCAGCTGAGAGGGTCAGGTGCCTTGCTAAAGGGCACACTGATGGTGTTTAAAAGAGGACAGAGTGCCTCTCATTCACTTCTAGATTCTCTAAGCTTGTTGAATACTTGAAGAAACAGACCACTTTGAAATAAAAACAAGAAACTGGCTGAATAAATGTGAATAAATGCATAAAATCTGTTAGAACCCACTTGTCTGTAACAGCAGGGTTAGCTGAGAACTACCAGCTGCTACAATTGCATCAGCTTTTCAAATGACAACCTCTGTGCCCCCTCTTCTCCATCTCAGCTCCATTAACGAGGCTGTCTTTGTTTGTATGTGATTGAGGAAGCGGTCAAATATTGTGATTGTGGAATAATGAGTCCACAATGTTGTGTCCTCAGCTGTCATCACATTCAAAAAGATTCTGTTTGCGACTGTCGGCTCCTAAAAGAACAACCTGGATTTTTTGTTTTTCAGTTTTTCACTATGCATCACTGCTTTGACCACTTAAGAACCTTTAGATAATCACTGAGCATTGATGAGTAAGGTAACTTGCTATGCAGAACAAAATCATTATCCACACTAATAATAACCACAGTCATTTCAGTTTGACTGTATAGCATCCAATAATTACAAGAGCAATGGAATTTGTTCACAGGCAACAAATATCACATGTCTAATTGTCAGAATGCTTTTTCTGCCACAGCATGAAATGTTTGGCACAAAAGCATCATGTGTTTAGGTGCCAGTTCTCACTCTCCCTGACTCAGAATTAGTTCCCTACAATGGAAGGCAATTAAACAAAGGAAATTATGCAACTAACAATTATTTTCATTATTGATTACTGATCATATTCCTGATGCATCGTTCCAGTCTAAAAAAACATGTCAGAAAATTGTGAAAAATGTCTATCATGTCTAGGTTCCATCCTCAATTCAAAACCCAAAGATGCTGAGTTTATTATTCACATTAAATATTTGCATTTGTTACCGGAGTGGAGGCTAACCAGTGACTTTTTGGCACTTTCACTGATTTTCTCTCGATTGACTAATTGTTTCAGCTCCAGTTACAAGTCCTTCAGTCATGCACAATACTTAACGAGACTGTTAACTGCTAGTGAAGATCTATAAACATTTTATAGCTATTTGTCCTTTTTTAAATACTACCTGTTACACATGAGCAAATTGATACACTGCGCAGCATTTATTCTTCAAATCTGAATACAAATGCAGTATTAAAAGTGTCACACAGAATCTGTTTTACATAACAAAAAGGGCCTTTATGTCTCTCTTAGCATTTGAGAGCATGTTTGTGTGTTGTATTGACAATTTGAAGCCTGACAGGCTAGCTTAATTATAAAAGGGAGACAGGCGAAAATGCCGTTTTACCTTTTTATCTGGATAAGTTTTTAAACTCTGCATTCTCTCACTCTGTCATGCACAAGATGTTCTGTCGGAAAAGGCTCTTATGTAATGAGTCCTATCCAAACATCCAAGGAAACGTTTGCTCCAAAAGTAGGCCAGTAAAATAATTACTCAGATGAATAAAAAGGAAAAGAAATAAGGGAGAGGAGAAGTGGGAGAGGGAGGAATATCTTGAGAGCAGGGGCCAATAGGTTTGTTTGATTTACATTCTAAATTATAAATAGATTTGAGTCTCATCCATTCTCTGCCTTTTTGCCATGCTCGGACTGAATTAATTTGACTGAAAACATTTCCCTCCTTTTTGCTTGCTTCTCCTCTATGTTGTAAAGATCTTGTAAGACAAGTAACCTCGTGTATCTTAGGGAATCTGACAAGTACACCACAGCTACGGCCTGTATGGAAACCCATCTCATGTGATGAAAAACTTTCTCAAAATAACAACAAAGTATCTCAAAATAATGAGAATCTTTCTCAAGATAATGACTTCATATTTCAAAATATTTACTTAGTATCGCAAAATAAATGAGAAACCTTCACAAAATAATGACTTCTTATCTCAAAACAATGAGAAACGTTCTCAAAATATCATCAGTTAGGATCTCAAAATATTAACTTCTCATTGGGATAGAAATCTTTACAATATCTCATTACAATAACTTACAGGATCTTTTTTCCCATCACATTGGCAAAATGGTCTTCCATAGACCCGCACACAGCTCAGCACAGAAAGGTTGGGTTTGCTGTGCCGACCAGGGAGGGTTCCACCAGAACACTACTCATCATGTCAGTAACCATGGTGATATAAAGTCGAGCTGTACAGAGCATTGATCATTCTCTGAGCTGTCATCATTATCATCCAAATAATCCCCCTTCCCTTAGGCGACTCTCACCTGTAGTACCCTTCACACTCTCAATCTGACACTTTTCATCAACATTCATATAAATTTCTCTCTGTCTCATTTTTATCTTGTCCAAGCTAGATGTTATTGTTGTCAAGCATCTGCTTTTCTAAGTCAATATTGTTTTGTTTTTCTATGTGGACTGTAACCACTGCCTCATTTGTCACAAGGACACAAGCTGAGTTTCCCCTTTCCCCTTCCTCCCAGACACGCCATTCAGAGAAGGTCAGGAGAGAGACCTTAAGGCAGCCTTGAAGGGAACAGATCCCTCCATCCCGCTGGTGTTTGTCAGTGGGAACCATGACCTGGGCAACACACCCACCCCCAGTACAGTGGAGCAGTACTGCAGCGCATGGGGAGATGACTACTTCAGCTTCTGGGTAAGCAAACACATAAGAACTTTAGTTGTAGTAGTAGGACATTTTGTTTCTGTTTTGCTTTGTCCATATCATCCACAGCATACTGTATTTAATATTTAAAGGAGTAATCTCACTTTGACAGATAAGTTCATATTCAGTAGCCAGAAGTGACAGCATGTTCATACGTCAGTGTGGTGTTTGTTTTTTCAAATTAGCATTCTGTTTAGTAGCTGGCTTTGATGGAGGCGCACTCTGTCTGTCAGGCCTAATCGAACATCTGAAGTGCATCAGTTCATCAGAGAGACATTTGTCTGAATCAGAGGGATATCAGTGCTCAGTCTGTCAGTTATAACTGATTCTGTCTCCAGCTTGCATTTGTTGCTTCTTTCTGTTTTTTTGGAGTTCACAGTTTCTTGATCCACTATTAGTGTGTTTTTTTTCTTCATGTTGAAATCAGGATTGACACTTGACATTGATTATTTTCCGCTTAGCATTTACATATACTCCCTTTTATATTTTCATACCCACTTGAAAAAAAATTGTTCCCTTCAACTTCAGGGCCCTGCTCACTAGTTACTACCAGTTATATACGGAGTGTAGTAGAACTGTAAAAATAAGGTGATTCTTCATTGATCTTCTGTGCAGAAGTAAAATTTTTGCAGCAGTAATAATTACAGGAATGAGTCCAGGAAAAAATAAGCCTGTCTTACAGCTATTTAAATTGTTGTTGTACTTTGAAAGATGAATGAGGTGCAGGTAACTAACCTCTGCCACATGTCTCTGTCTGTTGTCTGTCCTGTGGTCTCAGGTGGGTGGAGTCCTCTGTCTGGTTCTGAACTCCCAGTTGTTCTACGACGCCTCGGCCTGCCCTAAGCTGAAGGAGGCCCAGGAGACGTGGCTGGAGGAGCAGCTGAGCAGAGCCTCCTCCTCCTCCTCTTCAACGGTAGGATGGCTTCAAAGACATGATTCTATTCTCTTTTGATTTATGAAGACATTCAGCGAGATAATGTCTTCTTTTTCTACGTCTGGACGTTGTGGTTTAGATAACTGCTGCTGTCTGCAGCCATGTGACATGTGAACAATTGAATTTTGTCTTTGGAGTCTGGTAATCTCATCCCTCACATCTGTCTCTGTTCAGGAACCCAAACCCAAACACATCCTGGTGTTCCAGCACATTCCTCTGTACCTGAAGAGCCCTGATGAGGAGGACGACTACTTCAACCTGCAGAGGGCAGTCAGACAAAACCTGCTGGACAGGTTCAGGAAGGCAGGTAGGAGAACAGGGAGGCACAAATTATGGGCTCGTTACACCTTTTACTCTAGTTACTTTGCCTTTGTATGAGTCAAGTAAGAATGACTGAGCAAGCTTGTGTCCAGTTTTGTGTTTGTTTGCCTAAAAGTGAAAGTCACCGAAGAGATAAGTAGGTTTTATTGTTTTAAAACTCATCCAGAATCCTGAAATATCAGCAGTATTTTCTATGATTATGGATTTAAGCCTCTGTGGAGTGGTTTTAAATTTCTCGTCTTAATAATATTTCTGTTAAACCCGTTCTTTTCTAGCATATCTAACTGTAGCACAGTTAAGATCCAAGCCCAGAGGATTAATATGCCATTAGCCAGAACCACAAGAGGAGCTCCTGGCACACACACAAACAACACAGACGTAATTGAATTAATTAATGCATTGACTTCCTATAAGAAGGATAATTCCATAATCAGAATCCACTGTTTTCGGCTTATAGGTGTGTGATACAAGGGTACCGAGCAGGAAAACTCACACAAGGACGATAAGTCTTTAAGTAGGCACTAGTGAAACACTTCTCAGATGGACACATGCCATGTTTCTCAATCATGTATCAAGGTGACTGGCGGGGGATGGTATTAATTTCATTATTCAGCCATTATTCCAGCATGTATTTAACCATGTTGCCCGTTTTGGTCTGATGACCCCTCTCTCTCTCGTAATTGATTGCTCCTGTAAGGGAAGACTGGTTAAAGATTTAAAGGGCAATCCATACAGGCTTTTTATATGGAAGAACAGAGGCTGTTAACTGTGCTGTATGTGCAGAACATGCCATGTGCAAGTGTCCTTTCTCGTCTCCGCTCTTGTTCACACATATCCTGCCGGCAATTATACATTCAGAGTACACACAGGGCATGTACTGGATGAACTACATACATGCTTACATGTACATGGTTTTTAATAATTGATGACAGACATGCAGCTGCTCACTTTAAAGCTGCATACACTACTATGATTTTCTCATGTTTGTATGCATATACATTTAGGTTTATGTATGTACAATATATGGCGGAGAGGATGTGATTTCTTTGATTTACTGTATATATGAGTGGTCACAATTTCCTCATCATGTTCATGTACCCTCTGTTTCCAGTCCTATCCTGTAGATAACAATGGGCCCGCTACAGAAATCTAGAGGTAGCAAGAAAAATCCGGAGTTCCATGTGAAAGTTACAAAAAAGTTATGAAATACAGCACAGCTTTGTCACTGTTAGTAGCTCTTAAAATGTCAGCTAAGTGTGTAAAATCTAAAACTGAAATCCGATGACTTGACAGAAATCAGCACTCGCATAAAAAGAATCAACCCAGTTATTGTTGAATAATACAGGCTTTGCCTCTTAGTTCTTTCTGTTCTCCTCTGATCCGCCGGTTCCTCTTTCATGCTCCCTCTGCTGTCTCCTTCATCTACTAGGAGTATCTTGGTGATGACTGATGCTGTAACATCTGTACTCTGAATCTACTGTAGTCTGTCCTGGAGGCATGCTTGTAAAAGAGACTGTGATCATCTCTGTACTCTGTGTCAGTTTATGATAGAGCTGCGATTCTACATTTGTACTAGATACACTGTAATCATCAGGGTCACTGCCAGGGCAGGAAATGACACAGTGACTAGAAAGACTATTGTTTAAATGGCTCATTGTACTTACAAATAAGCCGTAAACTGAGGTATTTAGTGACAGAGAATATACTATACTTAGATCTACTTAGATTTATTTATCAGATATGTGTAGTCAGAAAACTATTTTAGATTTTTAGCCAAGCTAGCGCCTCGACTCTGTGGAAGAGAAATGTCAGTCAGTCGGTTGGTCCACCACTTTGCTCCAGGCTCTTGCACCACCACAAGGTTATTCACAGATATTCATTTGGACCAGAGGATGAATTCTGATGACCAGAGACATCCCCGTTATCCTCAGCTGTACTTTGTGTTTACTGCTAGTTGGCTAATATTAGCAGGGTAACATGCTAAGCAAAGTTAGTGAACATGGTAAACACATACCTGCACCGTTACACCACTACATCAGCATGTTAATGTTGTCCTAATGAGCATGTTAGCATGCTAACGCTCGCTCAAAGCACTGCTATGTGAGATGAGTTTATGAAATTAATTAATGTGCACTTTTAAAAATAAAAATGGTTGTGTTTTCACAAAACTAGCACACACTCACACTTTTTCATGTTTTAATATACACAGTCTACACTGATACACAGCTACACTCACATGAGAAAAAAAAGATAAATTATTGGCAGTTATGTGTGTGTGTGTGTGTGTGTGTGTGTGTGTGTGTGTGTGAACTTTACATAAGATTCATGAAACAAATATTTACTTGTCCATTTTTCTATTTACGTTAGCTGAAAATTTCAGGATTGTGTGAGGCAGGGGTTCTCTGGAGGACAAGCAAGCGTCTGGTGAAAATATCCCAGCGGAGACACTGCGGGCCTTTTAGAGTAGAAAACAATCAAAACGAGCGAGGAATTGCAGAAAACTAGGATGTTATTTACTGCATATTGAAGAAAAAAGGAGAGCCAGGGAAAGTGTGTTGTTTGTCTTCCTTCTTATTTCCTCTCATCCATGGTAAATTACATCTCTTCTGGACATACATTGGCCATGGTAATTTTTCTCCCTCTGTGCGTTGCTTTATTCACGCATCATCTCCTTCTGCTCTTGGTCTATCTTCACCGCTGCACCCTGTGATCTCCTATCCTCCAGATGTGCTCTTGTACTCTGATGATCATTACTGTCATTACAGTAAAGGGCAGCATCATTAACCTCACACACACACACACACACACACACACCTCTGCATCCAGTCTTATTCAGAAAGACTCCATGCAGGAACAGTTAAGCATTGGCACAGATGAAGCATGAATGTCATTTTTCTTCTGAGATTTTCTTTTAAGTAAGCAGTTGACAAGGATAAGTCTCCATCTATTTTGTTTGCAGCGAGCTCTCATGTAATTTGGCCCTGGAAGCCAAATGTAGCTATACCGGCAGCTGAAGGATTACACATTTTATAGTGTAAAAAGTATTGGGCTTCAAGATTCTTTATTGGAACACTGGAAGATGCTTTATAACACTCTAACAGTGTTTCTCTCTACCAATAACACACAGATGTTGTTAAAAAAACTCTTCAAGATTATTCTTCTTTGTTGGCTGCCTTGAAGTTCAGCAGTCTGGCAAGAACAAAGAGGTAAAATTGGACAACTTCCCTCATTCTTTGTCTGGTAATTCAAATTCTACAGAAAATGGTCTTGTAATGGGATCGCTGGATGTTACACAAATGTTCCTTTGGCATGAAATCAGTCCTCATACTGTACGTATGTACACACTTCTTTGTGTAACTGAGTTCCCCAGAGCCACTCCAGAGGTGTCATTTTGTGGTGTCAGTTAACTTACAGCAGCTGGGGATTTGGCTTAGCATTTGTGAGGTTGTTATTGCTGCTGCTGGGTTCCTGCAGCCCCCCACCACTCCACTGACATATGATGGAAATAAAGAATATAGTCCCCTGCAGACAAAGAAATACATTTAATTGATTTTGCCTCATTGACGTATTTTTCATTCCTCTTCCTGCTTCTTCTTGTCATAGTATATGGGTGTCGGGAGATGTTTGAGTAATTATATGTGCACGGCTGTTTGTTTCATACATGTTTTGTGTGTGTTTGCATTTTGCATATAAATCTCTGTGCAGTTATGCATTTTCTACACATGATATATTCTACAGTAAGTATGTGTATGTTATCTCAGCAACACAGCTGCACATGGGAAAGGTGTGACACCAATTAGTCTTCCTCTGGCTCATCAGAGCGAGCAGTTCCACCCTGGGAACTGTTGACTGCAATCCAGCTCATATTAATGATACACTGTCTCTGTGTGATGACCTCCCTCTCTGCCAAGTCAAGTATCAGGCAGTCCTTTTTTTTTTTTTAATTGCATCAGCAATTACTGTGGTTTGTGATTTGACAGTGATTTGGTTGATGTTAAATCTCGCCTTTAATTGTGCACTCACTGCCTGTGTTAATATATTTTGGGTTTGAACCAAGCACCTTATTAAGGAAATGGACAGGTTTCAGATGCACAAGCAAGTCTGTCACAACAACCAGAAAACTAGGCAACAGGAAAACTTGTTTTAACTTCTTTTGTGGTGTTTACTACTTGGTAGGAGACTATTCTGTCAGTAGAGTACAGTCAGTTTGTTGGTAACAATCACACAAAGCTCTGAACAGCCTGGAGGAAGTTCTTTACTCTTATTATGGGTACTCTTGTGCTGCCTCGTCACTGTCATGCCCGTAATCATAGTAAATAATGCTCTCTTGGGATTTGTTGCAGCTACCTATGCCAGTTTTGTATGAATGCTACTCAGCCAGCATTTAGCTGCTGCGAGTGATGGAAGAAAGGCAAAAATTGTAGGTTGCTCGCTCGTTGAAGATGGTGAATTTGGAGAGAACAGGTTCTGTGCACATCCAAAGTCTCTTCAGAGAAGATTTAATTCCCATGGCTGGGGACTGGTGTCTCCTTTCCGAGAGGCGAGTGGAGTAGCTGAAATCCCAGCAGTGCTTTCAGCCTCTCCTCTCCTCATAGATGGAGTACTTTAATTAGATTTCTTTGCCCCCTCCTTCTTCCTCCCTTCTAAGGTTTATAAGTCTAAGGACGAATGATCAGACAGACAGCCACTTCCCTGCTGCTTTTGTTCACCTCCGAACCATGTTTATGTAGAAGAAAAAAAAGCAAAAACAAGAGTAGCAGCTAGAAATTCATTGGAATTCCCAACATTGCTTGCGGCTGTAGAGTTGTACATACAGTAGCTAATTAGAGGCAAAGATAAGCCTTGTGCTGCTCCGCATAGTCTCTCCATCTTCCTCTCTCTGTCTCTCAGTCTTTCTCGCTCTCTTGCCGCTGGTTGTCTTTATCAGCAAGGATCCTACTCTGTTCAGAAGCAAAGACATTTATCACCCACCGGGGATTTGATAAGAGGCCACAGTTAAGCCTTTAACCCCATTGTTTTAATGATGAGGCTGAATAATGCTTTTTTGCTTTTTCTGTGTCTCACTCTTTTATTCTGCCTTTGTCTACATCTCTTTTTCTACTGCAACAAAAGGTGGGGGGGTGGCCAGTTGCTGGCCACTCAGACAGAAAACAGGTGCTGCATTGGTCTGAGTCTTCTTTCAGGTGATAAGACACAATCCAGGACGGATATTCTGAGTAGTAAATGGTAGAATCTACAGATGGATGTATTTGATTGGCCATTGCAGCGTCTTGCCGGATGACATCCGCAGCGGCGTCAGAGCGTACTGATCCATCATCTCTCCATGCTTGAAACAAATCAGAATCGTTAATGTGGACGATACCCACTTCCTCCTCATTCACCATTTTATTGATTAAGGCTCTTGTCTTGTTTCAGCTTGATTCCAAAGCTCGTCTCTTCTCTTCTTCTTGTATAATTAGGCCTCAGGTGTATCTGGGATTGCTGGTCTGGTCAGATACCTGATCTTGTTAACTTTATTTTTAGATCAGATAGCTGCTGATTTTATCAAACTTCTGCTAATTTCAGGGTTTTTTATTCAGACAAAGTTCCTGTGTTTATACGGCATCTAACTGTGAGCAACTTCTTAGCTTAATCAAAAAAGGATTTGTTTTATATCTCAAAGTGTGGGTACTAAAAAGGCACAGAAACTCAGTATCCAACCAGTATCATGACGTTATAAACAATACCCATCCCCATACATAAGTTGTGATACAACTTTGACTCCTCCTCTTCTTTGTGAGCTCAGTAAATACAAGATTCTTCTTTCTTATCTGATGATTAATAGATGGTTATAACCACAGGCCCTATGATCCATGTGTGACATCTTAACTGTCGTACTTAAAGAAAGATAGGGATCATAGCTTGGTGAATTTAGGATGATTAGGTACCACGTTGGGTACCAAATAGCTAGAAGGCATGCATGCTCATAGCGGGATAGATGACATGCTGACTACTTTCATTTCCCAGCTCCCTGTGTGATTGTGTGAATATTGTGTGTGTGTGTTTCTGTGTGTTACTGGAGGACACAGGAAAGGGGATGCTGCTCAGTGACTGATGGCTGAGAGTGATTTGTGGGGAGCCGGGGCTGCAACATGCCTCACCACGCTACATCATTTTGTATCCCTCTGTCATGCAAATTATCAACAGCCACCATTTCATGATGAATTATTTCCCAGACCTGCACTTTAATGACAACCGCCCTTCAATAGGAGCGCACACGTTGCATGTGCCCTCCTACGCAGCCCATTCTCACAGATGTGCAGATGACAGCTCTGTTCAGAACTACATTAGGAGTTTGTGTCAGAGAGAAAGATGGAGAAAAGGTCTGACAGAAAATGGCTTTTCCTAGCGGTAATCACAGACAGGATGAGGTTTAGTGGTAAGATGGGAACTTAGCTTGCAATTAGCCAATCCAATCTTGTAGCCGGCAAAATCAGTGGCCAGGAGATGAAAGAGAGATGATGGAGAGTGGGAAGAGAAAGACGGGGAGGGCAGATTGAAGGAAGGGGCACAAACATCAAACATGATTAGCTGTGGACGGACTTTTCGTTACTTCTTTTATTCTTTTATTTTGACCGACTACATCAGCATTGGCTATTAGCATTTAAATAGTAAAAGGTGTTTCAAACAGGTCCGCTAATTAAGCCGAACGTGGCTCAGATGACTTCAGCACATAAATATTATATTACTCGCAAAACACAGGCGTATGTTGGATGGGACTCTCCTCTCCTTTCTGTGTGTTTTCTCCTCAACCTCCGGCCAGAATTCAATTTGAGTCTGGGTAATTTCCCTCCGTTTGCATTCAATATATTTTCATCACTCTGACTGCTTACTCTGGGTATTTTCTGAGTGCTCCAACATCCCCACCCCACTCCCTCCCTGCTTCCTCTCCACTCTCCCCACCTCTGTCTGTCAAAGCAAAGGCCAGTCCCCAGATGGGAGTCTTTATCACAAAGAAAAGCACAAAAGAACTAGCACTGTTTCAAGGCTGACAGGTAAATGGGATTTCTGTGGAGACCGAGACAAGACGTGGAATTATCAGCACAGGGAGAGAGCGTGTTTTTACGAGGGCACCCACTCAGCAAGAAACGGAAAGGGGAAGGATGCAGCAAAGCACAAAAGACAAAACTGGGGAGGAAATTGGACTTAACCATTCTTTACTGAATGCGATACTGTTATTTAACACACTCATGAACACACACGGTTCCTCCAGTCTGTGTACAGCTCAATGGGTAAAGCGAGACGCAGTTTTATATTCCATTCTCTGTATGACTGAATGTGTTTACGGCATTGTCTGTGAACGGAGAAGGATTTTATTCTCAGGGATCAGTGGCTAGAGCCGCGGCTCTAACATTACCACAGTTAAGGGTTTACGTCCCACCAGGCCGCCCACGCTGATTATACCATGAGACACTTTGGATAACAATGTACAGAAAGTAATATATGCTACTTTGATTGGAGTGAAGCCAAGGGAAATGACTTGTGTATTGTATTTTGTCACTGTCAAATCAACTGACTTACAACTGTACATGTAAGTCCACAAACTTTCAAGTTCTCATTCCAGCAGAGAACTACAGCAGCTGTTTTCACTGGGCCTTTCTGATTGAAGGTTGGCACATTGTGAAACTGGCCTGCTGTCGTGTTTCATGAGAAAGAGTACCCACGGGCCTTAAAAAATGAGTGAGCTCCCCTAAGACAACACCGCATCGCGTCGCGCAGCAAAAAAGTTGAACCTGGTTTATCTGGTGGAGCCTGTTCTTCCACACTGGATTTCCCATGAGACTGACAGTGACTGGCTCTTACCTGGAAGCCGCTCACATTGCATAGGACGACATTTGCATAAAGTTGAGCTTTTCCTTAAATTTCCCTTACCCTTTCCCCTTCCCTCTGCCTTTGAAATCTCTGTACCTCAGCAAGTGGCACTGGGCTGCAACACCGGGTCCCAGAGGGTTTAACGCTCATCACTCTGTTAGTCCACCAATCAATATTTATATTCTACTACTCTTTGAAGCAGTGCTGGGTTATTTAAGGGGTTGTAATTAGTTTTTTATTTTGTGTATTTTCCAGGTCTATGCAGGCAATCTCAGCCTCCACTCGTCACTTTCAAAGCATGGCGGTCCCGTTTATTTTCTGGCAGACAATTTCAGAGGTCAGCTTCATCTTCTGACTGCACTGCAAAGGGGATAGCTTTCTCAGCTTCTTTATTCTATTTTCTTCTTTTTTTTCAATTGTTTATCTTTTATTCATACACACAATCTTTTGGAGATTGAAAATGCCTTTCTTTCGCAGACAGGCCATCTTTTCTCTCAGAGAGGGTTTTTTTTAGCAGACGAGGACCCAGATGGAGTGGTTTGACTTCTAAAGCCTACGTAATGACGCCGCTCTGAAAGGGACGCACTCAAATGAATTCAGGTCAGGGTGTTATCACCCGGCTTGTGCTAAATTGTTTCTATGAAATCGGTTTTGCTCCATAAGAGCCAGTGGGACAAGCCAGCGGAGCGAGACAATTCATTTCCACGACATAGAAATTGTCTGTTGCTTCAGTCCACTTCATTCCTCAGCCATACTTAAGACCTTGAAGGAGAAAGCTTGTAGTGTGTAATGACAGAATAAGACAGAATAAAAGATTCTGACTGATAGACATTGGAGATGTTAGCAAAAAGCAACTCTCTCACGAAGAAAAGAACAACTAGAATGGGATATAATCAGTTCTGTATTTGAGTAGTAGTATTAAAAAAAAAAAGGTCATTTGGATTTGCTGAGAGATGTTCAGAGACATTTTAAACTTAGACTTAATGTTCTAGTAGACTTATTTGGATTGTTATTTGTTTATAGTTTGGAAATGTATGATTTATTAACTTTAGCAGCCATTTTATTAAAGGAATATTTTGATGCTTTGGGAGAATCTCCTACATGAGAAGATTGATTAATTAATTAAGCACCTCTGAAGCTCGCTAAGTGACACATTACACCACATACATTACAAAAACAGATTTGTGGTTTTACCAGAGGTCTGTGCCGGTTGCTTTTAGCAAAGCGAATCATCTCATGGTTCAGACCGTCAAGAATTCAAATGAGCCTTTTTGCCAAAAGGTAGAACTGTTTCCATTCCCACATACAATTATGTATTACAATCAATCAGTCAGTTAACAGAAAATTAATTTGGCGAATAGTTTGATATTTGATTTATCATTTTGAGTCATTTTTAAGATTTCTCTCTGGTGTCAGCTTTGCCAGTGTGAGGATTTTCAGCTTTTTTCTGTTTCATATCATCGGATTTTTAAGTGTTGGTTGGGAAAAAACAAGACATTAGATCATGTCTTCATGGACATTCTTCACTATTTTCTGATTTTAAACTAAACGATTCATCGATCAATCAAGGAAATAATTGACAGTTAAAGTAATCGTTAGTCCTGTCGTCGTGTCGAGCAGTGCCTCCTACTGTCAGTGTTCTGAAATCAGTGCTTAGCCGGGCCTTTTGTGACTTATTCCTTTCATTTTTTAAAAAGCCATGACCAACAAACATACAGCACAACCCCCATGACATGGATGCATCACAAATATGTCACCTACATATGGGGGAAACTCACTGCTGCATCGTGCAGCGTGTGCGTGGGATGTGGCTCATCAAAGACATGGCGACAGAACTTAGACGCACTGACACATGTATACATATGCACACTTACACACTCCCACACATTTTATTTGGCGGCATGATTAATCATGGCATCTTTGGGAGTTTTAGAGGAGGTTCAGAGAAATCATTTCAGCTTCAAAAAGATTTTTATATTCTCCTGGTGGTTCATTCGTCATCGTTATTACAAGATTAATTCTTGTCTATCACTTCTTTACTATTGCTGTCTTGGTGTCTTCCTCCCACTCCCTCATGTGTCTGAGGTGACAAAAAAGTCGCAACCCTCTTGTGGGTACTGTAACAAATCCAACATTTCCACAATCAGCGTTGCTAACTGAGTCATCAGGTGATCCCATCAAACATTTTCCCTGGCTCACACTTCTCTTGCTGCTTCGCTTTGTTTTCATTCGCAGGGTCTGAATAATTGTAGATGAGCTGTGTAATTCCTCGTAGGACAGATAAAAAATAATTAGGTATCTGTCAGCACCGAAGAGCTACAGCACACCACAGAATACACACACACCTCTATACACACAGACGTACAGAGTAATGAGTACATGCTTTGGCCCAGAGGCGTAAAGGGCATTTGTGGCCTTTTGGCCCTCGTCTAGAAACAACACCAAGGACGTACATTTCCACAAACACACATGTACACACACATGTGACTGTGTCGGTGGCCAGTTATTCAGTCATCTAGAGCAGTGGCAAGGTTATATGAAACGCTATAATCCTGCACACACAAGTAAACACAAATAGATTCATGAAATGTGCAGTCCATAATGATATAGCCGCAGGCCCACCCACAGGTCACAGGAAGGTGGGCTTCACGTGGTGTTTCCCCAGGTTTTGATTGTAAATTAATTTCGCCTAGGCACACACACACACACACACATACAGGCCTAAATCATCAATTTCCATCTATAGCGGATTAATTATTTAATGGTCCAGCATGTCCAACCGTTGTCCTCACGTAGCTCAGAATATTAATATAAATTTAGGTCACATTTGTATTCTGGTGCTGTTTGATTATGCAGAGTGGCGGACTTGATGATTCAGGGCAATTTCACAGAAAGTGAAGTGGAGGTGGTATCAGCAGTGGTTAGAGGAAGAAAAGAGGTTTTTCGGAGGGATCTTCCTTGTCTTTGTTGTGCAGATTTCTGGGACAGACCGATGTCTTTCTCATGCACAGGCTGCAATTTATCCTCTTTTGTTGCCAGTTTTCATTATTTTTTTTGGCTGGGTGTCTCTCTGGAGACGAGGCAGCGAGCAGCCAGACTCCCCTCCATGGAAACACTTGCAGTTAGAAAATAGAGCAGCTCATTTTCTCTGCCAAAAGCCTGCAGTAAACTCATTTTGAGATCCCCTTACCTATACACAAGCATGCACAGTCGATAATGCAAGCACACGCATTGCAAGGGCACATTAGAAAACACACATGCAATCACATCCTACAGACGTTCTATCGTAATCTTAAAGCATTTAACCACACTGCCTTCACCTTAACTAAAAGTAATTCATTCAAATCTTTGCCCTCAATCCAAATCATAAAATTATGTTGTGGTTCAAGTGAGAGCCAGAAAATGACACCAACTTTTTTCAGATTTTCCCCAAACTAGGGAGACAAATTCACAGACCCAGACGAATACTACCTTCACACGAAGAAAAACTCATTTTGCACCCCTCATTCAAAGTGAGGCTTGTTTGGTGTGCCATTTTAAGTGTGTAGTCATTTCAACTGTAGTGACACAGCATCAGTGCCGCAGGGCCGAGCCAAACCCGTTCTATTAACCATGTCGTTTGTAATTGAAAATAAATTGAAAATCGTGGCTCCCCTAATGAAAGTTCCCTGAGTTTTCAAAATATTCTACAAGTGCAAGGCTGCAGAGTGTGTTGTCTTTATTTCTTTCTCTCTTCTTCCCATTTTCTACCTTTCCTTTTCCACCCCTAAAGCATCAGCCAGTCTGATCGAGTGCAGTAGTATAATATCTGTGTATATGCTCGAGAGATGCCACTAATAATGAAGATGTTATGCTAATGCTAAGTGAGTTATAACTAAATGTCATCTATCAAATGCTGAGAAACTGAGCAGCAGATCCTTGTTTAAAAATGCACCAGAGGCTGTAAAGTGAGTTATTTAAAGTGTGGAACAAACACTGAGTCACTGGTATTGATCACCAACCCTGTCAACTCCAAGTAGATATTCAGTATTTTGGTTATTTTCTGCTTTGAGATGTTAATAATTGTGTGTGTTGCACCTTTTTTTTTGGAGGGATACAGGGTGAGACATGGTGTGAATTACATGACACCTCAAACAGCAACATGTTGCCTATTCATGGTAATATCCCGGTTTAGATCAGTGACGTAAACAGACAATCCAAATCAGGCTAACCAGGGATTGTATGTAGTCACACCTCTCTCTCCGGCACAGGGGTGAAGGCGGTTTTCTCCGGCCATTACCACCGAAACGCCGGCACTCGCCACGGCGGCCTGGACATGGTGGTGAGCTCGGCCATCGGATGCCAGCTGGGCAACGACACGCACGGCGTCAGGGTGGTGGTGGTGACCGCCGACGACGTCATCCACCGCTACCACAGCCTGGAGCAGCTGAGAGCACGAGGCATGGACGAAGACCTCAGGAAGCTCCTGCAGGCCTGAGGGCCGATGATGGAGGGAAAACTGGTGGCCGGGTCTTTTTCTTTTATTTAACGGTTTTGTTTGGATTTTACAGTTTGGAGCCCCTGTTCTTAGAGGCATACAACACGTGTTTTTGGAGATTGGTGTGTTGGTCAACTTGTGTTTGCAGATAAGAACATGAGATGTTAATAAACTTTTGACCAATGTCCCAGTCTTCAAAAAATCTGTGTATTCATTCAAGTGGAAAAAAAAACTTCAGGATTTATATTGAGGCATGTACTGTTTATTTGACCTGAAATAAGAGAAAGGCAGTGAATTTAAACCCATGAAGACGAGACCACATGCCAACCAAACATTATAAATCTTACTGAATGTTATGATGAAATTAAATTGGGTTTATGTTCTCTTTGCTGAATGCTTTCCCTCAGATTCTCTCTCGGCAGATTGTCGTTATTGTCTCTGCTCTCTAAAGCCGGTGGTTCTTCTGTGGAGAAGCACTTCCTTTTCTGCTCAGTCCTCCTGTATCTGAAGTAGCATTACATCCTCTGACACCCACTCTGTCTGTCTGTGCAGTGTAAAATGTTAACAGTTCAAGACTGTACGCTCTGCTGTGGTCAGATGTTGCCAGTGTAACTTTAAATGTGTCCAAACTGTTCCATCGTTTAAGGAAGATTCCACCCTGAGACACTGACGACTTGATCAGAGCGGCTACTGGAGGCGTGAGCAATGAAAAGATACTTTAGTTCAGCTGCTCAGTGTTGAAGGGTGGACTCTTACTTAAAGGATCCTAAAATATCCAGCTCTTTCTTCTACATTTGCTGTCGCTGCAGTGTAATACCTGGCTGGCCATCCTATGCAATCTCATCACATCACCATATTGTGTATGTGTGTGTTTATTTATGTTTAACTCTGTATATTGTCTGACTGACCTGGAAGATGTAACTCTAACTCTGACCTCAGCTCAGATTTGAGCTGTTTATCTATAGCCACTGACAGTGTCCGTGCAGGGAAAAGATAAATAATACTTTTTTTACTGTCCATAGTGTTGTAGAGTCTGAATTCATGTTGACTTGAGAGATTATTCTTAATCCATATTAATTATAACCAAATGACAATCTTGTTTCTTTTTTACTGGAAACAGATTTTAAAGTTATAATCCTCAAGATTTCAGTCTTGATTGATAGAAATACACCTGAGGAAACACCTGTGGCAATGTTCATTAAAACTGATCCATAGTAAAAAGAAAAGTAATGCTCCTCATGATTGTATTCGTGGTAAAATATCACGGTCAGTGCGACAAACACACCGCCTCTCCTGTGACTGTTTCTGCCTGTTACACACTCACAACGTGAAGCAGCAGCAGTAGGAGATGTTTGGTTCGCATTAGTAGTTCCATAACAAAGCGCTGACACTGCATTTTGGAGAGAGAACAGTAAACAGTGAGGCTGGTATCATGAGATACAGTCACAAACAAATTTGTTTCACGAATATGGACAGAAAGTTAAAGCCAGCGTGGGAATGGCGGACTCCACAATGTAAACACACTGAATGGCTGTTGCACAAGAAGGAGCCCATAAATGGTATAAAAAATAAAAATCTCAAGGATTATAACTTTAATGTAGCAGAGCTTATTTGTGCCCAGCTGATCACTAAGCTTGAATGCGCTGCCCTCTAGCAGAAAGTCCCTCGTGTCACATCTGAGATCAAATCAGATTACTTCATTACCAATAAATTACTCTGTAGCGCGAGTGTTGCAATATCCATTTGGTTTTCTCCTGGTTACTTGTCTATGAAAGCGTGGATCAAACTGACTAGTTTTCCCCTCACTGTGGTTGTTTTTATGATGAAAACATTTCATCATCGGACTGTGATTTCAGTCTAAATTTATGGTGCAACACATTTAAATCACATCAGTTAAATCTGCACACGCACGTGAACTCTACACACACACAGGTGCTCAGTAAATAAGATGAAAGTGTGATTGTGTCAGGCTGAAATAACCGTGATAGTGATGCGAACTGTTGGTGATTAATGGTGGGAGGAGCGCAGTATTTCCTGACTCTTTAGTCAGAGCTGAAACACCCTAACAGTGTTACAGCTTACTGGCTGCAGACTTATTTGGGAGCTCACAGTCCTGAAATTGTCTTTAAAATGAACATTTCTGCAACAAAATGACTTTCTCTGTGAGCCCTAAATGACTCTACTCGATTACACTTTCCACACATACACACACACACACACACACACACAGACTCTCACACTCGCCCTGACCGACTGAGAATGTAAGAGAGTTGTCATGGCAACCCTTTAGCAACACATCTGTGTGTGTCTCAGAGAGAAACTGTGAGTGTTGGAGAGAAAGTGTACATACTCCCCGTCTGTGTGTGTGTGTGTGTGTGTGTGTGCTTGTGTCCATCCGTGGTCTGTAGGTGATTTTCCATCAGCGACGCGATCGCTGACCTCATTTCACACTGACGGATTCTGTCTCTTTTCCAAAAAGTCAGCATGTGATGGAGGGAGGAGGGGGCGTCTGAGAGGAATGGATAATGAGTGTGATGTGTGAAAGACGACTCAGTCCATCTCCTTCATTTCCTGTCTGAGAAGGAACCTTATGTCCTTATCTATTTTTATATCCTCATGGTAGCCGAGCTCAATCACATTGTTCTTTATCTTTTTGAGTGTGTGTGTGTGTGAGAGAGACTTTGTTTCAGAGCACATTTTCTCTATGACTTTAGGGGAACATCACACATTTTGACTTGTTCATATGTTGAACTGTAATGAATGACCATACTGAGCACCACGACTGTGACATAATTGGTTGTATTTTTATAATAAATCTTGATTTTATCTAATGATTCCCATGTGTTGTTGTGCTTGTTGGACCTTTTCAGTACTTTAAAAGTTGGACTTGTGCAAACAACTTTCCCTGCACGTGTGTAAGTGGTGGTAAAAATTCAAATTGTCAGGAAACATCTTAAGAACACGAGTGAATATGCAGGACGTCTCACTTCTGATACTTCTAATTTGGGGGACAGTGATGCACTGGGTTGTGGAACTACAGTTCCCATAATGCTTTTAGGGATTCAAACAGGAAAAATAACGTTGCAACAAAATATAAGCAACAGTGGCCTCTGCAGCCACGAGTTGAAATTAATTCAATTAATTAGTTTCTGGAAGATGCTAATGCTTACATCTTGTGCGCTCATTTTAACGCTTATGATAGAGAAAACTCACATTACTCATGGGACTTGAACCATTGATGATATGAGTCAATGGAGGTGTTCAGCAGCAACAAGTTCATCTCTGCTTGTGTTAAAGTCTGAGCTCACTGCTGCTCTGCAACATGCTGCTAAAAGCGCTCTTTGGTTTTAACTGCAGTTGTTTGTTGTTGTTTTTTTTTTTTTTGAAGATGTAATATCTCTAAATTATATTTTTATTATGTGTCAATCTATGTTTTTTGTAGATCATATGTTAACATGTGTGGCTCTGCCTCCCGTCT
The DNA here is from genome assembly GCF_001640805.2 of Lates calcarifer. Classification (NCBI taxonomy): domain Eukaryota; kingdom Metazoa; phylum Chordata; class Actinopteri; family Centropomidae; genus Lates; species Lates calcarifer. Next base: position 3,871,260 of record NC_066855.1, read on the forward strand.
GCCTCGGTTTGTTTTGGTATTCATGTGACACAGTTTGTGTTTAGCCTCTTCAGAAAGTAGAAACACGTATGGCTCCAAAAAAAACGCCTCCTCAGTTCTGCTGGCTAAATGGACGATGATGACTCTTTGACGTGTATCTGTCATCTCAAAGTTTGTTCTTTTTAAACTTTTGTACATCAAAACACATAAATCTGGAGATGTGTCATCGGCTTTGCATAACAAACGGCAAAAACAGACTCAAAACACACAGTATCGCCAAAGCTGCTGATCAGATGCAGCATTTTAACATTAAAATACATCAACACATTCATCTTCAGCTGAATACAATTCACGCCTACTGTATATTGTATTCATATTTTCTCTACTCTATCCGTGTTAAATTAGAGATTAGCTGACTCCAGCGCAGCCCAAGGGGAGTGAGCAGGTGGGGATTGCTTGCTTGTGGACTCTGCAGTCGAACAAATGGCTGTTATTGGACACAACAGCAGAAACTGAATGTTTACAGGACAGTAATTCATTCACAAACCCACACAGTCTGGTGCACTTTAACATTTAAAGCTGTTCTGCCTGAAACTGAGGTTCACTCTTGCAAAATTGTGATGATTTGTAAAAATCACCATCCCTGAAAGAACATGACGGCTCATTTTTGAGACTGTTGGCAGATGATTGATACTACAAAAGAAGTCCTCACAAGATGGCAGCTTTCTGGACTGACTTGAGGTCAGCGAGGTGGCCTTTGCTCTATGCTTTGTTCCTACAGGAGACGTATTCTACTGTGACAGATGAAAGCTAGTTCCTGTTTATTGATCCAAAACGCTGTCGCAGTGTCCTCACACACATGAAAATACAGACACATGCGTACACGTAGACTGACTACACACACATAAAAGACACACAAGTCTCTCCGCAGCACTTTCATCAGCTGCCAAGCTGTAAAATCCACAACACTGATGTTTTTCCCTGAGTATATTTCTCATACAAGAGCACACTTCAAGTACATGTGAGGGACTCTGGGTCACAGGCTAGCAGCTTTTGAACACACGAGAGGCCTGATGTTAACATTTCAGATGTGAGCTGGGTAAATCACCAGAGACACAAACAAGAGCCTATTTTATGTTTCAGCTTCTAATGGAGTCTAGGAAGTTATCATAACATGGTGGAAAGACGACGGCGGACGTCAGATATTCTTGGCTCCGCACTGTGAGCTAGTATCTGTGAAAACTTGTTGAAAAAGCAAAGAAGAATAGTACCATTCATCCAATGTTCATCAAAGTTTTCAAACTCAAAGTAATGACGGCTGAGGCCAGTTAAATTACATGCTCCATGAGTTAGGTCTCCCATTCCTATTGTTGGAATAAAGAAAGTAATTTCACAACACAAATCTTCTGCAGTATAATGCCTGAGGACTTAAATCCACTTTTGTTTGGTTCACTCAAATTACTTCATACCAGAGTCTGGAAGGACTCGCAGTAAATGGGAGATTTATGCAGTAAACAATGACACCGCTAAGAGCTTTATCAAAAATTATACCCAAACTGAGAATTGCTTTCTAAAAGGATTTGTGTAGTTATTGCATAATTCCTGATAATTCTGTGATATTATTATCAGCTTAAATAGAGGGGTTTACTTGAATTGAATGTCTGTCGCGGTCGCGGCTGCTCTGCTCCCAAGAAGTTACTCTGAGTATGAGCCAGTAATTCTGAATTCAACAACTTAATTCAGCAGTGTGTCCAACCCAGGGACAGGCAAAAACATAGATCATCAGTTTGTTAACATAAGTAGTAATGAAGGTTTGTGGGCCACACAAATCAATTAGCTTACAAATGATATAAAACTATATTACAGAACAACACAGACATCCAATCAAGTCAGCAACCACCTGCATTAGCCTAACTCAATCCAACATTTAATCTTAGCATGAAAAGTTGACAAAACAGTCCATTTATTAGCTGTTCTGGAGCTTTTGATCGTACACAGGGTCTTCCTCTGCAGCTGAAGTTGTCTCATGAAGCGGTTTTAAGGGCTTCTTCTGTGTGTTGGGTTAAATGCTAAAAGTGAAAGCTCATTCTTGAGCTTGGAAACAGTCTCATGAGACGGTTCCTTAAGGAGCTGCAGATACCACCTGCAGATACAGAGGAGCATTCATTTAGTGTTGTGACTGAGTATACCTGTCCAGTCGGTTAGCTTAGTATTCACTCTCCTTTTACCACATTTTTTGGCCTCTAACAGTTTGTCTCTTTAGCTGCTAAATGCTCCAGTATGTTCGCAAGCTAGCTGCTAACTTTGTCTGTTAGCTGCTGTTTGGTGCTGGACAGGTAGTGTGTTTTCCAACAAAAAAATGTTGATTATAGCAGCTTTAAAGTGCTCAGAGAAATTTGAATTTTTAACGTCTACAATTTTATGACAACTGGGCAAACACCATCTACTGAGGAAGATGATGCAGTGTGATCAAAAGCTCAGGTACAGCAACTAAATAGATGTCATGGTGAGATGTTGATGTCAGTCGTTTCCAAAGTATGAACTTCTAAATCTGATAAAGTTCCCAATCGTAAACTACCACCACTAGCCAGACTTACCCTCAGTATAAAGTTATTATCCTCATGCTACATGTATAAAACTTACAACAACACACACACACATACAGTACACACACACTCACGCACTCGGCCAGGCTCCAGTGCCACCACCCCTTCATTTCTCCACGCAGTCCACAGGTGTTGGGAGGGAAGCGAATGAAAGTTGGCGTATCCAATCATGGCCTGACGTCAGGGTGCCACCCCTCCTGGCGGTGAGCCCGCTGACAGAGCGAGCCATCTGGGCAGCAGAGAGCCGGCGACAGGCCCATCCATCGCCGTGCCCTGCCCTCTGGGCCTGCAGCCAGCGAGACAGACTGGGAGAGCTGGCGGGGATCAGCGCTCCTCGCTCACTCGCCAAGCTGGAATGTGTTTTGATGATTCTAGTATTCAGTGGGGTCAAAAATGGCCACGATTCACTTTATTTAATGCAGTGGGTTGGTTTCAGACACATAGTCTGACTGGTCACAGATGTATCCCAACTGTTGCATTTAGGCCATAAATACTAACCTTATATTTTCACATAAATATGTATATGTTTCTCTCTGTACACTACCAGATGATATAAAGTAGATTTATCTATATTCTCTTACATTTACCAATGTACCAATTAAAACATGCCAGACATGTTCCCGTATCTCTGTCACACTGCTCAATCACAGCAATAAATCTCTGGGGAAGACACTGCTGGTGGAGAGGCGAAGCAACAGTGACCCAAAAAAAAAAAAAAAAAACACGTAAGAGGGTTTAAATACCCTTCGGCTAGGTTAATCATGGTTGACAGAGAAGTATGTGCACATAACTTAGCGAGTTCACTGGTAATAATTAGGAGGTGGAGAGGTGGTGTGATGAGAAAATTAAAATGATAATTGTCTTCCTGCTTGAACTAAAAGCCTTTTTCTCATTTGAATTCAGGAGAAAAGTTGCTTTTTTTTTTCTTTTTTTTTTCTAAAATGTCACACTTGACATAGTCCAGAGAACATCCTAAATAGGAGCTGTTTTTAAGCCTGATGTAAAGCAAGACACTGAAACTTCCCACATCTAAAGCTGCAGCTCTGTAACCAAACATCTGACCCAACAGCTATTCAACTGAATTTAAACCGTTTCACCTGTGAAACCTTTTAGCCATGTCAGCAGCATATCAGCCTGAGTCAGTTTAGTTTGGTCCACACTGAATTATTTTTACAACTATTGAAGAACTGATGGCTTTCCCATCAGCCTCAGCTGTACTTTTGTACTGTTTAGTTCTAATATTGTGGGACTATAACTACAGTCAGTCTAACTTACAGTTCTGTCAGGGTAAGTGGAAATTCTGACATAACTGCTAGAAACGGCTACAATATTTAGATGTAACTGCCACCATTATAGGTTGATTCAACTACTTTAACAAGCCTTTTATTTGTTTGAATCTGGTAGCGCAGCAGAAGTAGCTTATTTAAATGGGGGGAGGTTTCCTGTTCTTCCCATTCTGTGGACTTAGTGTGGAGGCGTAGCGCAAGCAGCATGTTAGCAGAGCAGCAGCAGTTCAAAGTGCAAAAGGCTGCATTCAGGCACTCACTGTAGTTATGTGAGTAAAGTAGCATAAAAATACGCTTCAGGTCATTTTTACAAGCCTATAAAACAAGTAAAAGACAAGTGATGGCCTGTGGAGATTTAACATAGAAGGGTATCTGATCCATCAGATGCACATGACACAGGCAACTCAAAAACACATCAGCCAAACTCTGTATTTCAAGATAATTCAACCCAGATTTAATGAATATACTGATGTATTATTCAGCCCAATCACACAGCCGGTGATGTAAAGACACACAAGTTGTGAACATGAGAATCTTTCCATCTCTACAGTCCATCCCAAATGACGTGAGCACAACAGGAAGTGAGCCATATGTCTGCAACAGTCAGTGGTTAGATGAGCGCCTTCTGCATGTGTAGAGTAAATGTATGTGTCCAAGTACTAAAAAAAAAAATTACACTGACAGTCTCCAGTCACATTATCTGCTCCTGTTCTCTCAGTCTGTTGTTAGAGCAGACAAATTGGTGGATATACTTGAGGTTGTTTTTTTTTTTTTGTTCACTTAGTCACATATGGAACAGAAGGCTCTCTGTGACATTTACCCACAATACTGTTCTTCACACCACCACCGACTGGACTCCCACTCTCTCAAAGTGAAGATGGAAGATTGTTTCAACAGTTTGTTTGGACATAGCGCACAACCTCCCCAACAACTAGCCACCTGCTGACTAAAAATGGCCGAACGCTGTTATTTACTGGAGCACAGGATGTGAATGTAGTGGCTGAGAGGCGGAGAGAGACAGGAGTGGTTCATCAGGACAACAAGGAGCACCTGCGCCCACCTAGCTACACACTGTGTTGTGTGTTTCACTAAATCTGTGTGCAAGTGAAATCTGTGTTTGTGACAAAGCAGCCAGGAGAATAGTGTGACATATAGTGTGACTGCATTAGTATAAACTGCTGGGTGACTCCTTAAGATGAGAAACACTGACTATAATTGCTGCATATTGAGCCTGAACTAAAGTATTTTTTAACTGAACACCAGAAACCAACACCTTTAATCAGAGTTAGGATAAACCATAAATATTTTTGGCTCCTTAAAACTAATGTTGCGCCAAAATACAACAGTTTTGCGTAATTTGTGTCCATCTGATGTGCAAGCTTGACATGGTCTCCTGCGATTCCTGTGATCACAACACCACAGTTACGTGCAGTATATGTTAACGTTAACTCGGTTGCCAGGAAGGCCACCTACTGAAGAGCTATTGGAGGCATGTTAAAGATGTCAGCACTTTCATAACAGTATTTAATTTTACATAAACAAAAGAAGCTTGTAAAAAAAATAATTTTTTTTTTCATTTATAGCTCTAAGTACTCCTGTTCCATTGTAACAAGCCTGAACACTGAAACCAGTGGCTAAAAACTACTCCTCGGGCCGACAGAGAATTCCAGTGAGGCCTCCATTAGGTTCAGAATATGAGATCAAACCACAATTTACATTCTGAAAAGGCAAAATCACACTACTGCCTTCTGGCACAAAATGCATCTGACTTGCATGATGTTTGTTAGCATTTCACATGGCATTTTTTTCAGTAACAAATGTCATTTCCTCTGATTTTAGCTACACTAGCAGCGTAGCTTTATCCAGGGATGACGTCTGCATGTCAGTCATTGTCTTTGTCACTGAAATATAAAATACAGCACAACATAAAATACAACTATTGGACAGATTAGCACTAAATCTGATACGATCATTCATGCATCCCAGGGGATGAAGCCCAATGACTTGCCCTCAAGCGGCACCATACAGTTGATATTTGTGGATAGATTAGCATGAAATTTGGTTCAGACTTTGATGTTCCCTGCTGGATTAACTGTTAACTTTGGTGACTTCTTAACTTAATCCTCTCTGGTGCCCGCTGTACTTTCTAGTGCTAATTGGAGGATATTAGCATGACTATGTGCAAAACTGGTAAACATTATTAGCATGTTAGCATTGTCATTAAAGCATGTTAGCAGGCTGATGCTAGTGTTTAGCTCAAAGCAGTGCTGTGGGTAAGTACAGCCTCACACAGCTATAGACTTGTAATACATACATACAGCTTATTAACCAAAAGTAATGGCAATTAAATCATTATTTAAAACTCTGCCTGACAGGAATCCTGGAGTTTATTTAGGAGAAACTGTGAAAATACATGCACGCTGACATCCCTCTAAGTTTCACTGTCATTTTGTTGGTTTCAGATTTGGATTTGAAAACGAATCCGATTTTTAGCTTTAGTTTGCTAATCATTCTGTTCCTGATGTGTGTGAAATAGCAGTGAAGCTGCAACACATTAATTATCTTTAATCCCATAACCATGTTCTGTGGCTCCTGTGTGAACCAATAGGCATGATGCAGTTATCACATTACACAAGTAAACAACAATTAAAAACGCAGCAGGGACAGAAACTGCAATAACCCCCTCTCAGTGTTTGTTACTCTCTTATAAAGCCAAAAAATGGTACACATATTTATCCCTTAGTCCCAGGAGATGGGTTGCACCAGAGATAACATGTTATAGACTTATTTCTGTCTATTTTCATCAACATGCTGCCGCAGCAGAACTGGGTATATTTCACATCACGGTGGTTGGAATATTCCCACTGAGTTTGAAAGTTCAGAGTTCCTGCGGGCCATCGCTAACCAACTTAAAGTTTCTTTTAGCCAGCAGAGCAATTTGTAGAGCGGCATAGCGGCCACTTCCCACTGTCATCACAACGCTCTCCCCTCACTGCTGCGTTGCTTCTATAAGACCCCCAAGGAGCAGTAGAGTGTAACAGCTGAATAGAAGTGAACACGTCTCTAAACCGCCTGCTATCCCCTGAGAGGAGACAGCACACACATAAACACACACAAACTCAGCCACACACTTATTTTCTCTCTCATGTGTGCACATACACACATATTAACGCACATACACTGAGATGCCACTCACATGCACAGGTGAGGACTATGGCAAATAAGTTAGGTAGACATTCTGGTAGGTAGACGTTCTGACTTCCTGCCTGTCTGTCAGCGTTCCCTCTCACAACTCTTAGCTTGCTTTAGCGCATGACAGCCCATCTGCATGCCATTACTGTGGGTTTCAACACTAATGGAGCCATTTCACCAAGCAATAAACTGTGGGGGAACATTAGCGCCCAAGATGCAGGCTAACAACACACTAAACTGACGGGTGCCGACACGCTGCGCATTGCTGAAAGCGCCTCTGGGGCAAGGCAGAGCGAGGTGAGGCAACAATCATTCTAAATATTAATATTCTTCAGTTTCTCAGGGAAAGATGGAGAGAAGAGAAAGAAAGCCCAGGCTTAATGCACATATGTACCTCAGTCAATCGCATTCATCCTGTATATTACGGGAAAATGTGACTCCGCAGGAACAAGTAGAAAACCAAGAATACCAAGCATGTGCTTGTTACTCTTACTTCTGATACCAGGCGTTGTTTAAGTTTCTTTTTTTATAAGATTTTAATTTACAGCCTCACTCTTTGTACAAAAATGTCCGAAATACCTCACATTAGCTCGATCAAGCTAACCACACCATATTTAATGTAAATTTTGTAAATAAACATTAACATTTATAACAACATTTTATGGCAGTATTTATAACAGTATTTATATGTATTTATTCAGTATAAATTATGCTCATTTGACTTTTCTCTGATCTGCAACCTCAGTAGTTGAGGTCTGGTTATGTTCATCCAGCTATTACCATTTAGTTTAGCGTAGGAAAATACCATCGTGCAAGAAACCTATTTTGACAGTTGGTATGAGATGGGATGAGGACCATGGTCCACCATGTTAAGATCATCTGTTTCTCTTAAGTCGTCATGTTATTTCTAACTTTGCTACCTCAAGAGGATAGTAACAGTGTCAGAGTGCTCCAACCAAAGTGCTTTTTGAATGATTGAACTGCATCTAAAACCACTTAAGGTACATTTCCATCTCCTGCCCCTTTTCAGTGACTTTGACCCATGTCTTTGAGCATGACAGTTCAGAGCAGTTACAAACACTCTTGTCATTAAAACTAGTTGGACACCGTGTTAGATGAACAGGTTTGTTTTGAGACTGACACTTTAAATATTTTCAGTGGATCTGAATAGCCATCACTTTCTCTAGTTCTTTCCTTGGTTGAATTGTAGCCATTGGAACCACTTCAGCAGACCACCTGAGTGGTAGCTTAGTAGTATTTACAGTTGAGGGTCTTTTATTTTTAGCACAATGTGCGAATTCAGTTTCCTTAAGTTCATTTTTTACTTGTCACAGTAGAAAGTCTCTCCACCTTTACTACAAAGTTTCCATTCGTTCAGATGAATACACTCGCGTATACAAGGTCCTCACAAGGATACAAATAAATTCAAGTTCTCACAAGGAGTCAAATGCTACCATACACTCAACATGTGATTTATTCATTTAAAATGATTCCTCCTGATTTTCCTCTATGTGTTTATGGCCATGATTGCATGCCTTTAACATGCTGACATTCAAATTTAATCCATACGTGTAATTAGCTAGGCCCCACCACCACAGGCAAAAATAGAGGCAGAGTGATTAAAACAGGAAAATCCAATCAAACATGCTTCTTATGACAGTGAACATTCACTGATGAGGTTGTGGCTCCTCATATAGGATATAACACAGTAACAATTACCCCCTCACATACTGTCAAATACACAAACACACGTCCACGCACATATACTGTTACACACGCGTACAAATAGCTGTACAACCAAGCACACACAACCATAGACTACCACAACAATACTAATTAATCCAGATATCTTTTCCCACACAGGATATCCTTGGCTTTCATCCCCTCTTCAATTAGATTGAACATCCTACTGTTATGTTAGTGTTTGGATTAGGAGGAATTATGGAGGAATGCTAATGTTTGAAATCCTCCTTTGCCTTTGACTTACTGCATCAGACGCTTGACAGCTTTCTGTCTTTTTAAGGTAGAAGTGTGTAATTCTTTGTGTGCGTTAAGTAGTGTTTATGCCGCACGTACACATTCGCAAAACTTCCACTACGCGCTTGCACCTCCGCTGACTCTAAGTACGCTGTCTTCATGCAGACCTTGCATCACTCTCCCAGCTGCCCTTCTTTTTGTTCTGCTGAGCTGAGATAGGTCAAAGTGAGAGCAAACGGTTCTTTAGATGTTTTATATGTGAACTCTGATCCTGTCTCTCGTCTCCTCTGGGGCAACATAGACCTAAACTTGAGTCTTGATAATCACATAAAACGCTACGTACCTGACATTTTCTCTGTTAGCTAGTTAGCCTAGCTGACCTGAATTCAAATCAGCTTTACACTGCAGGTCTATACACTAATGTTAATTAGAAAATCTGCTGATCTTCCAAGGTGATTACATGGTCATGAATAAAAGATATAATTAGGTATAAAATTATAGCTTTCAGCATATTGTTACTACAGTCCCTGCAGTTGAATCCCAATGGCTCTCACTGTTGAATAACTTATATATAGATATAGACTAAATTAATTGGGAACTGCACACCCACACAGGCCTTTTCAGTTATTCTGGCTGATCAGACCTGGGTTCAGCTATTCTGAGGCCCGTGTGAAGTCACAATTCTAATAAGCATAACTTGTCTTAGACCTTTTTCGGGGCAGGCATTTTGACATGTAGTAGCCAGAAAAGCACAGGTGTGACTAATAACATTAATGAGTGAATAAAGAGTGAGCCAGTGTGCACAACACCAGGGCCTGGAACCTGTGCATGTAAGAGGAATATATACCTAATCCTAACCCACACTCCATTGAGGTCTGCTGTGTGTATGATGACATTGATATATTCAGTAATAGGTGCGTTTATATTTGTCACTTGTGCTTTTCATGGCATGACGTGTCAAAACGTCTGCCCTGAAAACGGTCGGTTGCGATTTACAACAGAGTCAGGGAGATCAATCACAATCTGTATGTGTCCACACAATCCTAATAAGAGGTCTAATTAGGCAAAGTGAAAATGCCTGTGTGGGTGAACCATGAGGCTTTCTATAGTAATGTTTGTCCACAGATAAAGAAGACAGAGACACAACAGTAGTTTAAAGGATGCCTGTACTTTATTTATTAATTCAAACTAAGACACTCAAACTGAATATTCAATATACATCACAGGAAGAAGAGAAACATGACTTTAAAACTCTTTATTTCACAGTGTTGACCTACCTCTGTGGACAAATTCATTGTAGGTCAGTCTTGAACACCTGATGTTAGTCATGCTAACAAGATGAGCTAGCTTGGTGGTTGATTAGTTGTTTATTGTAACTCAAAGTGTAAAACATTGGGGCAAATTCAGCCCTTTCTGACAGCTCAGGTAATTCATTTGGGCTTCAACCTGTCTTCTTCAACCTTTTCTCCTTCTTTCTCTTTCATAAATCCAACAAGCAGGAGCTACATTAGCCAGCTAAGCTAGGCTAACCACATGTTGGACTCCCTGTTAACACAGAGAATAAACTGATCAAAATGTCTGCTTTGATGTTACAACGCCAGCATTGACAGATACTCCCTCCCGAACTGTCAAAAATTTGCTTGCTGTAGAGATATGGATTACTCAGAAAACTTCTGCAACAGTTTTTACAGGAACATTAGCAGTGGCAGGTTTCAGCCCTCAGTCTATAGTTGCTATTCCAAGGTACACAGCTTATCTATCTAGACGAGTAAAAAGTATTGCAGTGGAAAACTTGTCTGGCTGAGGCGGAGGTGGGTGGGACAAATGATACAGCTCTCTGCTTCAAGGCAGTAAGTTTAGCGCTGTACACTTCACTTTCCTCAATGTCAAGATGCTGTTAATGTGAAAACATGAACGCCTATACCAGGGTTTTAAATTCAACGCGAGCACCCTCTCAACCTCTCAACGCCTCAACACGCACACTCACACCCTCACCCCCAACCACCACCGCAGAGATTGGAGGTTTGCCACCCCAGTACATCGCTGGTAGAGATCAAATCAGCCTTTGAGCTGCCTTGATCTCTGCCTCTCTCCTTTGGTTCTCTCTTGTTCGTCCTCGCCTCTCTATCTCTGGTCCAGGAAGTGCAGCATTGTGGGTTTGAGGTGTGCCGGTCGATAACAGGCCTCAGATCTGTCAGGATTTAGGGTTTATTGGTTTATAGACAGAGGAAAATGTGTGTCCGCAACATCAAACAGAAAGACTTGATGCCATAGTCTGTGCTGGGGGGAAAAAAAATACCATGAAAACAGCTGCAGTTCTCCAATGATCGGTCATGAGAGGGATTGAGTGAGATATGCTAATGGGTCCTGAAAACTCTGCATGCGAGTCCCTCTGCAGTGTGGGTATTTCTATGTTTGTGCATGGCACTGAGTCTCACACACAGACACAATCCCTTCTTCACTCTGAATCTTTTTCTCATATTCTCACCAAACACTCCTCATGTGTTTCTCCCATTGTGTCTCACAATCACATACATGTAACAGCCTCTCCCTCTAATGCATCGCTGACATCCACTCCAGCCTGTAACGTGTCTCCCCTGTCACCTCCTGACACCATCCTCCAAACCTCAAGTCTGCCAGCCGCTCTGAATTATTCATCTAATATGCCCGTTTGACAAAAGCCAGCCATTGTGCTAGTTTGACAAACATTACAGGCAAGAAAAATTTGTTTATCTGTCTCTCTGTGTCTCACTCTTTCACTTCCTGTTATTGTCTTTTCCTCTCCCTTATCTCCCCAGCTCTCCTCTCTGTTCCTTTCTCTCATCTTTTCTCGCAAACGCCACATTCTCCTCCTCTATATTGGCATCCGTTGTCACAGTGATTTGCTAAAGTGGATGTGACAGGCAGCAAGCCTTGTTCATGCCTTTTATAAAAGCCATACATTTGCTTCAATAGAATTTATTCATCCCGATTCTTCTGCTTCTTTTCCGTGCTGTGTTTGACCATGAGGGAATGCATTTCCCTCTCTGCTATAATGTTCATTCCCTTGTTTTGTCACTGATAATATATGCAAATTGCAGCCCTTGAAAAACGTAGGTCTCTTTGCTTTTGGTAATCAGCTCCCACTATTACGTAAACAAAGAAATTACTTGTGTGTGTCATCATGGTTAAGCATTACAGAGGCTGCTTGACCAAACTCTGAGTGCCAAAATGCTCCTCTCCCTCATCTATATTTCAGTGCACTGAGGGTGTTCTGTAATAATCTCAATTTGTGAACATGCAGCGGCGCCACTCTGCCATTTCCAAGCACCATAATCTTTAGTCACATTCCGCTAAGGTGCTGAAGTAACAAGGGTCACGACAGCCTGAAATGCTATACATGTAGCACAGCCATCGTCTGTGCTGCTGGAGTACTTTTATTTCCACTGAAATTCAGCTCAGCTTGCACCATTCTCTATATTCGTGACTGCTCTTAGCTATAAAAGGCTTTTCAGTGAGTCATACATTTCAGAATTTGACCCCGAGTTGGTTGGTTTAACCTGAGGTGCAATCTAAGAGTTTTTGGCTCAGCACCTTAATTATGGACATTTACAACGGCACCATGTATATCTGATATTATCTGGAAAATAATCTTTGCAGATCACATTCTTTACAAATGAAAATCTTTCTGAAAACGTCTCCAAAAGAGGAAAGAAATGTGATTGCAACAGATCCTTTCAGTGTGCTGCCATTGTGTAGAAGAACGGCTGCCCTTTGGTCTTGCTATTGGAATCAGACTGAACTTGAACTAGACAAATGTAGGTTGAGAGAGCGAAGTAAAGAAGATGCCATTTCTGTGGCAACTTGCTTATTAACCTACACATAACACTGCGATGTAGCAGCCCGTTAGCTTAGCTTACCAAAAATACTGGAAACCATTAGCCATGCTCTGTCCAAGTACCTCATAAACTCATTCATTAATGTATCATACACAAAGCCATTTGTTTAATCTGTTCAGGTCAACAGTTAGAGGTGCTGGTAGGAGGCTGTTGTTTCCAGGCTAAGCTCTGTTTCCAGTCTTTGTGCTAAGCTAAGCTAACTGGCTGCTGGCTCTAGTCTCAGATTCACCATACAAACGTGCGAGTGGCATCAATTATCTCATCTACTGTAAATCACAGCGAGAAAGGAAGTAAGTGTGTTTCCCATAATGTCAAGTTATTCCTGTAAAGAGAGAGAGAGTGTGTGTGTGTGTGTGTGTGTTAACCTCCAGAGGCTTCGTGTTTGGCCCTCAGAGCCTGGTTGGCTCTCAGGCTTAGCCCTCCATTTACAACAAAACCCTGCTGCGTCTCTCTTTTCCTAATGAGGGCTGGAGGGATGTATCGGGCCTTCAGCTGTTTTCTCTTCTCTCTCTCTCTCTCTTTCTGTTTTCTCTCTCTCTCTCGCTCTCTCATTTCCCTCCTACACTGCAGTCAGGCAGGCAGTGTTAAATATCTCATCTTATTTTATCCTCCAGCTTGCCATCAATTTCAAGCTGTTCTTCTCTCATTTACAGTGGTGCCAGACCATCCACGATATCAGGATGCACATCAGCTGCCAAATGTACACTTTTACTCATCTCGTTCGGTGCAAAGAGACGTAGACGAGCGGTTTTTGCCGCAATCTTTCACATGTGCCAACCGGCCTGACGCACCATCCGTGGAAACATGCTGGTTCCTCCGAGCACATTTATGGATCATTTGATTCAATTTCATGTACCATAAAACTGTAATAATAGCAGAATCAATTATGTCGCCTTTTTTTCCCTCTTCCTCCTTCTTGTCAGCCGTAATGGTGTCGTGTTACCTCTCCATCCCAACTGTCTGCCGCATGTTTTCATCCTGACATGAAGCTGCTGACTGTCTCCCAGAGGAGGCTGGAGGGACATGAGTGTTCTCTCTCTCTCTCTCTCTCTCTCTCTCACACACACACACACAACACCCCAGAGATAGACTTGTCTTGTAAGATGCATGAGTTTGCAAAACAAAGCGCTCCACTGCTCTCTATAGGTTTATTCATGACAGTGCATTACTTTAATCCTCAGTCACTTCTGTGTCGCCGTGTGCACTCAGTTGTCCAAAATTTTTGTGCCATTTCAAGTGTACCCAATGTTTGTTTTTTGCTTTTTTGTACATTCTGTCATTTCCTGTTTAAATATCACTTAATGTCACTTAATGTGCAAAATCACATTGTTTAAGTGATCAAGGGGCTTGTTTTGACTACACAGATGCAGTAATAGAGCTTTACATCATTTTGTTTCTTTAAAAAGATCAAATGTAGTCAGAGGAGCTTTGTCTTTGTTTAGTGAATAAGACACTTTAAAAATCAGCTGGATGAAATAAGAAAGTTTTTAAGCTAAACACAAAGTCATAAAAGATATTTATGAGATGTTTCTTGTCATGCTGGCTTTCCCTCAGCTTTCCTCTAATTTCTGTCAAGTTCTCAGTTACTGTTCAAGGCACAAACCTCCCCGGTAGCGTTGCTCTGTTAAGGTGAGACAGCATGGGGCCCGACGTTTTGTCTCCTGCTACTTTCAGGGTCACCTCTGATGTAAGCTATAGTGTTGGAGCTCTTTTTAATTTCTCTCTCACTCTTCTACTACATCGCTTCAGCCTGGAGTTTGTGAGAAATGTCAGATTATATGGATGGACAACTGACTCAAAAATACTGGGCTAGGAATGTTACAATAACATGGCCAAAAGTATATGGACACCTGAACATCTTGATCCAAAACCACGAGCATTAATATGCTACTATTGTCTGAGGTGCTTCTGTATATTGTGGCATGATAAATGGCCTGTATGCCAAACCATAAAAACAGCACCAGACCAAAAGGAGACAAATACATTAGGACAGGCGTTTCCATATATATATATTCTGCTACGTAAAACTTTCCATATTAGTCTTCCTTTACTTGTTGACAGCATTAATGAAATTCATTAGTGACGGCAGAGTCTCTGAAATATGGGTTTTAATTAATACAGTTACTTAATTCTTAATTTCTGTGACTTCACCCTTCATTTATTCAAAACCAGGATATTAAAAGAAATTAGTTTCCCTGACAGATTCAATCGACAGTGTTAATACACACACACACACACACACACACACACACACACACACACACACACACACAGTTTCCTGTGTCATTTCAAGGGTAAGTTAAACTTTGCAGAGTCAAACAGAGTGAAGAGAAAGAAAGTTTTGTCCAGATAACTCACTGTAATGAGTCCCACTCAAGGGTCCATGTGTTGTTTTATATAATAAAGCTGTGCACAGAGTCAGCACATCACAGCGGATGAGTGACAGACACAGACATCAAAGTGGCTAAATTCAAGCCCGAAGTCTCAAAACTGGGATGAGTCATGTCCATACCCCTGTGTAACAAAACCTCAGAGTGTGAGGGTGTTCATGTGTATATGTATGTGTCTGTGTGTGTGTGTGTGTGTGTGTGTTGCTGTTTTGGGGTGGTGGTGGTGGGCTCAGCATCCTCCTGCTCCTCTGCTGTCATTCATGAGCTCAGACCTATTCTGGTCCCCTCAGCCTCCTCTCATACGGCAGAGAAATGTAGGCTGACACAACAGAGTTTTACAAAGCCCAGCTGGCAGGCTTTGTTATGCAAGCATATTACAGCTCTGTTCCTGTCGGTGCATTACAGGAATAATCCACCCGAAAACACGCTAATACTGTCACTAAAACAGATATTGGCTCTGTACCCGGCATTTCTGTGACTGTTTTATTGTTTGATAGTGTATTTCTTATTACTGCAGTTAAATGAAAGTGGATTAGTGTTTGACTGGTGTGGGCTTTTTGTAGGTCTGATACTGATGTAATTTGTTTGCTGCAGCGGAAAGCCAGCTATTTTGCCACCTCATAAGCAGATATTATATAAAATAACTTGAAATGTAATGTTTCAGGCCAAAACCATTACAAGGTCTTATTGTTTACCCGAGAATTTTCCTCTTGTATGGAAAAAAACATGCCTACAAAGCATATATGCATGATTTTCATGTTTTAACCAACTGAATCATGTACAGTATATGACAGTGCTAACAATTTTCAAAGTAGTTACAGTTTGACATGCTATGAAAACATGTCATTATCATTATTAGATTATAATTGTGCAGGACTGCAGCTGAGAGCAGAGACTGTTTCCTATCTTAACTGATGCATTCAAGGCTTGTGGGAAAATCCAACATCAGATATTTAAGAGTTGTCTGTTAAAGAGATTGCATTCTTTTCAGTCAACTCTCCAGTTTTGGAGTATTTGCATAAACATTTATAAGCACAGTTTGGGAGTCTTTCAAAATTCCCATTACATTCTCATGAATATGTAGAAGATTGTTAAGATAGAGGAAGAGAATAAAACCATATTTGTAGTGTTTGCAATGTTCTTGTGTGAACAGTGAATAAACCATCAACAGCCAAATTACTATAAAAAACATCAAACAGGTTCTTCAAAAAGAGCTCGACATATTTTCTACCTGCTACTGTGCTCCAGGTCACAAGATGGCGCTCTTGGTCTCAGACGTCACAATCACCGGCAAGTTCGTCTTTGGTTTTTTGTGCCACGTGACCGGATGTGCAATTTCAAAACATTGAGTAACAGACCCGAGCGGTCAATTTGTGGCTGTCACATAATGTTTATTGTTGTTTTTAGCTGACATTTATCACCGGCAGTGAGAGAAAAGTTGGTGACTCGTGCGTAAAGGACCGTTCTGGTGGCTCCAACATGGCGGGGCCGCTGCTGGAGTTTGAGACGGAGATGTTTCTGAGCCTGTTCGGCTGTGACGGGCTGCTGGTTGTGGCGGAGGGAATGGGTATAGACCGCATCCTGCTGCAGTTCATGCGGGTTTACTCGGAGCCGGGCAGCCTGGTCCTTCTGCTCAACACAACCACCCCTGAGCAGGTTAGAATAGGTTATATTAGCTTAGCTTAACTAGCCAGCTTCATGCCTTACTCGTTGCTAGGTGATTCGGGGCAGCAGCAGCGAGGCTACTACGCACGTTTCGTGTGTTGCTAAGCGACAAAAGTGACTCGAGATGTAAAGAAATAAGTTGCTAGAATATCAGTCGTTTATAGACGCTTAAATAAGGTTTATCTGTTTGAAATAATATTATCAAAGCATAGCTGTCTACACCTTGACTTAATTTACGCAAAGGGAACGTTATATAGTGGCTTGTGCTGGTTTGTTTGTTATTTACAAATTTTGGCTACCTCTCTGTGTCCAGTAGTATTTTATATGGTGTGGGCAATGTTGTCACATCTCCACGAAGAAGCAACCAGTCTGGATACATTTTTAGATTACAAATGTTCCTAATTAAATTGTAGTCACACATGCCTTGACCTCTTTTAGCAAGCCTTTTTAGGGTTTGCTACCCAATAACTTTGTGGTAGTCTTAAATGCTACACTTACACGATGATCTTACTGGTAATAATTTGAATGACACGCTCTTCTTACTCTTCCTCCCTTCCCAGGAGTACCTCACCGAGCAGTTGCGAGTGGAGGGTGTGACGCACCTGCCCAGGACAGTGACCAGTGATGTCCAGAGCACAGAGCGCTATAATGTTTACACAGAGGGAGGAGTGCTGTTTGTTACCAGCAGAATCCTGGTGGTTGACTTCCTCACTGACCGAATCCCTGCGCATCTCATATCAGGTCAGAGAACAGCCTGATCAGGGCTAAAATGACAGCCATGTTTGTCTTGTTAGGTGATGTGGTCTTATTTGTCAGTAGCAATTAGTAGTCGCAGTTACTTTGGGAACAACATTTGTTTGTGTACATGTATTTGCATTCTGTAATACTGTAGCATGTCAGTTATTATCACTAAATTTAGATACATTACATGTCTTTAAATGGCCTTAATGTAGGATTAACAACTCTTACAACAAGTTTTAATATATGATTAATTGGCTTGTGAGGTTAATATGCCAGAATATTGCCAGAATATAGTGATGTATTATTTTCTTTACACCTCATTGTTCATGTGTTACTATTTTCCTATCTTCCTGTACCAACCCTTCAGGTATCCTGGTGTATCGTGCCCATAAAATAATCGAATCGTGTCAGGAGGCCTTTATCCTTCGTCTGTTCAGACAGAAGAACAAGACGGGCTTCATTAAGGCCTTCACCGACAAGGCCACTGCCTTCTCCTCAGGCTTCTGCCAGGTGGAGCGTGTGATGAGGAACCTCTTTGTCAAGAAGCTCTACCTGTGGCCCAGGTACGGTGGGATATACATTTTACATATCATAGCAGAAAAAAGAAAGTGCTTCCCTCATCCTTCCTCACCTTTCCTCTCTTAACCTGTTTCATTCAACAGGTTCCAAGCGTCAGTAAACACAGCACTGGACAGGCATAAGCCGGAGGTGGTGGAGCTCCATGTGTCTTTGACGCCAGCTATGAGGGCCATTCAGAGCTCCATCCTAGACATTATGAGCGCCTGTCTGAAGGAGCTGAAACGCTACAACCCCACCCTGGAGGCTGAGGACCTCTCACTGGAGAACACACTAGGAAATGCTTTTGAAAAGGTCTGCGACTGCGTTACTGACGCATTACAAATTAAGCTGCCTTGGCACTGATTTAGAATGTATTTGATTAAAATGGTGATTCCTAACTCTCTGCTCACGTTAAACAAGAAACATTCTGTTCATTTAGGGCCTTGTTGCTCTCCTATGTCATTAGAGGATTTACTACAAGTGGTTAACCTTTATTTTTTGAAGTTGCATTTGACCTCATTTTACTCTATCCAGACCATCCGTCACTACCTGGACCCTCTGTGGCACCAGCTTGGAGCCAAGACTAAGGGCCTTGTCCAGGACCTGAAGGTGCTGAGGGTTCTCCTGCTCTACCTCACCCAGTACGACTGTGTCACCTTCCTCAATCTGCTTGAGTCGCTGCGCTCCAGCCAAAAGATTTTTGGCTCCAATTCGGGTAAAATAGACATATTAATTTGCCTAGAGTACTTATTTAAAGTTAAAGAAATTGTACTTAATGTCAGTGATTAATGTCTGTTATTCCTGCTTGATTGCATGTGCCTGTTATTATCAGGGTGGCTGTTCCTGGACTCCAGCACGTCCATGTTTGTGAACGCCAGGAGTCGAGTGTACCGCATTCCTGAGAGCAAGAAGAAACTCAAAGTGGGAGCAGAGGCAGAGAAACAGAAGTCATCATCTGCCTCAGGTGACTGACCAGTCAGCAGATCTGACAGTGTGTTCCTCAGAGTAAACATCTGTAATGTTATCTGCATGTATGTGTATTGTTGAGATTACTAAAGTCTCTGTGCCTGTGTATGTGTGTGTGTGTGTGTGTGTTTCAGTGGTGAAACGAGAGCTGGTGCTGGAGAAGAGCCCAAAGTGGGAGGCTCTGGCTGAGGTGCTGCAGGAGATTGAGAAGGAAAACAAGAGCTCTGAGCGTGAACCAGGTTGGAGCTCACTGCTGTTAAAGCATCATAACAGTCCATCATGTCAACATTTCAGTCAGGGATTTACATATAATTCACTATAGTAACATTTCATAGATTTAACTATTAATATTTCTAAAAGGTGGTTTTACATTGAAATGATCAGAGGTCATTTAAATATCAGCCTACTACAGTACATAGACCCAATATAGGAAACAAAGGAATAGGAACTAAAGGTAAAGCACACAGGAGAATGAAATCCTCCTGAAATGTATTTTACCAGTCTAAACACAGCTGACATTTCACAACAGTATCCTCAGGGTGTGCTGATTTGTCCTGGTTCACTGACCTCTCTCACTGTGTTTCTCACATTTTTACATTTGGATATAACCAGAAAAGACCCTGTTATTCAAGACCCTGGTGCTGTGCATGCTGTGTCACTCACATGGCCTACTGGTACAGCCAGATGATTGCATCACATGCAGTAAATTTCAGACAGCTTATGAACAGAGTTGTTGGAATATCTTGTCAAACTTTTAAACACATCATATCATTGTTTTTGAGATAATTGCATGGAAATCAGGACCTCCAGTATTTCAGGATGTTAAGCAGTTTTCTTGTCAGTCTGTGAAGCTAACATATTAAAATGTTGACTTACATTTTGTCATCATTACCAGTTACCTAAGAAAG
Organism: Lates calcarifer; assembly: GCF_001640805.2. Taxonomy (NCBI): domain Eukaryota; kingdom Metazoa; phylum Chordata; class Actinopteri; family Centropomidae; genus Lates; species Lates calcarifer. The sequence goes on from NC_066855.1 coordinate 3,891,406, forward strand.
ATGACACCACTTATTATTGTCATGATCTTACTCAAATATAACTGAGTAATCTTATCATGTTAAGTATACCACTAATGTAATATCTTCACTACTAAGTGTTAGTCAAATCCAAGCCCATATGAAATCTGTTGTGTATATTTGTCTGACTGCCTAATGTCACCCCTAGGTCGTGTGTTGATCTGTGCCAGCGATGACCGGACTTGTGCCCAGCTGCAGCAGTACATCAGGCACGGCTCTGATTGGTTGCTCAACAGACTTTACACCCGCACTATTGGCAAACAGGACTCCGCTGCAGCTGCTGCCTTTGAGCTTGACTCACAGAAAAAGGGCAAAGGCTGGCCCAAAAAAGGAGCCAAGGGGAAGGAGCCTGCACAGAAAAAAAACACGAAGTCCATGAAGAGTAAAAGCCGGCCATCTCTGACCCTGACCCAGATGGTGGGGACGGAGGAGACGAATGAAGCAGCTGTGATGGGCAGCAGTGAAGACGAGGAAGATGAACTAATGGAGGAGGACAAAGGCGAGGAAGAACAACTGAAGCTGGATTTGTCATCTGATGCTTATTACGGTGTCCTGAAGGAGCCGCTGACTGTCATCCACCCACTGAAAGGCTGCACTGACCCCCACAGCTTGACACGGGTGCTGCACGAAGTGGAGCCCAGCTTTGTGGTGCTGTACGACGCTGAAGTCAGTTTTGTCCGGCAACTGGAGATCTACAAAGCTAGCCGGCCCGGAAAAGCACTTAGGGTGTATTTCCTCATTTATGGAGGCTCGACAGAAGAGCAGAAATACCTGACGGCACTGTCTAAAGAAAAGAAAGCCTTTGAACACCTCATCAGGTCAGAACTGTTTCTTTCCAATCAAGTACCTTTTGGAGTATTTGTTGATTTGGTTCTTTGTGAAGTGTCAGCCTCTCATTGGTGTGTGTGTGTGTGTGATACTGCAGGAGAAAAAGCTACTATGGTCATCCCAGAGGAGAGGGAGGGACGAGAAGACACCAACCTAGACCTTGCTAGAAATTTAGAGCCTGCCAATGCCACCACCAACACTCGTAAAGCAGGTATGTCTGTTATAGTTGAAAATGTTGAAAGGTCAACATTTGTTTGATTCGCCTTGAACTTCCATGATGCTTTTTCTTTCAAGTGTTTATCATTTTGTGTTTCCATTTCCTGTCCAATGACCAGGAGGCCAGGAGCAGCCCAAAGAGCCCTCACGAGTGATTGTGGACATGCGTGAGTTCCGCAGTGAACTCCCCTCCTTGCTGCACCGCCGTGGATTGGACATCGAGCCTGTCACCCTAGAAGTGGGTGACTACATCCTGACCCCGGACACATGCGTGGAGCGCAAGAGCGTCAGTGATCTGATTGGCTCTTTGCAGAGCGGCCGCCTCTACACCCAGTGTCTCTCCATGACCCGCTACTACAGGAAACCAGTGCTGCTGATTGAGTTTGACCCAGCTAAACCGTTTTCCTTAACGGCCCGATCAGATTTCCGTCATGAGATATCGTCTAACGACATTTCCTCGAAGCTCACCCTTCTCACCTTGCATTTCCCCCGTCTCCGTATACTCTGGTGCCCCTCCCCACACGCCACAGCTGACCTCTTCCTGGAACTGAAGCAAGGTCGCCTCGAACCCGATGCTGCGGCTGCTCAGGCCGTCACGGCTGAGTCAGACATGGTAGCTGAATCAGCAGACCTCTACAACCCCGGACCTTATGACTTCCTGTTAAAAATGCCTGGAGTCAATACAAAAAACTACAGGGCTCTGGTGAGAAATGCCGACAGCCTGGCAGATTTAGCCAAACTCAGCCAGGACAAACTAGCAGAAATACTCGGAAATGCTCAGAATGGCTAAGTTACTGTATGAATTTCTGCATAACGTTGCTGACGTTCCTGCTCCTGTGCAGAGAGCCAAACAGCCATCATAGGAATAAAAGCAGAACTGGTTCTGCATTATAAAGCTGGATGAAAGTGTCTTCAGTGTAAAACTATGCAGAGTGAATTCACATCATGTATTTATACGCTGTAAGTCTTTGTCTAAGTGAAATGTGTATTATATTAATGTGCAGAATGAATTGAAATAATGCAGGTTTGGAAACTTCTCTGCAGATGTGTGCAAGATCTGGAATTTTTTAAATAACTTGCAAAAATATGTATATATTTTTACTATCCTCATACATCCTGAAGAGTTTTTTAATTTATAATAACATGTCATTTCAAAATAAAGCTTTCTTAAACTGCATAGTTTTTATAACATTAAATACAGCACACTCTAGTCACTGTTAAGTGGTGTAAACTCTGCTCAAATACCACAAATGAATAGTACTTCATCAAGTACATATTGCAGTAAAATAAATAACTATAAACTCAGTTTTTAATGTGAGATTGTACCTGCAGACAATTATCAGTTGGTAGAGAACAGAAGACTAAACTGACTCTACTCTGTCAGTGGAGTTGTCTATATAAATTTTTATACAAGCACTAAAAACTTAAGTTAACTCTTAACAGAGAAAAACGTGGTTCTTGGGTACACAGCTGTTTTCATACTGATGTCTGATGGTGCGGTGATGTGTAAAATTTAATGGCAGAAAGTCCAGGTCCGTTACATACAGTAGATAGCAAAGTAAAGAGGCCAGTGATCCCTGCCCTCCGCCACGCCCCCCATCGCTTCCTGTCCGACAGCGTCATTACGTCACTCCGCATCCGAACCTAGACCAGTCGCAGCCATTTTACTCCGCGAAATAAACTTCAATCTCGTAGCTGGAGGAAAAAAAACTAAATACAGCAGATAGCTCCGCTGACGCCAATGGACATCTCGTTGTGAACCAGGGCTCGGACGGATTCGGGTTTCAAGTCCTCGCAACACGGTAAGACCACTGACCCGAGGCGGCGCTGTCTTGTTTTTAGCATGTTAGCCCGTGTTAGCTAAGCCGAGCTAACTGGCGAAAATGTGAGGAGGTTGTTGTTGGGGAGCGTTCGTGATGTGCAGTCACAGACACAGCAGACGAGGGCAGGGTAAGACTCCACAGCGGAGCTTGTACACCGAGTATTTGACTGTAATTTATAATGAAATGTGTTTTCTAGTCCTAGAAATGATGGCCGTGGAAGCGCCTCATCGTCTTTTATGACCGGCGCTGTCTGCAACTCACTCACCTGTCAGATTTCAAGTAGCTAGCCAACGTTAGCTTATCCCACACCCACCCGCCTCCTCCACTGCGATAACATTAGCTACAGGGGGAACCGACTGCCATGTCACTCAGTCAATACTTCCCTGTTTTTGTTGTTAAAGCCAGCTAGTTTTCGTGTTACTCTTTGTGTGTGTGTGATATTTGTGGGCTGTGTTATTCTAGCACACATACTCGAGCCCGGATGCTTTCTGAATGTTGAATGAGGTAGTGCTGCAGCAAATCCAAACAGGTCGCGGTCTGTGTGAATCATACAGACGGGCAGGATGTGGTGGTTTCAGAGGCGGCCCTATCCAGTCACAGTCTGTCACTGAAAAGTGTGAATTATTAGCGTCGACTTAAACACTGTGCATAGCGTTGACTGGCAAAGTAATTATTCCAGGGCTGTGAGCCATGTATCCCTGTGTGTTTTGCTTATTCCAACCTCCCAGTGCAGTATTAGTTTGCAGGACTGTCTGCTCAGATCACTTAAGACTAGGATTTCCATGTCTCTCCCAGTGGCAAATTTAATCAAAATGAAACAGAATCTCACAATGGAAGCAGACGTGTTTGCATTTAATAGTGCAAATTCAGTCTAATATTAGACTCTTATAATACTGAAGCTGTTTTTCCCACTTGCAGTGATTGTGGCAAATCAGACTCATACTGAGAAGCGGGCGTTATTAGCACTGACTGAAAATCTGCACCCAAGCGTGCCACCCTGGGCATTTTATTCACATTTGTATTCATTTCTCAGTAAACTGTTTTACATAATAAGCCTACGTAACTCCTCATTGCAGGCAGCGTTCTCTAACTCACATCCTTTCACATTAAGGCGATGTGAAGTTTGACTGTGTAGCTGCTGAAATGGTCTTTCTTATCTTAGGTGTGACTGTCCCATGGTTTTTGGCTGCCAGCCATGAAAAATCCTTGGTTTTTTTTGTTCCGTCCAGTCCCTTTTGTACTGTTTTTAGAGGATCTTTTCAGCAAAGTACATAAAGGCAGCCAGAGAGGAAATGACACCATGTGTGTGTCTGTGGGAACAGAGCAGAACACCGACTCAAGTGAATGAGCCGCAGTGATGACATCATTTCTGTCTTATCTCTGAATAAAAGCAGACTTTTTTTTATTTATTTTTAATTTTTTTGGACAAGACACGGTCTATTTAAGGCCCAGAAAACTGCAGACTCAAACTGTAGTTTGGCACAGAGTGGTTGTCAGGCTGTGTGCATGTGTGTGTATGTGCATGTTACATTTGTTTAGCATCTGTCACTTAATTACAGAATTAATGGCTTATAGGGCTGGGTGATATGAGCAACATTAATAAGTCCACTGCAAAACTGTTAGATGTTTATTCCCTTGAACTGCATAATAATATATGTTAAAATCACACTGATCTTATCAACATTCCTGCTCATTTCAGATTTAATTTTGTTAGATTTCAATCAGTAGCTCTTTCCCAGTCACCCAGGCAGCAGGATATCTAATTCGAGCCCTTGACTTAGTGGCCTGTTTGTCTGTCTTTACAATTGTGCAATGTAGGCGTTTCATCACATCACAAGATGTTCTTTTCAAAGACAGTTGTCAATGGTGTGTTTATGAGCTTTAAACAGAAACCAGACCTACTTGATGGTTGATGGTTTACTGGCTCTTAGACCGAGGCTGCGGATTTTCGTTATCTCATGCTGTCATTTGAGTGTGTGAGTGCTTGTGGGTACTTTATCACTAGAAGTCTTCACAGCCAGGCCTATTTGTAGTAAAGCTGACCCGTGACCTCTTCTCGTCAGTATGTGGAGACAGGGAACTGATGTCTTCCCTCTGTTTGTTACTGTTGTGGAAACATCGCTCTGCAGTAACAGTTCCTATTCCCTCAAACATTTGTGCAGTTATTGGGCTTGTTTTGCTGAAAACATGACTGTGAAATATTTGGTTGGTTTGCAAGAATTGTCTTCAATATTAAACATTCTGAGTGCTACTTCCTGTAATAACTTTCTCATTCTGTCCTGTTGTTCTGAAACAAATGGTCATAAAGCCTCTCACCTGCGCTGCATATGTCAAGACCTTTATAAGACTGTGAGAGAGAGAGAACAGCCTCAGGGTTCAGGGGTGGGCAGACACACCCAGATACTGTCGTCAGTCTGTAAAAATGTCGTCTCAAACGATAACTTGGCTGAACTCTGATCTAGTGCTGCAGATATCAAAACTTAAATGAAACTTGATGCCAGTGATTGTTTTCAGTTTCAGTTTATCAGAGAGTCTACCGCTTGATTTCGTTCGGTCTGAGAAGCTAGTTTTGCACCGATTTCCACAATAAGCATCGGTAACGTGGAGAAACCGCTTCAAACCACCTAATGGCAGTGTTAGTGTCCCACAAGTAAAACTCTCATTTAGAAGTCTCTTGAGGTGGATGTATTTTTAGCTTTTCCAGTGAGAGTGCAGCGATCTGAGGATGGTATCATGAGTTTGTTGGGTCTTTTAGTTCTTTTAGTTGGGTCTAAGCCGAGCTCTTCACAGTCTCCTTGTTCCATGTGCATTGTCCAATTTTCTAACCAGTTATCTTGCTGTGGCAGTTGAGTAGAGCTCCAATAACTCTTTTCTCTCCCTCTGTAGCCACACAAGCACTGATTGAAAATTAACTTTTGTTTCCTGTGACTCATTATCCGTGTGACACTGAAACCCATACCAGTGTTGTTGTTCTCTGTTCAAATGCAGCGAACACCTGTTTGTTTTTCATTGTGTTTACTGCGGCGAATGACTTCTTCATGTATTTGTCGTGATCACACCAGATGACAGGTTGTTGGCTGGGTGCTCCTGTTAATATCACAGTACAATGTTGATGATTGACATACAGTGATGTGGTCAAAATCTCTGTTACTGTGCTAATAGCTAAGCAAATAAAAAAACACCTGATTTCCAAAAGGCATGAAGTTAAAGCTGACACATTTCTTTATTATTTCAAGTGAGATTACTTTATTATTTCAATCTTTCACGGTTTCAAAATAACAAAAAGCAGAAGTTTGTGCACCCTGTCTGCAGATTTGTGATGATGCTTCGGTCAGGGAACTGTGAGGCCCATGGCAAGTGCCTCTTGTGGTACTCCAATGTGGATTTAAAGTGTGTTTAGGATCATTATCCTGTTGTTGAAGCCATTCTCTTCTTATCTTCAGCTTTTCCACATCTACTTCTGATATTTGCTTCCAGAATTTGCCAGTGTTTAATTGAATCAGTTCTTCCCTCTAACAGGGAAATCATCCCCATGCCACTGGCTGTAACACAAGCCCCAAAGCATGATCAGCCCACCCTCATGCTGAGCCGTTGGAGAGATGTTGTTTTCATGAAGCTGTGCACCCTTTATTCCTCCAAACATACCTCTGCTCAATATGTTCTATTTTAACTTCATCAGTCCAGAAGACGTCTTTTCAAAATGCTTCAGCCTTCCTTTGCAAACTTCTGACACTGAATTTTGTGGTGAGGATGCAAGAAAGGTTTTCCTCTGAACACTCTTCTATGAAGGTCATATTTGTGCAGGTGTCACTGCACAGTAGTAGTCTTCTTAAAGTCTTTTCCTGCTTTTTTTTCATGCTCAGCTGCTTGGAGGAGCCTGAAGTGTTTGAGGATAATTGATAAAGCTTTGAAATTTGCATCACCAGGCCTTTCCTAATGACTGTGAACAAGCCATAGCCATAACAAACAAATTATTTATTCACAGTAACAGTAATTTTGACCAGAGGTGCCTAAACTGTGAGCATAGACTACTGCACTGACCCTGTGTGTTAGCTTTGCCTGGTTTAAAATACCAAACACACCCAGTGGCAGAATAATACAGCACTCCTTTTACTTATCATGTGACAAATCTGTTCAGTTGTCAAAACCTTTTTATAGCCGTGCATTCTCGCTTATTGTAGAAACCTGTTTTGAAAAATGAAATAGATACATTTGAGCATAACCATGAGTAGCAGATGCCCAGGCTCTCTCTCACACCTTTGATTCTGCTGGTGTGTTTATACATGTTTGTGTGTGTACAAGAACATGTGCATTACCCCTTGATGAAACACATGGTAGTTGTTGCCCCCGTGCCATTAAAAGAACAGTGGAGGGCAGAGCAACACGCAGCGCCTGCCATCTGGATCTGCTCTTTGATTCTGCCGGGGCAGCACCGACGTTTATCCCACGAAGCCTCGTCAGCCGTGACAGTTGTTTGTTCCTTCATCTCTCTTTCACGGCCCTCTCTCTCCCACTCACTTGTTCACCCACCCTCACCTCATTCTTCACTTTCACTTTTTATATATATATATACACACAGCATGTAGTTATTCCATCAAATAAACAGAGGCCTCCTGACTGACCATCTTGGATTTGCTTCATACTTGTATGTAAATAATGTCACTGCTCTTACCTTGTTTAGAGAGAGATTGTTTATTAGGTTATGGGCTTAATAAGTGTAAAAAAAAAAATCTTAAATCATCAAGTATTTGTGTAACATGCTTGAAATTTCAGGGATATTTCTACACAATTAGACGTCCTCAGTGTCTAAAATGTTTGGCCTGCAGTTATTTGTGTATTTGCCAAGTTACGGCCCGCTGAAAATTGTATTAAAAACATATTTCATGCTTTTTATGGAGCCCACATCTTCACACTGAACCATGTCACATCTTTGAAATGTTTGTATATAATACTCATGTTGTAGTACTTTCTTAGCAAGTAGGTTTATGTCTGATAGAAATCAAAATTTCTGATTTATTAGGCGTTAAAATGGAAAATATATTTCAAGTGTTTACAGTGGACATTCTGCAAAAAACACCTAGAATTTAAAGGGATATTTTAACACTGGAAAGATGGTCTTTTCATAAAGTTTGTTGTCTATGCAGTAGAAAGGCAAAAAATAATTCACATCAGTGTGACATGACCAGGGAAAACAGAGAAAAGGGCAATTCCAAGAATGCACCGGGCACATTGCCTTCCCAGGCTGCTCCTATTGGATAGGTATAGTGCGTTAGATACCGTAATAAATGTACTTTCAGCTTTGGAAAATCATTGCCAAAAATCTCTCCTTTGAAAACAAGTTATCTGCATGTAAATAAAGAATTAATAACCAAAATCTGTAATGAACAATCAAATTATTTGAAGCGTAAAATCTGCAAACAAGCAAAAAATTATGATGATGCTGCAATCAGAGGGGAACCAGTATACACAGACATAACAGGCTAAGATCAGATATGAAGTACAAGACTGTCTGTGAGTGTCAGTAAACTGATACATCAAACTAAACCTAATGCAGTTATCTACTCTGTAAACAAGGCACAAGTCCTTGAGAGTCCTGAAAGCCTCTGTGCTGATCGATTCTTATTCTGAGTGTCTCTTCTTCAGACGCCAGTGTGATGCTACATTACAGCTCTTTAGTCATTTTATTTCCTATTGTCTGTGCAGAAGGATCCACTTCCTTCGTCATACAGAGACAACCACAGGTTTTCCTAGCAACCTGTGAACATCAATTTTCAGACCCTGATGCAGCCTTGAGTGTAGGCTGGTTTCAATTCAGGCATCTTTAAGTGGCACTTATCTGTGTTATTCTCTATTTATCTTCAAACACACCTATTCAAGCAACAGCAGTGTCTGGTGCTATCGGCCCTGTTACACGTGTTTTCATTTTATTATTTTTTTAATCTTAATAATAATATTATAATAATTAATATCTCAGTAGTCTCAGGCAGTTGTTGTTGCTAAGTTGTGTTTGTGTGATTGTTTCTGAATGTTTTTAGGTCAAAATAGCAGATAGTTTTTTTACTTTTTCTTTTAGAAGATATGTTTTGCCATAAGCATCAGTAGTGGTTGTTTGTTGTTTGGGATAAACAGACAAAGAGAGACTAGCAACAGACACTAAGACAGAGCGGTTGTGAAACTAATTTTAGAAGCAGAAAATCAAATGAACACAGTTTTGGATGGTATTGTACTGGATAAAGACACCACAGCGATGTTGTGATTAGTGTTACAGATGTCACCAGAAAGAAAATAAATGCTTCCTTGATGAGTGTTTAAAGTTGTGATTTAACTTTTGATGCCTCTCTGTGTTTGTGATTTACAGGTTTGACTCCATGGCGTAGTGTGACTCAGCACAGCAGCTAACCCAGACACCTCTCTCCTCCGTCCCTTGCCGTCCTCTGCTACCACCGGTAGGAATGAACTCATCGACAGAGTGACTATTATTATTGACTTTTTGGTTTGCCTTCCTGTTGTCACTCAGCCATGCGTGGGCAAGTAAACAAATAAATTTGACCTGGTTTAGGAGCTTGTCACGCACGCTGAAATATATTTGTATTTCGTTCTTCTTAGTTTGTGCTCTCCTTTGCAAACCCTTGGTTACAACCAATCCTGACAGACTTTCTTGTAAATGTGATTTGACACAAAAGTAAGTTACTTTTTCTTCTGTTTGAGGGGAAAGACGATTACTTTGAAGCAAAGAGTGGCTGATGTTAAATTTTACTGCCAAACAACCTCCCTCCCCCGCTGACAGACAACCTGAAGAACAGCACTCAACCAGGGTCAATGTACATGGAGTCACAGTTTTTGACCCAGAAAATTCAAAGCCTCACAGCACAGGATGCACTGTTTGATTGTGATCTATAGCAAGTGCTTACATGTGAAATTAGTAAAATGCTGTGATCTGTTACTGCACCTCTGTCACAGAAAACCACTGAGGTTGAGCTGTCTGTAACGTGGTGTTTTAGTGGCACTTAATCATCATTATGGGGCCAGAAAGTTATTGCAAGTCAGGAAGCCAAGTTTTGAAGACTGGAGGAGTTTTGAAGCCTGTGGCCAGATTCAACATTCAGATTGCTAGTAAATGCCAAGTGAACTGGGACTGATTCCCATGGTAATACTTGATGTTTTATTGGTGGGAATAAACGCACATGCCCAAAATGTCACAGATACAGCAGGTAATAGTCACTTCAAAGTAATCATACACCTCAAAGTCCTGAAGACTGTCCTCTTAACTGTCTGTCATATTACGTACAAACAGCACCGGCACTAATCGTGTGTAGCAGGGAAAAGTTTTTGTTTCAACTGCAAGAACAGAAAGTAACTGATGAAAATCTGATATCAGGTCAATGATGATTAACATCAGCAGAGGCTGCATCTGTTGTATATCAGTGCATTCAGATTTTGTGATCTGAAGTTTTTTTTGTCAGAAGGACAACTGCTCAACTTCCTTATGATTAAATTTTACTTGAAGTTTTTACATAACTTCTTGACATGTGTCCCATTTATTTCTGACATATGCATTCCTGTGTAGCTAGGGGTGATTTTTTTTGGGCTAATTTATTTCATTTTCAATTGTCATTGTTGTTTTTTACAAATAGATGAAAACAAGATGGAAAAAAAATGCAAATGCTGTTCTCAATTAGTTAAATTAATTCATTACGAAAACATTGTTTGATCATGTTGTTTTAATGGTTAGAGGAAGAAGAAAAGCAAGAGATAATAAAACATAGTGTTTGGATTTGTTGTGTTTGGTTACATTACATGACGTCAGCGTTCAGCAACCAGAATGGACGACATTTACATGAGTTGTAACCAAATGTGTCTGAGTCTCATAGTCTTCCTCAGCTGTCTAATGCCTTTGGCACTTTAAGAGCCTACAGGGAGAAATAAAAGCAGCCATAGGAACATAGTGGTTCTCAGCCAAAAGCAACACATCAAGACAGTTAGTAAAGAGTGCTTATGTCCTACAGTGAATAATGTGGGTGCTGCTTGAGAGCGATAAATAGCATACATGTTCAGTCTGAGCAGTCTGTCATCTGCTGGTTAAGAGACTGTTGGGAAGCCATGGATACCCTGTTTGTTTTGCTCCCCGAAATGTTTCCGTTCCCTCTGTTTGAAACCGCCACAGCGACGTCATATTCCAGATTATGAAGCCTGTCTGAACAGAGAGAACATTCATGCGCAAACTGGCGTTGTTTCTCATGAGCAGCGGTTTGAAGTGATTATTTCAGTATAATAGCCAACCCCGCTCGTTTAATGAATAATTTGGGCTGCGACTGAGCTCTTCCAGATGGCTGAAATGAAATGCCACCCTTAGCATTTCAGCAGTTGGGTGAAGTAGTCATACCAACAGGATGATGATGATTATTCTGAATTACTGGTGCTCATGAGGAGCCCACAAAATATCCCTGAGTGATGTATTCCTCCTGTTTAAGATGGTCAATGGGAGAAGAGCACTCATTAGTTTTCCTTTTAACTCCTCATTCTCTCTTTTTAGGTAGCAGCAAGACATAACATAAAGGGACGGTGACCTGTACCCCTGTTGCTTGCCTGGGACCCTCCTCAACCCCCCTCCTGAGACAGGATGGAGCCCCAGGCTTCCCATTGGCAGCTTGGAGCAGAGGGGGATTGTGGGATGTCGAGTCTGCTGGTGCCCAGTCCCCAGAGCGAGGCGGTGACCCATGAAATGGAGGAGCTGTCGCTGCAGCCCACACAGAGTCTGCCTCCGCTCAGCGAGCGCAAAAACGGTGAGGACACACCGGCCGTGCAGGCCTTTCATGGCGCACTAGGACGGGTGATGCAATGTAACCTAGCCACTGTGCTGGACCAACAAAATATTTATATTTTTTCCATTCTCTCTCAGCAAAAACTAAGGAGGTGCCATTCAGCAGAGGGATTAAATTACACTAGCAGAAGAAGACACAAAATTAAGTTTATGTAGTCTGCAGCTGAAACCATTGATCATCTGTTATTTGCTTCAGTAGTTTTCAAGCAATAATGACAGAAGTTCAGTAGCTCCAGCTTCTCTGTTGTAGACATCTGCCACTTTTTGTCTCATGTAAGTTGTTAAGTCCTTAAGTGTACGGGTGCTTTGCCAAATATTCCTACATACCATGTGTCTTTGGAAATCTGAAGTAACACAGATTGAGCTCCAAATTAAAATGTCATTACTCGTAAACCTTTCTTAACACACCATAGTATTACCACCAGTAATCCCCCATTAACACATCACTTTTCAGTGCTTAAAATACCTCTTTCAACACATCGTCATATGTTTAATGTTAACATGTGGATTATACACAGGCTTCTGTAACCGCTCAGCAATGTTAAATCATAGTCACTGTCTTGTGGTTATTGCGAAATGGCTGCATGCAGTTATCCATTGATTCACTGTTAAGGTCACGTCCTCTCAGTCTGCGCCAACACACTCAGGCTGTAATTCTGCTTCTAAATGATCTGATTAATCAGTTGACAGTATGTGAATGATTTTCATAAAAAAACACTCCTAAAGAACGTGCTGCAGCATCATGTTACGGTGACTGCAAACTAAAATAAATGTCATCCTTGTTACTGCATTCACTTATAGTGCAAATGACACAAAATCAAGCCAGATAATAAAACATGCTACATGCATACTGTTGGAAAAAGACTCCTTAAGATAACAAAAACTAACACTCATGGAAAGACGCTATTATTATTAACTTTTTAGAGAAAGCCATTATGAAAACAGAAATAATACAAGTTTGAGGATGTACTTTGAGGAAAAAAGAGTGTAAAATGGACAACGTATGCAAAGACAAATACATTCAATGACATTTTAAATTTTTGATCTTTGCCTTTGTTGCAGCTCCTTTAACATGGTGACATGCATGGCAGCCCAGTTTAGCTGTAAATACCCTTTATACATAAATCACTGCACATACACAGGCACAAACTCCCTGAATCAACTAATCCGTTCAAAACAAACCATAAATGTGAGTCCTCAGCTCCAGCCTGAATGCTTCTCATCACTCTCATGATGCTGGTGCTGTTTTGGCATCCTCATGGGACTGACTCAGACCCTGATGGATGGGTACACCATTACCAGACTTTAGGAGCGGGTTAGATTCGCTCTTGCCTCTGCCAGTTCCTAATCATGGCTTAGATGGCGTAGGGAGATCAGTTCAGTCCAGTCATTGTGATGCTGATCTCCGTGCTTGGTAAAATCTAATTTGTCAGATACAGTCAACAACGCAGGTGTTCAGAGCCTGAGCTGTTCCAGACTGGATTAAACAAGTTGTGGATAAATGTAGGATTTTGTAGCTTTCGTGCACCGTGGCTGTGCTGCTGTCTGCAGGAGAGCGCAGTAAAACGTCTTGACGGTGGAAAATTTCTGTGGAATGTCAACAGTAGTAGCACCCACTCATCATCTCGGCTTTTGTCATTTCCCCTCCAGTGAGAACACACACACCTCATACTTTCCAACCTCTAAGCCATCCCCAGCACTTTGCCAACCGCACAGTCCCTTCTCTCATATTGGTTTTAACACTCAGGTGTTAATCTGTCTACCATCGTGACAGGTCTGAGCGTCTTAAGACCACTTTAGTCGTGTGGGGCAGGAGGCTGCAGCTCAGAAAGTCTGGGGGGGGTGATGCTCTGTCAGCAGAGTCGGATGTCAAGACTACTAAGAGTTTGTACTGACGGGGAATGAGAGACTTTATCTTTTTAGTTCGATGAATAAAGTCAAACTTTTTATTAATCAAACATTATTTAAAGAAAATTCAAATGTTATTTTAGACTATTAAATTAGTCACTGTTGATTACTATGTATATTTCCATAGGTAGGACATATACGTAAAGAATTGAGTGGGGCAGGATTGTGAGAGGATTTTACATGAAGACTGTTGCCTGTAATCAATGTTGAGTAAAGTACTGGGATATATATGAATTATTTTTGGAATTCAGCCTTTAGTTAGATGTTAAAAACAAAGACCAGAATCAAAAATTTAGACCAAAAAGTGTGCCTGCACACCCTTCCTTATTTTTGTTATGGTGTTGAAAAAGAAGGCAACAAAAATGGCTGCCACCAGTTTCCTTTTGAATGGACAGACACATGCGAGTGGTGTCAGCCTTCCCCTCTAGCTCTCTGCAAGAAAGCAAATAGATAGAAGATGTTGAAATATTTTTGTAATGCTGTAAATGCATAATGTAAACTCTGGTTCTGGTAGGCCATTTTATATAAAACCATGTGGATCAGGTTATTGAATCTACCTCCCCTCGTCATTTATTGACTGCAGGTGAAACACACACATTTATATTTGAGCCTGTGGTTCCTCCATGGACGTGAGTAGCGGCTCATGTGTGCGTGTCTCTGTGGCTCTAAACAGCTTAGTCACATCACTCACCAGCCTCCTCAGCCTGCTGAGGTCACAGGTCAACATGTGTTTCTCAGGCTGAACAGTGTTTCCTGGAGGAACTGACGACAATGCCACAGACTGGAAGTCTATATGAATCACCTTGAACAAATATATCCCCACTGCATGCCTTTCTCCAACTATTTACTCAGTGTAGTTGGGGCCGAAACTGCTCCCCTCTTTCCTCTAACTAGCAAACTTTCTGTGTCAGTGTCCGGTATAAACAGGGGCCAGGGTACATTTTCTGTTTGTGTTTCACCACAGCTCTAGTTGGAATTGAAGTTGCAGTTTTTCCAGGCAACGTTCAAAAAAAGGTTACCATATTTTCATGTATGATAGTTTTGTGACGTCACACAAGATGTTTTTCCAGAAAATATGAGTTGTTTGAGTTTCTGTTTACCTTCTTCACATATCTTTGATGATAATGAATGGGCACTGAAGTTGTTAAGGCCAGCTGTTTCCTGTCAAAGCAAGATATTGTATGTCACTGTAAGCTTTGACGCAGCCCTTCCTGTGAATGGAGAAGTGTCTGTACTCATGGCCAGTATTTCATACACGCAAGTTACACGTTCTACTCAGTGTGACTCTTCCCTTTGTTGTAATCTCGCTTATAAAGTCTTGTTAAAGCTCTAACATACTTGTTGCTGCCACATAATCGTCCTTTTAGCTTGAAGATGCACTCATTGTTGTCCTTTGTCTTTTAGTCAGCGCTGAGTCAGATAGTTGACTGTTCCTCAGTAGGGAACCAGTGTAGCCCTCTGTGTTCCACATCTGGCTGTGGATCGCCTGCAGCCAGAAAATAACCCATCTCATACTGGCTTAGTGAGAAAGGGAAGTAAGAGTAGAGAGGGAGGAGGCGGTTGTGGTCCTGTACTAATGAAAAAAATAAAAGTCAGGGAGGAATAGAGGAATAAAGGATGGGCCCAGTGTTTCCTCTCTGTTATCCGAAGAAGTGTTGCAGTGCTGTGAACGATCATGTTTCAGTGTCTGTAAGCGACATATTCTGGGCTTTAATACAAACAGCTGTCACACCGGAGTCAAATGGCTTAATCGCTCGGTTGTATTTTGGACTACTGTGTGGGCCAGGAGTATAAGACTATGGCTTGTGTGGAGGTAGAGACACTCGGCGACTGCTGCGCTAGGTTCAGAGCAAGAGCAGGTGAGCGCTCCTCTTCTTTGTTTGTTATTGTTTGTTTGTTTATTAGGATTAAGTTTTGCAGTGCATTCCCCCTCCTGGGGTCCATACATTTTACATGACAATACAACCATACACATTCTTTCTATTAATCACAACACACTGACATAATACATCATAATGCATTTCAACTATAAATAAACAATAGAAACTGAGTCAGTTTAAATGTCATCTTAAGTAATGATCTTTTAGTATTTTTATAACCAGTCGTTCTAGAGATTTATAAAACATTAGTCATTGGAGGAACCAGCTTGATAATCACATCAGTATCAGTATTTTAACAGATGAAATAAATGATAATGAAATCATATCCGGTATTTTGGTGATGGATGTCTTCGCCTCTCCTGGTTGCCTGGTGCCGTTGTTTTGTTGTTGCGTAGCAGTGGTCCAAACGTTAAAGCAGCAGGGTTGTGAGCACATAATAACAGACTGGGAAATGTCATACCCTGGTAATGTTAAAGTTAGAGAGTGGAAATGGAATGAAAACACCACCCGACTTTAAACATCTACAGAGGACTGATGATGTTGTAGGTAGCTCTCGGGAGTGAAGTTAAACTTGAGTTTCCTGCAGGCTTTTAATAGAGTAGTTTCACCACACTGTCAAGCACTTATGTGTGTAACCAGTGTTTATAAAAATGTGGTCAACTGGTAGGATAACAACGACCAGAGTCTTGAGTGCAGAATGCTTCTTACATTATATGATAATGCCATTATTATCAGTGTCGACATAATGACCAGAGGGCAGGATATGAGTTATACACGGGGGTGGGGAGATGTTGAGTGTGTGGTTACCTCCTCAGTTTGATCTCATTTTATTTCCTTTTTTATTTTTGTTTGTTGCCTCTTCTTCCTGCCTTCCCTCTTGTTTTTCTGCTTAACATTACAATCATTCTGTTTTTGTCTTTTCTAACATTTTTTGCCCTTTTTTGCTTTCAGTCCTGCAGTTGAGGCTTCAGCAGAGGCGAACCCGGGAGCAGCTGGTGGACCAGGGCATCATGCCACGTGAGTATCAGGACTGCTGGTCGCCCATCACTCACGGAGAAGCTAATGTGAAGCAGGCAGGGATACGATAACAAACTGGGATGCTGATTCACACTGATAACTGAGATGATCTCTATTTTCTTTAATCTGGTTCACATTATTTGTCCACAAATTCTGTTACGTATTGCAGCTCTCAAGAGCCCAGCAGCTTTCCATGGCCAGATCCGCAGCTTGGAGAGAGCCAGGGTAAGGCACGCAGTTTGGAAATAGAGTGCTAAATCTGAACTTGAGAAATACAGGAAATGCACTCCTGGACTGTTGAGCTGCTCAGTGCTACATAAAAAATAATATGTCATGAAAATTAAGCAAGCTTACTGACTTTTCTCTCCTTACCCTTTATTTAAGACTGAGAATTTTCTGAAGCACAAGATCCGCAGTCGTCCTGAGAGAGCAGAGCTGGTCAGGATGCACATCCTGCAAGGTACTGGTTATTCTGTAGTTCACAGTATGTACACTTAGCATTGTATCCATTGTTTATTGTGGATCTTTAAAGCACAGGAATAGAAAGACTGTCCTCACATTTTCCTCCTACTATATATATGTTTAGCAGTGGTGGACCATGCAAGCCGGACCTTGGCTGCCAAATTTTAGAGTAGATTTATGCTGAAAGAAAGTGGGTATACTTCATATGTGACATTTTGTTTTCCTCATTCCCCCAGAGACTGGAGCAGAGCCCTCACTGCAGGCCACTCAGATGAAGCTGAAGAGGGCGCGGCTGGCCGACAACCTCAACGAGAAGATCGCCCAGAGACCCGGCCCCATGGAGCTGGTGGAGAAGAACATCCTGCCGGTGGATTCCAGCCTTAAACAGGCCATCATCGGTGAGAGACAAAAGCAGCAGTATAAACACACTGAATTATGGAGATAGAAATACAGTGAGCAGACATACAGGACTTATACCACTTTGTTTGTCTTGGTTTGTCTCTCAGTGGGCCAGGTGAATTATCCCAAGGTGTTAGACGAAGACAGCTGTGATGCGCTGTCCCCAGAGCAGCCGGCCAGCCAGGAGTCCCAGAGCTCCGTCCCCTCACCAGGGGAGAGCAAAGCACCAGAGACGCCCTCTCCAGCTCCAGCACCACCACCGCTCTCCAGCACCATGCTGCAGGTTAGATCGAGAGCGAGTCCTGGTGTTTGTGTATGCCAACCCAATAACCCCAGAATGTTCTTCTAACTTAAAACATATTGGACTTTACAGTGCGTGTTTGTTCTGCAGTTATAAGTCTCTTTGTTTTTCTTATTCAGCCTCTCCCAGTTGCTACACAAGCAACAACTGACTTTGTTAAAGTCATCCCGACCAATGAGCTTCCTGTCAGCCGCCCAGCAGCCACTCCTGCTCCCTCCAAACCAGGCCCAACCCTGGTGAAAGTAAGTAAAACACTTTCTCTCACTTCTGAACGTAACATCACCTCTCGCTTTGTGTCTCAGTGCTGTTGTTACGAACCGAACGTTCAAAACGTTTCCTCCCACGACAGCAAAGCCAGCAGAAGACGCCGTCAGAGAAGAGTCGCAGTAAGAAAGGCAAAGAGCCGAAGCCCAGGGTGAAGAAGCTCAAATACCACCAGTATGTTCCCCCAGACCAGAAGCAGGAGGCCAGTGAAGCACCCATGGACTCTTCTTATGCCCGACTGCTGCAGCAGCAACAGCTGTTCCTCCAGCTGCAGATCCTCAGCCAGCAACAGCAGCACTACAACTACCAGACTATATTACCAGCACCCCTCAAGTATGTACATAAACCATACAACTACAACTCCTATCGTCCAAGTAGATTTTTAAAAATGTATCGTGTTTCTCATACACAGAGTTTATCTTTAACCGCTGTTGTATTGTGTTTAACAATTAACTTTTTCCCCACTTATCTGGTTTGGCTTGACTCCAGAACTCTCTGTCTGAAAATGCCTGAAAGCAAGCCAAATATTGTTGTTTTCAACAACCCAGAGGGCCATTAGCTAGTTTCCAATAACAACTCTGCGTCTAATCATATTAATAACTAACAGGATGTTGTTTCACCAGCTGCTGTTTTCATAAACGTCCTCTCAGTGATGGCACGGGCGAGCTCTCTTTGAACCGCGCTCGTGTTCTGTGTTTTGGTTGACTGGCTTTGTTAGTGAGGCGCAGGGCACAGGATGGATGGTCCTCTCATATTGAGAGCAGATTTCCTCTCTCTGTTTCCTCTCTTTCACTCTCTTCTCTTTCCAATTATCTCTACAATAATACTCCTTTGTCCACCTTCCCTCTCTCCCCCACCTCCCCTTCCTCTCTTTCTGTTTCTTATTCATGTAATTGTGTTAGAAATGATTTCCTCCAGCGACAATGACCTCACCTTTTTCGTGTCGACTTCTCTCCGCAGACCTGTGGCAGAGGGTCAGGGCAGCGCTGCCAGCAGCCTGCCAACCTCCATCGTGGTGTCTCTGCCCACCGCCCCTCCGCCTCCCCCTCCGCTTCCAGCTCAGGCCCGGCCAAACAACTCGCTGTCTAACCGCAAGCCAGGAGTCCTGCCTGCCAACCTGGAGGAGATGAAGGTATTTGGAAACCCATTTGTACCAGCAAACCCTTCACCCTCGTAGCTTGGAACAGCATGCCCCAGAAGTTTAAAAATTATAGGAACAATCACAGACTAAAGAGGGGTCGACCCTTTTGGCTTTACAAGCTTGCTCAGCTGTTTAAACCAGACTGTATCTTGATATTACACAGTCAAGTATGAGAATGTTTTCTTAGAAATCTAACAACTCTACATAGGTCCTGTCATCAGTGAGGGTTTACTCTGTATTTTTACCATTTGTTAATTATGTCACTTTGTTGCACTGGATTGAAAATATTTTAAAAATCAATAATAATGCCAAATTTGTCACACCAACAACGTGGGAAATAGGATTATTATTATGAGAGTTGGAGGAGAGAATTAATACTAGTCTCATGTCTGTAAAGTAAATACAAGGCTACAGCCAGAAGGCGATTAGTGTAGCTTAGGCATAAAGACTATAAACAAGTACTTGTGGGTTATGTCGTTATTTTTATACTTTCTTACACACTTGCTGACATGGTCGTATTTATGTCCTCGTAGGTGGCGGAGCTAAAACTGGAGCTAAAGCTGCGTGGCCTTCCTGTGTCAGGAACAAAGACTGATCTCATAGAGAGACTGAAGCCTTTCCAGGATAATCCCAGCACCTCTGCTCCTGCCACCACCACCTCCATCCCAATGGATGTCACCACTGCCACCACCACCACCGCCGCCCCTGCCATAGTCCTCCCAGTCCAGCAGGTGGCTCCAGAGAACATGAGCTCAACGCCGCCGGTCTCACCTAGTCCTGCTGATCCCTCTGCTTTCCAGCACGATGTAGGCATGTCTGAGGCTCCCTCTGAAGTACAGATGGTGAGCTCTGTCTCTGCAGGTCCACAGTCCTCATCTGTCCCGTCTTTTCAAGTCCCAGAGGAGAAGGACAGGAGGCTCCATGAGAAGGAGCGGCAGATAGAGGAGTTGATGAGGAAGCTGGAGCAGGAGCAGAAGTTGGTGGAGGAGCTGAAGATGCAGCTGGAGGTGGAGAAGAGAGGCGGCACTGCTGCCGACTCTGCCTCTTTGTCTCCTAAACTCATGAATCCTGCTCCTACCCTGCTGAATTCAAATGTAGTCAAAATGGAGGGCACAGTCCTGTCAAACTGTTCGTCCGCTACTGCCACCATCCCAAACTCTGTCCTCTCCCAGGCTCTCACAAGCCCCCTACCAACTGTGGTGAAGTTGGAGGATGTGACTGTTTCTGCTGGCAAGCCGATCCAGCTCCAGACCCAAACCCAGCTCATTACCCAGATCCAGCCCCAAGCCCAGCCCCAAGTAACCCCCAGCCCTCAGCTCCTCCCCCAGTCGCAGAGAAGTCCCAAACTTCAGACCCAGCCCCAACCGGCAGCCACCAACCTGCAACAGTTCTTCATCAGCCACTCAGGTGGAGTCTCCCAAGTCCTGGGTCAGCCTCAGACTCTGCTGACCACAACTGGCCAGGCTGGAACTCAGATCCTCCTCCCCGTCTCACTACCTAGCAACGCTACTGCAATCCAGCTGCCAAACACCACTGTCAGCCTGCAGGTAAGATCAGAGTCAGTGACATATTGTATGTATATCAAGCATGTTTATCTGCTTTAGGTGACAACTGTTAACAAATTCAGTTATGGAGAACAAGAAATGTAGACTCAGAGTTTTCCCACAAAGTTGTGTTCTTATACTCTCTGTTTTTTAACCCCACACCTCAGCCTGTCCTCCAGGCCACAGTCTCAAACCCAGGTCTGGTTCAGGCCTCAGTTCCTCAGCTGCAGAGCACTAAGATGGAGACGGCACCCAGCCAGCAGTTAGCCAACCACAACCCAATGCTGCAGGTCAGTCACGCCACATAACCAGTTGCATTTCGTTGAGTAGTTTTGCTCCAGCGACTTCTCCTAACGTGTGGTTGTGCATCTGTAAAGTCAATAATTTATCTGTCACTGTTCTATGTGAGCATGAAACTATCCCAAACTCTTGTAACGTGTCCTGTAATGATGGTAGCTGGAAAAGTTCTGCTGGAGCCGCTGTGAGTAGAACTGCAACTAAGGATTATATTTATTTTTAGTTGTGTGCTCGCAAAACATGTCCTGTTTGCTGTACTTTCACTTCCTCCTTCAACAGAGCAGCTATTTTTGTCTATGATTAGCACATTAGTGACAGGTATGACTGTGCTTTGTTTCATTTTTCTGTGGTTTTGAAGGGGATTTTCAGTCATCTCTATCCTGTTTTTGCTGTGTTGTTATGATTAGATTAAACACATGATGGACTGACATCTGACTCTCGCTTGTGTTGACAGACTCTGACATTGTGCAATAATACTACTGGTTTGGAGAACCAGGCGAGACCTGAGATGAATCCCCAGTGTTTCCTCAGAAGCTCCCCAGAGAACAGGGTTTCTCCTCGGGCTTCACCCAACCACCACATCTCCAACGGTCCGCTTAATAAGGTATCAGAGCTGAGTCATTGCTGGATAGGAGGGGGTTTTGTTTGGACCAGTCTGTGCTACTTACTGGATACTTTTTGAGATGATTGTCTTTTATTTTAACAATTTTCTCAACTATAAATAGCTGCTTTACACAGGTCAGGTCCTTAATTCTGCCTCCGTTTTCTCCATCTCCCTGTCGCTCTCCTAGTCGTCTTCTCCCCAGCCTGCCTTTATCCTCCAGCCCACCTCTCTTATCACTCAGCCTCCCAAGACAAGAGAGCCTCCCCGCTACGAGGAGGCTGTCAAACAGAGCCGCAACATGCACGTCAACAATGTTTCACAGGTCAGATGTACAGATTTCAGCAGCTCTGTCCTTCAGAACTCATAAAAACAAAAACATAACATGCAGTATGAGTCTATTTTCAGTGTTTCTGCCTTGAGGAATTGTTTTGCTTGTTGTGCATCAGCCTCAAGTCTGTTAACCTCATTGACTGTCTTCTCAGGTTCCCACGGCAACCAGCCAGCAAATGGATGATTTATTCGACATCCTCATAGAGAGTGGAGGTAACTGACACTACAGAGCAATCTGTTTAGTATGAAGTTCAAATCTCAGGGAAAACACTGAGAAAACTGCTGTAACTATTTTCACAACAGACCAGTATTCTTTATATAAACAAGTGCAGGGAGTTTTCAGTGCAGTCGGTCAGGCCTCCATTCACATTGGTCCAGTCTACCACATACTGTAGATGAAAAATGTGGAGATATGCAGCGTATTATGATGGTGGTGTGTGAAAACTAGTTACTGACTAAGCAGAGGGGTCTGAGCAGTTAAATAGAAGTGCTGAGATAAATGGATGAACCAACCAGCTTCGTCCACCAATAGATTTTTATTTTCCCACAAACTTTTTGAACAGTAATTCTAATCGCTGTTTTGATTCCCTGTTCCAGAAATCACACCATTTATCCAGCAGGACCCTCCAGTGTCTCTCAATAAGACCCTCCCAGTCACAGCCAGTATCACCACCCTGCCTGTCAGTACCGCCCTCTCCCGACCGCCTCCACAGATCCATTTGGCCCCTCCGCCCACCCTGAGCCCGGCTGTGGACCCCAGCCTGCACAGCCTCTCCTCTCTGGCCACAGACAATCAGCTGGAGGCCTTCCTGGAGGGGACGCTGGCAGAAACGTCGCCGGTCTCAGACCCGCGCACGCAGGGCCTGATGGAGGAGCTGCAGGCCCAGCTGATGGAACAGCAGCCCTACTCACCCATGGACACCTCAGACCTGTCCTTCTGCGACTCCTCCTCACCCCCTTCCTCGCTTAACATGGGCCTGTCCGATCCAGCACTGGACAACATGGAGTGGCTGGACCTCACCATGCCCCCGGGTCCCGCCGGGGTGCTCACGCCGCTGGGGATCCCGACAGACTTCCTGGATACACACGACCTGCAGCTGCACTGGGACTGACGGAGGACTGGATGAGGAAGACGGAGGAGAGTCAGCTGAGCAGCTGAGCCAGGGGGAGTGAAAGATGGAGGGATGAAGAGAAAAAGAAAGGGATTCACAGCCGCAAAAGAGGTTGAGGTTAAACATTTTAAATAAGGAAAAAAAGGAGGAGGAAAGATGGCATTTCTGTGCCATATCACTCTCTAACCATTCATCTATACCATCTGTAATATTCCCACTATACTACAGTAAGAGACGCTGTATAGGCAGTGTACTGATCGAGCTGAACTACAAGCAGGAGTTTGCACAGCTTTAAAAGAGGGCATGAAAATGTCATCACTAAGGTGATTGTGATAAAGGGATTTTAAACAGAGTAGACTTTTTCCAGAGTCTGATGTCATGATTTTTATGATAGAGGAGACAGAGCCAAATGAAGACTGTTAGCACAGACTGTGTGTAAATACTGTTAAAACCACACTAACACAACTCGACTTTCTCTCAGTGAGAGGGCCTGAGTATAGAACTGATGGCTGAGACCGGCCCAGTTGTTTCTATTGGAAGTTTGTCTGGTTGGCGATCAGTGAATGCTGCGTCTATTTTACCGTGTAAGCACAGTAACTAAATGTGTAAAAGGAAAATCTCTGGAGGTGCTCGGATGTGAGGGCCTTTGCTCCACTGACGCATACTGTGCCATACCAGGTTATAAAAGCTGGTAGTTACAGTTTTTATA
This sequence comes from Lates calcarifer, assembly GCF_001640805.2. Classification (NCBI taxonomy): domain Eukaryota; kingdom Metazoa; phylum Chordata; class Actinopteri; family Centropomidae; genus Lates; species Lates calcarifer. The sequence continues at coordinate 3,915,080 of NC_066855.1, forward strand.
ACAGAGTCTCTCTAATTGACAGATGTAGTTGTGATGACAACACAGAGAGAGCAGATAGGATTCTCCCTAGAGATCTGTCTCAGTCTTGTCCTGGGAGAGTGCAGCCTCTGCTCCTGACTTCACCCTGGGAGAACTGAGACTGATCCAGTCTGAGAAGTTTCTGTCTGAGGAGCTGGAATATCAAACCCACCTGTTCCCTTTATGATTCAAAGCCAGACGTGCTCAGTCAGTCACCGAGCCAAGTTTTAAAACTACCCAGCTGAGAGGAGGTCAGGCCTCCATTCACACTGGTCCAGTCTACCACATACTGTAGATGTTTGACGACTGATCTGATATGTTGCATCAGATGTGACTGTTTTCTTCTGACCCATTGCGACCCTCCCGCCCCCACCCCGGTCAAGCTGATGAACCAATGACTCTAAACAACAAAGACTCTAAAGACTGGACTCCAGTGAGACGATGAGAGGAGGAAGCTCCTCCATCTATGTGAGAGCTATGCACTAAAAGAGGCGGAGAGATCTAAAGACGAGCCTCATTCACCTCAAAACAAGGAAATGTGAACTTTGCATATCCAAGGCGATCGTTAACACGAAGTGATGGATGCGAGTGTGATCAGCGTGCCGATCACGTGGCCAATCGCTCCTGCAGTTGTTGTCCAAGTCTCTTATTTTGAATGTACTTTTGAAAAGATCAAAAAAATAGGACTTTACTTACAAAGTTGGCAGCTTTTTTTTCTCTGATAGTAAACTGACATTAAACAGTAGAAAGGGAACAAATAACAGTTTATAATAGCAAGACACACATTCATAAGAGGTGTGAGCTGTGTGCTCTATATCAAGAAAGATGTCTTTGGAGAAGATGAGCTTTATATCTAGCTGTCCTACAGTATCCCTGCACTTTGTCTCTGCGTGTATGTGTATGTGTGTGTGTGTGTGTGTGTGTGTGTGTCGGGGTGGGAAATTACTGCAACACTAACCAACAAACATGCCAGTTAAAACTGCCTGTAGCTGATGAGTTAGTCTGCTTTACCAGCCTGTTTATCAAGAGACCAACCATCATTTAGAGGAATCAATATTCTAAAGTAACATCTGGCTGGTGAAACAGTCTAAATGTGTGATGCATCAGCTGCTGTGGCCTGTAGACAAAGTTCATTTCCTGACCACGTGGGGCAAGCAAGCATGTTGATTTACCTGTGTGTGGACTCGTCCTCCCGTCTCCTGCATGTTCTTCTCGGTTCGTCTCTGTGTGCATGATTGTATTCACGTTTTAATCTCGGGCTGTTTCGAGCGCTTTTAACAGCCGTCGTCTATGAAATCAAAGCGTTTTCTCTCCAGTCGCGATATTCCTAACTTTACTCTTCAAAAGGCTTCTGATGACTGTTGTACTGTTTTTGGTGTTCAGTCGGTGTAATGCAGTCAAAAACGCACACACACCTTTGAGGTGCATAACACAGCCGAAGAGGGCTTAGCTCCTTTTAAAGTCATCATAAATTCTCATGTTTATTTTTAATGGATTGCATCATATCCCACTCACTGTTTCTTTTCAAACTGAAATATTGAGTTACTGACTGAATAGCTCAGTCTGAATATAATGTTGGGATTGATACAGTAATACTGTATGGCACTTTGTAATAAGATTGCTTTTTTAAATCATTTGCTCAGTGAAATGACATTTACATTTTAACCACTTTCTTGTGTTATTACGTCCATGGGCACTAGAGGGCGTTCACTCTCCAGTTGTGGCATGCCAGCACATTTTCAGAGGCGGTTAGTTCAGGGTCATTTTTAGCAGAAGAAAAAGTAAACTGAGCTGGTTTTTTTCTCCTCTTTCTGCATTTTAAAGAAATGTAATTTCTGCTTGTATAATACAGATTTGCTGTTAACATCAGCAATAATGTGGAGGCCCTGAGCAAAACGACTGAGAGCCCTTTACATCAACACTGTCTTGTCAATGAAGCGTGATGCTGCGTTGAACATGTTTATCATCAGATCAGGTCAAGACACTTGGATGTGCCCAAATCCAGTACGTTCGACCTCCTGAACGAGTTGGCGCCAAATACTGCACAGACCTGCTCCTGGGCTTTGTTGTATGTCCCCGCTGCACCTGCTCACAGGTCTAGTTATATTTCTGTTTTTCCTCACATTGCTGCGAGTGTTAAATCCTACATAGGATCAACAGTAGATGCCAGTAGTTGACTTATGTGTATCCTAGAGGAGATGAGGAGTTTATTGTGTTTGTTTTTTTTTTTCTTCAGTCTGTCAGCTTTAAGGTTATCAATTTGATATTTGATATTTTGTTGCCAAAAAGGCAGAGGAACATATTATCATGTTTTGTTAATTTTTTTAGAGTGAAAAATATAAGGAAAAAAACATTTAATCTTGTTTTCATGCTCATGTAAAAATATGTAAACAGATATTTCATGTGTATATTTTTGGTTTGCAGAGTTTTTTTGGTTCTGTTTTACATATTGTTTTGCATATCAGACATACACAAACCTCTTGGGTGCAGTAAATCTACATGTTTTACACTCAATGATGTAACATCACTTTAACCATTGGCCATCCAGGTCTCTGACTGGCCAGACAGGGACAGCGAAAAGCAATAATGGCTGCTCTCCCTTGATATACTGTACTGTATGTCAAATCCTGCCTTGATTTTATTAATGTAAGAGCCTTTACTGCATAAAGAGTAATACATTATTTCAAAAGCACTTCATATCTGAGTGGTTAAGCGAGGGTTTGTTGTTTGAATAACCCTCTTACATTAGAGGTTTGTAGAAGCACCGTCAGTCAGGCTTCCACATATTGACTCCAGCTCTCCTGCTCGTCCTCATTCACCTGTATCATCACGTGAACGTTGTGCTTTTTTTTTTCGGGTGGAGAAGCTGAACTTGAGAACAGAAGCTCTGCACAAGACGTTTCATTATGGTAGATGTATTTCTGGGAACATTAGAGAAAGAGGCACTGAGGTTCTCCACCCTCATCAGTTGATTTACATTCTCCATTGTAGCTGAGTCTCCTCTTTATCTCCACCACCCATGCCATGCCTCTTGTTTGTAATGCCATATGTTTTGCACATTGTGTATATATTTATATAGATGTAATGCATATTTTTATACATGTGTAACATCCATGGGCTCTCTATTTTGTAAATACTCAAAAAGATGTATATAAGTACTGTATGCCTTTATGTGTCAATAAAATTTGGTGTACTGTGAACACCACTGTAGATGTTAATTACAGAATAATTCACATTTAAGGAAAAAAATACAGATTTATATATTATTATATATTATTAAGAACATATAAACAATAGTTTTGTTGCGTTTGTAAGAACTGGTGCCAGAACAGAAACAGAAGAATGAAGAAAACCACTACATTTGAATTGTGTTGCATTAGTCAGTGTATGAAAACAGATCTTTGTTAGACTGTTTGCATATGTTCAGCAAAAACATTTCCATTTTCCCCTAAGATAATGGATCTTCACGAATATATTTTCCTAACACCAAGGAAACTGGTCACGGAGGCCATCACATTGTTGACAAACCACAAAGCTGCTTCTTTGCATCAACTGCAAAAAGTCACTGATCCTTTTTCAGTTGTAGGGATCCGTCTGTGTGGCGGCTTTAAGCGAGTGACCAGTCTTTGACACACTGACTGGCTCTGCGCTCATAAATTGAGTGCTGTATGGCTGTATTTGCATCTGCGTCACTGGGAGCTTTAATTAATTCCATGTTATGCAGATATTCCTCTAGACAATCTGACACCATCACAGAACCATAACACAATGTTTGACTAAAGGTCTCTGAGCCTTTGTGCAGCTTGTACCAGCGTTTTAGTCGACTCCAGGCACATTTCCAACATCAGTTTGCCGAGTCAAAAAAAAAAAAAGGCAAAATGTTCATATGCTTGTAGAGTTTCCTTAATGTAGTGCTGAGGAATTTACAAAAAAAATATAGAAACCTCCATGTCAGAATGGCTGGTAGGTGTGTATGTGTGCCTTACAGTGGGGGCAGTCGTGGTAGACGCTTTTCAATCGCTCTATGAAGAAGGGGAACAAACAGCAGCCTGCGACACACCTGTCAGGAAGAGAACAAAAATGTGTCACACGATGTTCAAGGTCAAATGTTAATCTTTACAACAGCAGTGTCAATGAGCTCATATCTTCTCATATCTGTGAGTGAAATATGAAACTAGAGAGGGTTAGCTTAGCTTGGCTTAGCTTAGCTTAGCATAAACACTGGAAGCTTGTAGAAACAACAAGCCTGGCTCTATGCAAGGATGACAAAATTACATACTAATACCTCTATAACATTATATCACATTTGGCTTGAGCGTCTCCCTCTGTTTCCAATCTTTATGCTAAGCTAAGCTAAGCTAAGAATTTCCTGCTTGTAGCTACACGTAAAGCAGAAATGCAAAATGGTGAACTAGTCCTGTAAGACTGGTTTTAACAGAACAGTCTAGCCAAGGTAAAAAATTCTGAAGGCGTACCCCATCATGGAGCACAAGCAACAGAGCAGGAACATTGACTCGCCCACTTTTTTGTAGGTTTGTGTGACGATGACCTCATGACAGTGTGGACACCGAGTGGTGACTGGCATCGGACCCAGACTGCCCACTTGCCCATAAGAGAGACAGAGGACATCGTTACTGGCCTAAAATAGGGTAGGATACATTTATATGTTATACGTGAGTTGGAGTAACCCACCTGGAGTGATCAGGTTTGTTGGTGTCTCTGCTGCAGGTGTAGTTTTTACAGCTCTGCTCTGGTGTGACGTCCTCCTGTGTCTGCTGAGGAGGTGGCAGCGTGTAGATCCCCCCAAGGGGTGTCTCAGATTTATAAAAAGCAGGATGTGCATCCTCTTGACCTGATTTAAAACATAAACAAGTCAAACATGTTCTTCAGTGTTGCAGTATAAATGCATTAAACAATACCCCTATGTTAAAATCAGTTTTTCACAGGATCCACTGAGTGACACTTGTAGCATTCAAGCATATTTGCCAATAATGCAGAGAGAATTTTAAACTCTTAAGTAAAAAGAATGATGAAAATGCCTTTAGTGGAAATGTACCTCTGTTGGCCCTGAGGTTGGAGCTCATCCCCTTGTTCTCCAGCTCCTCCTTTTTCACCAGCAGCTCCTCCAGCTCCTTCTGGATGGCCTCCAGCTCACACATGTCATCGCTGTCCTCACAGGTCACTGGAGACAGGAAGAGGACATTTACAAAGTTACAAAGCCACTGCACCCATCAGCTGTTTTTAATTAGCACAGTGGAGGTCAGTAATATGACAAAATACATCAATAAGTAATATTGCTTAATTTAAAAGATGGTGTAAAAAAGAAATATAAAGCTAAGGATTTACTTTCTCCAACATTCATTTCATTTTAATGATTGTAAGATAAGTAAAAAGGCAGTATTTAAGATGGAAGTAAATACTAGCTAGCCCCTGGCTATATTAGCTAGCCTTGTTTTTATCAGTCAAATGTTGTTAAAGGGGAAAAAAAATGCTTTTTTTGAACAACCAAGCTAACTTTGTTCATGTAATGTTGCAGTGATCAGCTGTCAGTCACCAATGGTTAATCAGGATAGAGAAGAAGAAAAATAATTCGTGCCACACAAAACTATTTTTCTTATCACCTTAAAAATTTGAACTCATTACTGATATACATTCAACCTGTGACAACAGGTCACAGGTCACAGGCCTGTTTGACTGGACTGACGTATTATTTTTTAAACATCAAATTAAGGAGCTGAATCACTTTCATCTGTGGTCTCACCACTATCATTCTCTGCCTTCTTTTTGAAGTGCTGCATCCTCAGCAGGAGGAAACGCCTGTTTTGAAGCTGTTGTATACGGAACTTCATGAGCGCGAGCGGTGTGGTGTCTTTCTTCTGCTGTGGTGCCTCCTGGTTGAATTCAGGCTCAGGTTCAGACTCATTGTGCTGCTCCTGTTGTGGCTCTGAACTGTCGCATGTGTACGAGGTTGCGGTTTGTCTCCTTGTAAACAACTGAAGTACCACGTCCTGGTCTGGATTCTCCATCCTGGTTCAGAGAATTAAGGTGTTTTTGAATCAGTTTAAACAGATTAATCCTCAAACTGAAGTGATGTAAAACCAGGAGATCAAAACAAGAATCTAAATCCAGGTTTAAGTCCTTTTTGAACAAGTTTAAACATCATAAAAATCTGTCTTCTCTCAAAACAATCCAAAAAAAAATAACCAAATTTAAGGCATTGTGGCTAAAGACTCATTCGAATGATCTGGCTGGTGTTGTCTTCTGACACTGACTCTTGTACAGTGATATCTGTGGAAATGGTTGCTGGCTTCTTTGAAATAACAAACAGTGTGCACAAACAAATTAGTGTCCGTAAAACTGTAAAACATGCAAATGTTGTCAGGCAGGGCATATGCAGGACAATGGACAGTGGCTGACGTTACAGGAAAACTGTGGTCTATGTAAACAGCAACTTATGGGTACTAATCCAGCACCAGTACAGTGTAAAGTTAAATAACATTACATATATAAACAATTGTGACAGTTGTGTGGTTGTTTGTTTATGTTGCCAGTCAGTCAAATCTGCCCACACAGTCTGGATGAAGCACATTAGCTGAGGTTTTGGGTGATAGGTTGTTATTTAGTCATGTTTTTTTTTTTTTTTTTTTTAATATAAAGGGGAAAATGCTTTTGGGGCCACAGGGGATTATCCGTTGAAGGCTGAGCGACGGCACCGTATCCAGTTTTTATAATACATCCATGACCCAGACCTTATCGGTACCCTTCCTTCCCCGTTGGCTTGCGTGTGCTGTCACTGGCTGCGTCGTCTGTCGTCATCGGTCATGACTCGTTTGGAGGAGCGCAGAGAGGCAGCGACACCAACGTTTAAAGTCGTTTAAAATGGCGCCGCGGTTTGTCAGTACTGTGAGAAAACTTAATTACCGAAGATGCTTGGATACTAAATCAACCTTTGGAGCTGCTTTTTGGTGGAACACAAGTGAGGCTGGACTCTGAACAAACCTGCGGCACGAAGGTAAGGCTAAGGAGCTAACTAGCTAGCATTGCTGACCTGAGGCTGAGGACTCCCCCACATGAACGGGTGAAAACTCTACGAGCTCTTGATAGTCTGTTTAAATCCCAGTTGTATTTGTTTACGGTCACTTTACCGACATTTTGTATCTCTTTGTAACTTTGTGTTCCATCTTGGTCGTTTTAACTCATCGTCTTGTGTCTATTTGGGATCATTTCGTATTACACTGCGTCCGTTTCTGGCTGCGTTACACCTGGATGTTAGCGTTAGCATAAGTCTTATCTTTTAATGCATTTTCCTTTTTGTCGTCGTTTTTATTTGCGTGGGTTAAATTATCTTTGTGTTTCTGTGACTGTAGCGTCCTTGACATGAGTTGTGGGCACCTTACGGAGGCAAGCTAACTGTTTACTAGTCTGTCTGATTATCATGTAGTTGAGATCATTCTGTGTCTTTCCTTGGCTATTTCACATCTATTTTATGTGGCATACTTCTTTTTGTTTGTGTGGCGTCTTAGTACTTGATTGAGCTCAGTTATATGTTATATTCAAGCGTGAAAACTAAATTTTAACTCTGTGCCTCTCCAAAAGTTTGAGCCTCAAACATTTTAATTAGTTTGTTGTTGGATGTGATGCTTTTTCTTGTCATATGTGACAGTAAGCAGCTCGTTTTCTGAAACACCTTTAATGTTGGGAGAACATTCTGGTTCAGCTATGATGATTAATATATATATATTAGGGGTGTGACTATGAATATACTCAGCTCAGAGATGGGATGATACATGATATTGAGTTCATGAGACAAGACAAGATTTTAATACTTTTAAAGAAAACTTCAGTGATATAACTGGAAAGATTCTTTTATTTGACTCAAAGTCACAAAATGTAAAATAATGCAGGTGCATGTTGAAATGTCTTTAACTGAACTCCTCTCCTCTAATAAAACATAAAAAACAAAAACAGTATAAATAACAAAAATAAAAACAACATTTTCTTAGTCATTTATCTATATATTATCTTAGTCTTATTTTTAAGTGCAGACAATAATCAAAGTACTACTCAATACTGTGCAAACTGACCAAATTTTTCTTCAAACATGATACAGAGCTCAGGGATGGTTTCAGCTACACATCTCCCGCAGTTTATAATGACCAGTTCTATACTTATTTACTTAAAAGTTTTCACATAAGCTGTTGTTAAGACAAAATATTTCGTTGTTATTCATTAAATGAAAACAAAAATGCACTTAACTGACTAACACTTAACTGTTTGTTATTGCTGTGCAGTTCACAATAACATACATGATTGCTTCACTGATTAGTTGATAGACACACAATTAATAATCATTTAACTTTTTTCCCAAATATTCATTGTTGTTGGTTCTTCAGGAGATGATGACAGCCAACTGTTCATTTTCTGAAACAGCCCTCTAATGTTTGTTAAATATTCTGGTTCAGCTGTAATGTTGAATCTGTATTTCCATGGTTAAACTGTTGCTGAGGAATAGGTAGTAGTGTATTGATCATTTTCCTTTGTATGTTTCTCTTTGATTCCCTCCAGGTGTCACCACTTTGTCCATGACATCGTCCACGATCGCAGAGACATGGTCCATGATCGGAGAGACATTGTTGAGGATGAGGGAGACATCGTCCACGATCAGAGACATTGTCCATGATCGCAGAGACCTTGTCAAAGATGAGAGAGACAGTTGTCCTTGATCAGAGACATTGTCCCATGCTTCGTAGAGACCTTGCGATAGAATCGGCGGAGACGGGGGTCACCGATTTGACGGCACTGCCCGCGATCATGGAGACATTGTCGATGATCACAGAGACACCGTCTATGATCTCAGAGACATCGTCCACAATCACAAAGACATTGTCCGTGATCACAGAGACTTTGTCCATAATCTCAGAGACATTGTCCGCGATCACAGAGACGCAGTCCACGATCACAGAGAGCGATCGTACAATGAAGAAGTTCTTTGAGACCAGGACAGAGGCCTCCAGGTAATTCACAAACAGTAAGTAATCTGCTATATGAAAATAATCTATTAAAGTAAAGTAAAAAGTAAAAGTAATGGCAAGAAAATCAAAAAATATCATAGTATAGTATGTAGTCAAAACAGTAAAAAAAAAAAAAATCATAGTATAGTAAGGCATCACAAATGGTCAAAAAATGTTAAATAGTTCGGGTTCAGCTGTAATGTTGAATATTTATCAGTGTTTTCATGATTAAACTGTTGCTGAGGAATAGGTAGTAGTGTATTGATCATTTTCCTTTGTATGTTTCTCTTTGATTTCCTCCAGGTGTCACCACTTTGTCCACGACATCGTCCACGATCGCAGAGACATGGTCCATGATCGGAGAGACATTGTTGAGGATGAGGGAGACATCGTCCACGATCAGAGACATTGTCCATGATCGCAGAGACCTTGTCAAAGATGAGAGAGACGTTGTCCATGATCAGAGACATTGTCCCATGCTTCGTAGAGACCTTGCGATAGAATCGGCGGAGACGGGGGTCACCGATTTGATGGCACTGCCCGCGATCATGGAGACATTGTCGATGTTCACAGAGACACCGTCTATGATCTCAGAGACATCGTCCACAATCACAAAGACATTGTCCGTGATCACAGAGACTTTGTCCATAATCTCAGAGACATTGTCCGCGATCACAGAGACGCAGTCCACGATCACAGAGAGCTATCATGCAATGAGGAAATTCTTTGAGACCAGGACAGTGGCCTTCAGGTAATTCACAAGCAACTTTACATCAACTGTCCAACACAGAGCACTGACATTAAACTGTTTATATTCAGTGGTCAGTAAGTGTTATAATAGAAGTAATCTGCTATATAAAAATAATGTATAATTAGTCTGTATTAATAGAAATAATATAAAAGTAATTAGCAATATCAGAAATAGTATGAAATAAATCACAGCAACAAGACATCAAAAAACTGTCAAAAAAAGGTGTCTAGGTCGTATACTTATATTATTTAGCAACAAGGGAGCCAACATTTACCAGCATGAGTAGTATTAGGCAACAGTGGCAAGAAAATCAAATGTTGTATAGTATGGTGTCATAAACCATAATTAAAAAAGGTCATACTATAGTAAGGCATCAAAAATGTCATAGTATAGTGTCAAAATGTCAAAAATGTCATAGTTCGTAAGGCTTCAAAAACTGTCATAGTATAGTAAGGGGTCAAAAATGGTCAGAAAATGTTAAATGTTCGGGGTCAGCTGTAATGTTGAATATTTATCTGTGTTTTCATGGTTAAACTGTTGCTGAGGAATAGGTAGTAGTGTATTGATCATTTTCCTTTGTATGTTTCTCTTTGATTCCCTCCAGGTGTCACCACTTTGTCCACGACATCGTCCACGATCGCAGAGACATGGTCCATGATCGGAGAGACATTGTTGAGGATGAGGGAGACATCGTCCACGATCAGAGACATTGTCCATGATCGCAGAGACCTTGTCAAAGATGAGAGAGACAGTGTCCTTGATCAGAGACATTGTCCCATGCTTCGTAGAGACCTTGCGATAGAATCGGCGGAGACGGGGGTCACCGATTTGACGGCACTGCCCGCGATCATGGAGACATTGTTGATGTTCACAGAGACACCGTCTATGATCTCAGAGACATCGTCCACAATCACAAAGACATTGTCTGTGATCACAGAGACTTTGTCCATAATCTCAGAGACATTGTCCGCGATCACAGAGACGCAGTCCACGATCACAGAGAGCTATCGTACAATGAAGAAGTTCTTTGAGACCAGGACAGAGGCCTCCAGGTAATTCACAAACAGTAAGTAATCTGCTATATGAAAATAATCTATTAAAGTAGAGTAAAAAGTAAAAGTAATGGCAAGAAAATCAAAAAATATCATAGTATAGTATGTAGTCAAAAACAGTAAAAAAAAAAAAAATCAATAGTATAGTAAGGCGTCAAAAATGGTCAAAAAATATCATAATATAATAAGGCGTCAAAAATAGTCCAAAAACTGTTAAATGTTCGGGGTCAGCTGTAATGTTGAATATTTATCTGTGTTTTCATGGTTAAACTGTTGCTGAGGAATAGGTAGTAGTGTATTGATCATTTTCCTTTGTATGTTTCTCTTCGATTTCCTCCAGGTGTCACCACTTTGTCCATGACATCGTCCACGATCGCAGAGACATGGTCCACGATCGGAGAGACATTGTTGAGGATGAGGGAGACATCGTCCACGATCAGAGACATTGTCCGTGATCGCAGAGACCTTGTCAAAGATGAGAGAGACGTTGTCCTTGATCAGAGACATTGTCCCATGCTTCGTAGAGACCTTGCGATAGAATCGGCAGGAGACGGGGGTCACCGATTTGACGGCACTGCCTGCGATCATGGAGACATTGTCGATGATTCATCAGAGACACCAGTCTATGATCTCAGAGACATCGTCCACAATCACAAAGACATTGTCCTGTGATCACAGAGACTTTGTCCATAATCTCAGAGACATTGTCCGCGATCACAGAGACGCAGTCCACGATCACAGAGAGCTGTCGTGCAATGAGGAAATTCTTTGAGACCAGGACAGTGGCCTTCAGGTAATTCACAAGCAACTTTACATCAACTGTCCAACACAGAGTACTGACATTAAACTGTTTATATTCAATAGTCAGTAAGTATTATAATGAAAGTAATCTACTATATAAAAGTAATGTATAATTAGTCTGTATTTATAGAAATAATATCAAGAGTAATAAGCAATATCAGAAATAGTATGAAATAAATCAAAGTAACAAGACATCAAAAACTGTCAAGAAAAGGTGTCTAGGCCGTACACTTATATTATTTAACAACAGGAGAGCCAACATTTACCAGCGTGAACAGCATTATGCAACAGTGGCAAGAAAATCAAAACATGTTATAGTATGGTGTCATAAACAGTAATTAAAAAATGTCATACTATAGTAAGGCTTCAAAACCCATCAAAAAATGTCATAGTATAGAATGTTGTCAAAATTTGTCAAAAAATGTTATAGTATAGAACGTTGTCAAAAATGGTCAAAAAATTTCAGTATACGAAGGCGTCAAAATCCATCAAAAAATGTCATAGTATAGGAAGGCGTCAAAATGGTCAAAAAATGTTATAGTATAGTAAGGCGTCAAAATCCATCAAAAAATGTCATAGTATAGAATGTTGTCAAAAATGGTCAAAAAATGTCATAGTATAGTATGGCGTCAAAAAACATGAAAAAATGTCATAGTATAGTATGGCATCAAAAATGGTCAAATAAGTCATAGTATAGTATGCCATCAAAAAACACCCAAAAAAGTCATAGTATAGTATGGCATCAAAAATGGTCAAAAAATGTCATAGTATAGTATGGCATCAAAAACGGGTCAAAAAATGTCATAGTATAGTATGGCATCAAAAATCACCCAAAAAAGTCATAGTATAGTATGGCCGTCAAAAATCACCCAAAAAAGTCATAGTATAGTATGCCGTCAAAAATCACCCAAAAAAGTCATAGTATAGTATGGCATCAAAAACACCCAAAAAAGTCATAGTATAGTATGCCATCAAAAACACCCAAAAAAAGTCATAGTATAGTATGGCATCAAAAAACACCCAAAAAAGTCATAGTATAGTATGGCATCAAAAACACCAAAAAAAGTCATAGTATAGTAGTCAAAAATCACCCAAAAAAAAGTCATAGTATAGTATGGCATCAAAAAACACCCAAAAAAGTCATAGTATAGTATGGCATCAAAAAACATGAAAAAATGTCATAGTATAGTATGGCCATCAAAAAACACCCAAAAAAGTCATAGTATAGTATGGCATCAAAAAAACACCCAAAAAAGTCATAGTAAGTATGGCATCAAAAAATGGTCAAAAAAATCATAGTATAGTATGGCATCAAAAAAAAAAAAGTCATAGTATAGTATGCATCAAAAATCACCCAAAAAGTCATAGTATAGTATGGCGTCAAAAAACATGAAAAAATGTCATAGTATAGTATGGGTCAAAAAACATAAAAAAAGTCATAGTATAGTAATGTCAAAAAAGTCATAGTATAGTATGGCATCAAAAAACATGAAAAATGTCATAGTATAGTATGGCATCAAAAAACATGAAAAAATGTCATAGTATAGTATGGCATCAAAAAACACCCAAAAAAGTCATAGTATAGTATGGCATCAAAAATCACCCAAAAAAGTCATAGTATAGTATGGCAGTCAAAAAACATGAAAAAATGTCATAGTATAGTATGGCGTCAAAAAACATGAAAAAAAGTCATAGTATAGTATGGCAGTCAAAAATGGTCAAAAAAAAGTCATAGTATAGTATGGCATCAAAAATGGTCACAAAAAAGTCATAGTATAGTATGGCATCAAAAAACATGTCAAAAAATGTCATAGTATAGTATGGCATCAAAAAACACTCAAAAAATGTCATAGTATAGTATGGCATCAAAAAACATGAAAAAATGTCATAGTATAGTATGGCATCAAAAAAATCAAAAAAGTCATAGATAGTAGCTCAAAAACAAAAATGTCATAGTATAGTATGGCATCAAAAATCACCCAAAAAAGTCATAGTATAGTATGGCAGTCAAAAATGCACAAAAAAAGTCATAGTATAGTATGGCATCAAAATGGTCAAAATAGTCATAGTATGGCATCAAAAAACACCCAAAAAAGTCATAGTATAGTATGGCATCAAAAATCACCCAAAAATATAGTCATAGTATAGTATGGCGTCAAAAAACATGCAAAAAATGTCATAGTATAGTATGGCATCAAAAAACATGACAAAAAAAGTCATAGTATAGTATGGCATCAAAAATGACCAAAAAGTCATAGTATAGTATGGAAAAAATGAAAAAAGTCATAGTATAGTATATCAAAAATGGTCGTC